>NC_092043.1:1200000-2400000 GCF_003086295.3 Arachis hypogaea | reverse complement strand
TTTTGCTTCTTTTCAAATATTTTCATTGCCACCTCTTTAGGAAGTAAGCCTGACTCCATCAACCTGCAGTTATATTCAATAAGAAATAAACAATTCGAATCCAAGATTCCAGATTAAAATGCAACACCAAACTCTTCAACATTACGCTAGGTCAAGTTTGCAGTAAAAGGGGGGGGGGGGGGTTGAAAGATAGTGATCAGTTTAACTGGATGGAAACTGTTGATATTGCAACTTTAAGGAATATTCTATGAATCTATGGAATCATTAATCTCTAGCAGGCAATAGCAAAAGAAAAACCAGATACACAAATGCCAATTTGCAGATGCATTAGCAGACATCCTACAACCAATTATTGGTTCTGGGTTCACAAATTAAAGAGGCAGTGCATGTTTATAAGGTTAGTTAAAATTAAACATACACATCCTCCAAAATTTGACACGATTCAACCTGACCTGGAACACTACTAAGACAACCTTAAGATACTTTGCTTTAAGGTCAGTATTGAAAGTTAGTTCATCACAATGACCCTTTATGAAGGATGCATGATTACTCAAGCACAATATTGGAGGGAGAAAGACAGGGAAAGCCTACCTCTACCTTTTAAAATGGATTCTCAATGTAACTGAAATTTATATTTCGTATAAAACATAAATTATAACAATATTAAAGAGCATGGTGCTACTAATACAAACTCCAGTTGGTTGGCAAGGGTCTCGTATCTAGCCTAATTTCGTATCACTTGATGATGCTGCAATTTTATAGGAATTCAGGCAAATGAGGCCCTAAATGAACTTGAAATTTCAGTAGTTTGAGACATTGCTATATATTCCAAATATAAATTGTGACAAAAATTTTAAAATTAGAAGCATTCTATGTATTTCTTGCATACACAGACACAGACAAAGTTGATTCGTCAATTTCCTTTTCAACTCTATACCGATCTGTTGCTTAAAGGCAAAACTACACTATCAGTAGTGTCTCAAAGTTGCATATAAACAGTAATGTGTCTCCCACCCTTGACAAATCATGGTAAGGAAAGAAAAACTCACCAGACTTGTGACATTTCGCTTGTCGGAACTTGCTCATATAAACTCTCATAGAAAATCCTGAGAGGATCTTTCTGAAATGTCACAAGGAAACAAACACAACACACTGATTATACAAAACTGGAAAAGCTATAAGGAATAGGAGAATAAAGCATACATGTATAATGTATATAATTGTATATCTACCTCCTCAGGTGGATCTCGTTTCTGGCCAGGTAAATCATACACCTTTTTCGCTCTCTTCTTCTTCTCCTGTTGCTGCTGTGAAGCAGAAGAAGCAGCAGCATCTTCCCCTTTCTTCTTTGTCTTCTTAGTTTCTTCCTCCTTGACCTTCTTCCTTTTCTTCACTACTTCCTTCATCCCCAAAAAACAGTACACATTTTAAGAGAGTAAAAAAAAAATAAAAGAAGCAAAAATGGCCACATAAATTGTAGGAAGAAAGCTTCAATATTGAGAAACCTTGGAATTGTTGGAAGCTCTTTTGGCAATGGGCACGTCGTCGTCGTCGTCGGAGTACTCTTCCTTCTTGGGTTTGGAGCGAGACACAGCAGCGGAAGGCTTGGGCTTGAGGGGTTTGAAAGAAGAATCATTGTCAGAATCTTCTTTCTTCACATTTTGAAGCTTGGAGGTTGTGGCTTTTTTGGAAGACGAAGAACTCTTATTGTTGCTGTGGTTGGCGTCCTCTTTCTTTACCTGCTTCGATTCTTCAGACGGCATTCTTCCGGTGAAGGTGGCAGCAGCGCCACACTTTCCCTTGAGCAATCGCAGCAGAGTTGGGGTTTCGAGCTCCAAAACTTTGCGTTTTGAATTTGTTTGACTTTGACTTATTATTACTGAATATAATTGGGCCCCCAACAAGGCCTTCAATTTGACCCATCACCCTTGGGACTAGAGTTTATTTTTTTTTTCTTGAAAAAGAAGAAGAATGCAGAAGCATATTTAATTAATTTAATATTTTAAATTTTTTTATAGTAACTAGTAACTACGTGTGTGTTTGGATTACAGTTTGCAACCGGAAATTTGTATAAAATTGATTTTGCAAATTTAATTTTGATGAAAAGTAAGTTTGTATTGAAATGATTTATGTTTGGCTATCTTTATATCAAAATGGATTATAGTAAAATAAATATTTTTTGGATTACACTATTCAAAATCACTTTTAGATGAAAAATTACTAAAATAGACATCAACTTAAATAATTTTTTTATATTATCCAGTTATTTTAATTTAGATATTTGAATAATTTTATTAATTAATTTTATAATAAAATTAATATTTATTTATTAAAATAAAAATAACATATAAAAATTAGCAAAATATATTTTATATTAAAAATAAGAAATATGAATTATATATAAGAGTATTTAATCAAATATATTACATTTTTTCAAATTTTAAATATTAACGTGAAAATATTAATTTAGTATTTTTTTACATTTTATTTTTGTTTTAATACTCTCAATAATCTTATTCTTAATATTATTTTGGAATTCAACATATAATTTTATTAATACATATGATTAATTTTTTTATTTAATTTATCCTTTTTTAATGGGATCATAATTTATATTATAAAAAATTACAATAAAAAATTATATATACCAGAATTATAATTATACAAAAGAATACTAAAAATAATAAAATTAAATATTTATCCTGGTAGCGATGGAAATAAATCTAAAAATTCTTGATGATATATTTTATATAGTATATTTTTAGTTCTTTTAGTACTCTTTTTTAGTACCTGTAGTTTTTTACTATTATTATTATTTATAGTTAATTTTTTGTTTAATTTACTTTATCTAATGTGATCAATAAATCATATTATGAAAAGATAATAATAAATATAATATATAAAAATCACAATTATAAGAGTGTATAATGTTAAATAAAAATTTAACAAAAAATAAAAATAATAAATAATAGAAAAAGAAAGTTCATATATAAGGAGAAATAATAAAAATTTCATAAATAATACAATAACATGTTTCAAGGATAAAATTGGTAAAAAAAAATAAATGTTTAATGTAAATAGCTAAAAGCTCGTTAGTGAAACGCAGAAGCTAGAAATTGTTGCTTCTAGCAAACTTGGGTTTGACATCAAAATCACTTCTGCGTTTGCCAAATCAAAAGTTAGCCAAACAAAAAATTGAAACTTTCAATAAGCTTAAACGTGCTTTTTCTCTTCAAACGGGTTTGCCAAACACACCCGTACGTAACTACTGATGAATGATGATCATTCGTTATTTTATCATGACTCTAGTTTAATCGAAAAATATAGGTAATTAATATTTTATTTTTATTTTTATTTTTTTATATTTGAACTAACGTTAAATAACTTTTTCATTTTTTACTAAAATTATTGATCTTTTAATATTCTCTGATTTAATTTGGCCAAAAAGAATTATGAGTATGAGTATGAACAAAGAGTGCATATTATTCTTCTTCTAAAATAGACGGGTACAAGTTGTTTGGTATCAATCCTGGGTGGCGAATGATATAACTTGGTGGGCAATTGGGCATAAAAGCTCAAAGGAGAAAAAAAAGTTAAAAAATAAAAGAGATGGTTCGGGTTTGAAGTGGAGATAGAATCAAGAATCTGATCGAGTCAGTACCATCTTGGAATCTATTCTAAAGCCAACATAAATCAGAGAGTGACACACAAAGACAACCTTTTCTTCTTTTCTCTTTTGCCTGCATTATAAATTCCAACCAGAGAGACTTAGGAGTTAAGAGAAAAAATGGTGTGGCCATTGAAGGAGAAAAGGGGTCCAGCATGGAAGCAAGGGTGGACAATGAACACATTGTCATCCATATCGGCACCTCCATTTCAACTAGTAGCCATAGTTGGCATTGTGATGTTTTTGCTATTACTCCCTTCTTACATTAAATTGAGGACAACCATGCAAACAGCCACCATCAACCTCAACTTTCTCCTCTTGTTTCTTCCACTTCTCTTAATACTCGTTGCACATTCCATATCTAAGCATGGCTCGCGCCTCGTCCTTCCGGCCCCTGTCTCGTCCCTTGCTCGAGCCATGGGGCGAACTTCGTCAGCAGGAACCGGAGGAGGGTCGCCGTGGGGCGTGGCCGCGCTGGTGGTGTTGCTCTTGGCATTGGCCTTCTTCCGCTCCAATTTCAGGTCTATGTGGTCGCCACTGGTTTGGAGATCCTACTAATTGGTAATATCTTAAATATGTTACTTTAATTATATAGTAATTATTGTATTGTATTGTATACACAAATGTTACTTATTCCTCAATCGGTCCTCACTCTATCCATAATTTTTTTTTGCCTTCTTTTTTTAATGTTCATGTATTAGTAACGGTAGTCAGTTTAGTCGGACTAACTTTCAAAGTTTTAGAGTTAGCATTTTTATTAAAATTTAGTTAGTATTTAACCATTAAAAAAGAGTATATAATTTTACACTATTAAATATAATTTTATATTATTAAAAATATTAATGATAGATAATTAATAACTACAAATCACAAAAGATATTGATTCTTGGCGCCTGATTCAATACTCCTAAAAGGTTTGGAGTATTAAAACTCTTCTTAAAGAGTTAAACAAAAGTTAACGTATTTGGAGTTTTAGTACTCCTTAATTAAGAAGAGAGAGAAGAATCATCATTTAATTATTAAAGAAAGAGAAAAGAATTAGCATTAAATTCTATTTGGGTTAAATTTTTTGGTTTAATTTAAATTTATTTTATTTTTAGATTGATATTAAATTATTATAAAATTATGATAAAAATAAAAATTTAAAAGAATTAAAAAGATATAATACTCTTACTATTCTAAATTTTTTCTATTTAAACAAGCATATTCATATTATTTTAAAATTAATACGAATAAATTTATTTAAAATTTTTAAATTTTAAATAAATATATTCATCTTATTTTAAATAAATATTCTCGTATTATTTTTTTAAAGCGGTTAAACATGATTTTTAATATCTCAACAAAAGAGATAGATATATATAATCTTTCAAATTAATAATATTAGAGTGTATATATAAGTACATAATATCTGAAAAGATTAATAAATCTTACCTAGAAAATATAGTTAGAGATATTTTTTTCTTAAGATAATAAAAATAATACGAATACGTTTATTTTTATTAAATTAAATTATTAATTTAAATTATATCTATCTAAATTTTAAATAAAAAATTTTAAAAGTTTAAAATTCAAATATGTGAATAAAATTAGATTAATAAAAAAATAAAAATATACGAATACGATTTAAATTGTACAAAAATAGGAATAACTTTGTCGGTGAACAAATTCATTATTTTCAATGAACAAAAGAAGATAGTATATTAAATAAACTTTATGAAATAAATTATCATTTTAAATAAATAATTAAAATAAATAAAATATAAAATTATTAATTAATTAGATTTTATTAACTAATTAAATAACTTATATACTAATAGAGCATATTAAATTTCTTATAATAATTATAATTATCATTTATTAAAAATATATTTTATAAGTTGTAATTAATATGTTTGTAGTTTTTCAAAAAAAAAATATTAATTGTTTATTGATTTCATCAGTATGCATTAAATGTTAACCTAAATCAACGCAAAATAAATTAAATTTTAAATTTTAATAGTATTTTTTTGTTAAAATTATATGGAGTTTTAAAACTCCAAATATTAAGGGAGTATTGTAATGTACGTTGGCACAATATCCTAGAGAATTCCATTAATGAAGTTTTTTATGTATATTGACAAAATTATTAATTAATTAATATATATTTTTTTTGTAAAACTACCAATACATTAATTATAACTTTTAAAATATATTTTTAATAAAATAGCAATTATGATTATTACAGAAATCTTTTTTGATGACTTACTATTGAAAATTTAATATATTCTATTGGTATATAAGTTATTAAAATTATTAAATTCATTTATAAATTCTAATTAATTAATAATTTTTATTTTTATTTATTTTAATTATTTATTTGATATTATAATTTATCTCATAAAATTTGAAATTTTTAAATAAATAATTTAATTATTTTAATTATCAAAATAAATAATTTATAGCGTACTTACCAATTTACACTACGTTTATTTATTTCGTTTACATATGTATATTTTTGTCAATTTTTATATATCTTGTTTACACATAAAAATTATCTCGTTTATAGTATAAACTAGATATATGTATTTATAAATAATTAAATATAATTTTTAAAAATAATAAAAAATATTAATAATTTAAATTGGATTAAACTTTGTAACAAATTTTGTACAACCAACTTAAATAGAAAAAATTTTATATTCAATGCCAATAGAGTCGTGATCTTCATTAACTGTGTCATCAAATAAATCACCTATATTTAAATTATATTTCAAATTTTTATACACTCTCATGTGACAAACAAAATTTGAAATATATATAATTTAAATTTAAAAATTAATATTCAAGAGAGTACATAAAAAATTTAAAAATTTTGTCATTTAAAAATTTGAAATATTATTGAATTGCTTTAGAAAGAAATCTAAGAATTATTATTAACTTTATTGAAAAAATAAAAAACTTTAAATTTCACAAAATATTTTTTTTTAGAGTTTGGGATTCGACCTAAACTAATTATCCTATATATTAAAAATAAAAATAAAAATTTATATAATTTTTACCTAACTTATCAAACTTTAACTATCATTCACATTTTTTTATTCTTATTTTTTTCTTTGCAAATTTTTTTTCTTTTTTTTATTAAAGAAATTTAATTCTAATTCGATATTCAAATCAATGCAAACTGATATGATCCGTCTGGGTTTAATTACAAAAACATATTTACACCCTAATTTCATGAGTTAAATATCAGAAGCAACAACTCTAGTTACAAATCTGACGATAATTTAATACTATTCTGCTCTTTGGTTTGTGACTACTTATTTAAAATTATTTTTAAATTTAGTTTTAACTATAAAAATTTAAAATTAAATTTAAATAATAACCTAAAATTGATTTAAAATAACACTTTAAAAAAATATTAATTCTATTACTAATATATATTTATATATATCCTAATTAAATGGTATGTTATAATATAGTTAATTTTTAAAATCACGATGTTATAGATAAAAAAATAGTATACGTGATAAGTTTTATGAAATAAATTATAATATTAAATAAATAATTAAAACAAATAAAATTTAAAATTATTAATTAATTAAAACATAAAAATAAATTTTAAAAGATAAAAATATACCAGTACGATTTAGATGGTAATGTAATGAGTTTATGAAATTTTAAAACAAAATAAATCTTAAAGATAAAAATAAAAAATTGTTATGGAAAACAATCATTTTTTTATTTTATTTCAATAAAAAAATTAACACTAATAAAATACTAATTAAAAAAAACGTTGCTTAATAGATAAAGATATATTTTATGATTATTTTATGGTTTTTATTTAAAAGTATAGTTTTATGTTAGTGTTAATTTTTTAAATATTAATTTTTTTAAAAAAATATAATTTATTGACATTAATTGTTTGATGATGTTATTAATATATAATAAAAGTTCTATTAATAGAATACCTATTAAAAAATTGTGCCAATACATATTACAATATTGATAATCTAAAAAGAGTTTCAAAATTCCAAACATAAGAGGAGTATTGTAACATCCACCTTGATTCTCTAACACTACTATTATAATTAAGTTTAACTTAATTAAAACTCATATGGATCATACCCAAATCAAAAGATGATTGATGGAAGTTTTCATTTTCTGAGTTTTAAATAGGTAAAGACTACGAGATGTTAATTAAGTTTTATTAGATAATAAATTAAGAAAACTTTTATGTTTGAAATTTCAATTATGTAGTTCTTGAGATGTAAATTAAAATAATATGAATGGATGTGATTTCTTTAAGAATATTAGGATGTTCTATAGTTTTATTTAGTGTTGGAAAGATCGTAACCTGCAATTCTCTTATATTGAGAGAATGCTTTGTCGATTACGCATAGATACATAGAGTGCAGCTAATGTTTGGAGGCTGTGAAGCCAAAGCCAAGACACGGTTACGTAGCTAATGTGCATAGCCGACCTAAGTTTTTAAAAGAATGACTAAGTGGGCTTCTATCTCTCAGATAATAACAAACTTCTTTTGTTTGATAGAAGGCCTGAAGCCACGAAAAGAAGTATTGGCCTATTGGGTAAAGTTGGTGAATAAGAGAGTAGTGTGTAACATCCTGTTACCCTAAGCCTTACCTCTAGCCGTAAAGCGAAAGATAACAAGACGTCACGACAGTTCTAAAGCTCATGCATCAATAAATATAGAAGGAGATAATAATACTAGAAGCCCGATGAAGGAATAAAGTTCAAAATCGCATAAAGCAGATTTACAAGCGTGAGACGTCCACACACGATAACTAAAATGTAAAGGCACAGGGTACAACATGAAACTTAATATAATAATAGTCAAGATAGATATATATAAGTGTAATAAACAAAAGAACTCTAGTCGTAACCCGCGGAGCTTAGGCCAACTAGTTACAATAGAAAAATACAGAGTCTTTGAGTTAAAACATCTTATACAACTTATTTCTCAAGTAAGCCTCTAAGGCCATAAAGTCTAAAACAAAAAGGGTGAGAGATAGTACTACAACAAAATAAAACAAAAATAAACCAAGAATAAACCATACTCCGCTCTGTCACCATGTCCGCAATTTCACTGAGGTGAATTACGACCTGTATTTGAAAATCAACAACATATGGTATGAGAACCGGAGGTTCTCAGTATGGTAATAGTGCCCAATATGTAAGATGTAAGACTCCGAGACGCCGAAGGCAATCCTATAACTTCACATCGAATATGGATATTCAAGCTTAGAATAAAATAAATAAATAAAGAAATTAAACCATAAACAGGGTTATCTAAACTTAGGGGAATTCTAACTAATACTAATCACACCGCTGTATCCCACAGCCTTCGCCAACCTAACCTCCGTACAATCCCATCGCCATCGCCTACCTAACCTCCTCAGCACCAGACAATCACAAATAATGCAAGCAAGTAATACACAGGTAGTAATCATATATAACAAGTAATTCAAAAAGCAAGTAGGCATATCATATAACTAGGCAAACTCAAGTAATCAAAGCAAACAAGCACATAAGAAATGTATATGATGAATGCCTGTCCTATTGGCTCGTGATATCACTAGTCGGTCTGTAAATGCCAACCCGACACATCCTTCCAGATGTAGCCTTTTCTGCCACGCCAGAGATATAATGCCCTGCACACTCATGCAGCAGCGAATCTGCTATGCCAGAGATATAGTGCCCTGCACACTCATGCAGTAGAGAGTCTACTACGCCAGGGATATAGGCCCTGCACACTTCATGCAGCAGAGAAGGAAACAACCACAACAAATCATGCAGCAGAACAATCTACCACGCCAGGGATATAGACCTCCCACACTCTCAACAACAACTAGTCATGCAGTAGAAAAATCTGCCACGCCGGAGATATAGGCTCCGCACACTCCCATATAATCCAATAATTTTCACATTATTCATTTCCAAGCCCTCAGCTCATCATAACCATCACTAGTTTCCAACTTCTCAAATAATTGAATTGAATAGCTTGTTGATTATAGATTTGAGAATGTAAATTTATAGTTGATGATGCTTGATGAATTAGTAGTGATTTGGTGAATTTGTGGATGATTTGAAATATGATTATTGTGGTCATTGTCATGGTAATGAGGAAGGATATGTAGTGTTGAATTGGTAGGTTTGAAAATGTTTAAAATGAAACTTTTGAATTGAAAATGAGGTATAGAAGAGAATTGCAAAAATTTTGGTTTTGGGCCAAATTTTGACAGGCTATAACTTAACTTCTGAAACCCCAGATTGATTTTAACTTGTTTTAAATAAAAATTGGATTTGTGAAGTTTATGCCGTTCGAAGAACGAAAGAAAAACGATTTAAAATGATTGAGTTATGCCCGTCGGAAGTTTGGATGTAGAATGTGTAATTTTGCAGCTAAACTTACCATGGATTTGCAGCTTTCTAGTTGATTTGCCAATTTTTTTTAAGAAACGTACGTCCACGCATATGCGTGGGATGAAATTTCGGCTGCGCAAATGCAAGGAACTCTACGCGTACGCGTGATGGACCAGCAGGCATGTCCACGCGTACGCATGGCCCACACGTACGCATGACATGATATACTCACTTACGCGTACGTATGACAAGGGGATGCGTGCACGAGCTATATTTTTACACTTCCACGCACACGCGTGAGCCACGTGTACGTGTGACCCCTATTTCAGCAAACATGGTTCTCAGCAATTTTAACTGTATTTCAAACTTCTAAACCTTTATTTTCATTCCTTTAGTCATTAATAATAGTATTAAACCTGATAATCATTTGAAGTTAGGAAGTGGGGATAACTTGAAAGTGAAGAAAAGCTGAAAATTGATGAATTGATTATGAAATATTACAGATGATCATGTATGATACTTGGCTTGATAATTAAATGATTGATCATGTGTGATACTTGGCTCAAATGATTAAATGATCTGAGATACAAGATTCTCTGGGTAAAGTACCATGGCTTGCCACCACAAGTACCAGGTTGAAAATTCGATACTCTGTTGACCCTATGACGTAAGGATGACCGGGCACTTATAAATTCCCGAGAATGTTAACCCCCATTGAGCAATATTGATTATTTGAAAAAAAGCTATGCATAGACTCTTGGGGATGCACGTCGAGGGATAGTCTAAGGTTTTCGGACTTGTCGGGTTGGCTGGATAACCGACATATGAGCCTCATCAGCCATAGGACAGCATGCATCATATGCATACTACTTGAACAACTTGTTTGTGCATTAACTGGGTGTGCCTAAGTGTACTTGCCATGTTAAATGTATATTTGTTACCTGCAGTATTTGTAACCTTCTTGTACTTGCCTTTATCTGTTTATTTGTCTATGATATGCTGACGGAGATGGAGGTATGGAGGAATGGTAGTGTGGGACTTAGATTTAATATTAAATTAAGTTAAGCTTAGATACTCTTAGAAAACCACCTTTTATGGCTTCTGTTTAATACTTTAAGCTCTCTGATCTGAGTGTCGGCGTTCTAGGATTGTCTCTGGCATTCTCAGGACCTTATATATTATGTGTGTGGCACCTTTACCATACTGAGAACCTCTGGTTCTCACCCCATACTATGTTGTTGTTTTTCAGATGCAGGTCGAAAGGCATCTCGTTCGGCGTCTAGACTTCTGAAGCGAAGTGGTTTCTAGGTTATTTTGTTGTACAATGATGTATAAATATGTACTTAGCTTTCTCTCCGCATAACTTATTCTTTTGATCCTCTTAGAGGTTTATGGAGAGACAGGATTTTGTTTATGTACATTTGGGTTTTGGATATGTATATATATGTGTGTGTATATAATCTGGCCAGTCTTGACTTCGCGGGCTGAGTTAGGAGCTTGTTATTTTGTATCTTTAACCCTCTGTTCCTGGTTTTGGTTACTTTATATTTAACAGTTATAGCTTTCTTAGTATGCAAGATAACTCGTTACTTGAGCATTGCGCTTTTATTTCGCGATTTTTATTTTCTTTATTCTTCAAGGCTCCTAGTATATTATAATCCTTCTGCTATAATATGTACACATTTTATTTTACAGGTCGTAATACCGCTCCACCTCTGTTTTACGACTTAAGCGTAAAGCTCAGTTTGGTAGGGTGTTACATTATGGTATCAGAGCAGTTTGTTCCTATAGATCCTGAAAGACGGACTGATCATGTTTCTGTGCATTCTCTGTATATGTGTTAATGTGCATTAGGATATCTGACTGATATATATGGCATAAATATTTGTAAACATGCATTTGGAACTTAAAGCATTAGACCTGTGATATTGAAACTGATCAACTTAATATCACTTGTTTGGTGTATATAGGAACCAGATGTTGACTCGCGGACGCGGTCGCAGGTGAGGTAGAGGTAGGATAGGCACCGTTACTCCTAGCACGACAGGGAATCCAGTAGATTTTATGGCTGCTCTAGGAAATATGGCTGCAGCTATGCAAGCGACAACCGAGGCACTAGGTAATCAGATAAACTAGGATAATCACGGGAACAATAATGATGAGGACGGTCCTATGACACTTGCTACATTTCTGAAAGTTCACCCTCCAACCTTCAGGGGAACCTCAAATCCCACTGATGCAAATAATTGGATTCAGGCTATAGAACGGGCGTTGCAAGCTCAATAGGTTCCTGAAGAGCAATGGGTTGAATTTGGAACTTATCAGCTGCATAGTGAGGCTCAGTATTGGTGGCAGGGAACACGACGTATCCTGCAGCCTTATGGTGCTGCGATTCCTTGGGAGGTTTTCCGAACAGAGTTTAATAAGAAATACTTTCCTAATTCAGTCAAAAATGCCAAGGAACTTGAATTGATGCAATTAAAGCAGGGCCAAATGACTGTTACTGAGTATACTAACAGGTTTGAGGAGTTATGTCGCTTTTCTTGTATCTGTCAAGGTGCGCCTAAAGATTTTGTTGAGTGAAAGTGTATTAAATATGAGGGAGGTCTTCGGAGCGATATTTTGCGCTTTGTTGCCCCAATGGACATCAGAGTATTTTTTGAATTGGTGAATAAGAATAGGGTGGTTGAGGAATATGTGAAAAAGGTGGCAGTAGAGAAAGGAAGTCTAAGGGTACCTTTCCAGAGGCCTTCAGGGAGGAACTTTGCTCCGAGAGGTAGAAATTTCAAGCGTGGAGGTTTTGTTCTGCAGCAGAATCAAGGCCAGGGTAATTACAAAATGTTGAATACTAATGTTAATCAAGGGAGAAGGTTTGGAATGCAGCCACAGCAGGATTTAAACTGTCATAGGTGTGAAAAGTATCATCCTGGAGTTCCGTGCAAATCAGGACTTGGGGTATGTTATTTTTGTGGACAGCCCGGGCATTTGGCCAATAATTGTCCGGAGAAGAAAAAGTATGAGACTGGTAGGGCACAACAGCTAGGGAGAGTATATATTACTTCTGCAGCAGGTACTGAGGGATCTGAGACACTTATTAGAGGTAACTATGAAATGGTTATTAAAATCTTAAATGCTTTATTTGATTAAGGAGCATCTCATTCCTTTATTGCATTTGAAAAGGCTAATGAATTAAGATTGAGGATGGTGGTTTTAGGTTATGATTTGAAAGTGCATAATGCTACTCATGAGGCTATGGTGACTAGGTTAGGATGTCCACAAGTTCCAT
This sequence comes from Arachis hypogaea, assembly GCF_003086295.3. NCBI lineage: Eukaryota > Viridiplantae > Streptophyta > Magnoliopsida > Fabales > Fabaceae > Arachis > Arachis hypogaea. The sequence continues at coordinate 2,386,681 of NC_092043.1, read as the reverse complement.
TTCGAATACAGCAACGTAAATTTGTGCATGATTTAATTTATTTGCCGATGATTGGTCTTGATCTCATTTTGGGATTGGATTGGTTATCTAAGAATCATGATTTGCTTGACTGTTCTGAAAAGTCAGTATAATTTATGCCGGAAGGGTCGGAAGTGCCAGTTGTGGTGAATAGTTATTATTTGAACTCTATGATAGTAAACTGTTCTGGAACTGAATGTCAGGGTATTATGTTATTAACTGCGGGAGTATCAGATGATGATCAGAGTTTAGAGCAGATTCCGGTTGTATGTGAATTTCCAGATGATATTAATGAATTCTCACCTAACCGGGAGGTTGAATTCGTAATTGAGTTGGTGCCTGGAGCTGGTCCAATTCTGATTACTCCGTACAGGATGTCACCTTTAGAAATGGTTGAACTGAAGGCTCAGCTGGAAGATCTGTTGAGTAAGTACTTTATTCGACCAAGTGTTTCTCCGTGGGAAGCGCTAGTGTTACTGATAAAGAAAAAGGACGGAAGTATGCACTTGTGTGTTGATTATCGGCAATTGAATAAGATTACTGTGAAGAATAAATATCCGCTACCTAGAATCGATGACCTAATGGATTAGTTATAGGGTGCTGTGTGTTTTCTAAGATTGATTTGCGATTCGGGTATCATCAGATAAGTGTTAGAGATGAAGATATTCTGAAAACTGCTTTCAAGATATGTTATGGTCATTATGAGTATACGGTGATGTCTTTTGGATTGACTAATGCTCCGGTAGTATTCATCAATTATATGAACAGGATTTTCCGGCCGTACCTGGACAAGTTTGTCATTATCTTCATTGATGATATTCTTGTTTACTCTAAAATCTGATGAGGAGCATGCTGATCATTTGTGAACTGTGCTGCAAATTTTGAGAAACAGGAAGTTATACGCTAAGTTATCTAAATGCGAGTTCTGGAAGAGTGAGGTGAAATTTCTTGGTCACGTAGTGAGCAAGCAAGGAATAGCTGTGGATCCTGCTAAGGTGGAAGCAGTGATGAAATGGGAGCGACCAACTTCAGTGACAGAGATTAGGAGTTTCCTAGGTTTGGTGGGGTATTATCTAAGATTCATTAAGGGATTTTCACAGCTCACCTTACCTTTAAATAAGCTGACTAGGAAGGATACGCCTTTTGTCTGGACTTCAGAGTGTGAAGAGAGTTTTCAAATATTGAAGCAAAGGTTGACTACTGCACCCGTGTTGGTATTGCCTAAGCTAAGTGAACCGTTTGAAGTGTACTGTAATGCATCATTAAAGGGTTTGGGGTGCGTTCTGATGCAGCACCAGAATGTTGTAGCATACGCCTCATGGCAATTAAGGCTGCATGAGATGAACTATTTGACTCACGATTTAGAACTTGCTACTATTGTGTTTGCTCTGAAAATCTGGAGGCATTATCTCTATGGTGTCAAGTTCCACGTCTTCTCAGACCATAAGAGTTTGAAGTATCTCTTTGAGCAGAAAAAATTAAATATGCGTTAGAGGAGGTGGATGGAGCTTCTGAAGGATTATGACTTTGAATTGAATTACCATCCAGGAAAAGCGAACGTTGTAGCTGATGCCCTGAGTCGAAAGTCTTTGTATGCAGCTTGGATGATGCTACGAGAAGAAAAGTTATTAAAGGAATTTCAAGGTTTAAACCTGGGAATTAGAGAAGAATATAGAATTCTGTGTTTGAGTCAGTTGCAGATTTCAAGTGATTTTAAATCAGAACTACTGAAGGCTCATCAAGATGGTGAAGCGTTACATAAGGTATTGCTAGTAATTGAACAGGGAAAATAGTGGAGAGTGTCAGAAGGTCAGGATGGTTTGTGGAGGTTCAAGAACTGGATTGTTGTGCCAAATGTCAGAGACCTACGATAAAGTATTTTGAAGGAAGCTCATAAGAGTGGGTTTTCAATCCATCCAAGAAGCACTAAAATATATCAAGGTCTGAAAGCGATGTTCTGGTGGTCAGGAATGAAGATTGATGTAGCATTGCATGTATTTAAATGTTTAACGTGTTATAAGGTTAAGGTTGAGCATCAGAGACCATTAGGAACCCTTCAGCCTTTAGAGATTTCGTAATGAAAATGAGAGAGTATTGCAATGGATTTTGTGACAGGTTTGCCTATGACTTGGATTGGTTGTGACGCTATTTGGGTAGTTGTGGATCGACTGACAAAATCAGCTCACTTCCTCCCCATTCGAATAAGTTGCACAATAGAGGAATTGACCCAAATGTACATCAAAGAGATTGTCAGGTTGCACGGCGTGCCTTCTACCATTATATTTGACAGAGATCCTCGTTTCACATCAAGGTTCTGAGGAGCCTTTCAGCGTGCATTTGGGACTCAGTTGAGTTTGAGTATCGCGTATCACCCTCAGACAGATGGTCAATCAGAGATAACTATTCAAACCTTGGAAGATATATTAAGGGCTTGTGTCTTGGACCAGCCGGCGAGCTAGGACCGGTATATGCCATTAGTAGAGTTTGCTTATAATAATAGCTACCATGCAAGCATCGGAATGGCTCCATATGAAGCTCTGTATGGCAGAAAATGTCAATCTTCACTATGTTGGTATGAAACTGGAGAAAGAAGTATATTAGGGCCTGAGATGATAACTGAAACTATTGAGCAGATAAAGAAGATTAGTAGCCGAATGCTTATAGCCCAAAGCCGTCAGAAGAGCTATGCTGATCAAAGGTGAAAGCCTTTGGAGTTTGAAGAAGGGGAGCATGTCTTTCTGAAGGTTACACCAACTACCGGAGTGGGAAGAGCTATTAAGACTAAGAAACTGAATCCCCGTTATATTGGACCGTTTGAGATCCTGAAAAGAATAGGGCCGGTGGCTTATAGAATTGCCTTACCAACGTATCTTTCGAACTTGCACGACGTGTTACATGTGTCATAGCTTCGGAAGTATACTCCTGACGCAAGTCATGTTCTAAAACTGGAACCATTCCAAGTGAGAGAAGATCTAACACTTCCAGTAATTCCGGTGAGAATTGATGACACCAGCATTAAACGATTACGTGGGAAGGAAGTAATTCGGTAAAAGTAGCTTGGAGTCGAGCTGGTATTAAGGAACATACTTGGGAACTCGAATCAGATATGCGGAAAGACTATCCACATCTCTTTTCAGGTAACTGAATTCGAATTTTGAGGACAAAATTCTTTGTTAGGTGGGTAGGATGTAAACCCCATTAAATTAGTAAATAATTAGTCGATAAATTAGTTTTTAATAAAGAATATTAGAAATACAAATATTATATTAAATTAGGATAGAGCTCATCGAAACAAGAATTTTGACACTAATTTCGAAAAAATTGGTCCAAAATTGGACCGAACGGACCGAACCGGTTGAACCGGGCCCAAACCAGCCTAAAAGGACATTAAATGAAACTCAAACATTTCCCCTTTCTTCCCTTATACACGTTCCAGCGAGCAGAGGGAAGGGAAGAACGGGAAAACGTTTTCAACCCTTACGGTAAATTCAATTTGCCGTAACTCCTCCGATCGCCACACCGTTTGCAGCCACGCGACCACCGTGTCGAGCTCTACATTTCTACTGGAACAATTTTATAGGTAACTCGCTTTATTTTTCTCAGCCACTTCTTCCCCCAGTTTTGGAAAATTAAGTGGAGATATTGAATTTCTTTTCTTTTTGACTTTTTATGATCCAATTAGCTTGAGAAAAACGTTCACTCTTGCTTATGTAAAGCTTGGGTAAGGTGAGGATACCATAATTCTATTTTAATTTCATTGAATTTGAGCTTTGAGTATTAAATTGGGTATATATGTGTTATAAATGTGTATTAGGTTGTGAATAAATAATTGGAGCTTGAAATTGTGAATATTGGAACATGGAGGAAACTGATCCTAGAGTTTATTGAGCTTTTGAGGGGTTGTCTTAGTTTTAATTAAATTGCTTTGGTCGCTACGTGAAAATCGGCCAAGGTATGTTTTAGATTTTTTGCATTTAATATATAATGTTCTGTGAAAACTTAGGCTAGATGACCATAGGATAGGTTGGAACGAATGTGTATATAATTATTGCTTAGCATCTTGTAAATTAGTTGGTTTGGTTTGGTGTATGTGTGAATTGAATAGCTTGTTGATTATAGATTTGAGAATGTAAGTTTATAGTTGATGATGCTTGATGAATTAGTGGTGATTTGGTGAATTTGTGGATGATTTGAAATATGATTATTGTGGTCATTGTCATGGTAATGAGGAAGGATATGCAGTGTTGAATTGGTAGGTTTGAAAGTGTTTAAAATGAAACTTCTGAATTGAAAATGAGGTTTGGAAGAGAATTGCAAAAATTTTTGTTTTGGGCTGAAATTCGGTGGGCTATAACTTGGCTTCTGAAACCCTAGATTGACTCTAACTTGTTTTAAATAAAAATTGGATTCGTGAAGTTTATGCCATTCGAAGAACGGAAGGAAAATGATATAAAACGATTGAGTTATGCCCATCAGAAGTTTGGATGGCGAATATGTAATTTTGCAGCTAAACTTACCATGGATTTGCAGCTTTCTGGTTGATCTGCCAATTTCTTTTTAAGAAACATACGTCAACGCGTACGCATGACCCACTCGTACGCGTGGGCCAGAATTTTGGCTGCACGAATGCGAGGAACCCTACACGTATGCGTGACATGAGATACTCACTTACGCGTATGCATGACAAGAGGACGCGAGCGCAAGCTACATTTTTACACTCCCACGCGCACGTTGAGCCACGCGTACGCATGGCCCTTATTTCAATAAACATGGTTTTCAATAATTTTAACCGTATTTCAAACTTCTAAACCTTTATTTTCATTCCTTTAGTCATTAATAATAGTATTAAACCTGATAATTAGATGAAGTTAGGAAGTGGGGATAACTTGGAGGTGAAGTAAAGTTGAAAAGTGATTAATTGATTATGAAATGTTACCGATGATCATGTATGATACTTGGCTTGATAATTAAATGATTGATCATGTGTAATACTTGGCTTAAATGATTAAATGATCTGAGATATGATATTCACTGGGTAAAGTACCGTAGCTTGCCACCACGAGTACCAGGTTGAAAACTCGATACTCTGTTAACCCTATGACGTAAGGGTGACCGGGCACTTATAAATTCCCGGAAATGTTAACCCCTATTGAGCAATATTGATTATTTGAGAAAAAGCTTTGCATAGACTCTTGGGGATGCACGTGTCTAAGGTTTTCGAACTTGTCGGGTTGGCTGGATAACCGACAGATGAGCCTCATCAGTCATAAGACAAGCATGCATCATATGCATACTACTTGAACTACTTGTTTGTGCATTAACTGGGTGTGCCTAAGTGTACTTGCCATGTTAAATATATATTGTTACTTGCAGTATTTGTAACCTTCTTGTGCTTGCCTTTATCTGTTTATTTATCTGTGATATGCTGACGGAGATGGAGGTATGGAGGAATGGCAGTATGGGACTTAGATTTAAGATTAAGTTAAGTTAGGCTTAGATACTCTTAGAAAACCACCATTTACGGCTTCTGTTTAATCATTTAAGCTCTCTGATCTGAGTGTCGGCGTTCTAGGATTGCCGCTGGCATTCCCAAGACCTTATATATTATATGTGTGTGGCACCTTTACCATACTGAGAACCTCTGGTTCTTACCCCATACTATGTTGTTGTTTTTTAGATGCAGGTCGAGAGGCATTTCGTTAGGCGTCTGGACTCCTGAAGCGAAGTGGTTACTGGGTTATTTTGTTGTACAGTGATGTATATATATGTACTTAGCTTTCTCTCCGCATAACTTATTCTTTTGATCCTCTTAGAGGTTTATGGAGAGATAGGATTTTGTTTATGTACATTTGGGTTTTGGATATGTATATATATGTGTGTATATTCTCCAGCCAGTGTTGACTTCGCGGGTTGAGTTAGGAGGTTGTTACTTTGTATCTTTGACCCTCTTTTCCTGTTTTTGGTTACTTTATATTTAACAGCTATAGCTTTCTTAGTATGCAGGATAACTCGTTACTTGAGCATTACGCTTTTATTTCGCGATTTTTATTTCCTCTATTTTTTAAGACTCGTAGTATATTATAATTCTTCTGATATAATATGTACACATTTTAATTTAGAGGTCGTAATAGCACTCCATCTCTGTTTTATGACTTAAGCATAAAGCTCAGTGTGGTAGGGTGTTACACTCAGCGTATTTTTCAAGAGGAAAGAGTCCATCTGAACAGGGATTTTCATCGTCCAATAATATTTTACCACATGACAAGTTATTATAAAAATAAATAATTATATACATTTATAATTAATAAATAATTATATTTTTATTTAATTTAATTTATATTAATTTTTTAATAAAATTATTTAAATAATAATTAATTAAATAATTACATTAAATAATTAAATCGTATTTAATTTATTAATAATTATAATATTTAATTATATTAAATAATTATATATTTATTTAATTAATAATTTATATTAATTATCTCAGTTAGGAGAGGAAGATTTTGCACTGTACCATCAATTTCTCTAAAAAAAATGCCCAACTTCGGAATATGTAGCAGCATCAACCGTTGAAAGAAGACTTAATTAAACACATATGACAATTTCACAATACTTGTCGTTAACTATAGAGTTCTACTATGCTTTTTGTCTTATATTGCGTATTTCACAAATTAGTTTGATCTCGAATTACATATTGTGCACTATTGTTATATATGAAGTTATTAATTTTTTAAAATATTAATATTTTTATTAGTGAATTTTTGAATTTATACATTTTAATAATATTATTACAAAAAATAGTAACTATATTAATTTTAATTATTTTAATTAATTAATTAATTAAGTGGGGTCACAATAGGGACTAAAGTTAGTTCTTCCTAATGGAGAAGAAAGAGATGCTTTGAGTTCCTATTTACTGTTTATGACGCAAAAACTTATGTGGAGTTACTTTTTATGAAAAGTGACCCATAAATGAGTTCCCTACTGGAAATGGTCTTAGATTAATGGGAAGGTATGATGAGACGTTCTAAAATGACAATACTTATTTCCACTGCATATCTAACCAGAGGCGAGAGGATCATTTCACTCGTGAAGGAAACTCTAATAAAGGGTCTTGTGTGTTGGTGAAAGGGTGTTTCTCCATTAAAAGCTTCTTTCGGTGGTTCAATGGAGTTAGAGAGATTTTCTTATTATGCTGTAAGAAAAGAATTCATTCCTAGCGTATACGACAAATGGGAAGATTGCAGGAAGCAAGTTGAAGATTTCAGTGGCAACGAATACAAAGGTTTTAACGTCCTCACTGAGGCAAAGCAGTAGATGTGCGGTGAATTGTTAATGGGAGGCGGTAGTCGTTCAAGGCACAGGAGGATTGGGGTTTCTCAATCACCAAAGCCCTTGCGGTTGCTAGCGAGGGTTACTTTTCACCCACTTAGTGTCAACCAAAGAGGTAGTAGTACATGGAAGAAATGGAGTTACTTTTCGCCCACTCAATGTCAACGCAAAGAGGTGTACTGTACATGGAATTCTGCTCTTCCAATAAGTACACCTTCATACCAGAAAGTCTTCCAATAAATTAATAACATATATTAAATAATTATTCTCTACATCCAAGCAATTTTAACATCCAAGTTCATCCAAGTGATTTAGATCATGCGCTTTCTTTTCCGGTTTCTTCTCCCCTCACGCTACTTCTTCTTCTTCTTCTTGCTTCAAATTCACGCATGCGTTCTTCTTCTTCTCCTCCTCCTTTTTTATTATTTTTTACTTTAGTTACTGTCATCAACAACACCATCACCTCTTCCTCCTCCTCTTTCTTCTTCATTTCTCATTGGAATTTCTTCTCCTCCTTCCTTTTTATCCCTCTCCTCCATCATCATCATCATCATCATGATCATCATTGTTATCGTTATCGTTATCGTCATTGTCGTCTTCTTCTTATACACATCGTTGTTATCGTTATCGTAGTTATCGTTATTGTTATTGTTAAATTTTTGCCATGTTGATTATGTTGTCTGATCCAAAATTGATTTTGGATGTGTTTCTGTTCATGATTCAATCTTGTTTGTGTGCTTATTTTCGAACTAATTTTATGTGTCGCAATCATTATGTAATTTCGGTTCATTTCTGAATAAATTGTGTCACAATTGTTATATAGTTTTGGTTCATTTCTGAGTTAATTATATCGCAGTCCATTATGTAATTTCGGTTAATTTCTGAGTTAATTCTGTCGCAATCATTTTATAATTTTGGTTCATTTCTGAGTGAATTATGGTGTATTTTTACTCGTTCTCCTACACAATTCAAAACTCTTTCTGCTCATCTTTTATTGCTTCTCTTCTTTTTTTTTATCATCTTTTTCTTCTTTATCTTCACCTTCTTGTTTTATTTTCTCAGAATTCTTTTTGATTTACTCTTTTGATAGGAATAAAACCAAGAAAAAGAAGAGAAAATATCAAACAAAAAAGAAGAAAAAAGATATTAATGACGTTGTCTGATTTAAAATTGACTTTGGATGTATTTTTTTTATGATTCAGTCTTGTTTGTGTGCTTGTTTTCGAACTGAGTTTATGTATTGCAATTATTATGGTAAATTTCGGTTCATTTCTGAGTTAATTGTGTCGCAATTGTTATATAATTTTGGTTCATTTCTGAGTTACTTGTGTCACAGTCATTGTATAATTTATGTTCATTTCTGAGTGAATTATGGTGTATTTAGACTCGTTGTCCTACATAATTTAAAACTCTTTCTCCTCTTCCACCTCATCCTCTACTGCTTCTTATTCTACTTTTTCATCTTTTTCTTCTTCATCTTCTCCTTCTTATTTTATTTTCTCAAAATTCTTCTTGATTTACTCAAATTTAATACAATTTTTTAGTTTATGTGTTAAATTTGAGTTTAGCTCTTGGACAACCTTAGAAAACTAGTAAAATTAAATAAAAAACATAAGAAATAATGAATACAATGAATATTTTCCAAATATTCTACAAAGGCAAAGAAAAAGCATTTCATCAACTTTCACAATTCGAAAAAATAAAATCTCCCAAACAGTTCTGATATGAATTATGAATTTAATATAAGATACCAGGAATATACTCTTTTTCTCTAAAAGGCTTTTTTTTTCTTCTTCTTCTGTTGTAGCTAAATTCTTTTCAGTTGAACTTGAAATTCACATGCAAAAATTTTTAAGTTCATGTTGAAATCTTTTATTATTAACATCCATTACTTCTCAAACCTGCAGATTCTTTACCATTTTTCTCTGCTTCTCTTTTTTTCTGAGTTAATTGTGTCACAATCAATTATGTAATTTTGGTTCATTTTTGAGTTAATTGTGTCGCGGTCATTGTATTATGCGAAATCAAGGAACTGAATTATGCATGAACAGTGGTTGAAAGGAGTCGAGGACTCTGAATGAAGTGATGGATCCATCTTGTACTACAAATATTTTTGAAAACCACTGTATCACTTTTCATTGAGATTATGAGACGTTATGCACCAGGCAAGGGCTGAGGTTGGATCCCGCCTGTCGAGGTAGCGGCGGCAGCGTAAGGGCGGTGGTTCGTCCCGCTTGCACTTAGATGTGAGGTCAGTAGCAATAGATCCCACTCACATCCCTTCGGATCATCAGAGCGTACAGGTGCAAAACCCTGGATAGTGATCCGAACACTATATCTCGAGGGTTCCCACACCATAACTCCGAAGGACAACATCTCCATGGAGATGTGTCGGGTTGGCAGTTGAACCGACAATATGATATCACAGCCAGTAGGGCAGACATTCATCATATGCATTTTTTACCTGTTTGTATGCTTTGCCGACTTGATATTATGTTCCCTATCTATTTAACATGTCTAATTGCTACTTGTATTAATTGTTGTATATGCCTCTACTTGTGTTTTACTTGTATTGTATATACTTGTGCTTTTATTGGGGTTGAGCAGGTTCGAACGACGGTGACGATGGGATCGCATGGCGGATCGGTTGGTGAAGGCTGTGGGACAGCGGTGTTTGATTAGAGTAGAAATTCACTAAGATAGATTACCCTGTTATAGTACTACGGCTTAAGTTGTATTAAGGGATTACATATTATGCTGTTTTCGTTTAGTATGCTTTAAGCTTGAATTCTTGTGATGGATATGGAGTCTAGGATTGCCTTTGGCGTCCCGGGGTCTTATATCCTACATCACTAGGCATTGTTACCATACTGAGAACCTCCGGTTCTCATACCATATTTCTGTTGTGTTTTTCAGATGCAGGTCGCAACCCACCTCGGTTAGTTATCTAGTTGGTGACAGGAGCGGAGGATCTGAATATCTTTTGGAGTCCTTTTGAGTTATATATATATATATATATATATATATATATATATATATATATATATATATATATATATATATATATATGTCTCTCACTTTTGTATTTTGCTTTAACCTAGAGGCTTGTATTGAGAGAACAAAACTTGTATAAGCTGTTTTTTACTGTCTAATTTCATACATGGTCTGTATATGGCTAACCAGCTCAAACTCCGCGAGTCGTGGCTAGTATTTTATGATATTATACTATTATACTATGATGTTTTGTTATTCTATACATGTTTCTTATGTTTTAAGTCAGTAGCTTCGTTAGTACGTTTTGCGCTTTTGAAATCCTGTTTTTGAGCTATGTTCTTCATCGGGCTTCTAGTTATTATTACTTCCTTCTATATAATATATGTATAAACTTAGAACTGTCGTAACCTTTGATTAACATTTGCTTTACGACGCGAGGTAAGGCTTAGGCTAATTAGGGTGTTACAATACTTGTAGAATGGTTAGTAAATAAATTTTCGGAAAAAAAAGCATGGTATATATATAATAAAGTATATAAAACTCTTTTAACCTTAAATTTAATTAAACTTTATTTTTAACTTTTAAAATAAATTTTAATTTTTTTCAGTAATTTCAATTTGCTTATGATAGATAATTATTCAATTTATTTTTTAATTTTTTTAATGAAAAATAAATTTACTTAAAATAAAAGTAATGTGATTAAGAGTGAAGTTAAATAATAAATATATTTAGAATAAAAGTAATGTGATTAATACTGAAACTAAAAAATAAATGTATTTAGAATAAAAAAAAGGTGATTAAGAGTAATTTATTTAGATAAAATTAAAAAAAGTAATTGAATAATTATCTATTGTAAAAAATTGATATTATTAAAGGATAAAATAAAAATTAAAGTTTAACTAAATTAAACATTAAAGAATTTTGATATATTAGACATAAAAAAGTATAATTTATATTTTATTATATATACATCATACTCATTCTTTTTATTTTTAAAAAAGTTTATTTACTAATTATTTTATAAATATTCTATGATGAGCAAAAATCTTAAATTATAATGTATTTTATTTTGTTAAAATTTACTTTCATTTCCTTTAATTTGATAATTTTTCTATGAGTAACGTATCATTTTTGTCTTTAATATTTCTATTCTATTTAAATCTCTAATATTTTAAAATCGTTTTAATTTTATCACACTGTTAATTTATTAACAGATTACTAACTAAAATAATTTTAAAATGTGTAAAACTTAAATAGAATAATTTGAAAGTTAGCAATGATTTATTGATTTTAGAATGTATTCTAAATACCGAGGACAAAAACTGTTTTTTATGACCCACAGTCTTTTTTTTATCACGACAGACTAAAAACTATGGGGACAAAAACCTACTTTCTATTTTTCTTATAATTCTTATGGTTTCGGGCCGCTTTTTCTTATCAGTGAGTGAGTGAGTATCGAAAGCAATGGACTCTAATTACCCAAAAAAAAAAAAAAAAGCAATGGGCTCTAATTTGAGGATAAGGTGAGTAGACGTGGCATTACGTTGTAATATTTTATGGTTGACCAAATCTCGGATAAACAGGAATTAAAAGGAAGTCAATAAAAGCTTTAAATTCTATAAATACGAGTCAATATGAGATGTTAAAATTCTGGTTATGCTTGACCAAAAAAAAAAAAAACAAAATTCTGGTTATGAAATACTATTTAATGATGATAGCAAATATCTAAAAATGGCCAATAATTAATTCAATTCCGCTATATAATTAATAGCGAATCTAGGCAACAATAACCTAATAAATATTTTTAAATTATATTTTATTTTTTTAAATTATTATTAATTAATAGTTATTTAAATTTTATTTTTTAAAAATATAAAACTAATAATTATTAATTATAATTATTTAAAATTGATTAATTAAAAATTATTTACTTATTTTTTAATTAATTACGTTAGAGTTCTGACAAAAAAATTTTGAACTAACTCTCAGAAAAATACTTTTATATAAAGATAATTATTAAAAATGATAAAATATGATAAAATGATGTTATTAGAGGTTCATCCGAATAAAATTTGGTGTAATTCAACTATCGTATTTTGTAAAATTATAGAAATTGTACAATTTGCAAAGTATAGATTGTCAAATTAATTTTTTTTTTAATTTATGAAGATAATACACAGTCTACGTATTATATTTGTATAGAACAGCGTTATCAAAATACTATAAAATTCTATTTTTTGTAATATTAACAAGTGTGTTTTGGTTGTAATTTAATTGCTATTCAATTTTAAGAGTTACAAATATTAAAAATTGGTGCATAACTTGCTGAAATCTATTTTTTTTAGTTTTGATCACCAATATTAAAAAATTTACAACTCCCAATCCTCAACTCTTAAAATTTTGAAGTTTTAGAGCAATAAATCTAGTTAATCAAATTTTATATAAAAATTGGTTTCGCTTTAAAACTCAACTCGTAGAAGTCGCAGCAAGACAAACAAGTTACTGTCCTATTTGACCTTTTTTACTGCAGGACAGATTTAACAACCTAATTTTAAAAATTTGTCATAAATTGTATATTTAACAAAAATTTTAAATTTTTTAATTTAATTCCTTATATTTCCAAGTTTAGCCCAAACTTAGTCTCATACAATTCTGATCATTACATTAATTACAGCATAATAGCATATACAATATCACCACAATACAACTCTACATCCTTATTAACAAACACCAATCTTAATCCATAGTAAATAAATATAAGAACACACCATTAATAAATAACATAAAACTCTATTCATTCTTCAATATTAAAATAAAAAATCCGTTATTGTAATGGATATTAAAAAGAAAAGACAAAATAAGAGTGTAGTTGAGCAACCCACCCCACCCGTCGCGTTTTTCATGTTAAGAAACATGCAGGTGTATCCGAAATTCCACGTGTCCCACAAACTCCAAAGTAGTACTCCAACAACACACTCTGAAATCTGAATGCCTTAATTCCAAACCCATTTTCATTTTGCAAAGTTCATCAGCTTCTATTGTCTCAATTATTCAGAAGAAGGAATGAAGGGAAACAACAAGAGGCCTATATACGCCGTGACAACATGGGTTCGGCGCCAGCCCCCAAAAATGAAGGCCTTTCTCGCCCTTCTTTCCGCCATTGCCGCCCTTGTCTTCCTCAGGATGGTAGTCAACGACCACGACAACCTCTTCGTCGCCGCCGAGGCTGTTCATGCTTTGGGAATCTCCCTCCTCATCTACAAGCTCACCAAGGATAAAACTTGTGCTGGTACCCTTTCTTATCATATTGGGTCTTCCTTATCAAATTGATTTCCTTTTTATTCTTGTTGAGTCAAATGTTGTCATTGTGGTTTTAGGAAAAGCAATAATCTATCTTAGAATAGTGTGTGTTTTGAATATTTGTAGGGCTGTCACTGAAGTCTCAGGAACTGACGGCTTTGTTTCTAGCTGTTAGACTGTACTGCAGTTTTGTGATGGAATATGATATACACACAATTCTGGATCTGGCAACACTGGTAACCACCCTTTGGGTTATCTATATGATCCGCTTCAAACTCAAATCCACTTATATGGATGATAAGGATAATCTCGCTATATACTTGGTCGTAAGTATGCCTTTTCATTGTGTGTTAATACTTTTTGTCTCTAAAATTTGGCAAAAAGTTAAAAAATGCCTCTAAATTTTATTTTGTTTCAATTTTGTCTTAGAAGTTTTCAATTTGCATCAAATATACCATCGACGGCTAAATTGTCAAAAAATTTAAGACTAATCTAACAATAATGCACGAAAATTATGTTTGATTTGCTTATATTAAAAGTTGTTCTTATAAAATTGTTGTTGAATTGGTCTTAAATTTTTTGAAAAATTAGCGGTAAGAGATATATTTGATGCATATTAAAAACTTTTGGACAAAATTGAAACAAAATAAAACTTCGGAGTATTTTCGAAATTTCAGGAACAAAAAGTATACTTCACTTATAATATATCTCATTTCTTACATTCGGTAACAATAATTGCTCAGAGTAGCATTAAGTACGAAACTGTCATTGTTTGAATAATGCTTGTTCTATGATTACCTGAGTGCTCTGAGTGGCGAAATGCAGGTGGCACCTTGTGCTGTAGTGTCCTTCTTTATCCATCCAACGACCCGGAATTCTATCGTTAACAGGATTCTCTGGGCCTTCTGTGTTTATCTTGAAGCCGTCTCTGTTCTACCACAGCTTCGGGTTATGCAGAATACTAAGGTCTCTTGCAAAATATATTTATGCCTTTTACTTCTTCCTTTGCATGTCATTCTTTATAACTCTAATTGATTCCTCAATTTAACTTTCAGATTGTTGAACCAATCACAGCACATTATGTTTTTGCACTTGGAGTAGCAAGGTTCTTGAGTTGTGCACATTGGGTCCTCCAGGTTCGGTCAAACTAACATGTCTCTAACTTTGTATCACCTAAATCGTGGAAGGAAAAAGTGATAAAGTAATGAGTTAATCACCTTTGAATTCGTAACTTTTATCATGTGTAAGTCCTACTACCTTGAGTTAAAGGTGATTAAACTCTCACTTTCGCACTTTACCAATTTCGGATCATTTTAGAGGAACTTGTTCTATTCTGGAAATACTTAAAACGCATATTTAATCAGAAACCCTTGGTCTAGTGACCTATATATGATTATGCATATCTTCCTCAGGTAATCGATACACGCGGACGCCTACTAGTTGTTTTGGGTTATGGATTGTGGCCTTCAATGGTGCTTATATCTGAAATTGTCCAAACTTTCATCCTAGCAGACTTTTGCTACTACTATGTCAAGAGGTGCATAATATAAACTAGCATCAATTGAACAATCTACATCTTAATTTTTATGCTCTTGTTTAAATTCCTGATCCTTTGTGTTTTCTTTCGGTACAGCATTATTGGGGGACAACTTGTAGTTCGGCTTCCATCAGGAGTAGTTTAAAACTAAAACAAATTATCATTAAGATCCCCAAGAGAAGCTTTTTATGTGGGTCTGTAAAACATGTAACCTAAATAAACTTAATTTAGTACTTTATCAGTAATTGACTCAAATTGATGTGTGCATGCCTCGCTAGCTATAATGACAAGTCAATTTGCCTGGGAATATTATTATATATAATTAATAAAGAGAAAGCATGCATTTAAAAAGGTCGTTATCAACTTGAGCTGGATGTAAACAACAGGGACTTTTGATAAAAATAAAATGCTATGTATAAAGAACAACAGCTATCATATATTTATATATATTGTTTTATATACTTTTTATTTTAATATATATTTTATACAGATACATAGATAGCTGGCTGTTTTAATATGAATAGTTGAATTCATATGATTGTATTCTTATGTGCATTGCATCAGTTCCTGTTTCAGGGAATCTGAAAATTAATAGTTTTATAAATTGAAATGTTGTATAATTTTATTTGAGTTTTTGAAAGATAATTGATAAAATGGCATGCAAACGGAGCGAGTACAGTTGAAAGAAAAGTTAAAAGAATAATGTGACATAAACTATAGTTTGATCTTGCTACAGAATGCATGAACTGTGATCCAAATATATCACCATCGATCTACGAAAGCCTAACACTACGGAGGGCACTTGGTAATGTGTTTGGTTGTTAGGATAATAATTCAGCAATCGTAATTTTCCATGTATCCGAAAAACCGAACCCACCCTTCATCCTTTACTATTTCCCCTGCCCCAAAACACAATAATAATGCAACTTGCTCCTATAATTTGACTCTCCTTAGGTCGGCCATATTCAATTATTATTCATATATATTAACATTGGGTTTGAAAACACTGATTCCCTTGGAATAATGAGGATTACCATTGCGAGAACGGAAGAAACCAATTGCTAATTTATATATGGGGAATGCTAGGGGACAATGATTTTGTTGAACAATATGAATAATCACCAATCAAATTAAAACATACTATACTTCTAAATTAACCCTCTAAATTTTAATATTAAAATAATCATCCGTACACTAGTAAAATGAACATCTGATATATTTATTATTTACATTGTTTAATATTTTCATTGTCTACCTATACTTTTCCTTTATGTATTAAGCAAATTAAATAGTGATTAGGGTTTTTGTCGCTTGGTCTTACGAAACCCTTTTCCCTACAAACTCAGATACTTGCATGATCTCTCAATATCTCACATCTCTTTTCCTTATAATAAGCACCGTCACAAATTATGAAATATTATTAGGCAATTCTATCTATTGATTACTGAAAACTTCTATTTGAATGAATATCCTAATCTTTTTTTATAAAAAGATAATATTTACACTACATGTTTTGTGTATTTTTTTAAGAGAAGTATTAGAGAGGCATTAGAATTTATTATTTTTGGCTAGTATTTAAAAATATAGGATAAAATATATGTATTGTTAGATTACTAAATTAAAAGAACTAAACTAAAAGAATTGAGTTAATAGTTAAATGATGATAAAAAATAATAAATTCTGATAGTCCATAGTATTTTTTTTAAAATATTTTTCTTGTTATAAATTTTATTTTTTTAACTTCTTATTAATCATTTTTAATACAAATATATATATAATCGATGTATATAACATTTTTTTAATATAATTCTTGATTTAGTCATGATAACTAAGTTAAATTCAAGATATATCTCGGACAAACGATCATTTTAATCTATAAGTTCGTAACGGATAAAACTACATTATAGTCTCCATTGTATTCATTAATCTTCACACCAGTAATTAAGATTCAAAATGTTAATTCACCAATCAACTCTATTAAGAAGACAATGAAAAATTTAAACAATGTAAATAATGGGCTTAATACAAGAGAAAAAAAAAGAAAATTTCTTAAATTACTTAAGCCAAAAAATTCAAATAGTTATTTCAAAAAATTAACTATCCCAACATTAATTTACCAAAGGAACTCACCCAAACATCTTCTCCGGCGTTTGAAGTTCCCTTACCGGCCATCATCGTCCACCTCTATAGCCCCTCGTCCATTATCGTCGCGGGATCGTCATCAAACAACCATCCACATAGTTATTAAAATAATCATTTGGCTGCCTAGTGAAATGATCATCCAACATTTGTTAATTGTATATACTTAAACTGAATTGAACAAAATAACCATTCAATTAAGAATTAAAAAAATCATCTACATATCTAGTGAATTGAACATCCAGCACATTTGTAGGGTGGAGAGAGTCGACAGCGACACATGGAGGCAAGGGAGGAGATCCGGCGACGGAGCAGCCATGCAACAACAACTTCGACTAGGCGAGGTTGTGAATCTGCTCTGTGGGCTTCGAACCCGAATGCGCAGCAGCCAGAGATAAAAGAGGAGGAGGAGGAGTCGAATCGGTGGGAGGAAGGACGACGTCGATGAGGTACGGCATAGCAGCAATAACGGCGCGACGGGGATGACAGACGACAGGGATAACATGCGTCTTGAACACGCGACGAGAGGCGGCGGCCTACGGTGGAGCCTACACGGGCGGCGGGTGGGTGGACAACGGTAACGAGGATGCACGGGGCTGCTACGGTGCGATCCTCTGTTGCTACGACGCGTAAGTGAAACGCGGAGAGGCTGGGCGTTGTCGAACCAGACAGCAGGGAAGTGCAATGGCGCCGGGGTGACTATGTGGTTCGAAAATCGCAAATGGAGAATAGGAGATTAGCGTGATACTAAGAGTAACTGTATGTGCCAATTGTGATTTGCTTTAATTACAAATCTTTATTTTTAAAATTTTAAAATCGGAAATTAAAAATAATTAATTCATAATTTAATTTATGATTTTAATTTTTTTTATTCTATTATTCATAGTATTTAGTATTCTCATTGTTTCTTTATATCGTTTTTACCAATTATAAAATATATTTTTAAGAATGTGTAAAGTATGTTTTTATTTTTTTTTTCTCCAAAAATCCAAAGTATACTATGCCTTCAAACATCAAGAACAAAGTTCGAGTTCTTCAAGAGCTAAATTATACTTTTAATACAATATTATTATAAAAATACTATGTGTTTATAGAAAATCAGTCCACTAACATTTATTGTATATAAATATATATTATTTAATTTATTTTTAATATATATTTAGTATTTTAATATGTATTTTAATTTATACGGACGAGTGACTTAGTGGCTGTTTTGTTATGTACCCCTAACTTGGTTATGTTGTATAATATATATACAAACAACATGATTTAAAGTCAATTATCTTAACCATAATAATAATAGAGCATTCTTTTGTTTACGGACTTCTCTTTTTAACTATAAATAGAACTCTTTGTTTTCCATTATTCTGCGAACTTGTGAAGGAGAATATATATATATATATCTACTTTTTAACAACCATACTAAGTCATGGCTCTCTCTAAGCTTCTAGCTGCTTCCCTTATTGTGTCTTTTCTCCTCCTCCATCTTGGGGAAGCTTATGAATCGGTAATTAAAGATTATTATATTTATACTTTCTTTTTGCCTTCTTAATTTCTGCATTATAATTAATATTAGTTCACTATGATTATACTCTCTTTTACTTTTTCATTCCTAACATGTAGCAGGAGGCACCCCAGCAGACAATTGAGGATTCTGTTAATAATAAGAAGATAGGTACGATAAATTTAAGTTTAATTTTAAATTTAAAAGGCGAAGGCTAATTATTAAGCCAGGTTTAAGGGAATAAAAAATGATATATATAATAGCTTGATGGTTACATGGATCAGATTGCAGTGGAGCATGCAGTGTGAGATGCAGCAAAGCATCTCGTCAAAGGATGTGCAAGAGAGCGTGTGGAACATGCTGCCAAAGATGCAACTGCGTACCACCGGGCACTTCCGGCAACCAAAAACTGTGTCCCTGTTATTACAACCAAACCACCCACGGTGGCAGGCGCAAGTGCCCTTAAACCTTATTAGCAGCTTCCATGCAAATGAAATCATCTCAACTGCCTACAAATTAAATATGAAGACAAGCAATTAAGGATGATAATAATCGGATATACCCCTTTCAACTTTTAATAAGATAAACGTGTATGAGATTTAATCAATAAGTTGTTGACTAATAACTAATTGCTATCTATTTTGTTTGTGTTTGCTAATTGCTATTATATGTGTATGAGAGGTCATGAAATGATGTGGTCACGAGACCAGCGTCCTGTAACATAATAAGCTGTGTTTTGATTTCAATAATGCGTGTTGAATCCTTGTGAGTGTTTGTTTTGGAGTAAAAATAAAGTTCATCTTATGTATTTTATTGTCTTTTCTTGTAATTTTCATTTATGTATAGTTGTTATGATGTATGTTTCTATTATTTTTTATTTTTTTTGACCATCTATAATAATGGATAATGATGAGTATATATTAAAATTAGTTATTAATATAATATATATTTTAGAATATAAAATATACGTTGAAAATGAATTAAACAACATATATATTCATATATAAATATATGATAATTTATTTTAATTAATAGTTAATTTTAGTGTACAAATAACATTGTTATCATCAATAATACTATTTAAAAATAAGAAAAACAATAATTAATTAACTTCAGTACCAGAGGACTAATAAATTATTGAATAATACTTGTTGGTGGACACAGTGATATCGACAATGAAGCATTTAACCGAAGAAGTTCGTTGATGATTGTCTCGACAAAGGTAAGATTTTTTAAGAGAATTGGTAAACGTCGTGTATAAGATGTAACACCCTAATTTTTAATACCTCATGATCGTACTAAAAATTCAAGCGTTACTTACCTCTAATTTTTTTTATTATATACTATATTTATTTAATATTAAACTTTTGTGAACATAGACCGAAGCTTTAATCAAGAAAACAAAAGATCTTTACTTAAATCTCTTAATCACAAAAATACGTATATATTCACATAGCAATATATATACATAGACTTGTTCAAATACTACAACATTTTTGAGCTATTGCAACATGTGCGATAAATAACACTTAAAAAGCGTTGTCTAAAGTGGTTAAAAACATTACTTAAAATTTATTGCAAAAAAATAAAACTAATACAACACTTTGTTAATAAGTGTTATTTTTGATCAATTTTAAAAACATATAAAAAATGTTGTTTTAATAAATTAAACAAACAACATTTATAATATTTATATATCACGCTTTATAAGAGTTGCTTTTAAATATATAATAAACTTCTGATAAAAAGCGTTGCTTAAATTTTTTTCATCCAAATTTTAATTTCCTCCAAATATTTTAATTCCCCCGAAACCAAAAACAGGAAAGAAAACACAAGCAATAATTGATTCATCACTCCTCACTCCTATTAGTTTATTACTTAGAAACAGAACTCAAATCCTGCTATCTTAGAATCAAAATCCTAACCCCAGTTCAATTTCCCCAATTTGACTACATTGACTCGCGTTCTGCATTCCTTTCTCTCGCCATTGTCCTGGAAGGTTCTTTTGAGTGGATGCGCCAGCTCCATGGAGGCTTGCTCGGGCGGTGCGTGAGAGTTTCATGGTTGATTGCAGAGACGCGTTGGTCTCCGATCTATCCCAGACGAACGCTTGGATGGCGTTCAGAATCAAAATCATGAATAAACCTAAATCCCTAATCCCATCCCTAACACAATTTCCCCAGTTTCACAACACTGATGCGCGCATTCTGCGTTTCTCTCTGCTCCGCCGAGTTCTGCTATACTCCGCCATTTTCTTCTGCTCTGCCGTGTTTTTCTCCTCGCATCGAGTTCTGCTTTACTCCACCATGTTCTTCTGCTCGCGCCGAGGTTAGCTCTGCTCCGCTATGTTCTTTTGCTCGCACCTTGTTCTTCGTTCTCTCGCGCTGAATTTTGCTCCACTCCTCCGTATTCTAAATTGGGAGAAGTAGCTACTTATGCAAAAATAGTGAGAAATGTGACCTTGTTTTTCTTTTCCTTAATGTTTCAGGAATTTCATGTAACTCAATTAGATTACAGAAAGGCTATCTGCGGATAAATGTGAGGTATGTTCCTTTTGTCTTTAAATATGTCATTTAATTTGAAGTTTAAGTAATTGAAAGAATAAACTCTCAGTTGCTGCTGTTTTATAGGCAGAGTTGTTAAGCAAGAAATATAAGGAGAAGTATAAACATTGTAGCAGAAATAACATCCAAATTGATTGTTGAAGGCAGTTATGAACATTCTGTTGGATATTCATGGCATTGTGATGGTTGTTCTTTACAGGAGAAAAGTGCATTTTGGATTCAGAACTTTGGCATGCATGTGTTGGTCCCCTTGTTTCTTTACCAGTTGTTCAAAACCGAGTTGTGTACTTTTCACAAGGTCACAGTGAACAGGTAAGATTATGATGTTGGAAGTTATATGCCTAAGTTCTTTTAGTTTATGTCTAAATTCTAAACTATAAAGTAATAATAAGAATTCTAAGTTTTTGATGCTAGTTTGTTTGATTACTTGGACTTGATGAATTATATGCATGCATGAATTGTTTGATTTTATTTATAATTAATTTTAGGTGTTATCTTTATTAGCTTGTTCTGCACCTTGTTGCTATGCTGTAACTATTATAAGTTGTAACTATTTTATCTGTGTTGGTTAGTTCCAATGCTATAGTCAAAGAGTGTAGGTTTTGTAAGTGCTTGTTTGGATTTGTTTGCATGTCCCTAATGGATATTTGGTATATGAGTTATATAGAAAATGAAACTGGTTAGAATAATCATGCTTCTCACTATATTGTGGAACTAATAATTAATTCAGACATAAAAGATTTTTGAGATTTTTGAGCATATTTATCTGATGATCATCATTCATTTCTGTTTTAATTTTTAACATAGTTCATCTCATCTTGTTGCTTTCTTCTTAATGGAAGGACTTTAAACCTCTATCTCTTTCTCTGTTCTTCGCACTGTGTTGGTTACTTCTCTCTGCATTTTGAGTTCGTCGCTGTTGGCGTCTCCATTGTATTCGTCGCTGCTCGCCATAAAAAAATTGTCATTTTATCTGGTTAAAATAGTGATTTCAATTACCATTTTAAACATGAAGAAAACCGTCATTTTAAACTATGAAAATTGTGGCCATTTTTGATATCCCAAATGGCGCAAAAATTATAACATTTTTTGAAAATGCTATCTTTGGGAATAAGGACGGCTTTTGTAATTACTTTAAAAAACTGTCGTTTTAACAAACATTTTTTTGTAGTGATAACTCATTCTCTCTTTTATCGTTAACGAATGATAATGGAATATGGTGCCTATAAATTAAACTGAATTAAATTAACATCTTGTATGGTAAAAATAAATAGGATTCGTTTATTTTTTTTAAAAAGTACCTTTTCAAAATTAATTTATAACTTATTTTGAAAATACATAAAAAGATTTTGTATATAAATAATTAAATTTGAGATAAAGAGGCCAAACATTTTATAAATTAAAATTATTAATTTAAAAAGAATTATATATGAATAATTCGAGAGGACTAAAAATTTTAGAGATTAAAATTTATTAATTTTTGATGCTATAAACATTCTCTCCATCCGAAAACCACGCTTAAGTAACCGTAGTTCTACTAGAAAAGGATATTACGTTAGCTTTTTTATTTATATCTATTAAATATATGAGACTTTACGGCATTAATTTGTTGACGATTAAAAACAAAAAGTGCGAGTTAAAATTTCAGTAATGGAATGAGACTGTAAATTAAATATTAGGGATTGTTTTGTGTATTTTAAAATTTGAGGGACTAAAGTGTCTAATTTTAAAAATATTTAGAATTTATTTGAATAACTACTCTAATTTTTATTTTTAATTAATTAATTTCTAAAAAAAGGATTAATAAATAATTTCTAATGTGTAAGAATAATATTCTTGGATGGATTAATTACATACATTCCAAAAATATAAGTTCCCAATATTAATCAATGCTGCTATTGGATATCTAAATTAATTGCTAGCTATACTAGCGCCTATCTTTTATTTAGAGAAATGTTAAGTAAAGCCACAACTTTGTATGGATACCACCTTTGTTTTCTCCTACAAAGAAGAGAGAGAAGGGAAAACAAGAAACAGAGAGAAAAAAATGGAGCATATCCAAAATGATAGGTTCGTAAAACACTTCCCTTCGGTTTATGGCCTTCTCTCTTTTAGTATAAATACAATGGGTTCTTGTCGTTTCTTCATTCCACGCACTTATCAATAATTTATTTATTTATTATTCGAACTCTTATTTAATTTGGCAATATACTTACTATATATAATAAAAATAAGCCATGGCCCTCTCTAAGCTTCTAGCTGCTTCCCTTATTCTATCCTTTCTCCTCCTCCAACTTAGCGTCGACGCCGCTGATAAATCGGTATTAAACATTCATTGATTTTTTTCTATACAATAACATGAAGTTAATTTCATATTATATATATGATCATATGTTTCGTGTTATACAGGAGGTACCAACAGTGGAGGGGGCTGTTCCCGGTCCAAAGATAGGTACGAATTGAATTATTAGTTAAATACGAAATATGCATATATATATGCAAGAGATAAAGTTAATAATAATTAAATTGATGATGAATTTAATCAGATTGCAAAGGGAAATGTGATTTTAGATGCAGCAAATCATCGCATCCAAATCTATGCAAGAGATCGTGCAACACATGCTGTCAAAGATGTAACTGCGTACCACCAGGCACTTCTGGAAACTATGAAACCTGCCCTTGCTATTACGCCCAAACCACCCATGGTGGCAAACGCAAGTGTCCATAGAACTACCTATATATAGATGCATCCGAAATTGTAAATATATATAAGAGCAATGCTAGGGCCAGCAACTTTTGTGATTGGTAGCCATTAAATAGCCATCAATGATAATTTAATGGTGTGAAATTAGTATGAGACTTCATCTAATGGCTCACCTTTCTCTGCTGGTTACATGCTGGCCAAAAATCAATAAAATTGTTGGCCCTAGACTTTTTCTATATTATAATGGGAGGGAGGGCAAACAAGATGTTGTTTTTTATTAATTGTATATTTCTATTAAAGAGATAAAATTGTAATAAAATGCAATTGTATATAATGCATTGATGATATATATAATATCTTACATTATGAATTTCGGTTTAGCTTCTAGTTAAAGCTATCTAATTGACTGTTCATACAACCAATGTTCGAGGGCTATATATACAGAAACGGAGGTTCAGAAGGGTTCAGTGTGCAGTGTGTGTGTTTTTAAAGATAAAATTGGTAGAATTTTATATTTACATGTCCTCCTATTTGTTAATATAAAGATTAATTTAAATAGTATTATTAATTACTGAATAATTGTTTATTTTAATTATCCGTGTTGACAGTTAATTAATTTTTTAATTGGTTTTATTTCGATTGGTGATTCAAATATTTAAAATTTAAAATTTAAATTAAGAAATTAAAATTGATTATAGCTAAAGGTATATTGAATACTAATTTAATGTAATTATTAATATGAATTATATATATATATATAATATTTTTTACATTATGAATGCTTTGGATATGTAAAAAAAATTCACAGAATATTTAATTAAAAAAATGGATGAAATATAAGATAGACATGTAACAGATTTACTTATAGAATGAGATAAGAATTTAATTTGTTGTTGTTGATGTGGATATTGGAAGATAAATGTCTATACAATACAGTCTCTATTTTATATGGTGAACACTATGTATGAAGAGAAAATTTGAAATAAAAATATTGCATTTCACTGGCTAAAGTGCAAAGTTAGATTTTGATTTTTTCTGGAATAAAATAAAAATTATTTTATTTTCAAATAAAAATAAATCTCACTTTATTTTTTTATATTTAATTTTTTTTAGTATCTGGAACAAGTTTGTCATTCTTCTCAACAAACCTCGTTTTTTTTACAAGGTTCGCCATATTTTTTGGTAAGCTTTATATAATTCATAAAATTTATCGTACTCTTTGGTGAACTTTGATCAAGTTCGTCTAAATATATAAATCTGTGGTCTTTCTTCAATTTTTACTTTTTACTTTTTATTCTCCGTTCTTCACTTTTATCCTCTCTTACTTTTTACTTTGACTCTTTTCGACTTTCTTATCTTTATAATTTGTCAACTCTAAGTAATTTTGTTCTTTTATTCCTTTTAAAGTTAATTTATTCTTTATTATATTATAATGTTAATATATTTATTTAGTTAGAATGAATTCCATGTGAAAGTAATTATTATAAAAATAGTATTCTATTGTTAGATAAAATAAATAGTGGTATATTTAACTTAAAGCCATGTTATATTAGATAATGTTAAACGATTATGTAGTTGTGGTAGCTAGGAGATTAATAGATGTTAGTTAATGTAAAATTTTATTTAGATTAGTATTTTATTTGAATTAATTATAGTTTAGAATTAAATTATATATGATAGGTATTTGGATTTATTTTTAATATGTTGGATAAAAAGTTAGTTAATTTTAAATTAGTTTATTCTAATCTATTTTTATTATAGTGTAGTTTGATGGCACAAAACATGTTAGGCTACAAGGATACTCTTTATAGACAAGATTGGTTTGACCATATTGCTAGTAGACTTGGTTGAGTGGTATACCTTATAATTTATGTTTTTTATATGTTTAAAATTTATCTTATTATTACTTGTGTCCTCCATTTTATCTGCCTCATTAATTTTTTTTCGTTTAGGTCTCTGAATCTTGTGTATGACAAAGAATTTACTACGCCGCGTCTACCCAAGAAAACCAGGACACACCTTAGATGCGTTGGATTTGAGCATGTGGCATATATATTAGAGTGAGACCATGACTGGACACTGGTCTCTGCTTTGATCGAGAGATGGCATCCTAAGTGTCATACTTTTCACCTGTCCTGTAGGGAGATGACTATCATCTTGTTGGACTTGGCGTATCAATTGGGACTCAACATGGATGGAGATCCAGTTAGCGGCTGCATCGGTGGATGGGAGAAGTTCTATAAGGAATGTTTTATTGAGGACCTCTATCAGCAACTGTTAAGTGTTGTACCGGGACCCAATGACAGACAGTCACTGAGCAAGTAGATTTCAATCTCACATGGTTTCGTGATATTATTTGTGGGCAATTAGAGGCCCAGCTAACAGAGGAGCGCCTGCTGCAGTAGACAAGAAGACACATCATGCAAATCATTGGAGACATTTTGTTTCCAGGCACGTTTGACTCTCGCGTTCACATGAGGTGACTGCCTCTATTGGAGGACCTTAACTGATGTGAGAGGTTAGTTCAGCTGCACTGGCGTGGCTGTATCGCCAAATGTGCTGTGCCGCAGATTATAGACAGCAGAACGTGGATGGATGTTGTGGATTATTTCTCTCTTAGGCATATCATCATATACCTTTGTGTCAACCCGATGGTTTTGACCAGCGCCAATTTATGCTGATCGAAAGGTACTCTTGCCTTGTGTGTCTCGCTTTGTTATTTCTTAAGTTAGTGTTTATAATTATATGATTTCTAAATACTCGTGATATTATAGGTGGGTGGGGTTGGAACCACTTAACGACAGAGTAGAGACAAGGCTTCGACAGTAAAAACGTATCCTCAATGGCATCAGTATTTACAATGTAAGTAATATTTGAACTTACATTTGAATCTTATATCATGTTTCTTTGTGTATATCATATTTTTTGGTATCTCAACAGGTTGATTGGATGTTATATTCTGATCCACTCATCCAGGATATCATTCCATAGAGGACCAAAAAGGTTAAAGCTATAAGAATCAGAAAATTAATTAGCCGTTTAATTAAAATAAAATAAATATAATTAAATTATCCGGAATAGGTTAAAAATTCAATTAATGGGTAAATAAAATTAAGAAATTAAATTTTTATAATTTGAGAAAATAAAAACTAATTAGAATAGAAACCAAGCACTTATTTTAAAGATTTTGGCTCGAAGTTAGACCAAAACGATCCAAACACTCAACTAGGCCCAAGTTGGGCACAATCCCACAGTTCATAAGCTTGATCATGAGGCATTCCAGCCACATTATTTACATTGAGGGAGAGAGGCATGCTGAGATTGTGAAGAAGAGAGTGAAACCCTTTTTGTCATTATTCATCTTCTTCTTCCTGGGATCATAACTTTTGATCCAAGGCTCCGATCGCCGCACTATTTGTGGCCACGCGTTCATCTTGCCGAGCTCTTTAATTTTATCTAAACAAAGTGATGAGTAACTCGAATCCCTTGCTCCAGTTTTCTGTCCTAACACAAATTCAAATTTTGGTTTTGGAGAAATTGAGATTTTCATGATTTTGGTTGTTTAGGTATAATCTAGCTTGGGTGATTGTTGGGTTTTACCCCAGGTACCAGTAGGTAAGGTGAGAAAACTCTAAACCCTTGTAGTTTGTTGATTTTATGAACCTTAGTGTTGATGTTGAGTATATTGCTTGAAATTAGTTTGAATTCATATTGATTGGAGTTTGAATTGGCAAATTGGAGTACTTGGAATTAAGCTTTGATAGCTAGAACTTGTTGACTTGGTTTGGTGGCTTGTTTGAAAGCTTGGGAAAAATCGGCTAAGGTATGATTTCGGTTTTCTTTAGGTAATATGTAATATTATGCGAAATTTATGCTAGTAGCCTTTAAGATGGGTCTGAATTGCATGCTTTGGTTAATAGAATGTGTGTGACTAGTGGAATGGAGGTTTGATATGAGCATGTGAATGAAATTGATGTATATGATTAAGATTTGTTATGAGGCTATAGAATGAATGGTAAATTCTGATTTTTGGTGATGATTGATTATAATTTTTGAATTTGGATGATGATTGAAGAGGTAAGAATGTGAAGGTAGTTGATAATAGAGGATAAGGGTGATTTATTTGAGAAGTATGGTAAATTAGGTTTGGATGATTGAAAAATAATTGAGGAGTAATTGATATGTGTAAAAGTGTATAGTATTGAGATTGGTATGGTAAATATTGACTTGGTTTGAGAGTTTTGGAAACTAGAGGATTTTACTAAAAATCTATTTAACCAACTTCGATGGGGCATAACTTGGTTTCCAGATCCTCAAATTTTGTGAAACCAGTTTTTAATGAAATTGGGTTTGTTTAGTTTATGACATTCGAAAAATGGATAGAAATAATTTTTAACAAAAAAGTTATGCGCGTTTGAAATTTGGTCAAAAAATTAAGTTTTCTGCAACAAAACAGCTTTTCTGAATCTGGTATGCATGCGTACGCGGCAGTGTCACATGATGTGAGTATAGGGCGCTACCCAATACTCTTGCGTATGCGGCACTGACTTACGTACGCGACATTGGCATTTTTGAAAATCTCGCATACGCGGTAGGTGCACGCGATGCGGGCTGGCCATTCTGTTTAAATGCTCGCGTACACGGCACATGCAATTTCAACATCCATGCGTACGCAGAAGGCATGCGTACGTATGACAACTCTGTTTTGCAAAAAATTATATTTTTGAGTTTTCAACTATTCCTCTAGTCTTTTAAACCTCTGAAACACTTATTTAAGATTCCCTAACTAGTGTTTAGGCTTTGGGACGAGCGAGAGTGTATTGGGTGGATTAAAAAGGGTATTTTATTTTATGAGTTTAGAGACGGTGACTTAGGTTTGTAATGTACTGTGGATAGAATAACTAGAGTGGGTTGGTGGAGTGGTATGTTGATGATGATTTGAGAAAAGGAAAGCTAATGAGGTATTATTATTGATAAATTGTTATGTACCTGATGAGCGGATAATTTATACGCTTTTTGGCATTGTTTTTAGTATGTTTTTAGTATGATCTAGTTAGTTTTTAGTATATTTTTATTAGTTTTTAGTTAAAATTCACTTTTCTGGACTTTACTATGAGTTTGTGTGTTTTTCTGTGATTTCAGGTATTTTCTGGCTGAAATTGAGGGTCCTGAGCAAAAATCTGATTCAGAGACTGAAAAGGACTGCAGATGCTGTTGGATTCTGACCTCCCTGCACTCGAAGTGGATTTTCTGGAGATACAGAAGCCCAATTGGCGCGCTCTCAACGGCATTGGAAAGTAGACATCCTGGGCTTTCCAGCAACATATAATAGTTCATACTTTGCCCGAGATTTGATGGCCCAAACCGGCGTGGCAAAACAGCCTCAGAAATTCCAGCGTTTAACGCTGGAACTGGCATAAAAATTGGAGTTAAACGCCCAAACTGGCATGAAAGCTGGCGTTTAACTCCAGAATTAGTCTCTACACATGAAAGCTTCAATGCTCAGCCCAAGCACACACTAAGTGGACCCAGGAGTGGATTTTTACGTCATTTACTCATTTCTGTATACCCTAGGTTACTAGCTCACTATTAATAGGATCTTTTGACATTGTATCTGTACCTCATGACACTTTACACATTTCTTTGGGTACTCTCCACGGCATGAGTCTCTAAACCCCATGGTTGGGGGTGAGGAGCTCTGCTGTGTCTTGATGGATTAATGCAATTACTACTGTTTTTCATTCAATCATGTTTGCTTCCATTCTAAGATATCACTTGTTCTTAAATCGGATGAATGTGATGATCCGTGACAATCATCATCATTCTCAACTATGAACGTGTGCCTGACAACCACCTCCGTTCTACCTTAGATTAAGTAGATATCTCTTGGATTCTTTAACCGGAATCTTCGTGGTATAAGCTAGAACTGATGGCGGCATTCAAGAGAATCCGGAAGGTCTAAACCTTGTCTGTGGTATTCTGAGTAGGATTCAATGACTGAATGATTGTGATGAGCTTCAAACTCCTGAAGGCGGGGCGTTAGTGACAGACGCAAAAGAATCACTGGATTCTATTCCGGCCTGATTGAGAACTGACAGATGGATAGCCGTGCCGTGACAGGGTGCGTTGAACATTTCCACTGAGAGGATGGGAGGTAGCCACTGACAACGGTGAAACCCTTGCATACAGCTTGCCATGGAAGGAGCCTTGCGTGCTTGAAGAAGAAGACAGTAGGAAAGCAGAGATTCAGAAGATGGAGCATCTCCAAAACCTCAATCTATTCCCCATTACTGCAAAACAAGTACTTATTTCATGTTCTTTTACTTTTCACTATCAATCCTGATAATTTCTGATATCCTGACTAAGATTTACAAGATAACCATAGCTTGCTTCAATCCGACAATCTCCGTGGGATCGACCCTTACTCACGTAAGGTATTACTTGGACGACCCAGTGCACTTGCTGGTTAGTTGTGCGGGATTGCAAAAGTGTGATTGCAATTTCGTGCACCAAGTTTTTGGCGCCGTTGCCGGGGATTGTTCGAGTTTGGACAACTGACGGCTTATCTTGTTGCTTAGATTAGGACTGTTTTATTTTTGTTGGTTTAGAGTCTTTTAGTTGAGTCTAGTTTCATATTTTAAGTTTGGTGTCAATTGCATGCTTTTGTTTTTCTTTTAATTTTCGAATTTGCATGTCCTTAGTCCCTTTTTGATCCGTAAAAATTCTAAGTTTGGTGTCCTCTTTGTGTTTTTCCCTTAAAATTTTCGAAAAATTAGTGTTTGATTTTCTAAAAATTTTAAGTTTGGTGTCATATTGTTGTTTTTCTCTTTCCTCATTTCAAAAATCAAATCTTTTTCATAAAAATTTTTCAATCATATCTTTTTAATTGCTATCTTCAAAATCTTTTTAATTGACTAATTGATTCAGTTCTCAATTTGCTTTGATCTTATTTTCTTTTTAATTTTCGAATTTTTATTTTATCTTCTTTTTTTATTTTATTTTTTTCGTTTAACTCAAAAAAAAAAACAAAATTTATCTATTTGCAATCCATATCATTTCCCTTTATCCATTATGGACCTAAGTGGGATTGATCAGTCCAGAAGGACTCTGGGGTCATATGCTAACCCCATTACAGCTGCATATGGGAGTAGCATCTGTACACCTCCCATCAAAGCAAGCAGCTTTGAGCTAAATCCTCAACTCATTATCATAGTGCAGCAAAATTGCCAGTATTCCGATCTTCCACAGGAAGAGCCTACTGAGTTTCTGGCACAGTTCTTACAAATTGCTGACACAGTACATGATAAAGAGGTGGATCAGGATGTCTACAGACTATTACTGTTTCCATTTGCTGTAAAAGATCAAGCTAAAAGGTGGTTGAATAACCAACCTATAGCAAGCATAAAGACATGGAAACAGTTATCAGACAAATTCCTGAATCACTTTTACCCTCCAAAGAGGATGACACAGCTAAGGCTGGACATCCAAGGCTTTAAACAAGAGGATAATGAATCCCTTTATAATGCCTGGGAGAGGTATAGAGGTATGCTAAGAAAATGCCCCTCTGAAATGTTTTCAGAGTGGGTACAGTTAGACATCTTCTACTATGGGCTTACAGAAAAAGCTCAGATGTCTTTAGACCACTCAGCTGGTGGATCTATCCACATGAGGAAGACAATTGAAGAAGCTCAAGAGCTTATAGACACTGTTGCTAGAAATCAATATTTGTACTCTAGCAATGAGTTCTCTCCAAAAGAGGAAGTCATGACAGTAGTCACTGACCCTAATCCTCAAGAACAGATGATTGAGCTTAATCAACAATTGCTCCTGATGACAGAACAGTTAGCAGAATTTAAAGAGATGCTCCATGAAACTAAAGTTGCTAACAAGAATATAGAACTGCAGTTGAATCAAGAAAAATAGCAAATATCTAAACAGATAACAGAGGAATGTCAAGCAGTTCAACTGAGGAGTGGGAAGACACTGAATAACACTGCTCAAAAGAGCAAAAGGCCAAATAAGGAACAATTGACAGAGGATAACCAACCCACTGTTCAAAATCCCTTTGAGGACAGTAAGAGCCCAGAGAGGAATACTTTTGACGTTCAAACGCCAGAGAGGGAAGGAAAGTTGGCGTTAAACGCCCATTCCTTGCCCAGTTCTGGCGTTCAAACGCCAGAAAAGGGGGAAAAGTTGGCGTTAAACGCCCATTTTCCACCCAATCCTGGCGTTCAGACACAAAGGGAAGATCAGACACCTGAGAGTGCTGACAGTAATCCCTCTAACAAGGCTTCTTCAACCACTTCTGTAAGGAATAAACCTGCAGCATCTAAGGTTGAAGACTATAAAGCCAAGATGCCTTATCCTCAAAAACTCCGTCAAGCGGAACAGGATAAGCAATTTGCCCGCTTTGTAGACTATCTAAGGACTCTTGAAATAAAGATTCCGTTTGCAGAGGCACTTGAGCAAATACCTTCTTATGCTAAGTTCATGAAAGAAATCTTAAGTCATAAGAAGGATTGGAGAGAAACTGAAAAAGTGTTTCTCACTGAAGAATGCAGTGCAGTCATTCTAAAAAGCTTACCAGAAAAGCTTCAAGATCCAGGAAGCTTTATGATACCATGCACATTAGAAGGTGCCTGCACCAAGACAACCCTATGTGATCTTGGAGCAAGCATCAATCTAATACCTGCATCCACTATCAGAAAGCTTGGGTTGACTGGAGAAGTCAAACCAACCCGGATATGCCTCCAACTTGCTGATGGCTCCATTAAATATCCATCTGGCATAATAGAGGATATGATTGTCAAAGTTGGACCATTCGCCTTTCCAACTGACTTTGTGGTGCTGGAAATGGAGGAGCACAAGAGTGCAACTCTCATTCTAGGAAGACCTTTCCTAGCAACTGGACGAACTCTCATTGATGTACAAAAAGGGGAAGTAACCCTGAGAGTCAATGAAGATGAGTTCAAGTTGAATGCTGTAAAAGCTATGCAGCATCCAGACACACCAAATGACTGCATGGGCGCTGACATTATTGACTCTCTGGTAGAAGAGATCAATATGACTGAAAGCCTAGAATCAGAGCTTGAGGACATCTTCAAAGATACTCAACCTGATCAAGAAGAACCGGAGGAAACAAAGGAATTTTCGAAAATTCCTCAGGAGGAGGATAAGCCTCCCAAACCTGAACTCAAACCACTACCACCATCCCTGAAGTATGCATTTCTGGGAGAGGGTGACACTTTTCCAGTGATTATAAGCTCTGCTTTAAATCCACAGGAAGAGGAAGCACTGATTCAAGTGCTAAGGATACACAAGACAGCTCTTGGGTGGTCCATAAGTGATCTTAAGGGCATTAGCCCAGCTAGATGCATGCACAAGATCCTGTTGGAGGATAATGCCAAACCAGTGGTCCAACCACAAAGGAGGCTAAATCCAGCCATGAAGGAGGTGGTGCAGAAAGAGGTCACTAAATTACTAGAGGCTGGGATTATTTATCCTATTTCTGATAGCCCTTGGGTGAGCCCTGTCCAAGTTGTCCCCAAAAAGGGAGGCATGACAGTGGTTCATAATGAAAAAAATGAACTGGTTCTTACAAGAACAGTCACAGGGTGGCGTATGTGTATTGACTACAGAAGGCTCAATACAGCCACCAGAAAGGATCATTTTCCTTTACCATTCATAGACCAAATGCTAGAAAGACTAGCTGGTCATGATTATTACTGCTTTTTGGATGGCTATTCAGGTTACAACCAAATTGCAGTAGATCCTCAGGACCAAGAGAAAACAACATTTACTTGCCCTTCTGGCGTGTTTGCCTACAGGAGGATGCCTTTTGGTCTGTGCAATGCACCTGCAACCTTTCAGAGGTGCATGCTCTCTATCTTCTCAGATATGGTAGAGAAATTTCTGGAAGTCTTCATGGATGACTTCTCAGTATATGGAGACTCATTCAGCTCCTGTCTTAATCACCTAGCACTTGTCCTGAAAAGGTGCCAAGAGACTAACCTAGTTTTAAACTGGGAGAAATGTCACTTTATGGTGACTGAGGGAATTGTCCTTGGGCACAAAATTTCAAGCAAGGGAATAGAGGTGGATAAAGCAAAGGTAGAAGTAATTGAAAAATTACCACCACCTGCCAATGTTAAGGCAATCAGAAGCTTTCTGGGGTATGCAGGATTCTACAGAAGGTTTATAAAGGATTTTTCGAAAATTGCAAAACCTTTGAGTAACCTGCTAGCTGTTGACACACCATTTGTGTTTGACACACAGTGTCTGCAGGCATTTGAGACCCTGAAAGCTAAGCTGGTCACAGCACCAGTCATCTCTGCACCAGATTGGACATTGCCATTTGAACTAATGTGTGATGCCAGTGACCATGCCATTGGTGCAGTGTTGGGACAGAGGCATAACAAGCTTCTGCACGTCATTTATTATGCCAGCCGTGTTCTAAATGACGCACAGAAGAACTACACAACCACAGAAAAAGAGTTACTTGCAGTGGTCTATGCCATTGACAAGTTTAGATCCTATCTAGTGGGATCCAAAGTGGTTGTGTACACTGACCATGCTGCTCTTAAATACTTACTCACAAAGCAGGATTCAAAACCCAGGCTTATAAGATGGGTGTTGCTTCTGCAAGAGTTTGATATAGAAATAAGAGACAGAAAAGGGACAGAGAACCAAGTAGCTGATCATCTGTCCCGAATAGAACCAGTAGCTGGGACGTCCCTCCTTTCTACTGAGATCTCTGAGACTTTTCCAGATGAGCAACTCTTTGCCATTCAGGAAGCTCCATGGTTTGCAGATATTGCAAATTATAAAGCTGTGAGGTTCATACCCAGGAGTACAGCAGAGTGCACAGAAAGAAATTAATTTCAGATGCCAAGTACTACCTATGGGATGAACCATATCTCTTTAAGAGATGTGCAGACGGAATGATCCGCAGATGTGTACCCAGAGAAGAAGCACAAAGGATCCTATGGCATTGCCATGGATCACAGTATGGAGGACATTTTGGAAGTGAGCGAACAGCCACTAAAGTCCTCCAATGTGGCTTCTACTGGCCTACTCTCTATAAAGATTCCCGAGAGTTTGTGCGTAACTGTGACAGTTGCCAAAGAGCTGGTAACTTGCCTCACGGATATGCCATGCCTCAACAAGGGATATTAAAGATAGAATTGTTTGATGTATGGGGAATTGACTTCATGGGGCCATTCCCACCATCATACTCAAACACTTACATTCTGGTGGCAGTGGACTATGTATCTAAGTGGGTAGAAGCAATTGCTACACCCACTAATGATACCAAGACCGTGCTAAAATTCCTCCAGAAACACATTTTCAGCAGGTTTGGTGTTCCCAGAGTACTAATCAGTGACGGGGGCACTCATTTCTGCAATAGACAGCTATACTCTGCTATGGTTAGATATGGAATTAGCCACAAAGTGGCAACTCCGTATCATCCACAGACAAATGGGCAAGCTGAAGTCTCTAACAGAGAGCTAAAAAGAATCCTAGAATGGACTGTGATAGCCCGAAGAAAGGATTGGGCAAAGAGCTTGGATGATGCTCTGTGGGCATACAGAACAGCATTCAAGACTCCTATAGGAACCTCTCCATACCAACTGGTGTATGGGAAGGCCTGTCATCTGCCCGTGGAACTGGAACATAAAGCCTACTGGGCAACCAGATTCCTAAACATGGATGCTTAGTTAGCTGGTGAAAAAAGATTGCTCCAGCTAAATGAGCTAGAGGAGTTCAGACTCAATGCCTTTGAAAATGCAAAAATTTATAAGGAAAAGGCAAAGAAGTGGCATGACAAGAAGTTGTCATCCAGAGTCTTTGAGCCAGGACAAAAAGTTCTGCTCTTCAACTCTAGGCTCAGATTGTTTCCAGGAAAACTTAAATCCCGATGGAGGGGTCCATATGTGATTACAGGAGTATCACCATACGGGTATGTTGAGCTTCAGGATATTGATTCTGACAAAAAGTTCATTGTGAATGGACAAAGAATCAAGCATTATCTTGAAAGCAATTTTGAGCAGGAATGCTCAAAACTGAGACTTGAGTAATTCTCAGTAAAGGTCCAGCTAAAGACAGTAAAGAAGCGCTTGCTGGGAGGCAACCCAGTCATTAGCAGGTTATATGTTTTGATTTTACAAAGGCAAGTATCAAAAATGAAGGAGTTCACAGAGTTACAGAAGGATTCAATGCAAAAAGCAGAGAAAAAGAGCTTACTGGCGAAAAAACGCCAGTAAGGGGCATTTTGGGCGTTAAACGCCAGAATGGGCACCATTCTGGGCGTTTAACGCCAGTATAGGTGCCATTTTGGGCGTTAAACGCCAGAATGGGCACCATTCTGGGCGTTTAATGCCAGGTGTGCAGCATCCTGGGCGTTTAGCAAAACGCCAAGTGATAAAGGAATTCTGGCGTTTAACGCCAGCCAGGGCACCTGGCTGGGCGTTAAACGCCCACAATGGGCAACAAATGGGCGTTAAACGCCAGAATGGATGCCATTCTGGGCGTTTAACGCCAGAAAGGTGGGGGGACCAAGATTTTGTTTTCAAATCAAATTTTTTCAAACTTTCCTTTTCTTACCCATACTTTTCTACAAAAACACATTTCAACCTTTCATCATTCACTTTCAAATCTTTAAAAAATTAAAATCATTCTTCAAATCTCTCTCAAATCAATCTCAAATCTTATTCAAAAACTCACCCTTCTCTCAAATTATCTCCATATCTTCTCAAATCTCCTTTCAATTTTTTTTTCGAAATCTCCTTTCCCCCCCTTTATAAAAACACGTTCGGCCCTTCATTCCCCCACACCATTCGAATTTGCTCTTCTCCTCTTTCTCTTCTTTTCCTTTCTTTTGCTTGAGGACAAGCAAACCTCTAAGTTTGGTGTGCTTTTCCGTGATCACTAAGCCAAGATTCATCAAGATCATGGCCCCTAAAGGAAAACAAACCAATTTAAGAGGAAAGAAAGAGAATAATCCAAAGAATCTTTGGAATCAAGAGAAGTTCTTAACCAAAGAACATGAAGACCATTATCACAAAATAATGGGCCTGAGGTCAGTGATCCCGGAAGTTAAATTTGATCTGAAAGAAGATGAATATCCGGGGATCCAAGAGCAAATTCGAAACAGAGGATGGGAAGTTCTAACCAATCCTGAAATAAAGGTTGGAAGGAATATGGTTCAGGAATTCTACTCAAATCTGTGGCTAACAGATAAGCAGAGAATGACTGGAACTGCTTACCATACCTACAGAACCATGGTCAGAGGGAAAGTTATGTACTTCCATCTGGACAAAATAAGAGAAATCTTCAAATTGCCTCAACTGCAAGATGATCCTGAATCCTTTAATAGGAGAATGGTGAGAGCAGATAAAGGGTTGGATCAAGTTCTAGAGGACATATGCCTCCCTGGAACTAAGTGGATAACCAATTCTAAGGGTGTCCCAAACCAACTCAAGAGGGGAGACCTCAAACCAATTACAAGAGCTTGGCTAGACTTTATTGGGCATTCCATACTACCCACTAGCAACCGTTCTGAGGTCACTATCAAGAGAGCAGTGATGATTCATTGCATTATGCTTGGAAAAGAAGTGGAGGTTCATCATGTGATTGCTTGTGAGATCTACACAATTGCAAATAAGAATTCCACTGAAGCCAAACTAGCTTACCCAAGCTTGATCTCCTTGCTCTGTAAAGAGGCTGGGGTAAAGATGGGAGTAGATGAATTCATACCCATTGAACATCCAATTACCAAGAAGTCAATGGAAGGACAAATGCAAGACAACTCTATCAAAAGGAGGGCGCAGGAGTTCCTCCCTGAATTCCTTGAAATTGGCTACTGGGCCAGCCTAGAAGCATCTATCACCAAGTTGCAAGAGACTATGGAGCAACTGAAGGAAGAACAGCAGAATAAGAACTGCATGCTCTGCAAATTGCTGAAGGAACAAGAAAAGCAGGGGCGTGAACTCCAAGAGTTAAAACGCCAAAAGCTCTCCTCTCAAGTTGAGGGAGCATCCACTTCTCAAAATCAAGGTTGTTGAGTCCTAACTCTGTGAAAACCTCTATCATTAGGAGCCTATCTGAATTTTTTTGTTTTCTATTTTTTTTAGTCTCATCTTATATCTATTTTTGAGTCTTGTTCTTAATTCATAATTAATAAAATTTAAAATTCATGTCTTAAAGCTATGAATGCCCTATGAATCCATCACCTCTCTTAAATGAAAAATGCTCTAATCACAAAAGAACAAGAAGTACAGGATTTCGAAATTATCCTTGAAACTAGTTGAATTAGTTTGATGTGGTGACAATGATTTTTGTTTTTCCGAATGAATGCTTGAACAGTGCATATGTGTTTTGAATTTGCTGTTTTGAGAATGTTAAAATTGTTGGCTCTTGAAAGAATGAAGGAAAAAGAGAACTGTTATTGAGGATCTGAAAAAAATCATCAAATTGATTCTTGAAGCAAGAAAAAGCAAAAAAAAAAATTCGAAAAAAAAAGAGAGAAAGAAAGAAAACAAAAGAAATAAAGTTGTGATCCAAGGCAAAAAGAGTGTGCTTAAGAACCCTGGACACCTCTAATTGGGGACTCTAGCAAAGCTGAGTCAC
Organism: Arachis hypogaea; assembly: GCF_003086295.3. Classification (NCBI taxonomy): domain Eukaryota; kingdom Viridiplantae; phylum Streptophyta; class Magnoliopsida; order Fabales; family Fabaceae; genus Arachis; species Arachis hypogaea. Next base: position 2,347,958 of record NC_092043.1, on the reverse strand, counting down.
AATCTGAAAAGGTTCACCCAATTATGTGTCTGTGGCATGTATGTATCCGGTGGTAATACTGGAAGACAGAGTGCTTTGGGCCACAGCCAAGGCTCATACACTAGCTATGTTCAAGAATCATTATACTTAACTAGGAGAATCAATAACATTATCTGAGTTCTGAGTTCTTATAGATGCCAATCATTCTGAACTTCAAAGGATAGAGTGAGATGCCAAAACTGTTCGGAAGCAAAAAGTTACTAGTCCCGCTCATCTAATTGGAGCTAAGTTTCCTTGATATTTTGGAGTCTTTAGTATATTCTCTTCTTTTTATCCTATTTTGATTTTCAGTTGCTTGGGGACAAGCAACAATTTAAGTTTGGTGTTGTGATGAGCGGATAATTTATACGCTTTTTGGCATTGTTTTTAGTATGTTTTTAGTATGATCTAGTTAGTTTTTAGTATATTTTTATTAGTTTTTAGTTAAAATTCACTTTTCTGGACTTTACTATGAGTTTTTGTATTTTTCTGTGATTTCAGGTATTTTCTGGCTGAAATTGAGGGTCCTGAGCAAAAATCTGATTCAGAGACTGAAAAGGACTGCAGATGCTGTTGGATTCTGACCTCCCTGCACTCGAAGTGGATTTTTTGGAGATACAGAAGCCCAATTGGCGCGCTCTCAACGGCATTGGAAAGTAGACATCCTGGGCTTTCCAGCAATATGTAATAGTCCATACTTTGCCCGAGATTTGATGGCCCAAACCGGCGTGGCAAAACAGCCTCAGAAATTCCAGCGTTTAACGCTGGAACTGGCATAAAAATTGGAGTTAAACGCCCAAACTGGCATGAAAGCTGGCGTTTAACTCCAGAATTAGTCTCTACACATGAAAGATTCAATACTCAGCCCAAGCACACACTAAGTGGACCCAGGAGTGGATTTTTACGTCATTTACTCATTTCTGTATACCCTAGGTTACTAGCTCACTATTAATAGGATCTTTTGACATTGTATCTGTACCTCATGACACTTTACACATTTCTTTGTGTACTCTCCACGGCATGAGTCTCTAAACCGCATGGTTGGGGGTGAGGAGCTCTGCTGTGTCTTGATGGATTAATGCAATTACTACTGTTTTTCATTCAATCATGCTTGCTTCCATTCTAAGATATCACTTGTTCTTAAATCGGATGAATGTGATGATCCGTGACAATCATCATCATTCTCAACTATGAACGTGTGCCTGACAACCACCTCCGTTCTACCTTAGATTAAGTAGATATCTCTTGGATTCTTTAACCGGAATTTTCGTGGTATAAGCTAGAACTGATGGCGGCATTCAAGAGAATCCGGAAGTCTAAACCTTGTTTGTGGTATTCTGAGTAGGATTCAATGACTGAATGACTGTGACGAGCTTCAAACTCCTGAAGGCAGGGCGTTAGTGACAGACGCAAAAGAATCACTGGATTCTATTCCGGCCTGATTGAGAACCGACAGATGGATAGCCGTGCCGTGACAGGGTGCGTTGAACATTTCCACTGAGAGGATGGGAGGTAGCCACTGACAACAGTGAAACCCTTGCATACAGCTTGCCATGGAAGGAGCCTTGCGTGCTTGAAGAAGAAGACAGTAGGAAAGCAGAGATTCAGAAGATGGAGCATCTCCAAAACCTCAATATATTCCCCATTACTGCAAAACAAGTACTTATTTCATGTTCTTTTACTTTTCACTATCAATCCTGATAATTTCTGATATCCTGACTAAGATTTACAAGATAACCATAGCTTGCTTCAATCCGACAATCTCCGTGGGATCGACCCTTACTCACGTAAGGTATTACTTGGACGACCCAGTGCACTTGCTGGTTAGTTGTGCGGGATTGCAAAAGTGTGATTGCAATTTCGTGCACCAGTACCTCGCAAGGACAGTGGTTAATCCCGCTTGTCGAGGTTGAGACTCATGAGATTATTGATAAATCGTTATGTACCCGTCAAGGATGGTGGTTAATCCAGCCTGTCGAGGTTGAGACTCATGAGATTATTGGTAATCACTATGAGCCTAGTAAGGACGGTTGGTCAATCTCGCTTGTCGAGGTTGCGGCGCCGTCGTAGGGATGGTGATTAATCTCGCCTACATTCAGATGTGGGGTCTAAGGCAATCTCCCACCTACATCCTTTCGTGTCACAAGAGTGTGCTCGTGCACTATATCTCGTTAGAGTGTGCTAGAGTATTATATCGCAAGGCGCTTATTTATATATATATACGTGATAGAAGGCGACATCCCGAGGGGATGTGTCGGGTTGGCAGTTGAACCGATAAGTGATATCACGGCCAATAGGACAGACATTCATCATGTGCATCTTATGTATAACATGCTTAGTTGCTAGTCGAGTTACTTGCTGTATATGCAACCTACTTGTGTTTTACTTGTTTGCATTTACTTGTGTTTTCTTCTGGCATTGAAGAGGTTCGATAGGCGGTGGCAATGGGATCACATAGAGGATAGGTTGGCAAAGGCTGTGGGACATTGGTGATTTGTTAGAGTAGAAATTCCTTAAGTTAGATCCCCCTTTATAGAATTAAAAATGTATTGTAATGTTATATTTTGGAAAGTTCTAGGATTGCCTTTGGCTTTTCGAAACCTTATATCTTATCTATTGGTCACTGTTATCATACTAAGAACCCCCGATTCTCATACCATATATTGTTGTTGTTTTTCATATATGTCGCAACCTACCTTGGTGAGTTTTATGGATGGTGACAGAGCAGAGGATGGCTCTAGTTTTACTTTTGTTTCTTTTGTTGTTGTTATCTCTCTCCTTTTTGTGTATATGCCTTAGAGAATTTTATTTTGAAAACTTTAAGAGATAGGATGCAGCTATTTCAACTTAAAAACTCTGTTGTATCTTTTGTTTAATTAGTCGGCCTAAACTCCGCGGGCAATGACTAGTTTCCTCCTTTGACTATTGTATGTGTATATATATATATATATGACTTGTTTATCTTATATCTATTACCTTGTATATCTTTGATCTTTTGCAAGGTTTTATATACTTTGTTTATTTTTTGTGCCGTCGCGCCTTAGTTATTTTTGTGTGAACGCTTTGCGCTTTGTTTCTTCTGTTTTTACCCTTTGATCTCCTGTTCTTCTTAGAAGGCTTCTAATTTATAATATTTCTTTGACTATATACTATTGTATGAGCCTTAGGACTATCGTGATGCTTTATCACATTTACTTTACAACTATAGGATAAAGCTTAGTATAATAGGGTGTTACAGAAGCCTATACTACTGTAGTGTGCCCGCTTTTGTACTTTGCTATTGTTGAGTGGCACCAAGTAAACTGCCTGGTTAGATAGTTCTGTGGCCTACAACACATCCCAACGAGGCCACTGAATATCGACGAGATGCACAGGTACGATGGTTGATTCGGCAGAAGCTAGTGGTACGCTAAATTCTTCGGGTTTGGTATGAGATATGGGCAACTCGGGTGACCATCAACTTTAGATACATCATGCCTTTAATCTGCACTCATCACAACCATATTTAAGATGATACTTCTAGTGTGTGTACATTGAGTTAGTTGGTCAGGGTAACCAGCGCTTAGCGGTAGGACAATATATACCCGAGGATCTCCTGATTCATCACTTGAAGGCTCTACAGTTGCATCAGCCTGAGGATGGAGAGCTTCTACCAGTGCGACCTTAAGGAAAGAGACGAGGTAGATCTCATCCTAGGCGTGGGACTGCTATAGCTAATCATGATAGAACATCTGTTAGCTCACCCAAAGGTAGACACCAGGCATATGTACCTTCCTCGAGTGTAGCAGAGCCTGTGGAGCAGGTCGTTGGTCATATATCAGGACCCGTCCCTGGAGATTACCTGACACTCAAGCCACCCATCACTTAACATTCATCAGAGGTTAGGCCTAGTCATCAGGGGTATGCGGCAGGGGTAGGGACCAATCAGTAGTGGGAGATTCCATTTGATCCGCTGTTCAGACAGACAGATTTTAATGTAGATTATTAGCCTTTTTGTCCCACTTTGCATACACATGAATTGGATGTAGTTTTTGGTAGTTGGCCAAAGTGGATTCATACTTTGCTTGACACGGATGCAATGGGTTTTTAAGGTGATATGACCAGGAGAGCCCAGACACATCTATTCGGATAAATGCACATGTCTCCACCACTGTCTTCCTATGCCCTATGACACATGGATGATCCATTTACCAGTTCATCATCAACAGCATCACAAAGGAAACTTTGGGGCGAGTTGACGACATTCGCTTTTGGTGGGGTCATCGATCCACCTACAATTGAGCCACCTCTTGGTAGAAGATAGAGGGAGCCTTGTCCTCCTCTTTGTGAAATAGGTGGATGTCTTGATGTACAACCTCTTTGACGATGAGCTACACCACATGGTGGCCAACATGAACGTGAATAATAGTGTAGTTTATTATGTTTAGTTTATTATTGTAGTGTTGCTTTTGGTTATTATGTTTAATTTTTAATTTTCAGCATATGTTATTGTAGAATGATCACTCATAGATTTTGAGCAGATTTTACTATATTCAAGTCCAATAATCTTTTCAAAATTCAAATTATCAAAAGTAATGGGATAACATAACATACTTATCCATCACACAGTGGTGCGGGAAATCGAATTTTTCACAGTTTAACCGACAAGTGCACCGGCCGCGGGTCATCCAAGTAATACCTCAGGTGAATGAAGGTCGATCCCATAAGGATTGTCGGACTGAGCAAGTAATAGTTGTCTTGTTAGACTTATTTAGATGAATCAAAAAGGGGTTTGGTGAGTAGTAATTCGCATAAACAATAAACAATAAAATAAAGAAAGCAATAAATAGTTTGGTGTGAAGGCAGTGTGAGAAAACAGTTAAGGTCTCGGAAATGTTTATCTTTCCGGATTAAAATTTCTTACCAACTATTTTAACAATGAGTGATTCATTCTATGGCAAACCATAAATGTCTAAACCCTAATCTCTTAGTGATTTAGCTTTCTCTAACCTTCATTAACTGCCACTCTCGTGGTCACTTAATTTGGATTAGAGGGCTAAGTTCAAAAAACTAGTTCAGCTCCACGAAAACCCTAATTACCTAAGACAAATAGGATTATATGTCACATATCCAAATTAGTTCATGCAATTAGCGATTTAAGATGAATTTGTTTCCAAGATGTAGTTCAAGCAAGATAACTCTCTCTCTCTCGAGAATTACAAGAACTCATGTAGAAAAGGTCATACTCTCATTCCACCCAGTTCATAAGATTAAGAATGAAAACAATCCTTAGAATTGAATCAAACATAAATTAAAATAGAAGAATAATAGTTCTAATCCATAGAAATAAATAGAGCTCATAACCTTAACCAGGAGGCTTAGTTACTCATACTTACAGAGAAAATAAGGTTTTGAAAAGTGCGGAAGGAAGAAGATCCTAAACCTAAGTGATCTTTTGTTTTAAATACTAACCTAATAATAAATGCTAGACCTAAAAAGATATTGTTTGTAAATAAAAATTACAAAAAGAAAATAAAATAAAACTAAGAAGTGCTAAGTCCAATTGGAAGCCCAAAGAGAAGGTGTCTTCGGCCTGCTCTTGGCGTTTCATGCCATAGATGGGCGTATAACACCCATTGGGGAGTAGAGTTGTGCACGTCTGAGTCTCCTGCTGGCGCTAAACATCAGATGAGCGTTTAACGCCTAGGGAGGGTGCTGCAACATTTCTTTCTTTTTGCTTAAAACTCCGCCAAATTGCTCCAAATTTCACCTGAAATAATAGAAACACCAAATTACTTGAGATTATGTTGAATTTTTGTGGAACTTTGATAATTGGTGATTGATTATATTGTAATTATTGAATTTTTCCCTCGCATTGTTAGTTGAAATTTTATTCAGAAGGGTAGCTTTTATAGTTGGTTTTGTATGTAATATTACAATGTATATTAATATTAAGTATGTGAATCTGCGATATTTGTTCTTGACGGAGAAGTTTTAAATTTTTAGAAAAATTGTCGGCAAATTATTGCGTAAAGGCTCAATATTAAATAAATAATAAAGGAATTAGGTTAATAACAGCTTGCTTTTAGTACGATCATAACATACTGAAAGTTGAGTCGTTACAAAAACAATATATTATTCTTAGAAGAATTACTAAATCAAGTATAATAAAAGTAACTTTTAATGGAATGAATTACTTACTAATTCAATATTGTTACCCATCATACAGATAAACTTGCAGAAAAGAAAAAAATGAGTATGTTACATCTATATAATAAAGTATAAATGATATATTTTTGTCTCTAAAATATCAAATTTTTTTAATATTTAATTTAAATAATTTTTTTTAATTTAGAACTAAGTTTTAATTTTATCTTTTAATAATATCAATTTTTTTACAGTACATAATTATTCAATTATTTTTTAATCACATCTGAGTAAATTACTCTTAATCACGTTACTCTTAAATTGATTTTTTTTTAATTTTACTCCTAAAAATTTTTACTCATCATGAAACTTTGTATAATGACTAGTATATAAGTTTGCGAAAAGAAAAAAAGAGCATGGTACATATATAACAAAGTATAAATTATACTTTTTATCTCTAATATACCGAAATTCTTTATTCATTTAATGTTTAATTTAGTTAACCTTTATTTTTAATTTTAAAATAAATTTTAATTTTATCCTTCAATAATATCAATATTTTTTACGATAGATAATTATTCAATTTTTTTAATTACATCTAAGTAAAATACTCTTAGTCACATTACTTTCATTTTAAATAAATTTATTTTTTTAATTTTACTCTTAATCACATTATTTTTATTCTAAATAAATTTATTTAGGTTTAAAAGAAAAATTAAAAAAAAAAAAAAAAACAATTTTCCGTTGTAAAATAATTTGGAAAAAGTAAAATTTATTTAAAATTAAGAATAAATTTAATTAAATAATTAAACATTAAAGAACTTCAGTATATTAGAGACAAAAAGATATAATTTATATTATTGTATATGTTTATGCTCTTTATTGTATATACGAGTAAAAATCTTGAATTTATAATGCAATTTTTTGGTTAAAATTTATTATCATTTTACTTGATTTGGTAATTCTTCTAAGAGTAATGTATCGTTTTTGTTTTCAACGTTTTTGTCCTATTTAAGTTCCTAAAGTTTCAAATCATCTCGATTTTGTTCTACCGTTAATTATTTTGTTAACAGATCACTAACGGCAGAACAACATTGATACGATTTTGAAATATTAAAAACTTAAATAAGACGATTCAAATGTTAAAGACAACTTTAAAACTTACTCCAAATATTAGAGACAAAAATGATACTTTACTTAAAAAAAAAAGAAAAACGGTTCTTTCCCACACAAAATGTGCCATATATGTTTCGTTTATAACCTGCTCTACTCTTTTGATCGAGTATAAATAAAAGGGTCCTTGTTTTCTTCATTATTCAGCACATATGTACACTTACCAAAGAAAGTTGTACTTGTTCATGCTCTTTTCGTTTCTTTAGTTATCTATCTACAAGCACCGCCATGGCTCTCTCTAAGCTTTTACCTGTTTCCCTTATTCTCTCTTTTCTCCTTCTCCAGCACCTTATTGAAGACAATCAATTGGTAATAACCATATATGGATGCTATGTTATTTCTCATCAATTATTAGCATTTCGTTCTATTTATATATGTATATATAACCTTTTCTTTTTGTGTTAAAAATTTGTGTAATACATATAGGTATCTTCAGAGGGACTACATGGTTCTCTTAACGTTGAGAAGATAGGTACAATTTGATTTAATTAAACACAGTATAATTGAAATTTCGACCTATCCATGATATTTTTATTGAATGAGTGAATTAATTTCAGATTGCAATGAAGCATGTGACGTAAGATGCAGCAAATCATCACGGCCGGACCTATGCAAGAGAGCATGCGGAACATGCTGCCAACGATGCAACTGCGTTCCACCGGGCTATTCCGGCAACCAACGAGCGTGTCCTTGTTATTACAACCAAATCACCCATGGTGGCAAACGCAAGTGCCCTTAATCACATCAACAACTTAATTACAATTCTATATCTGTGTCACAATAGATATATAGGTTATAGGTTATTTCATAATTGAGATTATATTTATTTTGTTTGATATACAATATGCCAGATACAAGGAGAATGATAAACTCATAAATATTTAAATAAAAACTTAGCATATTGTACTAGTTGATATGAATATCCACGACAATAATATATAATATATGCTATATATTTAATATTTCTTGAAATCAACCGTTTCCTAGATTGTATTGTTGTTTTACTTTGGGTCCGAGGAAAAGACTAGATCAGAGGGCCAACACATTCAGCTTAAAAAAAGAGTGAGTTTTGATTTAGATGTAAAGTAAAAATAAGGAAGAAGTGTTGGAATGAATTAATTTTGTTAATGAGCGATGGTAGAAGGTAGATTGTGATAGGATCAGGTGCAAGTTATTATTGGGAATATTCAATTTATGCAAAAGAGCTTGTGGAACATGCTGTGATCGTTGCAATTGTGTGCCTTCTGGGACTAGCAGTAACAATTCCCATATTTATGCCAACACCAATGTCCTTGATTACCACTTCATTTTTATTTTTATCAGCCTGTGAAAATTTTTAATAGTATAATATTGAATTGAATTTTATCATAAGAATTGAATTCCAGTTAGAATTAAATTGAATTCTAGTGTTTAGAATAAATTAATAAAATTATAGAATTAAATTGAATTATTATAATATTTAAAATATTTATCAAATAAATTAAAATTTTATAATAAATAACTTTATCTTTTATTAATATAACATTATATTTAAATAATAAATATAGTTATTTATTAAATTATATAAAATAATTAAACATTTGTATTTTTTAACTAAAATTTTATTCAATCAAAATTTGTTCACCTCTTTTAAAGAAATAAAAATTAGATTAATCTAAAAATATTAAATTTAAAATTATTGTTATTAATTAAAAAATTAAATGGTTCTTCATGGTTAATTCTAATGATAAATTAACAATAAAAAATAAATATGAACTATCAAGAACCAACTTGCTATGTGATCTAATGATATAGCAAGTAAAAAAATTAGTTATTAATAGTAAATTATAGTAATTAATTCATGTTATTAAAATAAAACAAAATTATACTATTTTTTATTAGTGTCATAATTGATACAACTTTACTTAAAATATTTAGATATATTGACAAACGTTTGGTATCGTTAATCTAAATTAAACACATAAAATCTATATGTGTGGATAATTTTTTTGATCTACATAGTATACTTTTTAATATATATATATATATATATATATATATATATATTATACTAAATGAGTTGAAGGAAAGAGAAAGAAAAAAACGAAGGCGACGAGAAAAGAGAGAGTGTGTGTTGAAAGGTGGGAGATGTTGAGAAAAGATGAATGAAAAAAATTAATGAAAACTAATTAAATTATAAACATATTTTACACCTTTTAAGTTTTAAGTGAAATTCAAATAAAATTAAATTTTAAATTAGATATATTTGAGTTGGAATTGATTTAAAAAAAATAATGAAATTGAATTTAATTTGATCTAAACAATTTTAATATTATTTTTGTTTCAAACACCGAAGTTGAACTCAATTTCTATAGAAACTGAATTTTAAAGAATTTTTTAACACCCTGTATATATATAATAACTAATCTTTTTATCTGTAATAATATTACGGCAATATAAATTCTTTAAAATTATGTCAGATTACTTTATCTTGACATTATAAATTATGGTACAAAAAATAAATTTTTTATTTTAATAAATAAAATAAATATAATCATTATTAAATTAAATATTTTAAAAAAATTATCGAAATCCGCGATCCTGGTTTATCTCGTTTACAGTGTAAACGACTGTAAACGAGATAAGACACGTCAATCTAACACGTGTATATCTCGTTTACACTGTAAACGAGATACGTAGAAAATTATCTCGTTTACAGTATAAACGAGATATGAGAAGACAAATTTTCAGCAGTTATAAAAGGATGTGTAATCCTTGGTATTCTCCACACACATTTCATATCTTTTTTTGTCTCGTTTTTTTCACAAAAACAAGGCAACAATAATGGCCAGTAACAGCGTATACATAGTTGTGTGTGTTTATCCTAATTGTCGTATGATAAATGGCGACAACGAGGTGACATTTGAGTGTGAGAATCTGAAACTGTTGCGCACTCAGTGTGTAAGTACGTTGTCGGGGTTGAAGAGTTTGATATTGAGTGACTTCGGTATTATAGAAGCGAGGGAGGTCGGAAGGGTGAGTTATAGGTTACTAGCACCCATAGGTAATGGTGTTTTTCGGTTTCGACTATTTCGCCTTCTAGGGGACGAGCATGTGCGACTCATGTTCAACATCCATAGGAGGATCATGTGGTAGAACAGATGATGGAGTTTTCTGCCGAGGTTGGATATATTGGTCGTGGTGGTTCTGTACACTCGACCTATATATAGGACGATCGACTTCTCACACTGTAAATGAGATACGTGCAAAATTATCTCGTTTACAGTCTAAACGAGATAAGCAAGCTAAGGGACGCAAATTTCGATAAATTTTTTTAAAATTATTTAATTCGATAATTATTATATTTATTTTATTTATTAAAATAAAAAATCCTATAACTATATTTCAATTTTAATTTAATTTGAATGTAATTAGAAAATATCATTTTGCACAATTTGATTTTGAATTTTATAATTAGTCTTTGATAATGATATATAAAAGAGATAGAATGGGGGAAAGAATGAAGGATAAAAGATAAAAAAAAGGAGGAGATAACTCATTAATTAAAAAAAATTTAATTTTAATTATAATAAAAAATAGAGTGACATGTAATATATTTTAGTTGTAAAATTAGTAATACATATATATATATATATATATATATATATATATATATATATATATAATTTAACAGATTTAACTAAATTATTATTAAATAATTTTCAATTATTAACTTTACATAATAACAACTATACCTGAGTGCTTAGGGGTATACACGAATCGGATCGAATATGATATCCGCGTTTTTTAGTGTCGGATCTGATCCGTAAATGTGCGGATCGGATCGGATATTGGATATATCCGCATAATTGAATCTTCTCTATTTAATCATATTTCTATATAAAAAAATTCAATAAAAATATTTCTTATTTTCTTTCACATTTTTAAACTTATTTATTTCTAAAATATTTTTAATTAAATTTTTCTTAAATAATAAAAATAAAATAATACAATATATGAATAATAATTATTAACTAAAAAACATACAAACAAGTAAATATAATACTAAATATATATATATATATATATATATTTATTATTGTGTGAATTTGCAGATCTACAGATTTAATATACGTATGTAGAGCAGATATTTGCAATGTGCAGATCGGATCCTATCCAATCCGATTAATGTACAGATTAATTATCCACAATTTTTGAATTGAATACGAATATTTATCGCAAATCCGCAGATACAATCCGATTCATGAATATTTCTGTGAGTTTTAACCAATAATATATGGTTATCAATTAAGAATAGGGAGACCTTTTTGTTACCTATGTAATCATTTCCATTTGAGTAAAATACTAAAGATTTGTACGACTTCCCAATCAGATTGCAAGCGTATTCTCGTATTTACGTTTGTAAACTGAAAAGGCAGTTGAGAAACGCATGACATGGGATCAACCAGGAGTTTTTGTTTGACAAGACAGTAGTACTAATGCTATTTGGCGAGGAACAAAGTTGCTGACTTTAATGCAACTTATGCAACGCTATTTTAACTTAAAATAATAATCCTTTTTTCAACTAATAACTAACTTTTTTTAATTATTTTTATTTATTTTAATCTTTATATTTTAAATAATAAATATTTAATTATAAATTATAAATTTAAAATTTAAAATTAATTAATATTAACTAATTAAAAATTAATTTTTTATATTTATATTTTAACAAAATATAATCTTTTTTTTAATTTACTACTAAATTGTTATGCTTTTAGAGTTGAAAACTCTTTCGTGTTATTATTATTATTATTATTATTATTATTATTATTATTATTATTATTATTTATATACTTTTGTGGTATTATTTTATTTGTTTGCGTTCTTCTTTTTATTTTATGTTTTTGAACGAGGCCCAAGTTGGTTAACCCAACCGCACCAAGATCCAACCCAAAACTCACACAACAAATACTCTTAATTCTATCCACTCTAACTAACCCCGATACTCCTCTTTTCCTCCTCTGTACTATGATTACAATTTGAAAGTAGCCATTAACACATATGAAAGCAAAGACAAAAACACGATAAAGGGTAGAGGACAAAATCTCGAGCGCACTAGTGCAGTGCAGTGCAGGTGCCAAAGAAAAATGAAATCGGTACGCAAGGGGGGATAACACCCAAACCTTGTCACTAGCAGATATCTAATCAATATATAAGCGGGATATTACCCAAATATTGCCAATCCAACCAATCAGGCCATACTCAGTTATTATTAGTGTCTTTTAGTAATTCATAAATGATTTAGCTCATTAAATGACATTACTTATCTATTTCATCAATTTGAATTTCATAAACTCCGAATTATATGTTAGTTTTCCAATTTCATTAACATGTAAGTCGATGGAACCTCCATCCTCATCGCAGGTGGGATAAAACCACCATTCTCGCAACAATTTTATCTTATTTATCATGTGGTTATTTTGAAATTAATCAGTTCATTTCATTATATCACTTTCTAATGTATTCAAAGCTTAATTATCGGTTATTTCACTCAATACAGAGGTTAGAAGGGTTTATAAACAGATTAAGAGGGCTAAATAGTCCAAAATCATCATTTTCAAAAAACAAGATGTCATGCATACGCATGGATGGTTTCGATTCGGGAAGCCACCTCATGTGTACGCATGGGTCGTGCGTACGCATGGCCCCAACATTCTGCAAAATCTGCAGAATTTAGTTTTTGACACCAAATTTCAAGCATGCATAACTTTTGCTACAAAATTCAATTTTCACCCAAATTCAAACTCCAAGCACCAAGTTATGACCCATCGAAATTGGTCAAAATTCACTTTTTACACAAAATTCTACACCTTTAAAATTACAATTTCGTAACTCCCTTACTTTTCAAACCAATAACCATTCTTTCCTTTCAATACCCAAATTTAAACCATACTTTATATACTAAATTCCTCTTCATCCATCAATTTTCATCCTCAATCAATCTTTCAAATTAATACATTTAATCATTCAAAAAAAAATCCAAAGTTCACCATCATTTACAAGCAATCCAATATCATAAACATTGCAAGGGAAACAATTCACTCAATCAATTCCACTAACTTGCCATAACTTACCAAATAGGGAACACCTCACCCTAGCACAACCTTCGACCCAATTCTCATCACTTAGCCTTTTATAGGCGAACATACCACAATAATTTTCAATTTAACCATATATATGCATTATTACTTAAATTCATGCTAACACACATCATCATTTCAATCATCAACTAACACAAAATTTACATGAAGCACCAATCATTCACAACAACAATTATTTTCATTCAACGCTATCCTAGGAGCAATTAACCTAAGTTTTCACATAGTGTTACACAATGTCTATTCGAAATTAAGATCTGTAGCTTCGTTGACGGCAGTCTCAACCTCGGGAGAACTCTTCTTCGGTAATTCTAACCTCCACACCGATCCAAGCTCTACCAAAATCTACACCAAAGCGATCCTTGAATTCAATCCCGCACCAAATACAAGCTAACTCAAGCTTCTACCAATCAACGAGGCATCAACCCGCAACAATCAACTCAACAATTAAGCTATTCACGACAAGATTCACAATTTTTTCAACCTAGGGCTTATAGAATTTGAAAAATTCAAAGTGAAAAAACTTCTTTACTATAACCTACTCGAATTTGGGATGAAATTCACTTGGAATCCATGCTAAAGTACCACTAAAAAAACCAAAATCATAAGATTTCAACACCATGTATCCTAAAAATATGAAATAGAAAAGAATTCAAAAATGGAGCGAGGATTTCAGATTTAATCACCACAATATTAACATAGAATTGAAGAATATCAGAAGAGTAACGCGTGGCCACAAACGACTCGCCAATCAGAATTACAGATTGAAAGTTATGAGAATTTAAAGTTTATGATGAATAATGTCAAAAGGGTTTATTTTCTCACCTCTCTTTTTCTTTTCTTTAACTTCTCCTTCACTCAAATGTAACGAAAGTGTACTGAATTGGTTATTAATTTATATTATGAGCTTAGACTTTGAGTCTGTTTGGTAATTTTTGGTCTATTTGGCTCTATCTTAAGCCAAAATTTTTAATATAAGTATCTGAATTTGTATTCTATATCTTTTTCTCATTATTTTTATAGTTTTAACTCTTTCGCACGTAGTACCAAATAGATTTAAGTTGGTCCAGCTAATCCTAATGGGATCAGTGCCCATGTTTGGTCTGGCCATGGTGAACAGATGATAAAGTTAGAAAAGAGTTTAACTTATTAGTAAGGATGGGTTTACTTGGGATTTAAAGTACAAATGATAAGTGGATAATGTTAGTAATGTTGATACTTATACACAGGTGTCATGCTTTTATTTGACGGGTAAAGACAATGTTATATAAAATGAGACAGAACAGAGTAAATGGGGTTAGATGCACAGTTATTGGGTGAGTGAGATATATTGATGAATAAAGGAGATGAGAGCAAGTTTAGCTAAATGAGTATGAGAGATATTTGGTTGAAGGAGTGAGTAGTTATGTAATATTCGAAAATCAGGAGGTTAAGGCAGGTACTATGATTATTAAGAAGTAGTATTATTTTACTTGAAGTAGTAATCACTAATCAATAATATATATGAATAATGTAAGGATAAAATTAATATTTTAATAGACAAAATAAAAAATACTATTATGACAAATAGTAGCATATAAATAAAAAATTTAAAAATATTATCATAAATTTTAAAAAAGGTGATATATTGATAAAATGTTCTTTTCACTGTTAATTTAGGTAGCGTTTGGTAGAGAGATAGAGACGGAAAGATTGAGACTGAGAAATAAAAATTAAGAGACATAGATTGAAATAAATCTTAGTATTCTGTTTGATGCAAAATGGGAAACAGAAATTGAAATAAGAATGAAATTCTAATTTAATTTGTACAAAAGGTAAAATTGAAATTAATTAATTAAAATGAAGGTATTTTAAGTATAAAATGTTATTAAAGTTTCGGTCTCTATTTCTAAAAATTTTAGTACTTTGTGTCTCTACTTTTTGAAAGTACTGAATACTGAACTTTTAGGGATAGAGACAATAATTTTAGTATCAATCTCTGAATCAATAAATATGATACTGAGTCTCAATCTTTTAATATTTGTCTCCTTATCTCAAAACAAACGCTACCTTAGTACGAGATTTAGTAAAATTAAAGGCCAAGTAGTGTGGGACAGAAGGCACCAAATTGAGCACTTGTGCGAACATCTTAAGCACAAGTTTCTTTAATTCCAAGTACTTTTTATATTAAGAGGAGTCTTAGTGGGAAAAAGAGACTTGATTCATGAAGTTGGGTATGGGTGAAGAGTATAATAATACTAAAACTTTGGGCCATATTAATTTAGGAGCAACATATATTGCGCACCCCACCGCCTAAGCCCTCAAACATGTGAAGTGGACGCGAAGAAAAGAAGCTTCCATTTTTCACATCACTACTCGTAGTACTTAATTGTAACCAACACAACACCTCTTATTATTGTTCTCTCAATCTCTCTCTGTTTCTCTGTCTCAGGCGAAGATGATGAAGAATAGGGAAGAGGGTGTAACGGCGGTGAGAAATGCAGAGATAGATACAAGGGCGCCTTTCACGTCTGTCAAGGAAGCTGTCTCATTGTTCGGTGACAAAGTTCTTGCTGGACACGTCTATGCTAATACAACCTACCTTAAACACCAGGTTCCTTCTATATATTTATGCATATGCACCATTTCATGCACCTCAATGATTATCAAACTATGTGTATGTGAGTATATCATATTTCATCAATTCGAGTATTCCAACACTCATTCATAGTCACCAATTGAATTGATGCCACTTAATTTTCTCAGCTAATAATCTTTTTATCTTGGCCTATTTGGGTAGATGCCACTGGGGTCTCTCTGGTTCAAGAGTGTTGTAGCAGTACCACCAAGTATTATATATTTTGTTAAGGTTATTAGGTCTTTACGATTTAAAAGCTTGTAATTGAGTTTTTTATATTATATAAAAAATCATAATCAAGTTTTTATTAGTTATTATTTCTAAAAGAAAATAATAATTTTAAAATATTTTTTTAGAATATTCTATAATTTATTCTACATTAAATACAAAAATAAAAATTTTAAAAATATTTTTTTAACAAAAAAATAATTTGAGATATTTAATTGAAAATTTTTGTATAATATAAAAATTTAATTATAAATTTTTTAATTATAAGTATTTAATTTAAAATTTGATAAAGTTATAAAAGTCAATAGAGTAACTAAATATTTTGTTAATTACATATTATATGAAGAAGTATAGGAATTAATTTTTAAATAGTTGATATTAATTATTTTTTATGAAATTATTTTTAATTCTTATTTTTGAAAGATCCAATATTAAATTTAGGTTCTAGAATTTAAAATTTAAAATTTAGACATAAAAAAAGTTAGCCAAAAAATATTGGTTCACTAGTTAAAGAAAAAAGCTTAAGGATTAGTAAAATTTATTATTTTTGGCCAATATTTTTAATTATTTATCTAATTTTTTTAGTCTAACAATCTAATATTATATTTTAACTTATATTTTTAAATAATAATAATTAATTACTAACCAAAATAATAATTTTGCTGCCCCTACCATTCTTCTTAGTTAAATTCGTGTTACGTGTAACTTTGAGAATCAATACCTTTCTTGCATTGGCGTGTGACAAAACCAACTAACTGTGTATATATTAAAATCTTAATTCCAAATATATATTTAATAATAATCTCTAACCTTTGCTATGATATTATGTAAGATGAGTACTATGCTTTGCTTGCAGCAGGGTACAAAGGGCAAATAGAAATGGTTATCATTCAATGAGTAACAGACTGTGGAAATAACATTAATATATGCTTTTGTGTGTTTTAAACTTTTAATTTACTCTTAGCTTGGACAAACCATATACAATATAATATAGCTTCGTTATATTAATCAGTTAAGCTTATTCATATATCACTTGCATATGTTCAGAGTGGAGAGAAGGAAAGTTATTGGAAGATCGGGGAGGTTGCGGCAGAGCTAAAGGAAACGCGAGAAAACTTGGAGAGAGCAAGAGAGGAAAGCATGTTAATGGCGCATTGTCTTTCTTCTCTTCAGGAAGAGCTAGAACGCACCAAGCGAGAGCTGCAACAACTGAAGCAAATGAGTGAAACAGAAAAGCATGTTGATGTTCATCCACCAGCAGATGATGAGATTGAAGAAGACGTCAAGTTTGTTGAGAACTTAACCACTTTTCAAGTTAAGAGTTCGAGATTCGAGGATGAGTTCCAGAAGAAGAGGTACGTCACCTTCGCCAATCCACCCTCAGAGTCTCATCATCATCATCATCATCATGTGATGCTGCAGCCTCCTCCTGAAAAGTTGGAAAGGCATCCTTCTCTTAGGAGGAACACGAAGAAGAAGTCCTTCATTCCACTCATTGGTGCTATCTTTTCAAGGAAAAACCCAACCCAACATTAACATCTTTTTCGCCTTTACATAAATAATTACCAAACTAATAGTTAATTACATTTTGTTTTAATGCTTGCTTTTCTTTTTAATTTCAGCAATAATAATACATTATCCTATATATTATGTAAAATTGAGATGAGAATATATGATTAATACTATTATCTATTATTGGTCCACTTCAAAATAAGAGCAAAACTAATAACTATCCTTGGAATGCATGTATCTTAAGATGTCCAACATTGAACCAAATGATTTTTGCCTAATTAGTTGAGAGCAGTGGATCTTTCAATTATTTTACTAAAGTGTGATTTTTTATTATTTATTTATTTTTATATATTTTTTAACCTATTTAAAGAATGTAAGATAAAAGATCACATCTTATCAGATAATTAAAAAAATTAAGCGAATCATACTTTCTACAACTTTTTTCCTGTTTACATCATGATAACCAAGTTTAGGATTGTTCAACTCCAAATCTGTACCTAGCGAGCATTCATTAGTGAGCATCAATGCCATAAATTTATAAGTCAGTTGAAATTGTAGCAGAGGAGGGAGGAGTGCTAGTAATTTTTGTGATTTATAACTGGTGGACGAAATTGTGATTCATTCTTTTCACTTCAACAATCCCAGGTAATGGCTCCAAAAACTTGGTGTCAATGCCATGGTTCACAACTTCGCACAACTAACCAGCAAGTGCACTGGGTCGTCCAAGTAATACCTTACGTGAGTAAGGGTCGATCCCACGGAGATTGTTGGTATGAAGCAAGCTATGGTCATCTTGCAAATCCCAGTCAGGAGGATAAAATTATGGAATTTAGAAAATCAAATATGATTAATAAAAATAAACAGAAAATAAAATGGATAGAGATACTTATGTAAATCAATAGTGGAAATTTCAGATAGGCGTATGGAGATGTTGTGCTCCTCTTAAATCTCTACTTTCTTATTACATTCATCCAATCCTTCTTACTACTTTCCATGGCAAGCTGTATGTAGGGCATCACCGTTGTCAATGGCTACATCCCATCCTCTCAGTGAAAACGTTCCTATGCTCTGTCACAGCACGGCTAATCATTTGTTGGTTCTCAATCAGATTGGAATAGAATCCCTTGATTCTTTTGCGTTTGTCATCACGCCCAGCCTTCAGGAGTTTGAAGCTCGTCACAGTCATTCAATCCCAGAATCCTACTCGGAATACCACAGACAAGGTTTAGACTTTCCGAATCCTCATGAATGCCGCCATCTATCTAGCTTATACCACGAAGATTCTGTTGGGGAATCTAAGAGATATGCGCCCGGCCAAGAGTAGAACGGAAGTGGTTGTCAGTCACGCGCGTTCATAGGTGAGAATGATGATGAGTGTCACGGATCATCACATTCATCAAGGTGAAGTGCAACGTATATCTTGGATTAAGAATAAAATTGATTTGGATAGAAAATAATAGTAATTGCATTGAAACTTGAGGTACAGCAGAGCTCCACACCCTTAATCTATGGTGTGCAGAAACTCCACCGTTGAAAATACATAAGTGAAAGAGGTTCAGGCATGGCCGAATGGCCAGCCCCCAAAACGTGGTCACTGGATCAAAATACAATCCAGGATCAAAAACCAAGATGATAATATGATAGTAAAGAGTTCTATTTATAATAAACTAGCTACTAGGGTTTACAGAAGTAAGTAATTGATGCATAAATCCACTTCCGGGGCCCACTTGGTGTATGTTTGGGCTGAGCTTGATCTATCCACGAGCTGAGGCTTTTCTTGGAGTTGAACTCCAAGTTATGACGTGTTTTGGGCGTTCAACTCCGGATCATGACGTTTTTCTGGCGTTTAACTCCAGACAGCAGCATGTACTTGGCGTTCAACGCCAAGTTACGTCGTTAATTTCCGAATAAAGTATGGACTATTATATATTGCTGGAAAGCTCTGGATGTCTACTTTCCAACACCGTTGAGAGCGCGCCATTTGGAGTTCTATAGCTCCAAAAAATCCATTTTGAGTGCAGGGAGGTCAGATTCCAACAGTATCAGCAGTCCTTTTGTCAGCCCTTTTCAGAGTTTGGCTCAAGTCCCTCAATTTCAGCCAGAAATTACCTGAAATCATAGAAAAACATACAAACTCATAGTAAAGTCCAGAAATGTGAATTTAACATAAAAACTAATGAAAACATCCCTAAAAATAGCTTGAATTTACTAAAAACTACCTAAAAACAATGCCAAAAAGCGTATAAATTATCCGCTCATCAATAACCATCATCAAATAGCTATCAATAATGATTTAATGGTAAGAGATTGGTATAGAATTTTATTCAATGATTCACTTTTCTTTACCGATTACATGTTGGCCAAAATTTAATAAAATTACTAACTCTCTAAACTTTTTCTTTAAAAGAATACGCAATATATTTACGTCTCTGGAAACATCCAGCATTATTGTCCTTGTTCTGTTACGTTGAAGTAATCAATTAGTATGAGTGAAGTATACCACAAATATAAAATTATTTTGTAATATTATTTATAGGTGACTATTTGTATTAAAATGATTTTACGTGTAAATGATATTTAAAAATTATTAGATAATTTAATATATTTTAATAAATTATTTAATATAATATGTGTTAATATCTTAATTATTATTTTTGTATAAAGATATTTTTATGTAGATAATCATCTTATACATAAGTCAAATTATAAGATAAATATTTTTATGTAAAAATAATATTATAAAATATTAAATAATTTAACATGATTGATTAAATATAATTGATTAAATTATTTAATAGTTCAAAATATAATTTTTACGAAAACATCTATATAAAAGTAGCACCAAATTATAGCGCGGTAGTAATTTTTTTTGTGTCAGTCGATGGTCCTTAGAGCTGTATATGATTATGGTTAATCTAAAAATTAAATTTATTTTTGATATAATCAAAAATTTAATTTAAGTTAATTAACTAAATTGATTTGAGGAGTGTTAGGATCACTTCAGGTTGGAAATTAGGGTGTGATTAGGAGACGAGGGTTTTTTATTTTTTAATTCATAAACCAAAACACATCGTACTGTAGGATTTTTTTTTTAGAAAATAAATAAAAAAACTATTATTTTTATTCACAAAAATTTTAAACGTTAATAAATTTATTTGTGAAAAAAAGAAAATTATAGTTATACTCGTAAAAAAGAGTTTCATACAATAAAATTATTCACATACTAAAAAATTATCTAAAAACTCTAAATTATCATTTTTCTAATCCTAATTTTAATATCTTTCTTTTAAATCTCAACATTTTTTTATTTTTTGTTAAGAATTTCTTCACTTTTATCGTCAAGACTACTACCATCACCGTTGTCACTAATTATCAGTCTCACCTTCTTCTTCCTTTATTGTCACAATAACACCACCACCATTACCACCACCAAAGTTATGTTATGCTTGATGCAGAGTGAGAATATTCTTGAGTCTATGACATCTGAATTCTTACATAACTTCACTCGGCGTCCCACTTTATTATGAGTTTCTCTCTCGCTACTGACGCACCCAAGTTTCTTTCTCTCTCCCGTCCCGTTCTCTCTCTCTGTGAAATACTCAAACAACGACCACTTTTTTCTCTGACTTCACTACACTCTCTTTTTGCAATTTCGAGTTTGTGTTCTATCTCTACTGTTGCTCTGTAATCTCTCTCCGGCGTGACTGTAATATCTGTACTCATAGTCATCACTACTACTTCTAAGATCGACGATGGAACAGTGGTGATGATTGCGGTTTCTCAAGAGATGGTGGATTTGGATTTTGACATGGCTGGTTTTGAAAAATCCTAACCCTTTAGCTCACGATTTGCAGAACAAGATGAAGAAGAAGAAGAAAAAGCTAAGGTCAAGTGAAATAGGTGCTGCTTTGCCATTGCCATGCTCGATCATCGTTGTCGTTGTTGTGACAGTGGAGAAGGAGGAAGGTGAGGCTGACGGTTGGTGGCGACAGCGGCGGTGATGTTAGTGAAGGAGGTGGTGAAATCCATGAAAAGAAGATTTGGAAGAGAAGTATTGAGATTAGGGTTAGCAAAAGGGTAATTTGAAATTTTTAGGTGATTTTTTAGTTTTGGTTAATTTTGTCATACGAAACCTATCTTTCCTGAGTACAACTATAATTTCTTTTCTTTCGTCGGTAGAAATGGTAATTTACTCAAAAATAAATAAAGCACATTTATCATAACTGAACCGGTAATTAATTCGGTCATACGATCGAATCACTGGTTCAATCAATGGGTCATTGGTTCACTTGATTATCAAAAATTAAAATGCATGTCTTCACAAACATTTTAATAACAATCAAATATTAATTCTTAGACATAACTAATATTACAAAAGTAGATAATAAACTAGTCACTAGTACAAAATACCTTCTCAATTTAAATGAACAAGAAAAATAAATCAATAAATTGATGATTAACAAACTAACCAAATTCAAATCGATTCCTATAGCAACAAATTCATCTCATCGATAATTTTCAACAACAAATTCAATTATGATCATTTTCAGCAATAAAAAAATTTAGCTAAGTGATTATTTCATTAAGACAACAATAAATTTAAGGTTCAGTGATGATAATTAGTAACAAATTCAACTCAGTGATGATTTTTAGTAACAAAAAAAACAATTAAGTGATTATTCAACGATACAGCAACAAATTTAAGGTTCAATTAGTAACAAATTCAACTCAATGATAATTTTTTACAACAAAAAAAATCAATTAAGTGATCATTCAGCAAGATAGCAACAAATTCAAAGTTCAATTAATAAAAAATTCAATTCAATGATGATTTTCGAAAACAAATAAATTTAGGCTAAGTGATTATTTCAGCAAGACAACAACAATTATAACATTTGAAATCATCAAAGCATGGCTTATGATCCAAAGTCCAAACTCTCAAAATGGAGCACCATCTAAATCCATCCAAAACATTTGTAAGATATGTAACATTCTACTATACAGAATTTTACGCCTAGGATGTAAATTAAAGGTGGTGAGGCGCCACAATCTCTAAAAAAAAATACGTAAATAGATATATACAAATAATAGTTTAACGAGGAGTCTTGAAAGAAAAGTTAAACAAAACACCAACAGAAAAGCGCATCACTCTCAATCGGGTCAACGCAAAAAAGTAGATAAGATTATATATATATATATATATATATATATATATATATTAAGATCAGAGTTTTAAGATACAAAAAATTGTTCAAGCTCCAAAAAAGTTAGGAGGTCTGGGAGTGGGTGATGTAGTTATTCAGAATACAATTTTCTTGTTCAAGTGGTGGTAGCGATTTTCGAAAGAAGATTGTCCATTATGAAAGAAAATTGAATGCTCTTGAAATGATTTGAATCCAAACATAGTATTCTGTTGTCATCCTGTGCCTAAAAGAGGAGGTCCATAGAAGGATATATGGCAGTTACAGATAAAAGAGCAACAGGTGAGAGACAATATGATCAAATGACTATCTTTGGAGGTAGGGGATGATAGAAGAATTTGATTTTAGGAGGATAATTGGCTACCATGTGGTATATTGAAGATCGTCTTTTCAAGATTTTTTTTGGTCTTAAACCAAAGCAGATCGGTAATAGAAGATTGTGGGTTCTGGGATAGAGTAGAGTGGATATGAAATTTTTAATAGAGAAGATAATTATTTCAATAGGAGTTGAATTTAGTTAACCAACTCCATAGAGTCCTTCACTCAGTCAAATTAACAAATAAGAGAGAGGACTCCCTAGTGTAAAAATTTGATAAATTAGGTGTTTATCCTACTAACTTTTTGTGTAGGTTTTGCAATCTAAATTAATACTGAAAGATATTACAAGTTACAGTTTTACTAGTTCTACTTGGAGGGGTTTGGTACCACCACGAGTTGATTATTCACCTAATTTGTGTTAGTGGACAGGGTCAATACTAAGAAGAGATTAAATAGATTTAGCGTTATTAATCAAAATGATAGTATTTGTGTTCTATGTAAAAAGGATAATGAGAATGATTATTACTTATTTATTGGTTGTGAATTTACTTGGCAGGTATGATATGCTTGGTTGTTTGCTTATGATAAACCATGGTCTATTTCAGGAACAATTAAGCAACATTTTAAAAATTGGACATTTGTACTTGTAAGAAAAGAAGAAGTTAACATGTGGTTGATTGGTTTTTTTCCCTATCATTTGTACTTGTAAGCAACATTTTATTTACTTGTTTAGTACTCTTTGCATTGTTGTTCCACTTGATTGCGTTGAATTTTTTGTTTAAAATTTTTTTTTTAAATTTATAGAATGTGGTACTTATAAATTAAATTAAATTAATATCTGGCATGGTAAAAAATAAATATGAATTTATTTTAGTTTAATTTTTTTTAAAAATAATGTCTTTTTAAAAATAATTTATAATTTTTTTATATTTAAATAATTAAATTTGAGATAAATAGATAAAAATTTTAGACGCTAAAATTTAATAATTTAAAAATAATTATATATAATTAATTTGAAAAGATTATTTTAAAATTTTAAAATTTTTTAGTAGCTATTTTAAAATTTTTAAAAATTATTCAAAATTATTTTATACTTTATCTTAAATATTGATCTGTTTGTATCGAAACACATATACATTTAACTACTATTCGTATAAATTAACATTTCACATCAACAATTATCATTAATGATTAATAAAAAATTTTATTATCTAACAAAAATAAAAACTAAAAAATATTTTATATATTTTAAAAGTTAAAAAACTAAAATATCTAATTATAAAAACTTTAGGATGAATTCGAATAATTGCTCTGTAATTTTTTATAGACCCTTATAAGTAAATGCTTATTTTGAAACGGTTCCAGTTTCCAAATACCTTTTTTCAGTTTTCTCGGCTTCCTTCTCTCTTTGTATTCTCTACTCAACTCAATACTCTTCTCTCTTTCTCTTTCTCTCTTTCAGGGTATAATTTCCGCGCCGGCGATATCAAGCCGTAAAGTCTCATCGTCGATTTCTATCATACTTGCTTCTTCCGCTTATTCTGCCCCCGAAAACTCAATAGGTTTTATCTTCCTCTCTCGCTCTCTCTATTTGCTTGATTTTGCCATTAGCATATACTATCAGATTAAATTAAACTTAATTGCTGCATTATTTTGGTGTGTGTTGACATTTGAGCTTCAAATTTTGAAACTGATCTTTGTTTTATTTGCTATAGGTTCGCCCTTTATATTCTAAACTCAATCGTTACTCACTTGTTTAGACAGAACACCCAAAAACGAATCGCGATTTTCTATCTCATCAATAATATATGAAAGCATTGTATTCAATTTATTTGATTTGATTGTGGTTTCAAACTCGCATTGGACTAGTGAGGGAACTGGCTTTCCCCGCGTTTCTTCCGTAAGAAGCTAAGCATAATCAAATCATCAAAATTTTGTAGTGACCCTAATTTTGTTCATAATTTCCATTTCAGGTATACTAACAAAATGATAGGATCGTTTATTACCCGGGCACTTGTGTATGTCCTAACCTCTTACTGTGTATTATATTTTTGGTTTTTGTCATAATCTTTTAATTTTGAGGATAAGAGTTCCATTTATGTGCTTGCAGAATGGCTTTTGGCTATGCCTACCCAGCCTATGAATGCTATAAAGCAGTTGAGAAGAATAAACCAGAAATTGAGCAACTTCGCTTTTGGTGCCAATATTGGTATAATATTGATTTTTCATTTGACCGAAGCTTACCTGGTGGTGAATACCAATACCAACTTTCTTTTCTCCCTTGTGATGCAGGATTTTGGTCGCTCTTTTGACAGTTTTTGAGAGAATTGGTGATACTTTTATATCATGGTACAACATACATCCACTGCTTTCAGTTGAACAAATAAGGAAACTGTTTTGCTTTCGTATTTTGTTCTTGTCTTTAGAGTGTTCTTCTTGTAGGGTCCCAATGTACAGTGAAGCTAAGTTGGCGTTTTTCATATACCTGTGGTACCCTAAAACAAAGGTATTACATTATTCACTGTTGTAAATCTGATATTACTTTGTTCTTTGCTTTCAAGTTAGATTGACCTGTAACGCTATACTATATGACTTTTACGTGTGTTAGGGGACAACATATGTATATGATTCCTTCTTTAGACCATATGTTGCAAAGCATGAGTCAGAAATCGATCGCAACTTGTCAGAACTAAAGACAAGGGCTGGAGATGTAGCAGTTTTGTATTGGCAAAGAGCTGCTAGTTACGGCCAGACTAGAATAGTTGACATTTTGCAGTATGTTGCTGCGCAATCAACGCCAGCACCTCCCCCTGCTCAGGTAGTTGATGTCTATGTATTGCTTTGAATACTGTTTTTTTTTTTTTACGGGAATGTGACTTAACTGTAAGGTCACTACTCCATTTGATGTTGGCATATTGATCAATTAGCTTTCTTTGTTAGCAAATATTTGATTGGTCATCAATACGTATTTTGTTTTCATGCTTCTTTACTGCATAAATTGCCATCTTCAAGGGTTTCAATCTTCTGCTTTATTCTGAAAAACTGTCTCTTCAAATCATAGCAACGACCAGGTGCAAGGGTCCGTCAAACTGCACCAGCTAATCATCAACCAGCTGCTGCAACAGAAATACAGGCTGAGGATCCTCCTTCTCCTACTTCCCGATCATCTTTAAGTCAGCAACAGAAGGAAGTAGCAGAGATGAGTTCTTCACAAGTGCCTAAAGCCGTTTTATCTGCAGCAGGCATAAGTACCCAGAATCCTACGCCCCAGTTGATCAACCAATCAGCAGCACCTGCAGAGACAGAGCCAATGCAGATTAATGCAGCAAATGAAAGTGAGAACCCCTCTACAGAAGAGACAGTAATGGAAGAAAGCATTAGGGTTACACGTGGCAGATTGAGAAAAAATCGATCAACTGCAATGCCTTAAGTCAGTAAAATTTCAATTGTCAGGGTTGGTGGACAAAGATTGGCGTCAACTTCTTGTAAAAAACTCTGTAAAAAGGCATACTTAGATTAAAATTTCATTTCTTGCTTTATTTTTCATTTTGTTTTGGCATGAAAGACTTGGTAACTTGATGCCACTTCATATGAACTCAGATTCCCAATCCCAAGGAATATTGCATCAGCTGCTTTGAATAGTTGACCTTATCCTTAAGAGGGGGAATATGTTAACACTTACATGGAAGGCACATTTGATGAAGGATAATTTGTCCCATGGCAGTTTGACATTTTTGAATAGATGTATTTCACCTTAGATAGCTGAATGTGTGGGGTGGAAATACTTGAGAGTAGATGACGCCCAAAAGAATATCGGGGAAGAACATAGATTCATATTTTAATTGTTTGATTGTACAGATATGATACTTTGATTGACTGATTGACATTAACATGGGAAGTCAATCTTAACCACACAAGGTTGGTTGTTCTCTCTCTCTCTCTCTCTCTCTTTATATATATATATATATATTGCTCCGAAGATATTGGACTGCAAAAATTACACCCAAATGAGTTCAGTTTGTTTGTCCAATATATGCTTAAACGAAAAACATGTGTCAATATATTTTACCATCCAACAATTTTGATATGTTTTAAAATTAACCTTAACATTACTAATAGCACAAATTCGCAACATTGTTGTGCCCAAGCATGACAATTTTAAGATGTTAAAGGGCCTTTATTGCAGCTAGGGTTTTGGTTGAGTGGCAATATATGATGTCTCTTGATATGCTGTATCCAGATTCGGACTTGGTAATGGCAAAGTGGTGGAACGGACTCTTAAATGTGTCTGTGTAAATGATAAAAAAAAAGCACATTTATTTACCATTTCTTTCTATTATAAAACAACGAGAGCCAGTAATAGGAAAACATTTATAGAATACCAGGTTTGCATACTAAGTTATTTTGTCGTGAATATCAATATTCGAGCGTGTTATCAGTTTCAATAATCATTAACTACCTCGAATATAATACCACAAATATATAAGAACTCGCTATATGAATTGAATAATTTGGCACAGCAGCTTTCGCCGCATGAATTTGTCTTCTTACTTGACTGAAAACAAAAATATGAAACACACAATACATAACTTGCAGTTGCATAGTAGTAAAATAGATATTTAACGTGAAAAATGTCACATAACTAAGTCTGCATAGAATTTCACTATTGGATAGAAAGGTCACCCAGATCCTGGGCCGCAAAAAATACCTCATCAATAGTGGAATTTGATAATTTCCACGAGTTAACTCATTTCTGCTCCATGCCCAAAAACAAAAAACATTTCTACTCAATACATGTCGGATGCAATACTCTACCTACCAATTTGGTCTTGCTTTCATGCACAAAGGGTGTTATTTCCATACATCAACATCATTAGTATAGCTTCTGCAAAAATATCTAATATCCAAAACCGGAGTTGGTTTATACTTTATGGCTAAACTCTGCCACATCTATGCAAAAAATCAACCAAACAGCTTATCTCTTCGATCTGCATACTTATACTGCCAAGGCAACAGCTGAGAAAGGGAGGGAGTAACATAAAAGGCCTAACATTTACAGATTAAATTGCTAGCTATTGCCGTTTGTGTCATCTCAAAAGTTAGCAGCAGCTTGTATTTACATATTGATGATTGCTTCTGTTAGAAGTTATTGTTAACCCACAAATCTGTTAGGGTCACTCCAGCATCTGATTCAAACCAATAGTCATCATCCATCTGCAAATAAATCAATAGATTAATCACTATGGTCTTATTTTATTTTATTTTTCTAGGTTTTGGTTTTCAATATTCAAAGTAACAAGTTATTCATACTTTAAATTCCATAGGAGTAATTTCTTGGATTCCAAATGCCTCTGAGCCTGGGGATGTTAAAACCTCACAAGGATTTTTTAGATCAGCCTCGCTTTCTGATAATATCATGTCCCTCATTTTGCAGTGATTACCATTCCATGATGGATCTATTAGCTTCACCTGCTCGATAGTATCACCCTTACACTTAAGGCCTTTATTGCTTCAAGCATTAAAATGAGAAAACATCAGTTAAAAGACCGTATTAAAAAAACAAAAATCTAAGAATAAAACCAACAAGGTGCATGGAACACATAAATAAGCACATAAAGAGAACTTCAATAAAGTGGAAGCAACTTTTGGGAGCAATATTACAGAACACAATACCTCAATAGGTATATATATATTGGTCCAGTTGCACTTCTAACAGTCATTTTGTAATGCCAGAAACCTAACTCCTGCATATTTGTGAATTAGCCATTTATTATTCCAATAAACTTTAATATCATAAAATCTATCGGTAGAACCCACCTGATCAGGATCGGGAACCTCGACAACGCTAACTTTCGGAGCCTTGATTGCAATAAGCTCTTGGTTCTATACAGATAGTTAATAAGTGTAAGCACTTGTAATATATAAACAAAGTTTGATAATTTTTTATGTTTAAGGAAAGGAAATTGACCTGGAAGCATGGAAGGTTAAGAATATCTTCATTTGTCAAGAAAAGGTACCTAATAATCAAGCAAGATCACATTCAGGTAAGAAAAACAATAACAAATTCGCAACTTAATATAACACAGACATCAGAAAGTATATACCTTTGAGAATTTTCATTTTCCTCCAAGTTTTTTATTAGCTCTTGCTTTTGCCTGAGAATTTAGAATGATAGATGTTTAAATAACAGAAAGGTTAATCATCAGAATAAACAATGATATTAGTGGAAAACCTTATACAATCATCAAGTGCAGATTCTTCAGCATACAGACTTTCAACTTCAGTCTGCAATTAAACAAATCAATGTCATAGAGTTCCCCGAGTAATTTGCATACAAGTTAATCAACAAATAAAAATGATCAAACAACCTTAAGTCTTTTGAGTTGATAATTCAGTTCTTGGGGTCCATGTCCATTACATCCCCTGTTCACAAGGCAAGTTAGGAATAATCATGTCATATATTCATGATAAGCAACAACAAAGTAGCAAACAAAAGAATAGATGTTTACTTCCACCGTATATGATTCTTTGAAGTCTTCTCTATCAATCCTATTCCTTCAAGAACATTTGTAATATCATAAATTCTTCGTTTTTGAACCTGCCCATAGAAAAAAATATTAGGGTAGCATGCATTAATATATTTTGCTAGGGAAATTAGAGGGAGGAAAAATCATTGTGTGAACCTCCAAGGTCTCAGCAGTTTTATTTAAATCCAAGGTACCATAGTCAGCCGCTTCAATCAAGCAGACAAATTTCTTGGTTAACAACCCTGCCATTACAAGAGAGCACCACATTAATGAATAAATCTCTTCAAAATATCATCATTGACATTTAGCATTACAGATGGAAGAATAATTGATTATGGACATACCTAAGGAACTGTCATAACGACAGTTGTTAACTGCAGCCAAATGAGGAGCTTCTGGTATGAAAATTTAACCCCCACATAATTTATTCAAAGAAAGTAAAAATAACAATGTGAAAAAGCGAACAAAAAATTAACTCAAGAGTTTTAAAAGAAAAAAAATAAGATTGAGAAAGTTGTTACTAGTAGCATTAGGTTCGTGAGTGGCATGTTTTGTATATCTGGAAAGTTTTGACTTGGTGGTTTGATTCTCTGCCCTAATGGGAGGCTGAGTTTGATTGTAGAAAGTAGGAGGTAGTTGACGATGATTACTTGTGTGATTGTGATTATGATTATTGAAGTTGAAACTATTGATTGCACATGTTTGAGTCAACTGCTATATATACATAGGTAGTTCAAGTGTGAGCAAGTGGACATTCTACAAAATAAATTAATAAATAAATTAATGATAGTTAGTATTTAAAACTTATAAGCAAACTCAGCTAATTATATTATCCATCACCATCACTTCCCTCATAATAAAGTGTTCAAGCGGAATCCCCTCAAGCGTAAATTGCAGAATTAACATAACATAACATAACAATTAAGCAACAATTAAGCGTGATAATATTGAGTATTAATTAGTTTTCGATTGTAAAAGAAAAAGAAATGGAATATAAACAAGAAAGAACTCACGGGTGGGTTAGGGAGTATGGAATGGGAAAAGGATTGAGAAAGAGAATGAGAATGTGGATGGAATCGATGCTTTAATTGGGATTTTTTATCCTTCCCCAAAGTTGACATCACTGGTCAGTGTTGCGCCTGGTGTTATGTGTTTCTGTTAGAGAGAGAAAGAAAGAAAGAAGCGGTGACCGAGTGAAAGAGTGACTTCAGTTCGAATGATCACGCCACCCGCCTTTTGTTCTCTCTCTCTATATTTGGGCTTCGCCTCCATTCATACTCTTGGCCTATTATACTGCTCTTTTTTTTTTTTATTTCCGCCCCAACATACCAAACAAGAGTATGTCATCCTGAACCCAAAAAAAAAAGTATGACCTATTGGCTATTAGAATATACTTCTTGAGTGGATTGTTTGGGTGAGTTTCTAAGAAAAGATTTTTTTTTTAAGTTATCTTTTTTTAAAAGATCTTATGAAAAAATAAAAGTAATTTTATATTTGGATATCTCATGTAAAAAGTTTTTTTATCTATCAATTATGTTTGGATATAACTATATAAAAGTATTTTTTTATTTATTTATTACTTGAAAAACATCTTTTTTTAAGAAAAAAAATTTTTAAAAAAATATGTAAATTACAGCTTTTAAAAAAAGATGTTTTTTAATTTTTCTAGTACTTTTACTTTTACTACGTGAAATTTGCCAAACATACTAAAAAATAAAAGAAAATCTTTTTTATTAAAAAAACTTTTTATTAAAATAATGAAATCCAAACAAACACTTAGTCCGCCTTTTCAGGTCAAAAATACAATAAGAACAGAAGCAGAATTCGCAATTCTTCAGCATAATTAATATAATCGAAATCAAGTCAACCATGTTTTAGTTTCAACTAGTCCTCAAGGATTCCAAAGAAAAGAGGGGTTACCTGGGAGGGTGAAAACGGAAATCTGCGACAGGCACGAAGCTGAAGGGGAAGAGCGGTTTCAACCCACGGCATTGCAACGGCCTACTGACGACACCAGCAACGACATTATCAACACAGGGAGAAAGGACCGCGGAGGGGACGCCGAGGGACTTATTGCTTGGCGGAAGGTTAGACGGCAGAGGAGCAGCAGCAGCCATAGGACGACTGTGACATCAGGAGCTCTATGGCGGAGCCAAGTGCACCACCAGGAGCTTCAGCGAGACATGTCTTTGGCGCGGAGCGGCTGCGGTAGAACCCAAGTGAAAAAGCTGCGAATTCGGACTGGTGACATCAATGAGGAGGACCAATTAAGGCATCAGCTTCATGCATCAAGTCCCCGGGATTCTGTTAGAAGTTCCGATGACAATGGGAGAGCGGTGAGAGATTGACCTCGAGGAAGAAGAGTTGAGGTTCGATTAGGATCAGGCATTAGGGAATTGGGTCGTTGGGTAAATTCGGGTTCTGGTTGTTAGGTCGGGTTAGTTCTCTGGCCCAAGGCCAAGTCTAAAAAAAAAAGAATATACTTCCTGAGTAGTTCATATATACTTGCTGATTCAAAAATATTTATGTCCTGCAATCACAGGGGAACACCAATGTTAATGTTAATGTCATTTTTTATTGAATTGTTGGAGAAAATATAAGCATAGTTGTTCAATTTCTTGCACTCTTAGTTTTAAGAATTGGACTATTTTTCTTTGAGTGCTTATTTACTTGGTCCTAAATATAATGCTGCATAGTCAAGCACTCATGCCCCACAAAATAGGCCTCAGATTTAGAATTAAAGGATCACATATTATAATTTAAAATACTATAGTATTGTATTTTTGGTAGAGATAAGGAGTAATCTACAAACCAACAAAATATACTCTATACGACTATAACATTACAAACACAACTATAATTAGAAGTGATAAAACTGAATTAGAATTTACATCAGAACTATAGTGAAAATATAGTTTCTCTGCTACTATGCATATTTCTCATCATTAACTGGAAATAATTTTGCTATATTTACCAATGAGTTAGACTAGAATGGCATGTAGTTATGGTTCTAAAGCAAAAGAATGTAAAATGATGCTTTTGAAATTAGCATGCTATATGGATATTTACATTTTAATTTATATATATTTATAGATTTAATATTGTTGAAGTTTTTAATAATTAGATATTATGATTTTTTATTTAAAATAAGATAGTCAATCGTGATGTTTTCATGTCGAAATTTCTATAGAGTATTCGACTTTTAAATTACTTTTTCTTCCAACCACATCATTTGAGCAAAGAGATCGATCAATAATTTAGGACCACTGTAAGAAAATCCCTGATGATAAAAATAAGACTCAATGCCAATCTTGTTCGAAAGTGATCAAGTGTAAGAATAGAACAAGTATAATGAGATCATATTTTTTTTAAATAAATTAAAAAAAATATTTCCACAAATCCGTTATTCCAACTTTAAATTCCCAGATACGTATTTTTTTTGGGATTTAGGTCAAGTTCGCTGCACCTCGGCGAACATGTATCTTCATAAATTTCAGATTGGGTAAGAAAAAAAATTGGAAAGTTAACAATGGTAACTATTATCATCGTCTCCAGGGTACATAGGAGTACACAAGAGTACACAGGAATAAGTCGTATTTTTTTTAAAAACAGTGATTTTTTAATTTATAATAAAAAATTCTTGTTAAATATGGTTTATTCTAGTGTATTTGTGTATTTCTAGAAATGATGATAATGGTTGTCATTGGCGCCGACGATATTGAAAAAGTCATGCTTGTAGTTTGTGTACTTTGGAGACGATAATAATGGCTTAAAAATTTGAATTTCGTTCTCAACCGAGAGAATTTGGGTGAAGTTCGCCAAGGAGTGCGGCTAACTCTATAAAATTATAGAAGTTCGTTGGGGGTTGGGCAAACTCATCCTAAACAAAAAAAAGCGCATTCCGAAAATAAAAAAAAGGCGCATTCCAAAAATTAAAAATTAAAGTTAAAATAACGTGTTTTTGGAAATAATATTTTTTTTATTTATTTCAGAAAAAAACCATGAAATTACATTTAAAGATTTGCATAAGTAACTCTGAATCAGATAGAGGCAAACGATAGAAAGCTAGCACACATCTAGCCCAAAAGCACAAATGGGTAGGTTTGATGTAGAATATGCTAGGAAAAAAATGATATTAATGTTTGCTCGCGAGAAACTTTCTTTTTTATTTGTAAAAAGTGAAAGTTTTAAGGAATATTCGGCAGCCTTGTAACCAGGATTCAATACTCTTTCATGTATTATATTGGCACGTGACATCTTGATGCTCTATGAAACAAAGAGGATTCAACTTCAAAAATACTTTTTCAAATGCAGTGGAAGTATTTATCTTAAGACTGATAATTGGAGTTCATATCAGAATATGGCGGATATGTGTTTGACTCCTCATTTAATTGATGTGGATTGAAAGTTGCAGAAGAAAATACTAAATTTTTGCCAAGTCGCCAACCACACTGGAGAGATTATGGCTCAAACAAGATTTTGAGTTTCACAGTTGATAATGTATTGTCTAATGATGTAGGAGTTATGTATTTAAAAAGAAGGCTGATTTCTTGGAAGAGTTCAATTTTGAATGGAGAGCATCTTCATATGCAGTGCTGTGTGGATATTTTAAATCTAATTGTGAAGGATGGACGGAAGGAGATTAATAATTCGGATACCGAAAATTGAGATGCTGTGAAGTATGTTAGATCTTCAAATTCAAGATTAACTAGGTTGAAGGCATGCATTGCACAAGAGAATATTCCATATAAAAATCTTGTTTACCTAGATGTTAAAACGCGATGAAATTCTACATACTTGATGTTAGTAGCAGCATTAAAACATCAGAAGGCATTTGAACTATTAGAAATGCAAGACAAAAAAATTTGTTGTAAAATTAAACAAGAGAAGAGGGACATCTTCAATTTAAGATTGGGATTATGCGTGCCAAGTCTATCTTACTATTTTTGGAGATATTTTATGATGCTATTTTTGTATTTTTGGATCCTCTTATGTCACCAATAATTTGTACATAAAAAATATATTTGTTCTTGAAAGGAGGATTTAACAATATCTTAATGATGATGATTTGAGCATAAATCTTATGGCAAGTAAGATGGAAGCAAAACACAATAAGTATTGAAAAATATAAAAACTATTAACATGTTGTTAATTGCTGTAGTTCTAGATTCTTGTCATAAATTGAATTATGTTAAGTGGTGTCTAGTGCAGAAGTGGGCAGTGAATTGAAGACAAAGTTATCTTTTTGTCTTCATTCACTTTATAATTTATATCAAGGTGCAGTTGAAAAAAATCAAGATGATACGCTCTTCCAACCGAGTACAAGTGATAAAACCAAAGACATTTATGATATGGGGTTGTATCACCAATCAACCGATCACAAATTTAATCTTAAATCTGAACTTGATCGTTATTTGAATGAAGATTGTGAGCTAGATAATAAGCCTTTGAATATTTTAGGGTGGTGGAAGGCTAACTTGAATCGATTTTCTGTCCTGACAAATATGCATATGGCACGGGACATATTGGCTATAATAGTTTCAACAGTAGCTTTTGAGTCTGTTTATAATATGGGAGGAAGAATCATTAATCAATATCGTAGTTCATTGACTCCCAAAATAGTAGAAGTACTTATATGCACCGAAGATTGTCTTAATGAAGACTTTTTCTCTTCTTTTAAACCTGAAAATTTCAAAGAGCTTGAAAAGGTTGAATAAGATAAATTGAGTATTAAATGTCTCTTAAATATATCATATGATAATTTATTGATTCCAAATATCTATTTTATAGTTTTTCTCTGTTAGTTAGCTTGATATATATAGTGCTTTTGTGCAAATTTAATTTTATCAGAAGACATTACTTGTTCTATGGATTTAAAGTTTAATTGCGCTTGAGGATGACTATAAAATCTAGCTAATGATTGTTTATATTTTCTTTAGTCATGTTCTAAACATTCTAGATATTAGACATAATGGACAGATGTTTCAAATAACTTGGTAGAATTTAACTATTTATTTTTGTTTTTATTTCAGTTTTTTTTATCCTGTTATTCGTTATATTCTAAAACTATTTGGTTTTTATTAAAAAATTAAAATCTTTTGGTTGCTGTATATTATTTAAAATTAAAAAAATATAATTTTTAGATTAAAAAATTCAATTTAAAAAGAAGGTAAAAATTTGGCTTGGTGTGTAAAAATCGATTTTACTATGTAAAAAAAATAATTTTTGTGTAAAAACCAATTTTTTAGTATAAAAGTCGACATTTTAGTGTAAAAACTAATCTTTTGATATAAAATCGTATTTTTATTTTAAAATTAATTTTTACTTTTATAACCAGTTAAAACTAACTGAATTTTAAAGTTTTTAACTAGTTAATAATCAATTTTATTATGTAAAATCAAATGAGAAAGTTTAAGGTGCCAACATGTAACACCCTACCATACAGAGCTTTATGCTTAAGCCGTAAAGTAGAGGTGGTGTAATATTACGACCTCTAAAACAAAATATATATATAATAATATTGAAAAGAATACAATAAACGGGGAGTCTTGAAAAACGGGTAAAACAAATTCGCAAGACGAAAAGCGCAACACTCAGAAAATCGGGTTACTTGCGTGCGAAGAAATCTAAAATTCTTAAGTATAAATAAACAAAAAGTGGGAATAGAGGACCAAAAGTACAAAATAACAAGTTCCTGACTCAGCCTGCGAAGCTAAGGCTGGCCGGAGGATATTTAGTTATTTACATACATATATACATACCCTAAAAAGAATCCAAAATACAAAGATAAACCCTAATTCTCCATAAACCTCTAAGAGGTACAAAATAAAGTAGTTGGTCGAAGAGTTAAGTACAGATATAAATATAAACTATAAAACCCAGAAACTACTCTACTATAGAAGTCCAGACGCCTACCGAGGAGCCTCTCGACCTGCATCTGAAAAACAACAATACAGTATGGGGTGAGAACCAAAGGTTCTCAGTATGGTAAAGGTGTCACGCACATAAGATATAAAGTCCTGGAAATGTCAGAGGCAATCCTAGAACGCCGTCACTCAGATATAAAGTCCTGGGAATGCTAGAGGCAATCCTGGGTTTAAGCGGTGCGGGTTAGGTGGGCTTTTGCTATTTCTGCGTTGACCCGATTGAGAGTGATGTGCTTTTCTATTGGTGTTTCGTTTAACTTTTTTTTCAAGACTCCTCGTTAAACTATTATTTGTATATATCTATTTACGTATTTTGTTTTAGAGGTCGTGGCGCCTCACCACCTTTGATTTACGTCCTAGGTATAAAGTTCTGTGTCGTAGAGTGTTACATATCTTACAGGTGTTTTAGATGGATCTAGATGGTGCTCCATTTCGAGAGTTTGGACTTTGGATCATAAGCCATGCTTGATGCTTCCAAATGTTATAATTGTTGCTGTCTTGCTGAAATAATCACTTAACCTAAATTTGATTGTTGCTGAAAATCATCATTGAATTGAATTTTTTATTAATTGAACCTTGAATTTGTTGCTATCTTGCTGAATGATCATTTAATTGATTTTTTTGTTGTTAAAAATTATCAT
This sequence comes from Arachis hypogaea, assembly GCF_003086295.3. Taxonomy (NCBI): domain Eukaryota; kingdom Viridiplantae; phylum Streptophyta; class Magnoliopsida; order Fabales; family Fabaceae; genus Arachis; species Arachis hypogaea. The sequence goes on along the minus strand of NC_092043.1, from coordinate 2,310,531 downwards.
TGAGTTGAATTTGTTACTAATTGAACCTTGAATTTGTTGCTGTATTGTTGAATAATCACTTAATTGATTTTTTTGTTACTAAAAATTATCACTGAGTTGAATTTGTTACTAATTATTATCACGGAACCTTGAATTTATTGTTGTCTTACTGAAATAATCACTTAGCTCAATTTTTTTATCGCTGAAAATTATCATAGTTGAATTTGTTGTTGAAAATTATCGATGAGATGAATTTGTTGCTATAGGAATAGATTTGAATTTGGTTAGTTTGTTAATCATCAATTTATTGATTTATTTTTCTTGTTCATTTAAATTGAGAAGGTATTTTGTACTAGTGACTAGTTTATTATCTATTTTTGTATTATTAGTTATGTCTAAGAATTGATATTTGATTGTTATTAAAATGTTTGTGAAGACATGCATTTTAATTTTTGATAATCAAGTGAACCAATGACCCATCGATTGAACCAGTGATTCGGTCGTATGACCGAATTAATTACCGGTTCAGTTATGATAAATGTGCTTTATTTATTTTTGAGTAAACTACCATTTTTACCCACGAAAGAAAAGAAACTATAGTTATACTCAGGAAAGATAGGTTTCGTATGACAAAATTAACCAAAACTAAAAAATCACCTAAAATATTCAGATTACCCTTTTCCTAACCCTAATCTCAATACTTCTCTTCCAAATCTTCTTTTCATGGATTTCATCACCTCCTTCACCAACACCACCGCTGCTGCTGCCACCAACCGTCATCCTCACCTTCCTCCTTCTCCACTGTCACAACAACGACAACGATGATCGAGCATGGCAATAGCAAAGCAGCACCTGTTTCACTTGATCTTAGCTTCTTCTTCTTCTTCTTCATCTTGTTCTGCAATCATTTTCTTTTTCAAATCATGAGCTAGAGGGTTAGAATTTTCCAAAATCAGCCATGTCAAAATCCAAATCCACCACCTCTTGAGAAACTACAATCATCACCACTGTTCCATCATCGATCTTGGAGGTAGTAGTGATGACTATGAGTACAGATATCACAGTCACGCCGGAGAGAGATTACAGAGCAACAGCAGAAATAGAACACAAACTAGAAATTACAAAAAGAGAGGATAGTGAAGTCAGAGAAAAAAGTGGTCGTTGTTTGAGTGTTTCACAAAGAGAGAACAGGATGGGGGAGAGAAAGAAACTTGGATGCGTCAGTAGCGAGAGAGAGACTCATAATAAATTGGGACGTCGAGTGAAGTTATGTAAGAATTTAGATGTCATAGACTCAAGAATGTTCTCACTCGCATAGAGCATACCATAGCTTTGGTGGTGGTAGTGGTGGTGGTGTTCTTGTGACAATGAAGGAGGAGGAATGTGAGATTGATAATTAGTAACAACGGTGATGGTAGTAGTCTTGACAATAAAAGTAAAAAAATTCATAAAAAAAAAGAAATGTTGAGATTTAAAAGAAAGATGTTAACATTAGGATTAGAAAAATGATAATTTAAAATTTTTAGATGATTTTTTAATATGTGGATAATTTTATCGTATAGAACTCTTTTTTACGAGTATAACTATAATTTTCTTTTTTTTTCACAAGTAAATTTGTTAGCATTTAAAACTTTTGTGGGTAAAAATGATAGTGTTTTTTATTTATTTTTAAAAAAAAAATCCTACACTACAATGTGGTTTGGTTTATGAATTTGAAAACAGAACAAAAAAAATCAAAAACCCTCGTCTCCTAACGACACCCTGATCCCCAACCTGAAGTCACTCTCTCCCAAGTCTCCCAACTGAGCACAGCTTCACTCACTCTCAAGTCTCACCTCTCTACCTCACTCCGCCGTGCCCTGTGCCTCGACTGTGTGCCTGTCGTCCGCTGTTCTGTGTCGTCCGAAGCTCTGCGTGCGGCCAACCCTCCTCGCCGGTGGCCTGCCTCTGCAACGGTGCTGCAACCCCAGGTACCCAGTCCGTCCCTGACTTTGCGTCTGCTTCTGCAGTGAGTGTAGGTGAGCTTTCAATTTTTTTCACTAAGCGAAATCATTTTAAGAAATATCCACCGTCATGTTTTTTTAAGGATATAAGTTTTTAATATCATATTTAATCCTTCTTTAGGACCTGAAGTTTTGTCTTACTTGATTCGAGAATATCACTTTTTTAGGCATAGCATTTGTTCTTGAGTAATTTTATATACTTGATTTGTTCAGTTTTAATGGAGGTTTGGATAATGGCGTTTAGGGGTTTTATGGCTTAAAGACAAGTTGAGACTAAACTAGGAAGTGAGGGTGGACAGTTGGGAAAAAAGTAGAGACAGGAAGAAGAAGAAATGCTGTTCATAATTGGATTAGGATTGGGAGATGAGAGAGACATAACGTTGAGGGGGTTGGAAGCAGTGAAGAGCTGCGAAAAAGTTTACATGGAATCCTACACTTCCCTCCTCTCATTTGGGCTCGACTCTCATGGCCTCTCCAACCTGGAAAAGCTGTATGGGAAAACTATAACTCTAGCAGACAGAGAGATGGTGGAAGAGAAAGCCCATCACATTCTTGAAGAAGCTCGCCACTCCCATGTCGCCTTCCTCGTTGTTGGGGACCCTTTTGGGGCCACAACCCACACTGACCTTGTTGTTAGAGCTAAGAAGATGGGGATTCATGTCCAGAGTGTGCACAATGCCTCTGTCATGAATGCTATTGGCATCTGCGGTCTCCAACTGTATCGCTATGGCGAAACTGTTTCCATTCCGTTCTTCACTGACTCTTGGAGGCCCGATAGCTTCTATGAAAAGATTCACAGTAATCGAACCATGGGACTCCACACACTTTGCTTGTTAGGTCTCACTCACTCGCTCACTCACTCACCTACTCTCTTACTTTCTCTGCTATTTCTCTGTGTTGACAAATTCTACTTCGGTTTTCAAATTCGATGGGTTCACTGCAGATATTCGTGTGAAGGAGCCCACCCTCGAATCTCTGGCAAGGTTGGGTTTGGTTTGGTTTGGTTTGGTTTACTCAACTTCTTCCTCTTGGTTTTATTCATTATTGATGCATTTTTTTTTCAGAGGAAGAAAAACCTATGAACCCCCCAGATATATGACCATAAACACAGCCATTGAGCAGCTCTTGGAGGTTGTGCAAGAGCGCCAACAACCTGGTCAGTTCAATATTCTCCTCAATCATAAATGCTATGCTTCTTCACTTTGGCATGCTAAAATGTTTTTAATTGATTTTGATATGTTGTTACGTGCTGGTTAAGAACAAATCTTCTTTACTATCATAGTTGTAGAATTCCCTTTGATACCCTCATAAGAAATATTATTAACAAGCTAAATACAACTTTTCCCTCCCTTTGGCATGCAGCCTACACTGAAGATACCCAGTGTGTTGGGTTTGCTCGGCTAGGAAGTGACGATCAGATGATTATAGCTGGAACAATGAAGCAGCTGCAGATGGTTGATTTTGGAGCCCCTTTACACTGCCTTGTCATAACAGGCAATACCCATCCATTAGAGGAAGAAATGCTCGAGTTTTACAGATGTAGGACCTAGTTACCACTTACAAGGTTGCAGGAACATTTGAATTTTGCAAATTTTGAATTTTTGTTAGTGTGGAGTTTCTAGTTTCTACAGTCGAAGTTTATGTGGAATTTGAATTCATTACAGGCTAAAGAATTAGACACTTGGATTTTTGTTTTTTTCTCACTTTATGCTTTAGAATGAACGCATGGCTAAAGAATCAGAGATGGTTTAGTTGAATTGTTTTCAAGTCCAGCTGTCCAGGGTTTAAAAGCTGAATTGACTTGAGGTTATTCTACGGTTGTTACGGTAATTATGATATTTAAAAAAGTGTTGTTAAAGTTAAAGTAATTCTTTTTATTGTTAAACAATGTTTTTTTAATAAGTGTGACTTTAATGTCAACAACACTTGCATAGCTACTGTAATATAATCATATTAGAATTCACCTTTTTATATAGCATAAATCTCATATCAATATTGACAGATTGAAACTTTGTCATTGATCAATTTCCTATCGAAGAAATCAAATAGTTATTTCAATTTTTCTATCATTAGAATGCATTAGAATCAAAATTCATTTGAAACAAAAATGATTGCAGATTTCGTTGGTTTATCGAAATGTTGAAACTCACATACATTCAAGTCAAAATTAACTGATTACTGATCACACTTCAACGCTCAAGCATTAATTTATAAGCAAATGTAAGTATTTAACACAATAGGTCAGGTATAAATAGCTAGCTATAATCACATTGGAAAGAATAATAATGGAATCATATCCGCAAGATATGGACAATGTTAATATGCTTAAATACAGCTAAAGCTGGCCTAAATCTAACGGAAGGCACTCTTACCACACTTCCCTTGTAACCATGTCAGACGTATCTTATCACATTTTAAAGAAATGAAGGTCTCCCTTAAATTAGGGTCTTCAAAAAGGTCCAATGCAGAAAAGTAGAGAAGTTGATCAATGCCTTGTATCTCATCCAGAGCCCTAATACAGTTAGTTATGGAGAATTTATCATCATTTTCAGTTGGAACAATTGTCCTTAACCTTGAAGCAGCAACCATCTCTAGCAAGGCTTCTGCTATAACATCGCAGCTATCTTGATCCAGACTAGGAATTAGCGTCTGAGATGGACGTTTCTTCTTCCTATCTAACGAGTTCTTTGTTACTTTCTCTGCAGTTGAGGTGTTACCTTGTAAGGACTTCATTGATGATGGGTTCCGATAATGTGAAACCCCAGCTTCCGGACATGAAATTGAGCCGGCAGCATCGATCCCAACAGACTTGTTGAACTCTTGGTAGTGACTAGATTGGGCATATTTCCCATCTGCAGCTGAATCTGTGAATATTGTGCAGAGTTGCTCGTATATTGGACAATCTTTCACTTTAACTGTTTCAGGCCTAGGTTGTTCCTGCAGACAAAACCTATAAAAATTTCATAATGAAAATAGAGATAGATAACACCAATGCTATTTTTAATAGACTATTTTACCCCAATGTCATCCCATAGTTCAAAGCCAATGCAACAGGAATCATCTATCACGTAGTCATTATTTTGATCATATGCAGATCTCAAATTGTAGAAGCGTGTCCGAAGAACATCTAGATGCTTCCTCAACTGATTATTATTGAAGTTGAGATCTGTTTGCTTATTAAATTCATCACGAATGTGATTCCATGTTTTCTTGTCAAAAACATTGTTTGGTCTATTCCCGAGTTGAATCTGCTCGACAACCAAATCTGCAAATATCTTGTCAAGAGATGCAGTCCATCTCGTCCTTGAACGCTCTTGCTTGGGTTGATTACCGACTTCAACGTCCATCTACACCTATTGAAATGTTCATAAATCAACACTTAATTTAATAAAATTCTTATGGAAAACACCCTTTCTTGAAAGCTTGCACAAGTTTCAATGAACAATTTCATTGTTAGGCATAATCATCTTGGAAGAGCATTTTAATGAGAAATGTAACATAAGTTCAATAAAAATGGAGTTGGCACTAAATGTTACTATGAATCTATGATCATTCTGTTTACTCCTACAAACACAAGCAAAAAAAATGAATTAAAAAGTAGAACAGACCATGTGCAACAGAACCTAAAAAAATCGACTTGCACTTTGATAATTGCTTACATCTTTTTGAAATGAATGCCATGTATACTTTGATTTATAGAAAATTGTAATGATTTACAGCAAAAGCAAATCGAATAACGATAGATGAACCGGTGAATAAGGAAACCTTTTAACCTGAAATTGCTATTCTTGCCTATTAGATCAGAAACAGTGCAAAAACATATTCATGTTAACGTGAGTACGTGACAAATGCAAGCCTATAACCAACTAAAATGTTGTTAAAAAATAATGGAAGAAGAGCCGAATAATCCTAAATTATCAAGTAATGTTTGTAGTTAGGATCTCAATCATCAATCAATTTACGCGTGAGAGTAGGAAGAGAAGTATTGCAAGGCAGGAATATCAAATATAGTTGGAGGTTTGAGGCGAAAATGAATGATGAATGAAAGTGAAACCTGCGGGGGCTAGCGATTCAAATTCCAAAACCAGAATAATCGAAGAGGAAGAGCAGCGAAGTGAGATTGGGTTTACCTTTGGAATTTGGCGGTGTGGGAGTGAGAGGGTTGCATAAGGAGTGGAATTGCTGAATTGCAGTAAGCAACCATGTATCGAAATTTTATTTCGAAGAGCAAACACGCAAAATCACACGCTCAAGGGTTCTCTGTGCTCCTCTCTCCTTCCATTCCTACTCACACTTACCAAAAATTTTATCAGTTATCTCACGGGACTTAATTTTGAGTAAAGTGTAAATTTTTATCATATATTATATTAGTGGAATAAAAAAAATATAAAAAAAAATTAAAGAGTTAGAAATTATATTTTATTTTTTTAATCGAAAAAAATTTAAAGATTTATTCTCACTACTCATTTTTTTGTTTGGGCTTAAGACCACTAAAAAAACGAATTGAAAAGACCTTTTCTGATTTTACAACAACGTTGAAGTCATGCTCTAAACGAAGATGATGAAACGGTTGACGACCCATGGTGACCTCTCTTTCATGGTATCTGAAGCCATTTTCACAGCTCATGGAAATGCTTTGGAACCTCAATTGCGACCATAGACGTTCAGTGATGATTCGTCTTTGCTTCCCCTTTGTCGTAGCTCGGAACGGTTCTTTTAAACTCATCGCCTTGTGTTGTGGACCTGCCCCTTAAATCCAAGGCAAAGAGAGCAATTTCGAGGACGGATATCCCTGCTTCTCCAATTTCTAATGCGAGCTGGCCTGCATCTTGTCTCTAATTCTCCATGTGGATCTGTTGCTCCTTCTTTGTTCTATTTTCCTTAATTTGATATCTCGCGGAGCTTTCTTGAATGGTTAAGGTTGGGTGGTTGAAACCAATGTTGATTGTGCATCCCAAGTAGGTTTATGAGCTTCTACCCCGAAGTCCCAATGTAAGCTGCTTTCCTTGATTTGTTTGATGCTCAACTTTGGTTGGAGCCTGTGCCCAACCTGCAAATGGATTTGATCCAATCCTGCTCGCTAGACAAGCCTCCTTCTCAAGTATGTCTTGTAACGGATTAGGAGGGTTCCCTGGTCAATTCTTATCCAGCTTTCGCTCAGCTTCTATTACTGCCGCCATGTGTGCCAATTGGTTCCCCTCCCTGGAGTCCAGGTAAGTCCACCATTCTCCACTTCTTTCATCCAATCTAGAATATGTCTTAGAATGGTTCTGCTTCACCTTCTATATTGTTTGATTTGAGTGCTTGTACCATGAGAAGACTATCCGATTCAATTAAAATTTTATTTAAGTTAAGGTTTCTGGCTAAGATTACTGTATTTCTAATCGATGTTGCCTCTACTGTTAAGGATGAGCTTGCCATGATTCTGTTCGTAGCATTGATGAAGGCCAAAGGTGGGTTCGGAATTCACAAAATAGAATTTCTTCGTTGCAAGTATAGTTCCAAACCGACAATTGACCCTCAATCAAAATTTAATTCAAAGAATTGTTACAATTCAAATCAAATTATCTGGGAGTTTTAAATCCCGGGTCATTCTCTCTAGGAATTGTAATAGAGTACTCCATTATTGGCTATGAAGAGAATGGGGTTTGATAGCAAGAAGCAAGTAATATAAATAGCAAGAAATTAAAGAAACAAACAATAACTAAATATCAAGAGGAATCAAACTCAAGGCAATTAATCAAGAGAAAGGAAAATTCAAATGCTAAGAAACCTATTGGTAAGGATTGAGAGTTAAGGTTACCTATCCTAGCCATTGACCACAAATAGATGATGATTATGAAGAGTTAATCCTACTTAGTCAACCCTGACATCGAGGATAAGTCAAATAGGCATAATTGATCTCAATCCACAAGTCTAGCCTACTCACCAATTAGCTTAGTCAAAGACTAGCATTAGTGGAAACCAAATCAACTAACTACCCTAATATATCAATCAAGAATGGACATCAATGACTCAAGATCACCAAAGTCTTCAATTTCAATCCAAGAGTGTGAAAAATTACACTAAAACTAACCCAAGCATTTTATCAAACACTTGATGTGCATGAAAATAAAAACATGTTAAATTGCAATAAAAATAAAATCTAAAGCTACCAAATGCAACAAATTAATAATAACAACTCAATTAAACATCAATAAACATAAAAACATCAAATTACATTAATGGAAATTAAAATCAACAAAGAGTTCATAAATATTTTTTTTGGTTGCCCACGGTATCCCCCAACCTGACAGCTCAAAAACTAATCCATCGTAGATCTGAGCTTCATTTAAGGGTCTGCTGCTAGCCAATGAATTGCTGCATGCACAAGGTGGGATTCGAACCCCCGACACTTGCTTAAGCAGACGAGTGAGCTGACCACTCGACCAACTCAAGTTGGTTAAGAGTTCATTAAGAGTTCATAAATATTAAAGTGATCAAAATAAGAAATTAACAAGAATAACTAAGAAAATTAAAGCAATAGAACAAGAAAAAGTAAAGGAAACTAGATTAAGACAAGAAATAAAACCTAAATATAAGAGAAATTAACCTAATTCTAGAGAGAATGGAAAGATTCTCTCTCTAGAATATAACCTAAAGCATGATTCTATCTAAACCTAATTACTCTCGCCTTGGTCCTTCTTGAATTCGGCCTCAAATAACTTCAAAAATGAGTTGGATTGGGCTCTGGAAGCCCACAATTCCCCCAGTGTATTGCATTAAATGAAGTCATGTGTTGAGTGTCACGCGTACACATTGCTTGATGAAGTCTCTGGTCACGTGTAAGCGTGGGTTACGCGTACGCGGGATTGGGCAGATTTCCAAACTTCATTTCTTCATGAATTCTCCACTTTTACATGTTTTTTCTTCATTCCTTCATTCCAATCTTTGTCTTCTAAACCTAATATCACTCATCAAACACATCAAGGCATTGAATTGGATTAAAGTGAATAAAATTTAGCAATTATAAGACCTAAAAAGCATATTTTTACTATTAAGCACAAATTAGGAGGAATTGACAAAATCATGCTAATTTGGTGAATAAATATGAAAAAAGTCAATAAAATCCACTCAATTAAAGCAAATAAATACCATAAAATATAGATTCATTATATTCCCACACTTAAACAATAGCATGTCCTGATGCTAAACTCAAGAAAAAAACAAAAAAAGGTATTACATTTATTCAAAATAGTAAACTACCTCTATGCAAATTACCTAAATACATGCAACTACTTAGTCAGAATAAATCAATTTTCAAAAATACATATATGAACATAAGGGATAAGGCAATAATAATCAAATCAAATCCACAATTGAACTGAGTTTTACAAAAAAATTTACAAACTTGCAAGATAAGTAATAATAATAGATGGAAGCATAGAATTGAGCAATCGAACCCTTCACCGGATGTGTATACGCTCTAATCGCTCAAGTGTTTAGGGTTGATCCACTCAATTCTCCTCTAATCATGCTTTCGAAGATTTTCTTTTCATCTAACAATTGACATTTATTTAATGCATTCATACAAATATCACGAGGACTTTTCATAGATTGTAATGGGGCTAGGGTCAAGGTAAGGTTATATATATGGTCAAGTGAGTTTGAAATTTGAATCTTTGATTAACTTAAACTCTCACCTAACACATAACAACTTATACAATTCAAATGCAAACCTAACTACCAATTCTTCACTTTTTCACACACTCATGCATAGGGGTGGCAACGGGGCGCGTAGGGGCGGATTTTTGCTCTACCCGACCCCGCCCCGCCCTACAAAAAACTCGCATCAAACCCGCCCCGTCCTACCCGCGGGTTGTAAAATGTTAAACCCTAACCCGCTCCTGCGGGTACCCGCCCCGCCCCTACCCGCCCCTATAATTATTAAATCCAACAAATAAAATTAAATTTTAAAAATTATATAACCACCATTTACATACATAGTATAAATTAAAGTAAAAATTTATATATGATATAATATTATTAATCATTTTACTAATTATTTTATATATGTTACATATATTATATATTAAAAATATATATATTTACATATATATTATATATACCGGGGCGGGTAGGGGCGGGTTCAACCTAAACCCGACTCCGCCCCGCCCCGCCCAAGAACCCGTCCCGTTAAAACCCGCCCCGGTGCGGGGGCGGATAATTACCCGCCCCGAGCGGGTAGGAGCGGGTTTGGGTAGTGTTGCCACCCCTACTCATGCATTCTTTCAATTCATGTCCCATATGCATTATTTTTATTTCTCAAACTTTGGGGTTAACATTTGTCCCCTTTTTATTGCTTTTTTTCTTTTTTTTTCTCTCTTTTTTTTTATTTTTTAAGCATAATATATACAAGATAGACTAATGCATAGGGTTCAACATTTAATGCATGAGTATGTACCCAATTCCCAAGATTTCAATGAAAATACAAAAATACACTTTTATGTCTACCAGTATTTCCAAACTTCTCCACACTTAGATGATACACACTCTTACTAGTCTAAGCTAATCAAAGATCTAAATGAAGGACATTTATTGTTTTTCACTTAAGGGTAGTGATGTGTTAAAATTAAGAACAAAAGGAAATTTAAATAGGCATAAAATTAGTTAACAAAGATGGATAAAAGGGTAAGGCCAATTTTGGTAAGTGATATCAAATGAAATAAAGGCCTCAATCATATAAGTGCATTCATACAATAGACATAAAGAATTAAACCAATCCAAGATTATAATCATAGGAAGAGAATAACACACACAAGAATGAAAATAGTGGCTATATGATGCAACCACACAATTAGACTCAAAACTCACATGCTTTTGTGTTCTTAGCTCAAAAACATGTTTCACAATATATTTCAAGCAAGTTTCAATGAAATATATATCAACTCAAATCAATTAGGATATCTATGCCCTATTAAGAATGTTTTTCTTAGAAAATTTCATTATTTTAACTAAGCTTATTATATATGTATATATGAAAAGAAATGCAAAAAACTAGGAAAAATGCAAATAGATCTCAAAAAATATATACAAACCAAGAAAGAAAATGCAATTAAGAATTCAAAGAGAATGTAAAAGTGTTTGGGATTAGAACTTTTCACCCAAGATTGTCGATCGGTTGGATGACCTCCCCACATTTAAAAGTTTGCACCGTCCTTGGTGCATTGAAAGATGAGCAAGGGGGTATGGTGACTATATGGATTGCCACCTTCAGCTGGTGGATCAACCGGCTGCTGCGTGTTCTTCTTCCTGTTTTCTTTGTTGCCTATGGTGAATCATCCAAATAAAATATAAAACTTGCACATCAAGCAATGACACACCTTAAAGTTTATTTGCAATACCTAATTGACATGAAGTGGTAAACATAGCAAGCATAGTCCACAAAGCTTAAAAAACACAAAAAATGTCACTAGGTAAGCTTATGATCCGATTTCATGATTTCTTAATTTCAATGCTACTAGGTGACTTAAATAAAAATCAATCTTAAACAAGCATCACCTAACAAAAAATGCATCAACTACATACAATTTTCTAATAATAGATAGTGAATTCAAATTACATGGTGGCTAGCTACAACATGCAATTTAGAAATCCAACAAGATTTATGAAGTCAATGTCATAAGTACTTGGTATGCACAAAATTAACCATGAAGAATTCAATGCCAAGCAACAAAGTATATCCTCAATAAAGATAGCCAACAATAAATAGCAACAATAATGCAGTAGCAATATCTCAACAGAATTAGCAAATCAAATCAATAAAGCAATACTTATCACTAAAATAGAAAATTAAACCAACTAACTAACTAACTAAAGGAGAGTATGGTAGGGGGTGAAGGATAATGACGGATGATGGTTGAAGGAAAGAAAGAAAGGAAGGGAAGAGAAAAGAAGAAAAGAAATAGAGAGAAGAGAAGAAAAGAAGTATGTGAAACAGGGGAGGGTCACGCGTACACGTGAGTCACACGTACTTGGGACTCGAGGAAAATGGAGAGCGATGCATACGCGTCTGGCAGGCGTACGCGTGATAGGGAGAGAATGGAAGGCACGCACGCGTACGCGTGATAGGCATGTTTGAAAAAAAATGTATGTACGCACTTATGTGTGCGAATGCTCCGGGTAGGGACGTAAATTGAAAGTGTGCCTACATACAGGTGTGTGCGTACGCACAAAAAGGCAAAAAAAATTTTAACATAAAATGGATCATGTGGGTGTGCGCACATGGGTAAAATAGAAATGTTGGATTTGGAATAGATTTTTTGATGAGGCTAAACTCACAAGGATTAGAACTAGAGTTCTACTTCGCTCTTCCTAAGAGAGAAAGCTGCTCTCCTAAGAGAGAAAGGTCCTATCCTTAGTTATTAATATCTTAAAATTCGATTTTGTAGCTCCACGTGTCATATCCTTCTTCATGAAGGTTTTGTTTGTTTTTTCCTATTGGCGTTGAAAAGTCATCAAATGTGATGAAACTATGAAAGATAGAAGTCTCCAAAGTCTTACCAGCCAAAGTCTTACCACATGCTGGTCATGGATGAAAGTTTCAATACCTAATTAAAGTACCTGTTAATTCAAAAAAATAATAAATATAAATTCAAAGCATCAAACAAGTGTGTTTAAAATTTGGCCAATATGTTCTAAAAATCTACTCTGTAACATATCATTGATGTAAATTTTACCTATAAAAAGAAATAATTCATTAATCAGAAAGGCAAAATCTTTTTAAGCAAAAGAACCTAATTCATCCAATCCCTCTTTTTTATTACCTATTTTCTATGCATTACAAATTTTTTATTTGTCCAAGCATCACTATTATCACACACAATTACTTCATTATCATTCAGACAGTCACAACATATATTGAGTATACATAAAAGATTATCTTTGATTTTGAATATGTGGTTGCTGTCTTTTAAGGTTGGTGTGTCATCAAAAGTTTTACATGAATGAATCATGGAGCTGCCGTTCCTCTCTCCTTCTCCCCCCTTGACTGAAGTCTCCATTCGTTCTCATTATCAAATTCTCCCTCCCCAAGTTATTAGTAAATATGTGATTTAAACAAAAAATAAGATATCACATGTCCTTTGATATTTATTTATTTTTTTACTTGAGCCAAGTAAGCATGATTAAAATAGAACAAGCTCACTGCAATAGTCCAAAACAACAATGCATTACATTTTTTTTTATTATTTATTTATTTTTTTGTAAAAACCATGAATGGCTAGAAATCACCTATCTTCAAGGATTATGTCAGAAACTTTAACAAGGATAACTTATCAAAAATCTAACTACAATATCCAAAGTATAAAAACCTAAATTAATCTGAATATGTAATATGTAATGTATTTTTTGGTGTCCGAGAATAAAAGGAAAAAAAAGAAACAAAAAAATAAAGAATAAGCACTCTCTAAATGACATTAAGTACATCACAACGCAGTAACAGAATGTAATATGTTTTTTTTAAGCAACAAGTTCAACACAACATGGTGGAGCAAAGAAAAATGTAATATGTAAATAACATTACTGAATCTATTGAAGTAAGAACCATTAGATTGAAAACATAAATTTAAAAGTACATGCAAACAAAGTGTTGTAATGCTGCAGTTCAAGAAAGAAAACATAAATTTATAACAATCTCATCAACAATCCAGCATTTCAACATACATAGCAATTCCATCCATCAACAATAACATAAGTCTCAACGAAAATATAAATCTAATGACACAGAACATAACATAGCTATTCATAAGGTGGCTTTGAGAAGAGGATGGTGGGTGGGCGGCGACGCTGTCCAGGCGAAGGTGGCGATGCTCGAGACGGAGAGACTCGATGGTCGAGACTATTGGGTCGTCTGGATCTGAGTTTGTTGCATCTCTCCCAGCAGGGAGTTTAGTTAAGAACTTAAGATGCAGAATCACTGGTGGGTAGATTTTAAGGTAGCTTATGTCTCAAGTGGATTGGATTTCGATGCATGTTATGATTTTTTCGTTTTGGGTCAGCTTTATTGGCACCAAGTCCCAAAAAAAAAATTAAAGTTATATTAAATTTTTAAATTAAGATTTAATATTTAAAATAAAATATTATTATACCTTGCATTTCAAATGTTACATTATTCATTTTGATTATTAAATTTTGACAACTTTAAATAAAATAATTTCTTTTAATTTTAAATTTTAAATATGATGTTAAATTTTTTAATTTATTTAAATGAATCTAAATTCAAACTAACAAATTTTAAATTTTTACATTTATTTTTAGAGTTGTATCTATTAATTTAAATTACATAGTATTTAATTCTATATTATAATTTAATATATCTTAAATAATACAAAAATATTTGTTAGTAATTTTTTAATTTTTACTTTGATGCTTTATTTTGTTAGACATTATCAGTATAAACTTTTTTCTTATGTTTGCCATTATCAGTTTTGTTTTTAAGCGATTTTTTTCTTAAGCTCAACATGCTATTTATAAGTTTTACTATTTGTATTATAAATTTATCCTTTAAAGTATCTTTGGATAATTGTATTATCCAAACTCAAGGATTTAATATTCACATTAAATAATTAGTTAAGAAAAATAATTTAATTATGATATATGTAGATTAATAATTCAAACAACATTAAACCATTATTATATTTGACCTCAACGTTTAAATTAGCATCTTTTATAATTCACTAATATTTATAGTATCAATAGAATATAGGTGATGAATTGCATATAAAAAAATAAAAGAATCACCATATAGAAAATAGTACTTATAGTTGTTAACTTACTCATATAAATTTTAAAATTTGTCAATTGAGACGTAAGATTTATAATGAACATAAATGTTGCCTTAATTGACCTCAATGTTTAAATCAGCATTTTTTTAAAGTGTAGTAATATTCATTATATATATAGAATACAAGTGATGAATCGCATATAAAAAAATAAAAGAATCGTTATGTAATTAGTATTTACAGTAATTTAATTTACTCATGTAAATTTTAGAATTCATCAATTAAGACGTATGGTAGTTGTTTTTAAATATTTTTTTTCTTAAATTCCACATGGTGTTCACAAGCTATATTATTTTTATTGTAAATTTATCTTTTAAAGTTATTTTTGAATAATTTAGCCTTTACCTCTAAAATTTAATATTTTAAATTTTGAATTCAGACAGTAAAATGTTCACATTTAATAATTGATTAAGAAAAATAATTTAATCAATTAGGATATATGTAGATTTAATAATTCAAACAACATTAAGCCACTATTATATTTAACTTCAACGTTTAAATTTGTATTTCTTTATACTTTACCAATATTCATAGTATTTATAAATTGTAGGTGATAAATTGCGTATCAAGATATAAAAAAGTTATTGTGCGATTAGTATTTATGATAGTTTACTCATGTAAATTTTAGGGTTCACTAATTAAGACGGTTTATAATGAACATAAGTGTTAGATTGATTGACCTTCATCTTTAAATTAAAATTTTTTAAGAGTGTACCAATATTCATGATATATATAGAATATAGATTATGAACCGCATATAAAGAAATAAAAGACTCGTTATCTGATTAATGTTTACGGTTATTAACTTACTCATATAAAATGAATATAACTGATAAGTTAATTGATCTTAATATTTAAATTAGCATTTTTTTAGAGTGCACTAATATTCATATAGAATATAAGTAATGAATCACATATTAAAAAATTAAAAAAATTGTTATATGATTAATGTTTACTATGGTTAGCTTAATCATATCAAGTTTAGAATTCACCAATTAAAATGTAAAATTTAAAATAAAAATTATAATAATTGACCTCAATTCAAATATAAAAACAATATAAGTTAATATATATTTTTTTAGTAGAAAAGTAATAGTAAAAATTATTAATTAAATTAATTAGATAATAAAAAATACAAAAAATTCTTTAACCAAAAAAATAAAATTATTATCTTCTCATACTATATTTTTAAAAAAGAATTAAAAAATAAATTAACTCTTAATAAATTACATATTAAATATTATTATTTATATAATATAATATATATATATATATATATTATCAACTATTTTAAAATAATTTAATTTATATTCTTATTAAATAATATTTATTATTTAAAATTATAATTTAAAGCACGGGAAATAAAACAGTTTTCTTACAAGTCTAGAACTAGAACAAAACAGAATTTTGCCCTAGCGTCCCCCATTCTCAGTTTCTCACTACTCAATTTGTATCATTTATTCTTTTAATTGTTTTTGGTTTGGGTCAACTTTTATTGAACAGCGAAGGACAATAAGCCCAAAAATACATTATTGGGCCTAGATAATGAACCCAGATTCGTGAACCACAAAAGCCATATGCAATTAGCGCCAAGCCGCCGACTCCATAGATCTCGCATACATTGATTTGATAAATCACTATTATGAAAGTTGTTAAAATTAGGGGTGTTCGCGGTGCGGTTTGGTTCGGTTTCAAGGAAAAAGTCATCTGATTCGAACATTTAATTTATGTGCAGTGCGGTTTAGATTGGATGAACTTTTTTTGAAAATCCGATCCGATCCGATCCGATTACAAGCAGTTTAGATCGGTTTGGACTTGCGATTTTTTAAATAAAAAAATTAAATACATATAACAAATCTTAACATCAAATTTTTAAATAATCAACAATGACATAACAACTCTTAACATATCTTAAAAAGCCAATGATAACATAACAATAGAAATAAAATTATAGGTTAGTTAAAATAAATAAATAAATAATATTTCAGTAGTGCTACGTTACCAATTTTTTATCTGCCAAAATCTGCCAACTTGAGTTGGGCTGGACATGAAGCCCATCTACTAAATAAAGCCACATCTAAGTTAATCATGGTTTAATTCTAATTTATCACGTGTTGGTAATAATTGGCAGACTCTCTCTTGGTAACGTATACTTTTCCATAATATTTTAAACATAAAATATTTATTAAATAATAATAATACATGAATAATAGAAAAATGTATAACAAATTGAACATGTTATAAATATAATTGTAAATATATAATAAAATAATAATATTATAGCACATTGTGCGGTTTGGATTGGATTGGATCGGATAAAAAGTAGATCCGAAATCCGATCCAATCCATCGGTTTGCAAAAAATAGAATCCAATCAAATCCGAATTAGTGCGATTTTAATCAGTTTTCGGTTTGAATTGAATTAGATGAGCAGTTTAATTTGGATCGATTTGGATTTGAACACCCTAGTTAAAATGGATATGTTATCCTTTTTCATGCTACAGATCTGACTTCTGTGATGCTTTACTTTTTTCAAAAGGAAAAGGATTGATGATGAGTACAATAGGAACAACTCAACAACACTAATTTATAATGTGGAATTGAAAATTGACACGAACCCCTCCCCCTAAGAATAGTTCTTGTGGTATCCACAAGGCAAATATGAGATTAACGTGAAGACCACCACTCATCAAAACTACAAATAGAAAGTGCAAAAAATGCCATAAGATAAGTAGCAACACGGGAAACAAGTATGTCCTAATACTAGTGTCTACTACCATAAAACAAATGATGCATCTTCTACCCACCGTTTGCAGAAATAAACGAAAAAATGAAAAAAAAAAAAAGGAATTGCATTAAGTGTTTGATTAAGGTTTAAGTAAAATGAATGGTTTAAGCTTTAATGTGGTTGCTTAAGATGAAGGGTCCTTCTCATTATAACCACTCGACGGTCCAAATTCAATAACAACTCCACCGACGAAGCTCGCATCAGTCACATGGTTTTGACTCTTTATTGACTCTTATGCCCCTCAATAGGCCAATACCCACCGACGCAGCAGCAAGGGCACAATCGTCATTTACCACCCAAAACCACAAGATCTCAACTACGCCTACCTCCAACGAGATCCTCTAGCGGGAACATTGGTCGTCGTAGACTATTCTATTCCATTCCAATTCAATCAACGTTCC
Organism: Arachis hypogaea; assembly: GCF_003086295.3. NCBI lineage: Eukaryota > Viridiplantae > Streptophyta > Magnoliopsida > Fabales > Fabaceae > Arachis > Arachis hypogaea. Next base: position 2,292,540 of record NC_092043.1, on the reverse strand, counting down.
CAATTTTCTGCATTGTTTCCATCCATTCAGCTACGCTGTTTCCACACTGTATTATTACAGGCTGTTACTTCTTTTCCCCCTTTCTGTTAATTAATTTGTTATTTGTTAATCTGAAACTGAATTGTTACCGAAGATAGGCATTGCCATTGTTATTGGTCATAGTAAAATTTGGATTCTGTTTCTCTCTTTGAAGAAGAGGGAACAACCGGCATTGTAGTTAGCAAAATGGCAATGCCTTGAGTTTGGGGGTGGTTTTGTTCCGTACAGATCCAAGTTTTCCTTTTTCCCCCCAAACTCTGCGGTGGAGTTCTCATTTTTCAGCATTGTGAAGCGCATTTTGCAGAATGGGAGAGAAATCGAAGTCAGGAGGGTGCTGTGGCTGGTTTATAGCCTTTTTGATTCTCGCTCTGGTGGTCGGTGCTATCGTTTACACCGTTAAGAAGAAGATCGGTCACTCCCATTCCGATAAGCCACTTCCGGTACCTGGTCCTCCCGGCGCCATCGACCAGAAATATTCCTCTGCACTCAAAACTTCCATGCAATTCTTTGATATACAAAAATGTATGCTCTTTTCGTATTTGGATTTTACAATGCTGTTTGTTTGCGATGCGTCGTAATCAATTTATTGTTTCTTTTCTATCAGATTTATCATGTTGCAGATTATTTATATCTTTTTTTTTTTTTTTTTTGCTCATCTTGACTCTTGACTCGGCTTAAATTATTGAAAGTAGTTAAGAGGTGGAGACCGACAAGAGAAAGAGATGCAATTATTAAAAAGTACCTAGATTTTAATGTGTTAAATATTATCGTCTTACTCTTATCTAAATCGATGGGAAAAGACTGGTAATAGTAGCTGATGTTGTTTGTTTTGTTTTACTTGTTGCATCTTGCGTTGCATGTATATATCACTATGAGATCTAGAATGTAACAAGCTTCATATTTTGTTTACTTGTTTTATTGGGTGTATTGCTGATCTTATTTTCCTACTATCTTGGATTTTCTATATGTTTGAGTTAACAATCATATTTCGTGATGCAGCTGGAAAGTTAACTGACAACAAAATATCTTGGAGAGGGGATTCGGCTCTAAAGGATGGAAGCCAAGCAAATTTGGATCTGTCAAAAGGAATGTATGATGCTGGGGATCACATGAAGTTTGGGTTTCCAATGGCTTTTACTGCTACTGTGTTATCTTGGGCTATTCTCGAATATGGAGATCAAATGGATGCTGTTGGCCAGTTGGAACCGGCCAAAGATTCCCTCAAGTGGATCACTGATTACCTTATCAATGCTCATCCTTCTCCCAATGTTCTTTATATTCAGGTTACTACTGTGCTCAACAAACCCCATTTGATGCCCTGGCTTTATATGCTAGTTATCTGGTTTACCCGCATAATTTAATTATTATATTTATCTATCTTCTATGCTTAAAAATGATATGAGCACACTGGATACCTCGTGGTTCTTGGACTGTATCATTGGTCCATTAGAATTCGATTTTAATTCATCCATGGTGAAAACATTTTAAAGTGTCAATAATTCATATGGAGCCACTGATTTGGAAAACAGTTACAAGCTTCACCTGGAAGTGTAAATCTTTCTTAGTACAACAATGATGTAGCTACATTCGTGTTTTCCTATAGTTTAAAAACATTGATCAACTTTCAAATGAAAACTAGATTGTTTTTTCATTATGGTTTTCAGTTTCCAACATAATTGTTGTTTGTGGTACTAATGCCAGGGGAAAAAGATCCTCTAAAGTAACAATGCTAGTAAAATAGTAAAGTGATACTTTAATTACCTTTAAATTTGCAACATTTATTATTTGTGAGCCCCACTATCTTAATCCAAAGGTGATTAATAATGTACTTTTTTCTCTAAAGTGACAATATAACTTTAGAAGAACCAGATCCAATGCCAGGACAGGCCATGAGATTTGGTAAGAGATCTTGTTCATGACAGTCTATTGATTTGGGATTTGCGAGACTGTGTACTGTATATCCCTTGATTTCTAGACTGTTGGATAGGCATATGGTTATGAATAAATTTGGAGAATTCTTTTATGAATAAATTTTGGAGAATTCTTTTATGAATAAATTTGGAGAATTCTTTGTCCCTGTTATGTTTTGCCCCTTCAACCATTGTCTTCTGTAATTAGGACTCTCAGGATTTTAATACACAACTAGCTTCTGCTAAACCCTTTCCTAACTAGTTTCAGTTCCCCAAAATCATTGGTGGTACAGGTGGGAAATCCTGTTTCAGATCACAAATGTTGGGATAGGCCTGAATCCATGACTGAACCACGGCCTCTCACACAGATTAATGCATCTAGCCCTGGATCAGATGTTGCAGCTGAAACTGCAGCAGCAATGGCCTCGGCATCTTTGGTCTTCAAAAAGAGTGATTCTACATATTCAAGCACTCTCCTCAAGCATGCAAAGGAATTGTTTACTTTTGCAGATAAAAATAGAGGAATATATAGCGAGACTATACCTGATGTTGCAACATACTATAACTCAACTGGATACGGTGATGAACTTTTATGGGCAGCTAGCTGGCTCTATCATGCTACGGATGATGATTCTTACCTTAAGTATGTGACTGGTCAAAATGGAGAAGATTATGCACAATGGGGAAGTCCAACCTGGTTCAGTTGGGACAACAAGCTTGCTGGAACTCAAGTATCTTTCACTAAATCACTAATAAGGAATATTTTGATTTTTAATAACTGAATACAATCACTAGATGTTATATATGTTGCTATAGAAAAAGGATTATGCTTGAGCAATAACTCTATGATCTTGGTGCAGGTTTTGTTATCCAGATTAAGCTTCTTTAAGGCAAAGGACATTTCAAGCTCATACGGCTCTGGCCTACAAAATTACAGGAAATCAGCTGAGGCTGTAATGTGTGGCCTTCTTCCAGATTCTCCAACAGCCACACAAAGCAGAACAGATAGTAATTTCCATCTCTAATGCTATATTATTGGATACTTGATGGTAGTAGCAAGGAAGCGACACTACCATTAGAGGAAACTATTGAAATACTTCTTTTTTTCTCTCTTTCTTTTTCTGCTGCTATGTCTTCTCTAATCCCCGTTTCATGTGATTTAATTTCTCTTCAATACAGAGGGCCTCATATGGGTCAGTGAGTGGAACGCTCTGCAGCATCCTGTTGCTTCTGCATTCTTGGCTGCTATTTACAGTGACTACATGCTTACATCACAGACCGCAAAACTAAAATGTGATTCCAGTTCCTATAGCCCATTAGATCTTCGAGACTTTGCCAAATCTCAGGTACATATCCATTATTATTTGCACAGATATCCATCCCAGAGTAGTTGATGCGTGTCCATATTGAAAATCTCATGACACTTGCAGGCTGACTACGTACTGGGGAAGAACCCTATGCATATGAGTTTTCTAGTGGGATATGGAGATAAATACCCGCAATTTGTACATCACAGGGGTGCTTCGATTCCTGCTGATGCAAAAACTGGCTGCAAAGATGGCTTCCAGTGGCTCGACTCAGCTGATCCTAATCCCAATGTTGCTACTGGAGCACTTGTTGGTGGACCATTCTTGAATGAGACTTTTATTGATTCCAGGAACAATTCTATGCAAACAGAACCAAGCACATATAACAGTGCTGTAATAGTTGGCCTGTTATCGAGTTTAGTCACCACATCTTCTATCGCTCAATCTCTTAAGTAAGCTGTAGTTCCTCGCCATCCTCAATTCTACTTAAAAATGGATGAAAAAGATTGGTGCTTAATGTAGCATATTATATTTGTATCATTATGTTTGTTTGTATGAGTGTAAACTTGTGGCTTTTGGATAGGTTAGTCGTTTGTGTATGTAAAGTTTGATTTGGCATTATTAGCGCATTAATTGAGCTTCTTTTTGTAGTGGTGCACGTTTGTAGAACGTATCTTCTACATTTTGTTTACGAAAAATCGTATGGTGATCACCGTATAGTGGTGATCCTTGGTTGCATTAAATTGCACGAAAAATCTGCGTCACAAATCTTGGAACATTCTACATGACTTTGCCATCAAAGATTAAGATACCTTGTAAGTTGTAAGTTGTAACTACACGGCTAAGCTAGATCCGTTATTGCCTATGATACACGGATATGGGACACGCCGACACGCGAATTTTAAAATATTATAAAATACGGAAACATGCATACATATAAAGTATAAAGTATTTTTTAGATAAATCGTAGTGATATTTTGATATTTTATTGATATTAAAATATAAATGAATTTTTTAATTATTTTTAATGTCTTATTTTAATTATATCAAGTATTTGAAATATTTTTTATTTTAATAAATAATAATATATACTATATCTAAATTTATTTCAAGAATATATGTTAAAAATAAGATTGAACACGCTGACACATGATGGTATTTAGGTGTGTTCAAGCGTGTTCAAAAATTTTTTTTACTTTTTATTAAGACACGTCCGAAATGTGTCTGACACGCAGACACAGCAACTCAGCGAAGTGTCCGTGCTTCCTAAATTATTGCTAGTAATACCAGAGAGATTCAGTTCGCAGTAAAAACTCTTAATATATATGCAATTTAAAGGAATACAAACAAATTGCTAGGGTAAAGGACTTTGGTCTTTTAGGGTTTATGTTTGAAAACAAAATCGTCTCAAGTATCTTTTAATTTGAGAAATATTTTTAATGTTTCAATAAATTTTTGAAATAATCATTCTATTTAATGAGAAATGATAAATTGATAAGTTTAATTATCTTTCTAACTTTATAAAATTGACCCTTGTTAAAATTTTATCCAATTCATTAATACGTATTTTTCACTCTTTAACATCAATTGTATTCCTATTTTACCCACAACTATCAATTACAATATTATTAAATCATCAAATGTAGAAAAACTTGTTTTAATGAAACTTTATTGAGTATGATATTTAGTTTATACATCTGCATGTTTTACAAGAAAATTATGAAAACACGATTCTCTGAATTATTAGAATGTTAAAATGGACATGGCGAAGATTTTTATTATGTTATCACCTTATCATTGATTTGGCCATTTTAATTTTGTTCTATACATTAGATTATTACTTTATCCTTCTTTTATACATCTAGGATGAATTGAAATTTTGAATTTTTTTTCGATCATTGATTAAAGCTCTCCACCAGAAAATAGGAGAAGAGTTCAAGAACTCAACTTGAGCTTACAAAACAACGACGACGACTTACATCATACAAACAAAACTAACACCACATCACAAAACAAAACAGAAGCAAAATACCTCCTGTTCCTGCATAGTAAGCCGGGCTTGAGGTATAATTCGTCTTGTTCAAAGATTGAGTTCTCTTTTGCCTGAGGCGAAAGAAGTATACGCGGGTTTCAAGAGAAATGGCAGGGGCGGACACCTGTAAAATACTCCGACGCTCAAGTTAATGAGAATAGAAGGTGAATATAATATTATTCAAAGTAAGTAGCGTACCTGTGACAGTCACTTGTATTTATAAAGTTGTTTGTGTTTTGTTTGGGGCGGTTATTAGTATATTCGAGGCTGTTTTAGGAAGCTTTAGCTAATCATCCAGTAACTGCCTTTTAGTGATTCCGTTTGAGTTTGTTTAGAGAGATTTGCAGAAAAATTTTTGTGGTGACATAGGGTTAGCGCCTTGTTATTTGACTTTGTTTGGATTTCAAGTTTATAGGTTCCTCTTTATAACTAGCGGATCACCTCCTAATTTAACAAGACAAACTCAAATGACCTTATGATCTCGCCATCAAGAATATCAGACGCAATAAAAACAATAAATTACAAAGAAGGCCCATATCAAAAATACTAAGAAATTAAACACAACATTTTCAAATGTTGAACTCTTCTCGCTCATACCTTATATTAAGATTTTGAACCTGATTATTTAAAAAAATGAATATTATTATTTTTAATATTTTATTAAAATTGATTATTTAATAATATTGTAATTGATAATTGTGGGAAAAATAGGCATAAAAAATTAATAATAATAAGAAAAAATACACATTTGGATATAATTTTGATAAGTATTAATTTTGTAGAATTAGAAGGATAATTAGGCCTACTAATTAGTCCTCTCAGTCATTTTTCCTGTTAAAAATATGAGTTTTAGGTCAAAATTATTCCTAATAAAAGTTAGTCATGAAACAGAAAAGGACAATGATAATTATAAAGTTAAAAATGTTATGGCTTTCGGTGGGAGTTGAAACTTGCAAATCAGTTATATAAAATTTTATAGTCAATTAAATTAACAACAGAAAAAAAAGACAAAGTTATGTGAAAGTGTGACTAAAAAAATATTTTTTTCACTAATTCTTTTGTGTACATCTTACCGACAGAAACACTTTTCGCGAGATTATATCTAGTCACTAAAGTCATACGAAGGGGTGGGTCGCAAATTGCAATGAGTTTGAAGGGGTGATAGTAATAGCGTGATGGTTAGGGTGGAATGAAGGGTTTATTATTTTCTTTTTTTTTATTTTGTAGTTGGACAAATTGGATTGACTTTCAAAAACTTATTACAATGTTAAAAATATTTTTAAAATAAAAACTGTTGAATACGATTTTTTTTTTTCGGTTCACGAATACGATTTTAGTTATTATTACTTTTCATTAGGTAAAAAGTAACATCAAGTATAAATTAAATCAGCCTAATTATACATACAAATAATTTTGTATCTAAATTTAATTAAATTGGTCTAAACTTGACAAAAATTACTTTCATCACACCAGCGTGTATCACACACATGTTTTAATAATGCAATTCCTTCATCTTCGTCTTTTTTTTTTTATTTTTTCGTTTTCTCCTCCTCCTCCTCCTTTTAAATTTGCACACGTAGGTTTTTTCTTTTTCTTTATGGTAGTCATCAATAATACCAACATTTTATTAATAAAAACCAACATTTTGAATTGAATTTAAATTTATATAATGGACAATATTCGGTTCATTTAGTATTATACAGTGATTTCGCTTTGATAATATTTTCGGTTCATTCTAAACGCAGGTGTTTCTGAATTCAAATTTATATAATGAACAAATGTTCAGTTCATTTAGTATTATACAATGGTTTCACTTTAATAATATTTTCGGTTTATTTGCAGTTCAAGTGTGTTGTCGATGAATAATTTGTCCCAATAGTTGGAATGTCTTTCAAGACAAATAAATGGAATGGAATGAAATCTAATACAATTGAATAAAGTGATGATAAATAATTTTATTCTTTTTTGCTAAAAAAAATTCAATCATTAAACAAAAACACATCGAATTCATTTTTAGATCCAAATGAATCTCAATTAAACTAAGAAATAAACCGAAATTACTTAATAAATAAAAAATCTGGTCCACACTTATCAGCTACATCAAGTGAACTTCAATTAACACACAAATCAACCGAAATAAATTAAGAAATGAACCGAAATTATTTAATAATGGCAACAGAGAAAATCCGAACTAATAAAGATATTCGCAAAATGTTTGTATTATTGGTGATGACAATAATGAAAAAGAAAAAGAAGAAGAAGAACCTGCGATGCGCAAATTTAGAAGAAAAAGGAGAAGAAAGAGAAGGAGAAGGAGAAGAAGAAGGAGAAAGAGAAGGAGAAGGAAAAGTAAATAGAAAAGAGAAGGAGAAAGAAAAGAAAACAGAAAAGAGAAGGAGAAAAAAGCTCGTAATTTTAAGATTAGATTTTGTTAAGTATTTTACTTGGACGTAGAGCTTTATTCAAATTTAACGAGTTTAGCTAACATGTGTTTTAAGTTTATTATTAGTAAAATATTTTAAATATTTTTATTTAATGAATGCAAAACAACTATATTAAAAATTTAAATTTTTTATATTTTTAATAAAAACTTTTTTAATTTGTAAATTTAACATCTATCTCTAAAACACATATTAACTAATTAAACTCATTAAGTATTAATACTCAAATTTGTCTCTAAAAAATTAATTATTTTTTAAATTGGTGTTTGAAAAAATTTATTAATCGAATTAGTCCCTACAAAATATAATTGTAAGTCAAATTGCTTCTTTCGTTAATTAATTAATAACATGTTATGTTAAGTGTCACATAATATAATGATATATTATTAATATTACGTGTCATAAAATAATATGTTATAAAAATTTAAGATATGATATATCAATTAATTATTCTGTAATATCTGTAATATGTAATACTTAACATGATATATTATTGTTTAACTGAAAAAATGATTAATAATTATATTTTTAAAGGACTAATATGATTAAAAAAAATCTTAAAACACAAATTCAAAAAATTAATTATGAACAAATTTGAGTATTAACTATGAATTTGAGGACTTGAATCATGGTCATCTTTAAATAGTTTTTGTTAATTAAATAAATTTTAATTTTTTATTTATTATATTTATATTAATAACTTAAATTAAAAATTTAAAGTTTAAGATTTAAAATTTAAAATTTAATATTATAAAATTTAGTGTTTAATATTTAAGATTTAAAATTTAGAATTTAAAATTTAAGATTTAACGTAAAAAGCGCTAGCTCTTTATTTTCTTCGGAGTAAAGTAAAGAATCGAAGTGAACTGATCTGAAAGCCTAACGAGAGAACTAGACGAGAATGTTTACTTGCAGGTTGAACACCAGGTGTTTGGAGAAAGTTTCATGTGGGAGGCCCCATATTGTTTTAGAATTTCAGCCGTGTCCACGTTTCAGTACATGATATTCACCTAACTTTCAAAGACGTCAATGATTTTGTTTCAGAAACTATGTACACACATACTTTCAATGGCCTTTGGGCAATATTCAAAAGCACCACTTTGTTTTACGGGGAAAATAATGTGAATGTGAAAGTTGAATCTAACTTGGGAAGAGTTGGAAACTAGAACTGAACTAGATAGTAGCAAAACACACATGTGAAAGTAACGAAAAACCTGCGCAAATGCAATGGATTCAATTACTTTAAATATGCTTTTTGGTGGGTCATCAATCATCAATTCCTTATTATGTCACTAAGTTCGCTAATCAATATTTAATTAGCGTTACTTCTTTTGGTTTTCTCTTTAATCCTTTTGACCGAAGATAAAGGAGAGTGAAATGATGGATGGGATGCACACAATAAAAGACGAGCCAAGCTTCAACATTATTAATTCCCACCGCTGCCAGATGGCAAATGCCAGTGGACAAATTTTATCAACCGAGCTGATGCTTATCCAATGCCTAAAAGATAAAAAAGAAAACTTGGAATAAAGGGCAATAATCAAAAGGTATTTTCAAACGGTAATATTTTAAAGACAATAAAAAATATTTAAATTTATTTTATTTAATATTTATTAATTTTTAAAATTAGAATGATTTAACTGTGATCTTTTATTATCTTCTTAACATTCCTTATTTTTAAATTACCAACTTTCCATAAATAAATTGTAATCAACTAATCATAGCACCCTTCCAGCCTCCCTCCAAATGCAAGTTCGAGGTTCCTACTTCCTACCTTACCAATATCACCATTGCCTCCTGTAGGGCCACCATTAATTTTCATTTCTTTTTCATCTAAGAATGGAATATGGGAATAAATTCTCTCAAATTCGACTAATTATATTAATTTAGGTATGGTTTTGATAATGTAATCAAATTGGCCTATTCAACTGAGTTAATTAAAAATTAATTAAAAAATCGATTAAAAAATGGATTAGTCGGTACAATATTTTAGCTGTTAATCAAGTTAAAATAATAATTATTTTTAAAAATATATTTTATTATATTCGACTCAACTAAAATTAAAACTCATTTAAATTTTAATCTTTTAAACCTCTAATTTTATAATTCAATAATCAATTTAATTTTAAAAAATTTAAATTTAGATAACAACTCATATATAATTATTCTTTGATATAAAAATAATAATTAAAAAATATTAAATAATAATTTAATTAAATATATTAAATTATCTAATAATTTTTAACAGTCAATTTTATATTAATACAATGTTATATACTTTTTTTATCAATAATTTGTTTTTCTTTATTTTGTGTCTATTTTGGAATTTAAAACTCTTGATGAAAGAATCCAAACACTTATCACCTCAACCAATCACACGTGGGCAATAATTCTAATTCAATTAAGGAAACGCCGTGCTGAGGGGAGTTCTCAGGGGTGGGCCAATGGGCCCAGGACACTTATCTGCAGACATCACAAGCTCTCATGAGTTGTGGGGACACCGGACATTTACCTTTTAATTTGTGTCTTTCTCATACACACGAGGCACCCTTTCTGAGTACGGTCAAGGACAGGTGCCCTTTCTTCGGTTACATTCATGCATCTGAATCTGAAAAAGAATCATCAACACCTTACCATTAGAGATTAGACTATGTTACCAACTACTAGCTCCTACTTCTAGTTTTAGCTTTAGCTGTAATTATGGTAATAATGTCCATCTCACTTCTCTTTGGGAATAAACATGATGATACACGCGGGTTTTTAGTTACCGAATCCAGAAATTTTAAGTAGTAAAATACACATATAACAGATAAAAATAACAAAAAGTTTTACATAAACATATTGAATATATATAATTAAATAATATAAAAATATTAAATATTTGATAATATTTTTATTCATATTATTATATTATCTATGTTTAAATTTAGTATTAAATATTAAATATATAAATATGAGATTAGCTAAGATAGTAGATTGATTTTTTTAACCAACAAATTTTTTATTTGAGTATTGAAAATAGTAAAACACGTTTTTTTTATAAATTATTTGTGATGTATAATATTTTAAAAAAAATACACTAAATTTTTTATATCTCTATTATATATTTTATAAATTATGTAATAATTATTCAACCATTTAATAAAAAAGACTAAATTTGATTTCTAATTATAATAAAAAAGTTTGATAGATAAAAGTATAAAATTCTTTATTCAACTAATTTTTAAATAATTTTTATTTAATTTATGTTTGAGAATTAATCATCAAAATTCATAGGTAGTTTATTAGTAAATATTCATTACTAAAAAATTATTTATTACAAATAGATTTATATATATATTTGGTCTTTATTATAGAAGAATTTTTAGTTATTGATGAATGTTGTCCATCAGTCAAAATTTCGTCGGAAATTATTTATCGATAATTTTTTTTTCCGTTAGTAATTAATGAAAATATTTTTTGTCCATAATTTACCGAAGATTTTTTCTATTATCGGCAGATTTTTCTTTAATAATCATTTCATCCATTTTACTATAAACGTCAGATTGTTCGACAGATTTGCTATTGGTAATTAAATCCTAGAAAAGCACAGACGGATTTTTTGTCTATAAATTCGTCAGTAAGTAAAACAGATTTTTTTTAGATTTTTTCATTGCAAAATAAACATGTTTTCATACAAAATAAATATAAATATAATCAAGACAAAATTTAATTCAATTTTCGTCTAACTTGTTTTAGAACATTCATAATATTTCAAAAAATAAACAAGTTCATCGTATTATCAAACTAGAAGAAAAGCACTATAAACAAAGAAGTCAATTCAGAACAAAAAAATAAATGTATTGATCCATCAACTATAATCATCAGTGTATTGTTAATTTTCAACCATACTAAAAATATAAGCTATAATTCTAAGTATCATCTTCATCCTCATCATCATCACAGTCCTCATCCAAAGAGATTGAGGGTGGTGGCAGCAGTGGAGATAGTGAAACAGTAGTGGAACTACTTTATGCCTTAACCTTCTTGTAATAGTTAACATAAGCCTCATTCCATCTCTCTTTTTTTAATTTTTTCTTCTTGGCCTTTTCAACTGCCAGTTCTTTACAAACCAAGCATTGTAATTTTTTCCAGTTGGCATTTTTTTTAGTTTGTATTACAACTCGAGAGAGACAAAGAAATGCAGGCAATACTATTAAATACCAACTTCTACAACTTTAGATGAAAAATTATCTAAGCAAGACAACCAGATTGAAGCAAGAAAATCCATAACAAAAAGTAATTAAAGTGTTTTCAAGGTTAGATGCAGGAATTGACAGAATCAGTAGCAAATGTGTAGAGGAAGTGAAGCATTTTAGAGTGCAAGAGGTGCACTATATAGCTGACCTCATGAAAGTATTAGAAGGCAAGAAAATAGAGTGAAATTAGAACATTATCTCGTACACATACTTCATAAATATTTTTCTTTTTCTTTGAGCTTTATTTGAGATTTCTTTGTTACGGCTATATGATATCTATCTTTCTATAATTAAGAAAAAAGCTAAATCATGGTAAAGTGAGAAAATTGAAAAAGTCATGAGTAAAAGGACTCAAAAAAGACAAAAAAAATAGATTGAAAAAGTCAAAATAATTTTTTGTGTATTTAGTTTTGTTGATTGAGAAGAATTAGGATTAGTTCTCCTTAGTCAAGTTGGAATAATATTTGGTAGCTGTTAAACCAGGTTGGATTCTCCTTAGTCAAGTTGGAATAGCACTTGGTTGATACTAGGATTAGGTTAGAAACTTAGTGGGTGATATTAGATGAATTAGGTTGTAAACTTTAATTAGTTTTTATCTTTGGCTTCGTTTATGTATTTAATTTGGATTAATTAATACCAATTGTTTTCTTGTGTAGGATAAAATTACATAGGATAAGACTCACGATGTCATGATCAAGAAGATATTAAATCACCGTATGGCTAGGCAGAATGATGAAGGGTTCAAGCGTCACCGAATCACATATAGGACCAACAGGACATCAGTCAAGGTGTCCAAATATACTGGCAGTTTAGCGACTTTTATGAAGACAAACGCTAGGATAGTATATAACTTGTTTTAATATATTAAGTTCATTTTATCTTTATTTTTTTCTTTAACCCTCAATTTATTTAACCGCTCCATCCAACATGTGCAGTATAAGTCATTGGACCATGAGACGATGATGGTAGAGATCTTTAAGTATACTCATACGCTGAAGGATAACAAGGAGAGATTTGCTAATTAGCAATCTCATCAAAGTGGAGAGGATGACAACAACTCATCTACTTCCATAGTCGATCATGATACAATGTGGTACCAGATTGCATCCGAGCGATACAAGAATAATTTCTATGGGCTGAGGTTGTTCTTCCTAGCAGCCTACACACTTCCACTTTGAGGGTTTCGTCCACCTCAGCCACTAGGGGTGTAAGTTACCGAACCGGACCGAATTTTACCGCAAAATCGAACCGAAATTTACAACAACCGAAAGGAAAACCGAAAAAATCGGTTTTTTTTGGTTTTTTTCGAATTAAACCGATCGGTTCGGTTCGGTTTTCGGTTGGCTCAGTAAAAACCGAACCGAACCAAAATATTGGTTAAGAAACCTTGTTTTTACACATTTACCCTTTAACCTTGTTGTTTTGCTAGACATTTTTAATTGTCTTTGTTTTATGTTTAATTAAGTTGAATTTGTATTGGATTTGGATGTGATAAATTCTTGTTTTTCTAGTTTATTGAAGGTTTTAAATTTTATTTTATGGCATTTTAAATTCAGATAAGTAGGTGTAAAAAAACCGAAAAAACCGACCGAACCAAACCGCTGTTGGTTCGGTTCGGTTCGGTTCGGTTGCTCAAACTGCAGCCAACCGAACGGTTGGTCTCTTTGAAGAACCGATTAGGTCGGTTCGGTTGGTTTTCGGTCCAAAACCGAACCGAACCGAACCGATTACACCCCTATCAGCCACCAGCCCTGTAGATCCCGGGATGTCAATTTGGCTAGCAGGTCCACAACCTAACCTACAACCTTCAAGATCAGGGTTAGCACTTAGCAGTTGTATCTGCCTAAAAAGAGGCATAATGAGCTACCTCACATGCATGCCAGAGAGGGATTCTTGTGATGTAGAGACAGAGTCCTAAGGGAAGAGCTTAGGCAGGAACTGGAGTAGATCCAATGGATGCAGCAGCAGATGGTGATATACTATGACCAGATGCGCACTGGTAGTATACTATGACCAGATGCATGCTAGTGGCAGCACCACTGTTGGAGGGGACTCCTCGTCCTTTACACAAGCACTAGTATAGGCACCGAGACCACCGCCTAGACCACTAACATAGCAAGACCAAGGAGACAACTACGACGACAATTATCATGATCCATAGTGATTGGAGTTTTGTTTTATTTTTTACAATATTTTAATTTATCTGTTTGACTTTTTCTTATGTACCTTTGTTATTTAAGATTATAGTTGAATATTTTGTTTAAAAATAGTATTTGATTGAGTAAAGTATCGTTTTTGTCCCCAACGTTTGAGGTAAGTCTCAAAGTTGTCCCTAACGTTTGAATCGTCCTATTTAAGTTTCTAACGTTTTAAAATTGACTCAATATAATGTTGTCCTGCCGTTAAGAATCTGTTAATGGAATTGACGGCATGACAAAATTGAGACAATTTTGAAACATTAGGAACTTAAATAGGACGAAAATATTGGGACAAAAACGATACATAGAAATAAATTTTAATTTTATCCTTCACCAATATCAATCTTTTACGGTACATAGTTATTCAATTATTTTAATCACATTTAAGTAAATTATACTTAATTACATTACTTTAATTTTAAATAAATTTATTTTTTTATAATTTTACTCTTAAAGATTTTTTACTTATCATGAAATATTTGTAAAATGAGTAGAATCACATTACTTTATTGTATATGTATCATTTTTTTTCCTATAAGTTTATGTACTAGTCATTCTACAAATATTTTATGATGAGTAAAAACTATTAAGAGTAAAATTATAAAAAAAAATTTATTTAGAATAAAATTAATGTGATTAAGTGTAATTTATTTAGATGTGATTAAAAAATAATTGAATAACTATGTACCGTAAGAAATTGATATTATTGAAGGATAAATTAAAATTTATCTCTATATATCGTTTTTGTCTCCAATTTTTTTGTCCTATTTAAGTCCTTAACGTTTCAAAATCGTCTCAAATTTATCCCGTCGTCAATTCTGTTAACAGATTCCTAACGGCAGGACAATATTGAGTCAATTTTGAAACATTAGTGACTTAAATATGACGATTCAAACGTTAGGGACAACTTTGAGACCCCAAACGGTAGGGACAAAAATGATACTTTACTCTATTTGATTTTCATTAATTTGAATTTGAATATTAATTCTAGACAAATTGATTATGATATATCAAGTTATAACATATATTTTTTATAGCCTTTTTGAAAAGAAAAAAAAAACTAAAATTCATGATTACCATCGGATAAATTCGCTAGTATGAATTAATTTATTTTTCAAATAATATTTTATACTTTTAAAAATGCTATTTGTACACCAAAATCAACTACCAATATATTTGTTTATAAATACATGCGTAGTTTAATTTATTTTCAATGTGTATTTGTATTTCAACATGTATTTTATACTGGTGCTGACTTTGGTGGCTAATTTTGGTGTACACGTAACATAATTGTTTAAAATTATATATTACCATCGGATTTATTGTAGGAAAAATTTGACAGTAATAAATGTGCGAAAAATAATTTAATGACGTCAACGTTACCTTTGAAAATTTTTTGAGGCAAAGACTCCCAAAATTTTCTCAATTAAAAGTTAAATACCGCTGTTAAATTTGCTGGTAATTAGCAACGAATAAAAAAATTCAATAGTAATCATTACCGGCGAGCTTTTTTACTATCCAAAATTGTCTACCGCTAGATCCATTTATAATAAATTTGCAGGAGAAATTTTTTTGTAAATCCATCGATAAATCTAATGATTTTCAATGAGTTTCTTATAGTAGAAGTAAGGAGGATAGAGAAAAAAATACAAATGCAAGTCAGAAAGAATGGATGATGATAGTGGTTTAGGGCATAACTAGGAGAAAAGAAGGAGCAAAAGGATGAAAAGAGGAAGACAGGAGCTGCAAATAACTGAAGGTAAAGGCATGAGAGTAATGAGAAGCGAGAGAATAGAAAAAGGAAGAGACGAGGGCAATAGTGACATCAATAGAAGAGGGAGAGAACAGAGGAAGGAAGAAGGTGGGAAGGGCAACAACAGAATAATAAGAGATAGAAAAATGAATGGTTAAGAGAAAGAATAAAATCGTGATTGAAGGCTTGTACCAATGGCTTATGTTGAGCCTTGATAAAGATCACATTAGGATTTTAGTCTTTGTGGAGACATTATATGAACCTTTTAGTAGAGTGTGTCTTAAAAAATGTGTATGTGTGAGGGAAGAAGGAAGGGAGGGAGGGAAGGGGAGAGAGAGAGTTGTACGACATAAAAAAAATTAAAATTTTAAAAATAATTAGTGAAAAAAAAAGAACTTGTATCTTGCAAGCAAACGATCTCCTATAAACCTAGATACTAAGTAAATACTGCTTAATGTCATGTGAGGCTTCGGCATGTAAATTGTTAAAAATCATATATACAATTTAATGAAATTTTGGTTTAAATTTTATGATTCATTACTCAATAAGAATTATAAATCAGCTTAATTGCTCATGATAAGTTATAATTCGGCCTTAATTATCATTTATTCTTAGTTTGTAACTAACAAACTTGTTAGTCATAATTTCTGATTAATGACTAAACTGTCATAATATTAATATTGTTTATCAACCTAAGGTCTATATAAAATACTATCTACCTCTTAACAAAGGAGAATTTATGAACTTCTACAAACTAATATCATATTTTATACTTTTATTCTCTTAGTTCTAATATTTTATATTCATAGGATTATTATATGCCTCTTAAATACTTATTAAATTGAGCCATAGTTAGCTTGAATCGAAGTATCAAACCAGTCGGTTTAATAAAAAAATAGTAAACTAGACTCTGCATTGGTTTGAGTTAAGATTCTGACTATTTCTATAATTAACTCGCAAAAAATCGATCAAATCCAGATAAAACCGGATCAGTTGATCCGGTAGATCAACATACCCGTGTGCCTCCATGGTGCACCTGTAGCGCGTTGAAACGCAGTAAGAGGTACTCTTTTGAATTAATTCAAAAAGTAGCCCAAGCATATGTCAAACTTGGGACTTTGACCAGTTTTATAACTTACTCTTCCACAAGGCCAACATCTCTTCTATAGGCTAACAATTATATACATTCTAAAAGCTATGGTTCTACTTGTTATATAAACGACTAATAATAATTTTATGAGGGAGGCTACGTGTACAAATCTTTTTGTAACCAAGTTCACTAAAATTGGTGCAAAGTCCAATGAAAAAAATGCGTGCATACATTATTACTTTTTTTTGCGTTTTTTACAACACAAAAATTTTTGTTGAAGTGCATAAAAATTTATTGATATAACACACAAATTTTCGAAGCATAACACACAAAATTTTGCACATAACATAAATTTATCGATGTAGTACAAATAATTTTATGCATAACATATATTTTTGAGCATAGCAAACAAATCTTTGCACATAGCACAAATTTTTACTGCGAATGTATTTTGTTAGTTAGGTGAGTCAATATTTTAGATATGTAGTCCTTTAATAATTTTTATCCTGCACCTCAAAAATTCTATGCTATGCAACAAGATTTTTGTGTTGTTCACACAAATTTATGTGTTATGCGTATTTTGTTAGTTGGGTGTCAATGTTTGGGCAGGTGGTCCTTAAAAATTTTTTGTGCTGTATACTAAAATTTGATGCTGTGCACTAAAATTTATGTGTTGTGCATCAAAATTTCTATGCTCTAATTTTCTGAACATTTATAAAAGAAGAAGATGATGAAGACGATGAGAATTAAGAAAGATGATAATGATAATAAAAGAGGGTAATGAGAAAAAAGAGAAGAAATTAACAACTACAACATCAAGAATAACATCAAGAAGAAGAAGAAAAAAACTGTGGTGACATCGACAATGACGATGACAGTGGCAGCGACGATAATAACGACGTTGAAGAAGGAAGAAAGAAGAAAGAACGTGAGAAGAAAACAAAGCAGCAGCGACGATCGTTAAAGGAGAGAGGATGGCGCGGGTTTTTATTTTTAAACAATTTGGTTGAACTTGGTTATAAAAAGACTTGGACACATAGCATTTTTTTAATTTTATATGCTATATTAAAATAAATTTATCCGAATTTTAATAATGTAAAATATTTTTTTATTTTTAAATAATAATATTGTATTTATTTATTTTATAATTTAATTTTAATACAATATTCTTTTTTTGGATGGTCATTCATACTATCAATCTAAAAAAAATAGTTATTTTGCTAATTCAATATTACATAATTAAATACCCATGTAAAATTGTTTTATACTGATAATACATCAAAATTAAATTCTTATTTTACTTATTTAAATTTTAACTGTATTATAATTTTATATATTTATTTAATTATCACCGGGTCAAATGGTTCAATCATTGACTCACGAGTTGAACCATTAACCCAATAACCCAATAGTTTAGCTGGGTCAATTTCTGGTTCAGTTCTGATAACTATGACTTGAGTATCTAAGTGTTCTTTATAAGTACACACCTTCCGTATTCTTTGGCATTCGAGTTATGTTCATTCCATCAAAAATAATAATAATAAAGGCGTATGACAACATTACAAGGGACGAGCTATATCTCGAAAGTTATATATACAAAAATACTTTATAAGATATGTTCTCGCAAGGATACGTTGCCGTGCTATAGCTCAGCTCCACACAATTCTTGAAAGCTCTTGCAATTTCTGTCCTAGGAGCGTAGTATCCTCGTAAACTCGGACCCAAGCATGGTACCTGTAAAAAAGACTTTGATCCTCAAGTCAATGAAATATCTTAAAAAGAGAGCGAGTATAGTGTCTTGCACTGTGTTGGTAAACTTTTGCCTCCTTATCATCGGCTTTGGCTCTGATTTATAGCTGATATAGCTGAATTATTCATCGGCCCATTAGTTGTGGTCGACTAAGTGCGAGATTTTGGGGGATAAATTTGTTATGATAAGGAGTTTAAATAATTTGAATTTATTTGGGTCCTATCGAGGTATAATCCGGTTCTACCGATGTATAAGGGATACACTACATAGCCCCCAAATTTGACTTGTCGAACTTACATTTTAGCAAGTTAAGCTTTTGTCATATAGTTATACCTCAGTTGTGAACGAATATATTAGCCCACAAGTTCAACGCGCATTGGTATTGTTCAAGCTTGGGTTTTGAAACAAATTAAATTTTGGAAATAATAATAGTAATTAAAACTTGGCAATTAATAATTATTGCACCTTATGAACTGGGCTGTAATAAATTTGCCTTTGCTTCTCTAGATGAGATCTGGTCTGTTCTTTTTATCATGGTATGTGAACAGTTACACTTTGAATTACCCACTAAGTTAGTGGGTATTATTGATAGTTTATTATTGTTTTCATCTTGGAAAGAGACACGAACTCTTGACCTTGGTCTTCATGCTTAAGTTTTTGAAAGGGACATGACTTCCAGAGGTTAGTCCTTTTGTCTTTGTCTGTGTTTTTTGTCTTTCGATAGTGTCTAGAGAAAAAGAAAAGGAAAATGTAGTTGATGTTGAAAGTGAAAATCCCTATCACTGGGTGCATGTTGATGTTAAAAGTCATTCTTCTGTCTATTGTGATAACGATTCATTCTTGGAGCTTAGGGCTCTGAAATTGATCAAAGAGGGTTTGGCTATTGGCGTCGAACTCCTCCCTTGTGGTAGTGAGGAGAGGGTTTGTGAGAGGAGGGGGGATTGGGCTTATTTATACATGTATACTCCCTATTTTTCCGAACTTTATTTGAAATTTTTTTCTGATTTTGAGTGCAAAGTTCTGACGTAACTGAACTATGTTCCCTCACAGTTACACCCAAACTCTTTGGCTTTTCTGCGAGCTTATGAATGTTTGATGGCTTTTTTGGAATATCTTGCATCGTTAAATATTTTGTTTTCTTTGTTTCAATCTAAGGGGGTGCGAAAAGGGTTGTAGGTTTACCTTAACAGCTTTCCAGGTCGTTCTATCTTCTTGTTATATAAATCTTCTTTTAAAAATTTCAAGTCTAGGTTTGTAAAGGTTCGGTTGCTAAAGACTAAATACCCTTTTTATTTGGATGGTGAGTTGATAGAGATGTTTCCCTTGTATTGGTATCCTAAACTAATGCAAATTATTGAGGCTGTGGAGAGAAATGAGGAAGAAGATAGATTTCTATATTTTTTGATAGAATGTTTTGCTGACGGTGAATGTTTGTCGATTCCTGAGTTGTTGAATTTTGAGAAAGAAATTTACAAAGAAGGTTTGAAGATATAGGTGATGTATTTTAATTATTTTTTGCTTGTTGGTTGCTAATTTTTCAAGTAGCACTTCGTTTGTCTGCAGGTTGAAGGTTGTAAAAGGCTTAGAGAATGGGGGGTTGAATCCATGGCCTTTGATGAGCGGATAATTTATACGCTTTTTGGCATTGTTTTTACATAGTTTTTAGAATATTTTATTCACTTTTTAGTATATTTTTATTAGTTTTTATGCAAAAATCACATTTCTAGACTTTACTATGAGTTTGTGTATTTTTCTTTGATTTCAGGTATTTTCTGGCTGAAATTGAGGGACCTGAGCAAAAATCTAATTCAGAGGCTAAAAAAGGACTGCAGATGCTGTTGGATTCTGACCCTCCTGCATGCGAAATGGATTTTTTGGAGCTACAGAAGCCCAATTGGCGCACTCTTAATTGTGTTGAAAAGTAGACATCTTGGGCTTTCCAGCAATGTATAATAGTTCATACTTTGTCCGAGATTTGATAGCGCAAACTAGCGTTTAAACGCCAGCTTTTTACCATTTTCTGGCGTTAAACGCCAGAACTGGCATAAAAGTTAGAGTTAAACGCCCAAACTGGCACCAAAGCTGATGTTTAATGCCAGGAATAGTCTCTACACATGAAAGCTTCAATGCTCAGCCCAAACACACACCAAGTGGGCCCCGGAAGTGGATTTCTGTACTATCTATCTTAGTTTACCCATTTTCTGTAAACCTAGGTTACTAGTTTAGTATAAAAACTACTTTTAGAGATTCATTTTGTACCGCATGACATTTTACATCTGAATTTGTATCTTCTACGGCATGAGTCTCTAAACCCCATGGTTGGGGGTAAGGAGCTCTGCTGTGTCTCGATGGATTAATATAATTACTTCTGTTCTCTATTCAATCACGCTTGATTCTATTCTAAGATATTCACTCGCACTTAAACATGATGAATCTGATGATCCATGACACTCATCACTATTCTCAACCTATGAACGCGTGCTTGACAACCACTTCCGTTCTACCTTAGATTGAGTGTTTATCTCTTGGGTTCCTGGTTCACGACTTTGACTGCCTCTCCTGACAACAGAGTGTTCAATCCGTGAGACCAGATTCTTCGTGGTATAAGCTAGAATCAATTGGCAGTATCCTTGAGATCCGGAAAGTCTAAACCTTATCTGTGGTATTCCGAGTAGGATCTGGGATGGGATGATTGTGAAGAGCTTCAAACTCACGAACGTTAGGCATAGTGACATACGCAAAAGGATCACTAGATCCTATTCCAGCACAAGTGAGAACCGACAGATGATTAGCCATGTATATGGACCTTTTTCACTGAGAGGACGGATGATAGCCATTGACAACGGTGATCCACCAACATACAGCTTGCCATGGAAGGAGCCTTGCGTGCGTGAAGAAGAAGACAGTAGGAAAGCAGATATTCAGAAGACAGAGCATCTCCAAAACTCCAACCCATTCTCCATTACTGCATAACAAGTATTTATTTCATGTTCTTTTATTTTTCGCAATTAAAACTAAGAACCATTATTGATATCCTGACTAAGAATAATAAGATAACCATAGCTTGCTTCAAACCGACAATCTCCGTGGGATCGACCCTTACTCACGTAAGGTATTATTTGGATGACCCAGTGCACTTGCTGGTTAGTTGTACGAGATGTGAAAAGTGTGATTTATAATTTTGTGCACCAAGTTTTTGGCGCCGTTGCCGGGGATTGTTCGAGTTTGGACAATTGACGGTTTATCTTGTTACTTAGATTAGGAAAAATTTATATTTTTGGTTTAGAGTCACTATAATTGCATCTTATATTTTCCTTTCAAAAATATTTCAAAAATATTATTTTTTTATTAATTTTTTATTTTTCTTTGAGTCTTTTGTTTGAGTTTAGTTTCATACTTTAAGTTTGGTGTCAATTGCATGTTTTTATTTTCCTTCATAATTTTCGAATTGCATGATCTTATTTTTCTTCATAATTTTCATCACTTGTTCTTGTTTATTTTTCTTATTTGATATTTAGTTTTTCTTGTTCTGTGTCTTTCTTTGTTTTTGTTGTGCATTTTTTAAATTATCAATATTAAAAAAATAAATATTAAATACCTTTTCAAAACACATTAAATTTCTAACTCAGTTGGCTAGAGCGTTGTGCTTATGTTCTTGGTAATTTAGTATCTTTCTTTCAAAACTTTTTCAAAAATAATTTTTCTTTGATTAAATCCTGTGTCAAACTTTTAAGTTTGGTGTTTTCTTGTTATTTTCTTTAATTTTCGAAAATTTATTTTTAGTTTTCTAAAAATTTTAAATTTGGTGTTCTTTTTGTGTTCTTGAGTCTTTGAATTTTGTTCTTGTTGTTCTTGTGAGTCTTCTTTGTGTTTTGATCTTAAACTTTTTAAGTTTGGTGTTCCTTGGTGTTTTTCCTCCAAATTTTCGAAAACAATGAGCATTAGATCTAAAAATTTTTAAGTTTTGTGTCTTTTGTGTGTTTTTCTCTTTCCTTATTAAATTCAAAAATATCTTTTCTCTTTATTTTAATTGAATTTTCGAAATTTACCTTTAAAAATTCAGATTTTTATTTTAAAATTTTTATTCTATCTTATCTTAGTTCTTAAAATTTCAAAATTCAAATCTTTTTCAAAAAAATCATACATTTTTCAAATTTTTTCTTTTCTTTTATCTTATTTTATTTTCTTACAAGTATCCTTAATTTTAAGACATATCTTTTTCAAAACCTCCTAACCATTTTTTTCTTCCCTCAATTTTCGAAACATATATCCTATTTTCCAATTATTTTATTTTATTCCCTTTTAATTCGGTTTATCATTCAAAAAATATATATATATATATATTTTATTTGCAATCCACATCATATCCCTTTCTCCATTATGGATCTAAGTGGAAATGAACAGTCCAAAAGAACTTTGGGGTCATATGCTAATCCCACTACTGCTTCATATGGGGGTAGTATCTATATACCCCCATTAAAGCTTGTAATTTTGAGCTAAACCCTCAGCTCATTATCATGGTGCAGCAAAATTACCAGTATTTCGGTCTTCTACAAGAAGAACCTACTAAGTTTCTGGCACAATTCTTACAAATTGCTGACATAGTACGTGAAAAGGAAGTAGATCAGGATGTGTACAGCTAAGAGGTGGTTAAATAACCAACCCACAGCAAGCATAAGAACATGGAAACAGCTGTCAGAAAAATTCCTGAATCAATATTTCCCTCCTAAAAGGATGACACAGTTAAGGCTGGACATCCAATGCTTCAAACAAGAGAATAATGAATCTCTTTATGATGTCTGGGAGAGGTACAGAGAGATGCTAAGGAAATGCCCTCTGAAATATTTTTAGAGTGGGTGAAGTTAGACATCTTCTACTACGGGCTTACAGAAAAAGCTCAGATATCTCTAGACCACTCAGCTGGTGGATCTATACACATGAGAAAGACGATTGAAGAGGCTCAAGAGCTCATAGATACGGTTGCTAGAAATCAGCATCTGTACTTAAATAGTGAGAACTCCATGAAAGAAGAAGCTAAGGCAGTATTAACTGACTTTAGTCCTCAAGAACAAGTTACTGAACTCAATCAGCAACTATCTTCTATAACAAGACAGTTAGCAGAATTTAAGGAGATGCTACAAGAAACCAAAAATACTAATAAGGATATGGAATCACAATTGAATCAGACAAAATAGCAGTTATCAAAATAGATAACAGAAGAGTGCCAAGCAGTTCAGTTAAGAAGTGGAAAAACATTAAATACCTCAACTCAAAGCAGCAGAAAGCCAAGAAAAGTACAACTGACAGAGGATGAGCAAACTGCTATCCAAAATCCCTCTGAGGACAGTAAGAGCCCAGAGAGGAATGATTCCGGCGTTCAAATGCCAAAAAAGGGTGAAAAATTGGCGTTAAACGCCCAATGGATGCCCAGTTCTGGCGTTCAAACGCCAGAAAAGGGTGAAAAGTTGGCGTTAAACGCCCATTGGGAGCCCAATTCTGGCGTTCAAACGCCAGAAAGGGGAGGAAATCTGGCGTTAAACGCCCATCCAGCCCCCAAGCCTGGTGTTCAAACGCCAATGAGGGATCAGACACCTGCAAATGCTGATAGTAACCCCTCTAAGAAGGCTTTCCCAACCACCTCTGGAGGAAATAAACCTGCAGCAACTAAGGTTGAAGAATACAAAGCCAAGATGCCTTATCCTCAGAAACTCCGCCAAGCAGAACAGGATAAACAATTTGTCCGTTTTGCAGACTATCTCAAGACTCTTGAAATCAAGATTCCGTTTGTAGAGGCACTTGAACAAATTCCGTTTAAACGCCAGTTTTTTACCCTTTTCTGGCGTTAAATGCCAGAACTGGCATAAAAGTTGGCGTTTAACGCCAGGAATAGTCTCTACACGTGAAAGCTTCAATGCTCAGCCCAAACACACACCAAGTGGGCCCTAGAAGTGAATTTCTGCACTATTTATCTTATTTTACCCATTTTCTGTAAACCTAGGTTACTAGTTTAGTTAAAAACTACTTTTAGAGAGTCATTTTGTACCCCATGACATTTTACATCTGAATTTGTATCTTCTACGGCATGAGTCTCTAAACCCCATGGTTGGGGGTGAGGAGCTCTGCTGTGTCTCGATGGATTAATACAATTACTTCTGTTCTCTATTCAATCACGCTTGATTCTATTCTAAGATATTCACTCGCACTTAAACATGATGAATGTGATGATCCGTGACACTCATCACTATTTGCTGTGAAAGATCAAGCTAAGAGGTGGTTAAATAACCAACCCACAGCAAGCATAAGAACATGGAAACAGCTGTCAGAAAAGTGTGACAATGCACTTGCTGGTTAGTTGTACTAGTTGTGAAAAGTGTGATTTATAATTTCGTGCACCAGCCTTCTTTTACTTTAATGAAATAGCCCCTTAATTACAATCTTTGAATCTGAATCTATTTGAACTCAGCAACAGAAAATTTATGAGACAATTTTGTTTTGTCTCATAAATGTCAGAAAATATAACAGAGAAGGGAAGAAAGAAGCTAACACCATTATGTATCCTGGATCAGTTGCCTTGTGCAATGCAACCTACATCCAGTCTCCACTACAACAGTGGTGGAATTTTCACTATAGTTAAAGTATTATATACACCAATTCCAAAGGATTGACACAATCCTTTTCCTCTCAAGTTCTAAAATAACTTGACTTGGTTATGCTAATACATAACTCTTCACTCTAAGTGTTAACTTAACTTAGAAAGGGATACCTCACAGGTATAAGATACAAGACATTTGAAACAACCTAAAGAAATCTGAAATCACTCTAGGTTTTTCACTCAAGTGTATTATTCAGCCTTTTGTCACTCTTTGGCTTTTCCTTAAGCTCTCTCTTTTAGCCTTTTACTTCACAAGAAATTACAGAAAGATATACATTGAAAAATAAAATTACAATATGTAAAACATGAAGGAGATTGATGCTTCAACAACCTCTGTTGCTATGAGTTGAACCTGGTTGAGCAAACACTAATCAAGTTCTTCATCTTGGCGGAATGCTTCTTTCTTTGGATATCACTGTCCAAAATGTTGAACCTTCTCAGGAAGCTCTCAATAAAACTCTAACTCTGGTTCTTTCTCCTTGCCTTAAAAAAAATGAACATATTTCTTTTGTATCTCTTTCCAAGTTTCTGAACTGCTTTCCTCAGAGTCAACTCCTCGAGCTGTGTGCTACCAACTTACCATTTCACCATTTTCAATTAATCCCTAAATTAGGAACTTTGAATATGAGCCTTTTTGCTTGACCGAAAGCCTCAGAGAAGCAATGAAAAATTTGTTCAATGATAAACCCAGATCTGAACCCTTGAGCTACAACTTTGTCCCCAAGAAACAATTTTGACCTTTGATTCAAAGCAGTGATTATCAAAAATCACTTTCTCCATTTATCCCAAATTGGAGTAGCAGAGAGTTGGAGAAGGAGTGAAGAAAGTAAATTGCATGCAAATGAAAATAAATCACCTTTAACTTTTGACTTAGCTTAGATGGTTTGATTTGGGTGATTTGACCTTTGATTTCTTTGATTAAGCTTTCTCTTTCTTTCTTCTTTGATGAAATGAGTAAGAAATGAAGCTCTCTTTCTATTTTCTCTGAGACTGACCGAAAGAGAAATGAACACTGGCTTTAGAGCATACCAACTTGGAGAGATCAACTTAGGTGAGCAACTCGGGCTTGAGTTGGCTTTCTTCTTATTCAGCCCAAGTAATTTCTTTGCTTAACAACTTTGGGCTTTTAGTGTATTATAGCCCATTATATTTCTGGTTTTTGATTTTCATCCTATTGGGCTGTTGCAATAATATTTCTTTGGCGTGCAACACTAATCAAACATAATAAAAACTAATTGGGTATTTAACCCAATAAAAATAATGTTTGTCATCATCAATTAAGTTAGAAAAATTCTTAACTCAACAGAGGTGGTAAGGTGCCTAATCTTTCTACTTCTCGGCTACAATCTTTTCTTAAAAAGAAAAGCGAAAAGGTGGGTAGCGGCTCAGGTGTAAGGAAAGAAACCGTTGGGGATGTTTCTCATTCCAGTGCCAGATTTCCTCCTTCTCCTAAGAGAAAAAGGATCGAGTCTGAGAAGTCACTGGAGGTACTCTCCGAGGAGGACAAATGTGATAATTCAGTTTTTGAGAAGCAGAGCAAACTCCATGGGTTTATAGAGGGGGTGAACTCACAATCCCTTTGGAGCGAACACTATCCCATCTCTAAACTGGCTGACAGAGTTTTTCAGCATCCTGGGAAATGGATATGCGACTGACTCATCATACGAGAATGGAAGGAATGGGGAAGTTTATCCAAGTTAGTTTATGTACTTTATATTATTTGGTTTGTGCTATCTGTATATGTGATTTATGTTTTCTTTTATTTTTGTCATAGATTGTGGCCTCACATTTGCTGTGTGTTGGCCGTGCTACTGAACTATTGGGTGCAGAGCATGATGCTGTAGGTAAAAAAGTTGGGAATCCGGAATGGTCAATGAGGGAAAAGAAGGCGTCAATATTGACGTTACCTCTAAAATGAAGGACAAGGAGGAGGATAAAGGAGGTCAGCATGCGTCAAGATCAAATCCGTTTTCTCCAAAATGAAATTAAGGAAATTAGACAAGTCAAAGGGTCAGATGACTTCTCGATTAACGATATGGAGAATGAAGTTTTAGAAATGTTTGCTGCTGGCTTTGACTGAGCTGTGAGCCAGATTGCTATGTTTGCACCTAAATTTGATGTTGGAAAGCTTGATTTAACAAAGATAGTGGTGGATGGAGAACTTGTTAAAGATGAGGCGGGCAAAGAGCATGATGAAAATGTTCCTCCCCCATCTTGAAAAAAGATTAATTGTTAAAAATTTGTATTTGAAACATTTGGTTTGATTACCGATCTGGTTTCAGTATATTTTGTTAACTGTTGTTTGAGGTATGATGTCGGTTTGAACTTTTAGTATATTTTGAATGTTTATTATAGCATGCTGTTTGTAAATATCGTTTCTAACTTTTTGACTTGTATTGGTTTGAATGAAATGATCGAGTAGATAAAGCAATGTAGCAAATAGAAAGAAAAGATTGTGTCTCATTTGTTATATGGAAAGAACTTTCAATTTTGAAAAGCGTGGAGTGGTCGGCCTCATTAAAACCTGTCCAAGTAAAATCCTCCTTAGGAAAAAATCCCATGATCAAGAAAAAAGAGTGACAGCCCACTCCAACTTGTTTACAATGAAAGATTAACTATAATAAAACTTCAGAGACGAAATATTCCAAGTGTTGGGTAGGGCCGTCCCATCTAATGTTTTGAGGCAGTAAGCCCCCTTTCCGATGACTTTGGAAACTCGGAGAGGCCCCTCCCATGTTGCTGCTAATCTTCCATATCCTATGGGTTTTCAGACTTCTTCTATTTGTCTTAGCGCCAGATCTCCTTGTTGTAGTGTCCTTTGTCGTACTTTTTTGTTATACTTCTGTTGCATAGTTAATTGCATGGACTTCTGTCAAATTTTGGCCAAGGATCGTTCTTCATTTATTGTGTCGAGTTTAGCTAATCTTGCTTTTACATTGGCGTCTTCATCAAAGTACTCAGTCCGAGCTGAGCCTTGACTAACTTCTATTGGAATCATATAGTCCGTCCCGTATACTAATCAGAACGGGTTTTCATTAGCCGTGGATTGTGGCGTCGTGTTGTAACTCCATAGTATCTCTAGTATTAGCTCGACCCAGCGTCCCTTAGCATCTGTTAATTTTTTCTTTAAGTCTTGCAAGATGATTTTGTTAGCTGTCTCTGCGAGCCCGTTATTTTGTGGGTGCTCAACAGAGGAGAAATGATGTTTAATGTGCCGGTCAGTTAAAAATGATGCAATTTTCTTGTCAATGAACTGCTAACCATTATCAAAAATAATTTCTCTAGGCAAACCATATCTACATATGATTGATTTACAAATAAAGATGCGTACCTTGTCCGAGGTTATTATTGCAAGTAGTTGTGCTTCTATCCACTTAGTAAAATAATCAATTGCTACTAATAGGAATTTTACATATCCTAGGGATACTAGGAATGGCCCGAAGATGTCCAACCCCCATTTGTAAAAAGGCCAGCTGATATCTAAGGTGTGCAATAGTTCTACTGGACTATAAATAAGTGGTGCACATTTTTGGCATGCGTTGCACTTCTGCACTTTGTTCATGCAATCTTTGCGCAAGGTTGGCCAATAGTATCCTACTCGTAGAATTTTCCTGGACAAGCTCCTTCCTCCCGTGTGGTGGCCACAAATGCCATCATGAACCTTGACTATGGTGGCTTTTGCCTCTGATTGTCCGAGGCACTTCAGCAATGGTCGAGAGAAAACGCGTTTATACAGGTCTTCTCCCATGATAGTGTAATGGCTCGCCTTGTGCCTGAATGACCTTGGGTGATCATTGTTTGGTATTTTTCCTGTTCTTAAGTATTGGATATTTGGACTTTTCCAATCTTCTTCCTGTGATATACTTAAAACAATTTTGGCATCTAAACTCGGTTCTGTTAGTGTGATATGTAATATAGTATCTGATGAATCAGTTATTCAGGAAGTAGTCGATTTAGATAAGATATCTGCCCTACAATTTTGTTCCCTAGGTATATGTGTTACTTCAAATTTTTGAAATTGTTGCATTATATCTTTAGCTATATTTAGGTATTTAACTAGGAGCAGATCTCGTACCTGGAAGTGACTGGTTACTTGTTGTACTATAAGGAGAGAGTCACATCATACATTTAGGCTTTGGATTCCAATCTTTTTTGCTAGTCTTAATCCGGCCAGTAGCGCCTCATATTCAGCTTGATTGTTGGATGTTTGAAAAAGGAATTTTATTGACTGTTCGACATGCACTCTGACGCTATCCTTTAGTAAGATTTTGGCTCCACATCCATTTTCGTTCGATGTGCCGTCTACATATAGCTTCCACTCGGTGGTTGTACTTTCAGTAGTAGTGAACTCTGAAATAAAATTGGCTAGTGCTTGTGCTTTGGGGGATTCTCGTGATTGATAGCAGATATCAAATTCTGAAAGTTCTATTGACCATTTTGTGAGTCGTCCTACTAGGTCCAATTTTGCCAATACTTGACGTAGTGGTTGACCAGTCCGAACTATTATTTGGTGCGTCTGAAAATAGTGTCATAAACGCCGAGCTGTAATGATTAAGCCGAATGCCAGTTTTTCTATCGTTAGGTATCTTGTCTCGGCATTCTGTAGGACTTTACTCACAAAATATTCTGGGTGTTGTTCCTTCCCTGTTTCTATTACAAGTACAGAACTGATTGTGTTAGTTGAAATTGAAAGGTATAGATATAGGGGTTCACCTTGTTGAGGTTTCTAAGGCATGGGTGGCAAACTAAGAAGAATTTTAAATTCAGTAAAAGCTCTTTCGCACTCATCCATCCAGACAAACTTTTTGGCTTTCCTTAGTGTGTTGAAGAAGTGGTATGATTTTGCGGTTGTTGCGGGCAGGAAACGTGACAAGGCTATTAGGCGCCTGTGAGTTATTGCACCTCCTTGACTGACCGAGGTGACTGCATCTATATTACAACCTGACATTTGTCAGGGTTGGCCTCTATCCCCCTATGTGTTAGCAAGAATCCGAAGAATTTGCCTCCATGTACTCCGAATGCGCATTTTTCCGGGTTTAATCTCATATTGTATTTTTTGAGTTGTTGGAATACCTTGTTAAGGTTGGCTTTATATTGTTCTTTGGAGGTTGATTTGACTACCATGTCATCAACATAACCTTCGATGTTTCGGTCAGTCTGGTTCTTGAAGACCTTGTCCATCAATCGCTAGTAAGTAGTCCCTACATTCTTCAAACCAAAAGGCATTACTTTATAACAGAAGTTACCATGATTAGTTATGAATGCTGTTTTGTGTTCATCATTAGGGTGCATTAGTATCTGGTTGTAGCCAGAATAAGAATCCATGAAACTGAGCACTTGGAATCCCGAGGTATCATTTACTAGTCTGTCGATGTTTGGGAGTGGATAAGAATCTTTCAGGCATACTTTGTTTAGGTCCGTAAAATTCACACACATATGTCATTTTTCTAAGCTCTTCTTAACCATCACTACATTGTCTAGCCATGATGAGAATCTGAATTCTCAGATGAATCCTGCATAAAGTAATTTTTGTGTTTCTACTATCGCTGCGTTTCTTCTTTCTGTGCCCAAGTTTCAGTTTTTCTGTCGTATAGGTCGGACATTGGGATTGACTGCTAGCTTGTGGCATATAAAGTTCGGATCGATTCCCGGCATGTCAACAGGTGTCCATGCAAAAAGATCAAAATTGGATCTCAATAGTTCGATGAGGTGTTGTTTGGTTCCTGCAGAGAAAATAGAACCAATGTTAGTAAATTGGTTGACTTCCCCTAATTGTACCTTTTCTAGGTCGCCTATTAGGGTGAGTCGACTGGTATTGTTCCGAGGGTCCAGCTTGGCCAGAGTTGGAATGCTCCCTGTATTGTAGATAGAGTTGACTCTTGGGATGATATCTTTTGGAATGGTTTTTAAGCCTGCATTGTAGCATTGCCCAGTTTCCTTGTGGTCGGATTGAATTGTTGCCATTATATTGTCCTGCACAGAAAATTTTATACAAAGGTGAACTGTGGAAACAATAGCTCCAAAAGAGTTTAGAGATGGGTGACCTAAAATAATATTATAAGGACTAGTGCAATAAACCACTAAAAATTGGATATCTAGGGTTTTTGAGTTCGGGAACTCCCTTAGTGTTGTTCTCAACCATACGTAACTTGATACTGGTACCCTTTCTCTGGAGATCCTACCAATTCTCTAGTTGTGGTTGCAGGGCTTTGTCACTGAGTTGCATCTTTTTGAAAGTGGAATAGAACATTACATCGGCACTACTCCAGGGGTTGAGTAGGAACTTTTTTACTGTTAGCTCTCCCATGTGTATCGAAATCACTACTGGATCGTCCAAGTTCAGACACTGCGACTTGAAGTCGGACGTGTCGAAGGCGATTTGTTCCATTGGAGGTGAATTGTGTATCTTTTGACAAGATCCATTCATCGTCACCATGGCTCGGTAGCTTCTTTTTCTGGCCACATTGGTTTCTCCTCCTCTTGCAAAACCTCTTGAAATGTAATTTATTAATCCTTTCGAAGTAGGAGTGTTGACCGCTCCATGCAAAGTTCCTTTGTCTATATGATCTGAACCATGGCTTGGTTTGTCAGTGTCCCTAGTTGCTTCCTTTTGATTTTTGGAAGTGACATTTTTCTCCAGTAAACCCTATCTGGCTAACCTCTCCAATAGGTCTTTGGTTACTATGCATTCATCGATGGTATGGCCATACTTTTGGTGAAATGCACAGTGTTTGCTTCTGTCTATATACTTCTGATCTTGATATGTTCCTGCTTTGCTGGGCGGCTTTATAAGTTTGTTGTGTAGGATTTCTTTAATTATATCCTCTCTCTTGGTGTTGAACTTAGTATACAAATCGAATTTTGGTGTCAATTTGAAAGGTTTCTTAAGGTCCTTGTTTTGAGACCTGTGCGGCCTTTCTTCCTCTTTTCAAGATGGTAGTCTTTCCATTCTTTGGGCTTTCCTTAGTTCTTCGACTTCGATTTGTCCAATTGCTTTATCCTTAAATTCTTCCATTGTCTTCGTCTTTGCCACTGCTATTGCTTCCTGAAATTTTCCAAGTTGGAGGCCACTTTTTAATGCATGCAGGTGTACCTCTAGATTGAGGTCTGGAATTTCCATGGCTGCTATTGTGAAACGTATCATGTAGTCTTTTAGGTTCTTATGTTGTCCTTACTTGATTGTACTGAGGTAGTCTGAATCTTGTATGTAAATCTTGGATGCTGCAAAGTGGTTTATGAATAACTTGGCAAATTCGTCAAAACTCGAGATTGAACCTGAAGGTAAATTAGAAAACTACAGTAAAGCAGCTCTATCTAAAAAAGTAGGAAAAGATCGGCACAAGATATGAATGGAATCACTATTAAGAAACATCATGGATTCGAATTTTGTAACGTGAACGTTAGGATCTTTGATTCCCTTGGACGGTGTCAACAGCATTGGGAGCGTAAAGTTTTTAGGCATTTCAAAGTTCATTATTTCTTCAGAGAAGGGGCCGATTCTCTGCCTTTCTGTTTTGGGAGGTGCTCTGCTTGTCTTCGCATTTGACTCAGATTGGTGTTCTTGGTGAAGGTCGTCATTAACCTTCTTGCGATAGTCCTTTTCGTTGCCATTGTTCTGTTTCGCCGCTAATAGCTTGGCCGTTCGTTGGACTTTCGCTTGTAGAGCGGCGTTTGCTGCCAAAGTTCGGCATTAGTTGGAGGGGGTTGAGGAGTTACCGAATGGTCTGTCATGACTCAACCTCTGCAAAGAAAAGAAAACACAAGAAAAACTAGTAAAGCGTTAGGTCAAACTAAAAAATGAGGCCTAGCCCCCGGTTGGCGCCAAATGTTGTGGCAGGGATACGCTGTCGTGGTATAAGTTGGCTCTGTACAATTCTTGAAAGCTCTTGCAATTTCCGGCCTTGGGGCGTAGTATTCTCGTAAGCTCGGACCTAAACATAGTACTTGCAAAAAGGACTCCGACACTCAAGCCAATGAAATATCTTAAAGAGAGAGCAAGTATAATGTCTTGCGTTGTGTTGGTGAACTTCTGCCTCCTTATCGTCGACTTAGGCTTTGATTTATAGTTGATATAGTTGAATTATTTATTGTTCTGTTAGTCGTGGCCGACTAAGTGTGAGATTTTGGGGAAAATTTTTGTTATAGTAAGTAGTTTAAATAATTTGAATTTATTTGAGTCCTACTGGGGTATAATTCGGTTTTACCGATATACAAGAGATGCGATACAAGATATATTGTGATCGTTGATTTAAAGTATTGTTTTAAGATGAATATTCAAATAAAAATAATGATTAAAAATTATTAGATAATTTAACATATATTTGATTAAAATTTTTAGCATAATATATATTAATATCTTAATTATTAACTCCATCTAAAGATATTTTCAATAATCTTCTTTATTTCAAATACTTACCGAATAAATTCAAGAATCTGCAAAACATGCGAGAGAAGATCAGCTAAGAATAGCACGTAAAGAGACCGGTGAAACAGTTGGTGCGTGTTTACGATGGGATTGAACTGATTTCCAGTTTCCACTTTCACCTTACTTGTCATAATTTCTATCCACCTATATACAATCGAAGGAAACATTTTTTGAAACTGTAAGAATGGATCAATATTCGGTAAATGTGAAACGATGAATCTTGATGGGTTCCACAGAGCATCATAGGAAGTTGGTTAGAAGTTACAACGAGATTCGGAGTCTCTATTTTACTTTCACAGCTAATGAATAATAAAGAATAGGGTCCATATATGGATGCTTATCCTGTCAACGTTCCAATTTCTTTTAATCCCATTTTCATTTTCATTTTTGTTGGTTACAATCCGTTGGGTCGTTGTGTCATCATCCTTACGTTGGCTTGGCCATCCAAATCAATTCCTTTGAATTGAAAGCTGTATCCAACAAGCTCAGTAATTATTTATTTATTTATAAATTTTGTGCTTCAAACTAATCGCACCGACAAGATGCAAAACTCAGCATAGTATATATATATAGATATATTCTAATGTACAATTAGTTTAGTCGTCATTAATAACATAATTAAAAATTTATTTGTAGGCTAAAATCAGTCATCAAAATTAGTTATTATATATTTATATACAAATATTTATGAATAATTTAAAGAAAAGAAATTAAATTTAGAATCATTTTTTAGATATGTTCACTTCAATTTTAAACTGGATTTAAAACTTAGTTGATGTTAATTCTCTCAAGTTAATATTTCAGAAGACAATTTTATTTTCTCTTCGCGATATAATTGGGAATAGAACAAACTCTTTTTTTTAGATTACTGTAACTTTTGTAGTATCGACAATTTAGAAAATAATTTTATTTTGTCTCATTTCGAAAGAAAATAGAAGAAGAGTAGATAAGAGAGAATGCACAACTATCTATCATAGTTTAGTCACAATATGCAATGTAATCTATATCTAATTTCTATCACAACTGTCATAAAATTTTTACTATCTTTTACAAATGTTACAATAACTAATTTCTTAGAATTTTATCCAATTCTATCTAAAACAAACCAAACTTTTACCCAAACTCAGTTTGACTAGATTTACTCCTATACTTTCAATCACTATGTGCTTATCCAACTTAGTAAAAAAAAATTCTTAAAATCATGAGTACAAAATAGAAATACATACAAAAGAGTTTGACATAATTTCTTGACTTTTTAAAGATAACTTTCTTTATCTTTTCTCTTAATGATTTTTACTGATACATCACTTAATGCCTTTTTTTCATTGAAAAGATACAAAGAAAGAAAACAAAAAATTTAATGTAAAACCATGAAGGAGAAGAAAGGATAGTTTGAAAGCTATGAGAACCCAAACTATATGTTCACTCATTGTCTCAATTTTTTGGCGTTTAACCCTTTTAAAGAGGAGTAAATTTCCAAACTTTAAATTTAGTTTCGACACCTTTGATTTGATCTTCTTTCTCAAATAATAGAGCAGCAGCACAGAGAAGAGATGGGACAGCAGCAGTGATAAAAGTTGACACGATCCTTACTTAGCAACTTTTTTCTTTCTTTTTCTTTTTGCTTCAAGGATTTGAGTCATTCATCAATTCTCTGACTCCAAATTTTGTTCTTGACCTTTGATTTGTAGCAGTGATTTACAATTATTTTTTTTTTTACTTACTCCAATGGTGCATGCAAGAAGAAGGCATCTTCAACAAGCTACAATAAAAGCATAAAGATAAAAATAATTTTCTGATTTAATCTTTGATTTGATCTTTGTTTTGTGCTCCAATTTCTGACTTTTCTTTTTCGTTTTCTTTTGTTACTTGTATTAGATAATAATTTTTTTTCTTTTAATTTGAACTCTAATCTGGGCTACCTTTTCTTGTTTACTTTTGGAACTAATCACGTGGTGGGTTGAGAAGAGAGAAGATATAAGAAGAATTTGGTTGTATGTCTTTGGATCAGCGGAGAAAATTTCTTTCTTTCTTGTTTTGAGATCAACAGTACTCATGAGCCACCAAAAAATGAAATGTATATTTTTGGTTTTGGACTTTTTACACTCTTAAACTTTGTTTAGAGCAATATATTTTTTTGCACGATGCTCAAATAAATTATACACAATTAAATTTTGACCCAAGATTATACTGTTTGATCATTATCAAATTATTGTTTTGTTTTTTCAAATTCAATAATATATAAATACATATTTATTTAATTTATTTTTAATATATATTTTAATTTATATTTTATATATTTTACACTAGTAATTAATTTTAGTGATTGATTTTGATATATATTTAATATAATTAAAAAATATTACATACATAATCTAAGTCACAAGATCAAAGCCAAGTGAGGAATTAAAAGACTAAAAACAAGAGAAGTACAATGCAAAGATCCAAATTTTAGAAATTAAATAATAAATTATTTATGATTTATTATATGTATAAAAGATGATATTTTTAAAAAATTTTATATTAGTTGGACAATTTTTTATTTATGAGTTAAAGTTTTAGTAACTGAAAAATAATGAGAATTTTAAATGCTTTAATTTAAATATTTAGATTTTGAACCTTATTTTATAAATAAAAGAAAATTTATTTGATTATCTCTAATTCTTGAATTAGAGTATTTATTTAAAAATAATTTGTAAGTTGATGAATAACTAT
The DNA here is from genome assembly GCF_003086295.3 of Arachis hypogaea. NCBI lineage: Eukaryota > Viridiplantae > Streptophyta > Magnoliopsida > Fabales > Fabaceae > Arachis > Arachis hypogaea. Next base: position 2,255,990 of record NC_092043.1, on the reverse strand, counting down.
TATTATTATTAATTAATTTGGTTTTCAATTATTGCATTATCCCTATTTTTATTAAAAATACGTTAGTCTTATTTTTTCAAAACAAAATCTTAGAGAGAGAGGGGGGGAGGCCGTCCAACTCACCGCCCACTTTTTAAAAAGTTTCCTAATAAAAGGGTAGCATTGTGCTAAAAGAGAAAGGAATAAGGCAAGCAGTATGTTAATTTCTCAACTTTATCTTAAAAGAGTCGAATTTGGAGTATCCTACTTTCACGCAATTCACAAAATTCAACAAGCAATCGATATTTTACGATCAAGGATGTAGTACTCTTTGTAGTAGCGGTCCATATATATTGTATTAACAATGAAAAGATGGTTGAAAGAAACGATCTTATTTGATAGGGCTTCTTCTATAACCCGATAAAGTACATTACATAGTCCATTTTATGAATTGGCCGCCAAATCGTGGCAGGGAAGGGAGAGTGATGCATCCAAGAGAGAGAACCGCACAAGGAGAGGGAACTGCTGCTGCTGAAGACGCGAGCATGAGCTGCGTCCCGTCGCCGACGTTGTTGTTGATAGAAGTCGTCTTCGTTGCCAAAGCCCGTTTCGCTGTCGTCCTTGCCGGCTCGCACGAGAGAGAGAGAGTGAGATGCGATGGAGCTTCTCTGTTTCTGGTGCCGTGGCCGCCGCCCTTCCAACCATTGCCATGGATGTTGTCGCGCCTCTAGTCGCCAAGAGCAGTGCTAACGCCGCCGGAGTCAGCTGCTGGTGCTGCGGCTACTTTGTTTTTGGTTCCTTTTTGTACAATAAATTTTAGTTATGTTGATTTTTTTGTTTTGGGCACTAGATTTGCAATTGGTTTAGTAATGTATATTTCTAAGTTATTTGAGAATGTTTAGTTGGTTGTTGTGAAGTGGTCGCTTAATGGTTATATTGATTTTTTCATTGTGTTGGAGTCACAGAGAATTTGGATTTACTTGATTGAGTTGTGTCGATTGTTAAATTAGATTATGATGGAATGATTATTGAGTATTTAAACTGGTTTTGATCATTGTTGGTGAATTATTGAGATGGAGGGAACTCTTGAAGGGTGGTAAAATTCGAGTTTTAGAGGAGATGCTGTCAAAATTTTATAAGTATTTGAGTAAAATTGAATAATAAGAATAGGTGGTGCTAATTTCATAAAAGTTAGGGGCTTTGTCTTCAAACTTTATTTGATTTTGATTTACTAAAGAAAAGAGTATGTTTTGGGATGTTTTAGCAAATTGTAAAATATTATTAAAGAATAAGTAATTATGTTTTAATTGAGATTTATAATTGGAACTAAAAATGATTTGAATCTTTTAGAGAAGAATTTTTAAAACTTAAGAATGAATTGAAATCGGTTTTGGGAACTTGATTAACTAAAAAATAGTATATTTGATTGATTAAAATTAAAGAGCTATGAAGGATTTTAATGGATTTAAAAGTAATGAGATTGATTATTCAAGATCAAACAAAAATGAGTTTTATGATTTTGTTAATTTGAGAAATTGGGTTATGACTTAACTCATTTAATTTTGAGATAATTGTTAAAGACTTTGGGAATACTTTAAATTGAAATGGAGGATTATGAAAGATTGGTTTGTTAGCCTATAAAGTGATTATGATTAATAATAAATGTGATTATATAGAGAATTATGAATTTGATTTCGATTATAATTATGAATTGAGTTCGATTTTGATTATGAGTATGATTGATTGTGATTATTATTGAAATGTTACTGTAATTGGCAAGGATGATATTTTCATCCCACTTGCGTGTTTGTGATTGTGATATGATCACTGATTTGGCAAAGACGTAAGTTTTGTCTCGTTTGCGTATTTGTGATTGTGATATGATCACTGATTTGGCAAGGACGTGAGTTTTGTCCCATTTGCGTATTGATGTGGCACTGTCTCTAGGAGAAGATGGTAGGGTACTCTCCCTCGGAATTATTCTTCCTGGAGATGCAGTTGTGGTGTGAAAGTGAAGAAAGTGGTAGGATGATCTTCCTCGGAATATTTTTTCATATCCTCTTTTAATTGTGTATATTGAAAGCGGGGAAGGTGGTAGGGCACTCTCCCTCGAAATATTTTTCCCACTTCTCTCTCTGGTTGCAAGGTGAGACGGCACTTTTCGTTGAGTGAGACGACACTCTCTATTGTTTTTAGCACGGTTTGGGAAAGGTGGTAGGGCACTCTTCCTCAGAACATTACACCCTGAGTATACCTCCAGGAGAAGGTGGTAGGGTACTCTCCTTCAAAATTATTCCTCCTGAAAATATGCAACAGAGAGATAGATCCGAGAGTTGCTAACCGAATTTTGTGTAAGGTTTGACAGATAATCGACACGTTAGTTCATGACTAGTAAAACAATTTCTACAAGAAAAAACAATATTTATAATTTAATTATTATTGTTTATGTTTATAATTTAATTAAATTTCACAAATTAATTTTTAGTTACATTAAAAATCTTATTATTAATAAAAATTACATATTAATTTTTTCGAGAATATAAAATAATATCTACAATTTTTAAAAATTAATAAATACAAATAATATTTAAAAAATTTTAAATTTTGAAATAAAATAAAATCATTCTAAAAAGAATTATATAAATATTTTTTTTTCACTCTCAAAGTGTTTAATATTTTGAAATAATTTTTTTTAGTTAAAAAATATACTTATGTTTTGTGACAAACAAATAATTTGTTATAAACAATATTAAATTTTGTGACAAATTAATTTTTTGTTACAAAATAATTAGGGTTTTTGAAACAAAAAGATATTTTGTTACAAAATATTTTAAATTTTTTTAACTATTTTATCCTTTGTTATAAAATATTATAAAATTTTATAACAAACCACTGGTTCGTTACAAAAAGTAGCATAATTTGTAACAAAAAATTAAGTTGTTACAAAATATTATTATTTTGTAACAATCACCAATTATTATTACAAAAAATAATCTTTTGTAATAATTTAAAATTTGAAACAAAATTTTTATTGTAAATGCTCCATTTTTTTGTATTGCAGGCATGCATCATATGCATCTATGTGACATTATTGTTTGGGTGTGCATATTTTATTTAGTTTATCTATGTGAATATTTTTGTTTAACTACTAATTGCCATACTTGCCGTAATTGCTCTTGATTGTATTTGAACATCATTACTTGTGATTGTGACTGGTTAGTTCGGATTGCCGTGATTTGATTATATGTTGGCCAGATGCTGTGATTTGATTATATGTTAGGTCGAAGGCTGTGATTTGACTATATGTTGAGGCGAAGACCATGATTTAATTATATATTGGGTCGAAGACCGTGATTTAATTATGTTTGGATCGGAGACCACAATTGGGTAAGTTATATGCCTTGATAATTTTGGTGAGAAAGGTTTTTTGGTAGGTAGTGAAATCTTTTAGATATTATGTTTGATTGGCTTTATAAATTTAAAATATGAATTTGGATTTTGAATAAATAATTGTTGATTTTCAAAAATATTCATAAAATGAACAATGATCCCTACGCGGTTGAAAACAACTTTTTTTTATATATCTTCTTATGACAATTTTAAAATTCCTCCGGTGAGACTATGTGGTTAGGTTCTCATCCCTTATAACAATTTTAAAATTTTTCTGGTGAGACTGCTTATGAGAATTACTACGTTTTTGGTTATGCGATATTGTTGTATTAATTTAGTTATTATTTTTTTGTCATTATTATTATATTTTTATAAAGAGAGATAAAAATTATGATTGTAATGATATGTAATGTTTATAAATTACTTGTATAAATAACTTTTATTATTATGTATATATATAAGAAGTGCTGTGATTAATTTGTATATATGGATGTGTATTTATAAAAAAAAATATTTTCGATTTTTTTAAAGAAAAGTAGATATGATTTAGAATTTAAAATTCTTATTTTATTATTAAATATATAAATATTATCATAATATTCTTGTTATTAGGGTAGTATAATAAAAAAATATGACACACTAATAGTAAGAATTTTTACATACAACATATTAAATCTTGAACCAACTTGAGCCGTACGTATATAATAAGAAGCCTTCTAATACTATTAAGCAAATTAAACATAGCCAAAGATGCATATGAAATTGAATTGACCATATTCATATCCACAGCTAAAAAAGGAAAAAAAAGAAAAGAAAAAGACTATATGGTTACCCTATTATGTGGGGCTTACATACATACATACATACACATTACATGATTTGGGTTTTGTGAAGTGTTTTTGTAAAGTTGAAGGTTATACACTAATAAATCTAAAAGTAGTTGATAGTGGATTAGTGTAGGAATGAGATTATAGTTGAGTCAACGGGAAATATCTGACTTTGCAGCGTTATTAACTAAGTGTTGCTCCATCTCCCAACTTAGTTTTGGGGCCACACCACAGTGCTTGGGGACATATTCCTGTTCAAAGTATCAATCAATCGATCAAAATTTCATAATAATCTCAATGCATAATTGGGCCTACCACGTTGCCCCACGTGTACACACACATACAATAGGAGATGTACATATCAATTGTCAATTGTCAAATTTCATGGACGGAAGTGGCAAATTATTAGTAAAATAAACTTTGCAAATTGAGTAGTGTGTGTGTATTATTGTGTATATGTTTCCGTACCTCAAGCTTGCACATGAGGTCTTGGGCAGTTTGGGCAGAGACAATAATGTGACGGGCAGCTGGTGTTACAAAACCTTCGTCCACAGCTTTATCCATGAATGCCAGCAACGAGTTATAGTAGCCATCCACGTTCAACAACCCCACCTGCAACCAATTCCGTCCCCTCATTATTTTTTCTTCTTTAATTTAATTTATCCCTCACGATAAGAATAAATAATTATTATCATAATCATTACTATTATTACTAGCTAGCTAGTTAGATATTCTTCTATCTTTTAAATCATAAACACCGTCAATCCATCGTCATGTCCTTTTCTTTGACTTCCTAATAATGTGTCCATTTATTTATTAATATCAATCAATGCAACAATATTCTTTCTTTTCGGATAAAAAATTAATGATGAAATTGATGACTTGTTTCATTTTGTGGTAGCTAATTGAATGAGACCGGAAAAAGGCCTTTTGTAAAGAAAAATGTTATTATGATTGAAAGCTAAGAATGAAAGGAGTTTTAATTTGAAAAAAGTCTAGGAGCCAATATTTTTATTGAAATTTGGTTAGCACTTAATCATAAAAAAAATAACTAATTTTATACTATTCGATGTTATCTCACACCATTCAAAATATTAATGATAACTAATTAATAACTAAATATTACAAATTCTGCTAGCCCTAGCACTCTTATTTAATTTGATTGAGAAAGAAAGCTAACCGGTTTGTCATGGATTCCTAGTTGAGCCCAGGTGATGATTTCCAAAAGCTCTTCGAGGGTTCCGTATCCACCTACATACGCATAATATGATGTGATTAGATTGTATAGGCTTAGAGAGTTTATATTAATTAAAGCAGCCATGGAAGGATACCTGGCAAAGCAATAAAAGCGTCAGCTTGTCTGGCCATTTCAGCCTTGCGTTGGTGCATTCCTGAAACTGCTCTTACTTCCCCCACTGTCTCTCCAGTTAACTATATTTTATTAATTAATTAATTGGTCATTAGCCAGTAATAAAGAATTAATTAATAACTAAGAGTGTTATTGATGATTAGTTACCTCTCTTGGCATGAGCGTCTTTGGAATCACTCTGCACCATTACATTATTATCAGATATATACATGATACTACTAGCTTCTAGTAGCTAGCTAGTGATAGAGAGGGAGAATGAATTACCCTAACACGTGGCGTCCCCCATCATAGACAACTTGGGAGATTAGACCCATCAAGCCAATGCTTCCTCCTCCATATACCAAGTCAATGTTCCTTTCCACCTATATTGATGAAGTTGAGTTAGAATTGGAAAAAAAAGTGTCAGGTGATGCGACATCACAAGTGATTTTGGTTATTTTTCATGTATATACTTGCCAGTTGTTGGCCGAGCTGAATTGCGGCGAGTTGGTAGCTGGGATTCTTGCCGGGGCTGCTTCCGCAGTATACACAGATGCGCCTGAACCTTGATGACGTCATACCTCCTCCTTGCTCTTCTATTTCCATAGCTACCTCTTCACACCTTGGAGTTTTGAGGGGGGAACACTTCCTTGCTTCTCTTTATATATACACACACTCTCTCTCTCTCTCATAATTAATTAAATCGTTTCAAATTATATTATTACAAATGATATATCGCATATCCTCATCTCATCTCATCTCATCTCTTCTCTCTTCTCTTCTCATCTCGTCTGACTGCACACACTTCCCCCACCCTTTCTTATATTGTTCTTTTCTTTTCATTTTCAACCTTTTAGGAATATTAATTATTCTTCTCTCTTTGCATACTGATGATGTGGTCTCCATTATTTTCTAGATTTATCAAATTATACATCGAAGAAAAACGCGTAACATTATTGATTTATTTCATGATGTAGATGTATGTAGTTTTTTTCCTGATAGAATGAAAATATTTAATATAAAGTTGTAGTACACATGCAATAACGTCACATGTGACAATGATAATGATTAATATAATTACACGTATAACTTGTTTCATATATTTATTTATTTTAATTTTGTGTGTGTGACATTGTCAATGATGCCATTCATCCCCAACTCACTTGTATCTTGGTATCCCTAACATAACAGTTTCAGTTTCAGTAGTACCTCGCATATTATAATATCTTCGAACCAAAATCATCATAGTAAGGTTCTAATGGTTTAATTTCAAACTTCATATCATCATGTCACTTCAGTTTCTTTACAGTATCTGCAATTAAATCAACTCATAGTGGCCCATAAATAATTGTCCTTCTAAACACACACACAATTATTTCTGTATATATTGGGCAACTTGAAGAGGAAAAAGAGGTGATGGTATAGCATGATTATTGACCAATAAAAAACAAACAAATTAATTTGATAAACTAAAATTCAAGAGATTAGGAATGCACTATAATTATAAAGTCAGAGTCTCACATATATAATAACATAACAGATACATACAGAAAGGAAAATAATACACCAAACAAACTATAAAATATGCAACGTGTGTTGTTAGAGTTTGAGTAAACTACTAAAGTTGTACTTAAAAGTTCCTAGCACCGACAAAACCAATCACAAAAGATATTAATGATAAATAAATTTTTGAAAAATTTAAAAACACGAAAAAAACTATATATTATATATATTCTAAAAAATGAGTTTAGAGATCAAATTTTTATGTAAATATTTGTAATTATTATTAAAAAATAAGATATATTTATCTTTAAAATTTAACAATTTTTTGTCAAGTGAATTTTTTTATTGTGAATGATGATTTTTTTGAAAAATAAAAAAAAAAATAAAATTTAGAGATCATATTTTACTTTAATTTTTTGTATATTTTTTAAATATTATTCAAATATTATCACAAAAATTTAGATTTAATAAATAAGTCATTTATTAAGTATAAAAATTTATTTATTATTTAACAAAATATAATATTTATAAATTTTTTTATCGTATTTTTAAATCATTTAAAAATAATTTTCTCAATAATACTTTTTATACATTTTTTTGTTAACAACTAAATTTTTTGAGTAACGATAGTTAATCTTCTATTTTTGTTTGTCCTGCAGAGCGCATACTTAAATGTTTCATATTTTAAAACCTTAATCGTGCTCATAATTCTTATATAAAATATACGAGGTCCCGGTATTTAGGAGGGTATGGGAGTAATGTGTACATATATGTAATGTACACGTGCATGGCACGTGAAATCCAGAAATGTAGTTTGTCCTGGACTCCTGGCCGTGATTCATGAATTGCCTTTTAAAAAAAGAGATAACGAAGTTGCTGAATAATATAAAGATGTGTAATAATCATATAGTTGCATGTAAAAATATAACGGTTGTTGCATGAATTAGAGGATGAACCACTGGACCTGCTCAATTGCCATTTTTGTATTTATTTCTTATTTTTTATCTTGTGAGTTTGGTTCTTCTTGTCATTATTCCTCCTTTGTCTTTTTGTTTTCTTTTTTCTGTTTTCTTGTTAGCATGTCTTTTTATTTTTAAGATACTATTTATATACTAAAATCAAGTAATTATATTTTTACTTTTATAAGTATATAAATACAATACATATCAACCATCTAACAAACTATTTACGTGCCAAAACAAAATGCACTATCAACCCACCCATTTCACCGATAAAAAACCCAATTTCTTCATTGTGTTCTCTAATCTATGATTGCATCTCTTGTTACATCTCTCATCACTTTCTTCTCGGCGCGCTTTTCTCTCTTCTCAGCACTTCACTTCATCGATTTTTTTTTCTTCTCTTCTGCCTCAATTATTTGCATCTCACGTCAATTTTAACCTAGGATTCATGCTTGCCACAAACCCAAAACATACGGATAATCACGCCAGTGAAAGAATTGGAAAGCGGAAACAGACAAACACAATTACAATTACCTTATTTGAGGCTATCGCATTTTATACCGACTCACCAACAATCCACATATTCTCATCCTTTACGTATTTTTTCTCCTTTCTTATGTAATCTTCATCCTTAGATATTCTCATTTTCTTTTACTTCTATTTTTTTTTGACTCGGTTGGAATCCAAGTAAAGCTGGCCCAAAATAGCATGAGACCCAAAAAAAATGAAAATTATTTGATTTGGACTCACATATGTTCCAAATCAATCAAATTTAGTTGATACAGTTGTTAGTTCACTAGTTCACTTAAATAAATTAAATAAATATTGAGAATTCAAATTCTGCTTTGTGTGTAGCAATCTATTCTTCGCACAAACCCTTAAATGAAATTTACTCAAATACAAATAAAAAATTTAAAAACTAGACAGCTAAAGATAATTATCAAATATGTTCTAAATTATAATTTAAAATCTGATTATAATTGAAGTGTTCGAGGTTATAATTAAATTCAAGAAAGCAAATTAAAGTTAAAAAGTTATATTATAATCAAACATGTTCAAAATCATATTTTAATTTTTGGTTGTAATCAAACGTGTTTAAAGCTATAATCAAATTCAAGTTCAAAATTCATATTATAATCAAACACATATGAAGTCATACTTTAAAATCCGGTGATAATCGAATATCCTTGGGATAATAATCAAACTGAGGAATTTGAAAAGATGAGCTCAAAAATCAAAAACCGATAAGAACAAAGGAGTAGTAACAATAAAAATTCAACTATAATCAAACACTAAATGTAAATTAAAATTGAAACTCATGTTATAATCAGATATACTACTCATAGTGATAAAACATAAACAATTTCCATCCAAATTTACACAAAGAAGAAGCATGGGATGTTACATTTTGGATGAGACAGCCTGTAACTACACATTAACTCCTCTTCAAAAGGACAACCATATATACATGTATTGTTCCGCAAACCCTATCACTGATCCTATCAACTAAGCTGCCTAAATTACTTCAATTTTCACATTCAGGAGAATTGAACGACAACATTATAGGATATGGTAAGAATCAACCATGACCAAACAACATAAGCACACATGCCAGAATTTTTGACTATATTAATTCCTCCGCAAACAACCAAAGATCACTAATATACAGTAAACATGAGCTAAATTTGCTAGAAATTACTTTCACAAAATGATAAAAATGCAACAAAAATGAAGAATGCATGCATAAAAAGGTAGCAAAAATCACGAGAAGAAGCTCCTGGTCAGTGGTGAAGACAATGCGTGAAAAACAATGAACAAAAATAGTGTGTGAGCGATAGAGGAGGAGGGAAAAACGTTTTCGTTGCGTCTTGTGTGGGCGCATGTATGTAAGAGTGAGACTCGAGTTAATTGTTTTTGAACAGTGTAGTGTATATTTGTGTTTTTATATTAGTTAAATTTAGTGGTTGATTTTAGTGGATATTTAGTATAATTATTTTTTTTTAAAAAAGGACTGAGTTAACAAACAAAAAAACTTGCGAAGTAACATAAAAAACACTCAGAACAACAAAAAAAAAAGAAAGAAAAAAATTGTTTTCTTTGTTTTTGTACATTTTAACAAATCTTTTTTAAGAATGACATATATTTCACATATTTGTGATATGAAAAGTTCATATATTATTTTATATTTTTAAATATTAGAATATTTAGTTTAATTTTATATATTTTTATTTTTATTTATTTAATTAATAGATTAAATTTTTATTTTAGTAGTCTTAAAATTTTTATTATTGTAATCTAATACAAGTTTATAAATACATATTAAACTATTATAATTATTATTGAGAAATTAGAGGAGTATCAAATTACTTTTTAGTTTCATAATAAAACTATAGGATGGACAGGTAAAATTGAGTGAATTTTTTGGTTTTAAATAAAAAATTGAGTGATTTTTTTATTTAATTTTTAAATTATAGTATAAACAAATTAGATTAAATGAGTTTTTTTATTTTAAATTAAAAAATTTAATTAAAAAATATAAAATGATTCATGTTAAATTAAATTTTAATTTATTTTTTTATTTTTTATTTTTTATTTTTATTTTCGTTTTCAGTTCATATTTTTCAATTTCAATTCTTATCTTTCTATTTATCACTTTCTTTATCATAAACTTTCAACTTTTCCACCAATATAGAACCACCCAATTTGGTCTTTTGTTGAAAACATGATTCGTATTTGAGTCCTCCGTTTTTATATATTGTTTAACGTGATATTATTCTGCAGACGAACCTTAATTGCTTTTGAATTTTCATTAATCAAAACAATAAAAGAAAAGAAAAAGTCGCCAACCTTTCTCACTTTCGGTTTCTTTGATGGCTTGCTATAGATATATATTCTCACAGTAGTTCGTTTTGAAAATACTTTTCCTATCTTTTTTTGTGAAGAACAGAGAAAAAACAAAAGAGCAGAAAAGAAAAAAAAAATTAGGTTCTTAACAATAAGAGAGGACAAACCATTTCTGGTGGCTGGTGCCAAAGGTGAATCTCATCAGTTTCGCTACTTCCAAATCCCATCTTTGCCAACCGATCTGCCACGACATTAGCTTCTCTCGGGATAAGCTCAAAACGAATATCCCAATCCTTTTTAACTTTAAGTCAAAGATCAGTTGTATCACTTCTTTTTCAAGATGCCAGAGTGGAACTTGCCAACCAGTCACTAGCTCAAAAGCTGCTGCGCAATCTGTTTCACAGACAATAAGCTTAAGACCCGCCTCCCAAGCCCAAGCCAAACCTTTCCATATACTCCACAACTCCATCTTGATGACACTAGATCCAAAGGAATTTCCTGAGCATCCCATTACCCATTAACTGGAGCTATCGCGAATTACCCACCCAAAACCAGCACAATCATCCCCCAAGTTCACACTCCCATCACAATTTAACTTTCAAGCACCAGATTCTGGTGGAGACCAAGACAGAGGTTTTAATCCCTGGATGCAACACACTCGATTCTGAGTTGTATATTCAAAATACTTTTCCTATCTGAAACGAATAAATGTGGTCCTAATTAATTTTCATTTATTTATTTACACATACATGAATGAAAGTTTTATAGGCCATGGTCTTAGATGTTAACACGATTGGAAACTTACTCTTGGTTATAATATAAACTGAAAATGGGAGTTTATTTTCATTATCGATTATTGTTATAATACAAAATTATAATAGGATGGAGTTCGTGTTTGAGTCTATATACGATCATGCCCAAGCTCATGAATAATTATTTTATCAACTATATATATTTGTTGTTGCTTCTTTCATGCGTGTGAAACGTGAATCCTTCTCTCTGGATTCTTTGTTGATTGCTGACAGCACGATATATAAGTTTTTCAAAACTTACAATTGTTTATATATATACCATACTGTGATTCGTTTTTTCATCTTCTGCTTTGCCTTTTGACTAAGATGAATTTAGGGAAATGTTTCATCAATAATCATAATATAATAACGCTGAATTAAATTAAATTAGTAATTTAAAATCTTTAATAATTAAATTAAAACTAAACTTTTCAGCCATTTATAATATTTATTGAATTTTTTTATATAAATACAATAATATCAATACTTATTAAATATTTTAATATTTTTTATTATATAAAAAATTAAATTAAATAAATAATAAAATATTAAATAATATTAAATTAAATATATAAAAATATTTAATTTTTTATATCTGAATTATTTTTTATTTTTTAGAAAAGTACTATTAATTTTTTTATAAAAAATTTGAGTGACTATGTTTCTATTGTCTCAACTAAACTCCGTTCCTGAAATTAAGATAATATTCATACATGCAATTGTAATGCCAATGCCTTACGCATATCAAACTCAAACAGTCATCAATTTAAGCTCAGCCATGCTATACCTATAAGAAGATACCTTTTTTGTTTTCGTGGTCCAACACCATAAGTGTTTTAGAGTTCCAGGCTTCGGCTGGCATCTAAGTCGGATGAACTTCAACTTTGATAAAGTCCAAATGAAGAAGAAAGACCCAAAGAAAGTGTTAGGGTTTTCATTACATATAAGTCTTCTGGTGTGATTAGATCAGCCCAAAAAAAGAAGATAATGTTGTAAAACTTTGGTGATTTATCTTAGCTCAAGCCCTAATCTTAGGCCCATGAAGATATTATCACGTAGCCCAAGCGGGCCTGTAAGTTGGGATTCCTAATCATCTGTCATGTTTGCCTCATGTTTTCTCTAATATCCAGTAAGTAGTAACTTAAGGAGTAAATAGCAAACTCTTATTAAGTTATTATTATAGTTCCTATAATAATCATCAGGAAAATACTGTTGGGCACGAATTGAACTTTTGCAAATAAAATTTTTACCCACAATTTAAAATAACATTGGTGCAGTTTAATTTATCCAAGGAACAACTCATCAACAGAGCATTCTCTCTTTAATTTGGTAGACAAACACAAGAGAGGGAACTTCAATTTGTCACCTTCATTATTATTTGGGTGGTGATCATAGGTTTGAGAATATACTTTTGGCAATATAAGTTCTGTTCTCCACTCTGGCTTGGACCCTCCTAAAATAAATGGATCAATTTTCCGTTCTAACAAGTAACAAAGGAATTTGATATATACAATCAAAAGCATGTGCATGTGCAGGGTTGGAGGTACGTCCGTAAAGTCCTTTGGTGATGCTCGTGATTGTGATTGTGATTCCAATATGAGCTGTGTGATGGGATCGTCATCATTTCCTATTTTATCATAAACATATGTGTGGCGTCACAAGTGAAATTGTTAGTACTAATGAATGAACTATATATCTAATCTATGTTAGGTTGAGGTAACACTTATTGGTTGATGCATTAGTAACATCAAAATGGAATGCTATATCGTCGGTGTAGAGTGTAGACCACCTCTTATGCCCAATAGCATGTTTTTTTCTTTTTTCTATATTGTTCCTTTTTCTGTCTCTCCTAGCTAGTGAATAATCTTACCTACAACAATAGAATTCCAATTTATTGAATTAGGATCGTCGATCCCTAGTAGAATTTGTAAGTTGTAACACCTTAATATTTTTAAACTTAAGTTTAAATTTTATTTTAATTATATTGATAGTTGATATTTAATTTTTGTAAATTTTTGAAATAAAATATTTATATAAAATAATTTTAAAAAAATAGTGAATAATTAATTTTTATTTATTTTTTTTAAAGTCATTTAATATAACGAGAATTTTGACCATCATAATTATGTTTGATATTAAAATGTAAGTAGCTCTAATATAACAATATAAAAGATGGACATACTAAATTATAAAGGTAAAATATTAATAAATTTTACTCTCATTAAATAATCATATAATAATAAAAAAAAGAAATAAATATCATGGTTATAATTATAGTCACTTAATAAAGATCAAAACAAGACACATAGAAAATCTGTGAATTTGCTTCAAGAATCAACACTAGTTAATTATGTAATGTAAATTCTGAACTTTAAAATACGAAAAAGAGAAGAAAATTAATTGAGAGAAAATAATTATTGTATTGAGTTTATATTGTGCTTCATTCTATTTTTCAATAAGGCTAAGATAGTATATCTATACATATGAGAGAGGGACCACATGCTTTACATAATGCATGCTAGTTTTCAATATAATAGCATTGCATTAGCTAGTATTCTCTACATCTCCTGCAAACTCATGGTGGGACGAGGGAGCATCCTCAGTTTGACACATAATTTATCAAAGGTTGGAGGAGATAGCGGCTTTGTAAGGATGTCTACAATTTGAGAGTGAGAAGGTATGTGTACAACATGCAATTGTTTTCTGGAGACTCTTGAAAGAGTCCAGCAACATAAATAATAGAAATATCTAATATAAGAATAATATAAAAACACTCACAACACAATATGGCAGCAGCTATGAACAAATAAATATAGTAATTAAATTAATAACAAGAACACATCGAAATTTTAACGTAGAAAATTCTCTCAATGTAAAAGGTAAAAATCACAAGTCGTCCAAACCAATAAAATAGCTCTACTATAATCAAATGAAATACAAGAGAGTCTCAAACAAAACACAAATCGTACATATAACTAGTTAAAACATCAAAGCATCAAAGCTTATAAATGAAAAATTAGAAGATGAAAAATACCCAAAAATAGAGATGTTGTTCGAAGCCTATTTCTCCCTTTGCAAACTTCCAATCAAAATCTTCACCGTCCAGAATGAAGAACAAGATGAGAAGAATCTGCAGTCCAATTTAACGTCGATTCAATGGTAAAAGGATGAGAAACTGCTGTTCAAAGATTGTTGCTCTATGTAAAAATAGAAAACATATTTTCTCTCTTGTGAAGACAATTTCTCTTACTGGAGACTTTCAATCAACATCTTCATTGTCCAGAATAAAAAACAAAATGAGAGGAACACATAATTTAAATTTCAAGCCAATCCAACAGTGAACGAATGAAAAACTGCTATTTGAAATTTGCTGCTTTGCATAAAAAACAGAAATTCTGTTTTTTCTCTTCTCTCTCACTTTGGTGGCTATACTCTTCCCCTCAAAATTGATCCCAAAACCTTATTAGGATAGAGACACAAGGGTGCAAGAATATACCCCAAAAAATTAGACTTGGGTCTCACAAAGAAGAGAAAAGATCTAATAACTCTTTTTTGAACAAAATGAAAGTCAAGCTTAAAATGCTTGTTGCGACTATGAAGAATAGGATTCTCACCTAACAAAATAGATCCAAGTTGTCACAGAAGATGGTAAGGGAGACAGGACATGAAATTTTATGAGTTTATGAAGAAGCTTTTGAATTCATAAAAGCTCAGCCTCAATTTCAGTAAGACAGCAATACTTAGCTTCAGTTGAAGATGGACTCACAGTGTATTATTTGCGACTGCTCCAAAATATCGAATTACTCTCCAAAAAATGCAATATCTACTTATTGAACGTCTATTATCTACATCATTTGTCCAGTCCGCATCTGAAAATGTCAATAAATACATGTCAGAACACTTGGTAAATTGCACACCATGAGAGGCCATACCTAAGAGATAATGCAAGATTCTTTTCATAGCTCTTTAATATTGTTATTGTTGTGGCTTTTGCATGAATTGACTAATATGATTCACAAAGAAGACCATTTTAGGATAGTAACGGTTGCATATTGCAATCCTCCTATAATTGATAGATACATAATTGGATCTTTGAGAAAATCTAAACCTTTAGAAGACAACTTCATAAATTGATGCATTAGTATCAGCATGAAGTAAGATTGTGGCATATTTACTCTAGCTAAAAAGTCATAAATGTATTTTGTCTGTGATATATGAAGGTCCCTATTGATAGAAAATTGAACTCTAGACTAATGAAAAAGTGTAAAAAAACCAAGGTCTTTAAGAGAGAAAAAATGAGTTCAATTGAGAAATAAGAGAAGAAATTTTTGCATTGTCACTGTCAACCATATCATCAACATAAGCAAGTATAAAAGTAGTTGAATGTTGAGTGAATCTAACAAAGAGAGATAGGTCAAATTTAGTGTTGTGAAAGATAAAATCAAACAAAGTTAAACTAATTTTTGTAAACTAAGCACGAGGTGTTTGTTTAATGTAACACCTTAATTTTTAGCACCTCCTGATCGTACCAAAAGTTCAGGCGTTATTTACCTCTAAACCTTCTGATTCTGTACAATATTTATTTAATATCGATATTTTGCGAATACGAACCGAAACTTTAATTAAGAAAACGAAATAGTTTTTACTTTTACTTACTTAATCACAAATATATATATCCACATAGCATTATATATATAGACTTAATCAATGATCCTCAACTACAAATTCTATCCCTCTAAAAACCAAAACAATAAACGACGAGGAAAAAATAAAATCTAACAGCTCAACTCATAAATATAATCTTCTATGCTCCTGTAGCTCCACACTAAACATTTGCACCTGTAGCTGAAAAGGGTGAAAATAAGGGGGTAAGAACTAGGGAGTTCTTGGTAGGATCGGGGTTAAAAGTTAAGTTCGTTTCATTATGTTCTCAGTCAATAACAACAGTCAACAAAGTATAATCCAAATCAGCAATTACAGAACGTAGAATCCAATCACAAGCTCACACAATAATAGACACAATCACAAACAAATATGCACAAACAAGTATGATGCATGTCTAGTCCTATACAGGCCATGAGCTCATGTGTCAGTTTGTTGCCTGATTTCTGAAACTAGTCCTGAGATAAGCGTTTTGTATCGTCGTCTCTATCTCAGCCAACATCCCTTCCATAAGTGTTACGCATCGCCATCCTCATGGGAAAACCTTCCTTTTGGTCTCCAGTGAGCGTTACGCATCGCCGTCCTCACTAGACACTTGGCTCTAAGGCCCAACAACATTCAATTTCTTTTCAATCTTCGCTCTCTACTTTGCTACAATAGAGATCCCTTTAATCAATACCTTCTTTTCTATCTGCTTTACTATTGCAGACGTTCATTAAAATCTTTTTAGTCACTACTCTCTTCTCTTCTGTAGCAGAGATCCTTTTACTTAATACATCATTATCTTTTTTTTCTTTTTCTTTTCTTTTCTTTCTCATCTTTCTCTTTTATTTTCTTACTTCTTTTCTTTCTCTCTTTTTTTCTTCAATCTTTTAGTTCTTTACCATAATTCAACTTCACATTCTTCCCTCGCCTTTCCCTAATGACTTATGAAAAAGAATCATAAGAGTCTTAAATTAACTGTGTCCTCTAAAGCTTTTTAAGGGTCCGTCTGTTTGCTCTTCTCTTATTTAAATATTCTTAATAAAAAAAGATAACAATAATATAAATAAAATAATTTAAATGGTAAATAAATAATATTTATATCTTTTTTTTTTTGAAAAAAACTTAGCTTTGTAAAGCTTTTATTCTTAAACTCTTATTATCTACGTTTTAAACTTCAAACTTTTAAATATTTTATTTTTAACCCAATATTTTTATAAAATTATATTTGAAATGTCACTTATCTCAATATTTATTAAAGTAATTGATAGGCAAAATTGTGATTTACTCTTTTCACAACTTGAACAATTCTTAGCAATGGCTCCAAAAACTTGGTGCACACTACTATGATTCACTCACATTCTTTACAACTTTGCACAATTAACCAGCAAGTGCACTGGGTCGTCCAAGTAATAAACCTTACGTGAGTAAGGGTCGATCCCACGAAGATTGTTGGTATGAAGCAAGCTATGGTCATCTTGTAAATCTCAGTCAGGCAGATTATAATGGTTATAAAGGTTTTCGAAAATAATAATAAATAAAGCATAAAATAAAGATAGAGATACTTATGTAGATCATTGGTGGAAATTTTAGATAAGTGTATGAAGATGATGTGTTCCTTCTGAATCTATGCTTTCCTACTGCCTTCCTTCATTCCTCCTTACTCCTTTCCATGGCAAGTTGTATGTAGGGCATCACCGTTGTTAATGGCTACATCCCATCCTCTCAGTGAAAATGGTCCAAATGCTCTGTCACAGCACAGCTAATCATCTGTCGGTTCTCGATCATGTCGGAATAGAATCCATGATTCTTTTGCGTCTGTCACCATGCCCAACAATCGCGAGTTTGAAGCTCGTCACAGTCATTCAATCCCTGAATCCTACTCGGAATACCACAGACAAGGTTTAGACTTTCCGGATTCTCAAGAGTGGCCGCCAAAGGGTTCTAGCTTATACCACGAAGATTCTAATCAAGGAATCCAAGAGATACTCACTTGTTCTAAGGTAGAACAGAAGTGGACCGGGCACTTATAAATTTTCGGGAAGGTTAAACCCCATTGAGCAATTATATATTTATATATATATATATATATATAAATATATATATATATATAAGAAGAGAAAAAGCTATGCATAGACTCATGGGGATGCGCGACGGGGGACAGTCCAGGGTTTAGCAGCCGGACTTATCGGGTTGGCTTGATAATCGATAGATGAGACTCATCAGCCATAGGACAGGCATACATTATGTGCATATTGTTTGCTTGCTTGTTTGTCCATTATCTATGAATGCCTAAGTGAGTGTACTATGTTAATTTTTATATTCGCTAATTGCAGTACTTGTATACTAGCTGTGTTTCCCCTGTCTTTCTTGTCTGTTTATGCGGTATCACTGGTGTTGGAGGATCGGAGAAAAGGTGGGGAAGTTAGAGAGTTTAGTTAAGTTTAAGGTTTGGTTTAGTTATTAGAAGACCACCCATTCATTGTTTTTGTTTTAGTTCTTTAAGTTTTATAATCTGATTGTTAGTGTTCTAGGATTACCTCTGGCATTCCCAAGACCTTATATCTTATGTACGTGGCACCTTTACCATGTTAAAAATCTCCAGTTCTCATTCCATAGGGATATTTGTGATTTTTAGATGCAGGTCAGGCGGCACCTCGCTGAGGCATACTGGAAGTTTCTGATAGCGGAGATCCTTGTCTTTGGCATTTTATTTTGGATATATGTATATACGTAGATACTTTTATCTCTACTACTTATATATTTGATGTATTAACTTCCTCTTAGAGGCTATTTTGGAGAAATAGGGTCTGTAACTTTGTATTTTGGGCCTATTTTGGGTTCTCCTATATATATGTATATATACTTATGCGCTTAGGCCGATTTATCTTCGCGAGCCGAGTCTTGAGCCTTGATATTTGTACCTTGAAACTCCCTTTCGGTTATATCTATGATAGCTTCTCTTATCTTATTCCGTTTGTCATTTACATGTTGTGAGTGGTGCACTTTTCATTTTACCATTTTCAATTTTAATCTTTTCTTCGAAGGCTCCTAGAATAACTCTTCTTCAACTATATTATATATATAAGTTTTTATTTTTAGAGGTCGTAGCGCCTCGTCACCTTTATTTTACATCCTAAGTGTAAAGCTTTGTGTAGTAAGGTGTTACAAAATATTATATCCGAAGGTCCTAACCACTTAGTCAGCCGACATTTATAGCATGGACACTTATATAGCCCTTAAGACTTAAATGATTCTATGTTGAAGACATATGCAACAAACGCGTCAATCCCCTCAAAGAATTCAAGTTTTAAACCCCTCGTCCATTGTTATCCCTATCATATATCCATATACAATGACTTAGAATCATCTTGCAATAAACACCCTAGAATTCAACCAGCAACACAACTTATTACAATTTTTAGAAAATTCGGCAGGGTCTCCTATAATTAGAGTCTCGCACCAAATTCGATTATCGTTTTCTCACAAACCAAATATGTTTTAAACAATTTAAATAAAATTTTGGCTCAACTTTTTCTTAATTTAGAAATATTGACCAAATAAATTTAACAGTTTTTACATAGAAAATAACTGCAGACATAAATTAAAATAAACATGCATTCAGTAATACATTAAATTCTAACTGTTCTAGTGCGTAAACCCTGATAATTCAACAATTTTTCAGAAAACAAGGATTTTGAGAAAGCGCCTCTACACGACCTTCTCCCACTTCTGCCCTAAAATATTATCCTAAGAAAAGTAAGTCCGACATAAAACTAAATAATTGATTATATTTAGAGATAGCATACCAACCTAGAACACAGATGCACATACTACAGAAGAAGTGAACTCCAATTAACCTTAGACAAAAGTAGCACCATCCTAATAAAAAAAAATATCTGATTAAATTCACAAGGTGGAATCAAAATAATTCAACAAACTAAATTAAAACTTCCAACAACTCAAGCACTATTATAATCTAACTTTACTTAACCTACCCTAACTATTTTTAATTTTATTTATATTAAATTAACATAGCAACTCCTAATCACAAACTTCATTGCACTAATTTAGTCAATACTTTAATAAAATACCTAAGAGTAAAGTGTTGTTTTTGTCCCCAACATTTGGGGTAAGTTCTATTTGTGTCCCTAACGTTTAAATCGTCCTATTTGTATCCCTAATGTTTATAAAAGTGATTCAATGTTATCCTACTATCAATTATAGTAACAAATCAGATTATATTTTTCAATTATTCTCACTTGCATGTATTCATTCTCAATTAGGTCTCACTTGGATGTGTTTGATTTTAATATTATACCCACTATTTTTGTTTAAATTCAATTATGTCCCTAGAAAAGTGAATTATGTAAATGCTGTAGGAATTAGTTTCAACTTTTGATGAGCTATTTTTCGGAGTGGATCATCGATTCTATCCCAGACATTTGTATTATAACTTCAAGAAGATATTTTTAAATCTCAAACTAAAGCGTTCATGATGTATAATTGACGGCAGGATAACATTGAATCACTTTTACAAACGTTAGGGATACAAATAGGACGATTTAAACGTTAGGGGCACAAAAAGAATTTACCCCAAACGTTGGGGACAAAAACGATACTTTACTCAATACCTAACAAAATCTTAAACTCACAAAAAAATATAAAAAAACTATACCAAAATTACCTCTGACTGTAGCTGTACAATGGTTGAAGTATAGCGGTGACAAGTGGCAACAACTTAACTACTACCGATGCCTAGGAACACCAACGGCGGCGGTAGGCTGACAGCTCCAACAGTAGTGAAGACAACGTGCATCGATAGTAATAGCGGAAGCTCTAGGTGGTGGTGGCGACAGCGGTAGCCTCAATGGAGGAGAGGTGCGCCGAAGATGAGAAGAGAGAGAGAGTCTTCGCAGAAGTAAGGGGGAAGGGTTTTGCGTTTGATTTTATCCCCAATTTTATTGTCGAATTTACTAGTGAAAATTTCGCCAGTAACGTGTCTAAACGCCACGTTTCATTAAATTGTTATACTGGCGGAATACACTAACGAAAAAATTGTCGATAAATTTGACATCAGTAAAATAAGATTTCATGCCACTAATTACCGTCAGATTCAGTGGCAGAAAAAAAAGAATCCGATGGCAATCAACTCTGGAAACGAAAGTTTGCTCATACTCAACGCAAAACTGCTGTTGAATCCGTCGTTAATACCCGTCACTAAATCTGACGGTACTCGATGTATTTTTTGTAGGGATATGTTCAGATTACATTAGGAGAATCTAATTTGCATTTAGATGTAATTTTCAATTTGAATTGCCACTTTGCAAGCCTTATAAAATTTTCTATATTTAAAAATTTATAATAACTTATTAAATACAAATTTATAGAGAATTAAATTAGTTTTAAAATAAATTTTGAAACAAATCAATCGAATAACTATAGTTTGAGATATTTATAAAATACTATATTAGTATGTTAGGTTAGTTTGTTATAATGCAATTTTTTACTATAAAATTGTAAGAAATTTATCCACTTTACCTAATTGAATTTGAATTTAATTTTGTACTAAACTCAAAAATAAATATAATTTTCTCATTTTTTTTATATAATCAATGATGATTCAAATCTAATAAATATAGAATGAGTTATAATTATATCTTAAAAAGTTGTTTATTATCGGTTAAAAATTTACTAAAATTTGTATTATCATATTTTTAAATTTTAAATTAGATCTATTAATTTTCTTAAGTGTATTATATTCTAATTTAATTTTTTCTTATAAATTTAAATTATTATAAATTTAATTAATTAATTATTGAAAAATAAACGTGAATGTTACGGAATTTTTCTAGTCGATATACTAATTAAACATATTAGGGAATTATTAGATATCCATAATCTCCGTTCCGGTATCTTAATCACTTGTCATAAAAGGATAAATGCAACGTGACTCCATCATTATTAATAGCTATCTAGCTTATGTTCAAATTTAATTTATTCTATACAATGTTAAGAAGATTTAATGGTGTTTCATGGATTCAGGAGAAGCAGTCGGTGGCTGCTGGCTGCTGCTGCTGCCATTTTCATCTACTTCTTTTCCTAATCTATCGCATTTCCACTCATCATCAGCAGAAGTAACATGCTTACATGTGCTTAGCTGAAGATGCATGGCAGAGATAGAATTGATGGTTTGCTGCATTTGTTCTTTTCCTTGGACCTCAAAGTTACAGATTCAAGTCGTAAAAATAGTCCTCGATATAATTATTTAGAGGGTGTATATTACATTTATGAGTGTGTTTCTATTTTGGACTATGCATTAACGCAGGATCTTGTGGAAAGATGCATTTGCTCCTTTTAAATCTATAACTAGTTTTATTATTTGAACATCTAAAATTTAAATAAATTTTACATGTGAAGTATAATAATCTAGTAGATATGTTTGAGTCTTTGAGAAAACGAGAGATAAACAAAAGGTGGTTAATTAACTAATGATATGATGTCATCAAGTTTTCATTAAAGAAAAGAAAAGTAAAAAACATATCTGACATGATATTGTTGTTGTTAGTATATCAAGCAATGTGAATTGTGGATCACAGAACATGGGGAAGACTCTTTTGAAGAGCGTGAACCTGTGGCCCCATGTCTCAACTCAACTACTTGACACTTTTACATTCAATTCAAGAACTTGTTTTATTTGGTATGGTCATAACTCCACCGTTCTGATGAGAGAATGATCATCTCTTTTTATATATATAGTAGTAAAGGATATATGTATGTTTAATTTATGATAAAAATGCAAGCTAAGGTGCCCTTTTCATGAGTATTGCTAGTTAGCAATTCCTATCTATCTCACCATAAATACTATACTATTTTGCAAAACTTGGTAGCATTAATTAAGATTAGACTAGACGAGTGGTAGCAACAATCTAATTAGTGGTTATTGAAAGTGCGTTAAGTAAACGTGGCTCCACAATACGATATGATGTGGACATATATATACAAATATAAGATAACAAAAATGGAACTACAAAGGGAGGGGACCAAGATGTAAGTGGTGCACACAGATCAATGCGAATTACACAAGAGTGGTATGAGATCATTCACATCACATGCTGTGCCTTCACGTACAGTAGTGAGAGACAGAGAAGAAGAACGGAGATGGCAGGGCACGAAGTTAGGTAGCCATGGATCACTTGCTGTGTTGTATATGTATAGAGAACTTGCATGCCGCAGGTATGTAATCTTAATGTACGACTCAGGGAAAAAAAAGAAACACTGCAAGTTGGAGGGATATTTCCTAAGTTCCTCTTACAATGCCACATGCATTGTGATCATTTCTGCATTCCATTTTTTTTCTTTTCGTTTCTCTTCTGCGATACATACAAAACAGAGAATCAAAGTAAATAGCATGTAATAGAAGGAAAAGAAACTAACATGAAACTAACATTTATAATTGACCTGTCTTTATAAAATAACTAAACCTTATTAGACGATCAGCAAAATTTGTTATTTTTTTTTGTTAGTCGTCAGCTATTAATCTTTAAAAATATAAGTTAAAAGTATATTATTAAATTATTAGACTAAAAAAATTGAATTAATAACTAAAAATAATAATAAAACATAATAAATTCTAGGAATTTCCTAACATTTTATATATATATATATATATATATATATATATATATATATATATATATATATACGCGCGTGCACGCATATAACTAGCATTTATAATTTAATTTAATAATAATAAATTTATGTTTAATTAGTTACTAGCTTTTCAAGTGGACACCACAAAAGTATCCAACAACACAAGTATGAGCAATGCTTGTGCATTCCAAAAAAAAAAATGATAAAGAGTAGTGTTCCTTAGAAAATAACTTATACTATTACAAGTAACAAGCATATGTTTTGAGCTTTTTATTTTTATTTTTTTTGATAATCTTAGAAAAAAAATATATTAACATGGTTTATAGGTTATTTTTTAAATATAAACTATTGATATAAAATATAATAGCAATATTATATGACCAATAAAATTTATTATTTTTTATTAATATTTAACCAACAAATATATTTTTATATTAAATTATAAATTTTAAATCTTAAACCCAATAATATAAAAATAAATTGTTAGTCATCTGTCAAAATATAATAAATGAAAATTTCTTATTTGATTTATTAACAAAAGGTAAAATACTCTTTATTTAGCAAGAGTGTTTAACAATAAGTCAACAAGTATCTATATATTATAACACAAAAATATAATATTAAATTGGTCGTAATCTTGTTTTGGTCTTTAAACTTTAAAGTGTCCTATTTAAATCTAAAAAAATTTCATTTAGCCTCAATGTAATTCCATCGTGAGGTCAAAGTTAAATAATTAACGGAATGTTCTACATGACAGCAGCACAAAAATAAAGTCGATAATTTGAAGAACAAGTACAAGCTCTGAAAGTACAAAATTAACTGTGGATACATCAATACATTTATTTATCATTCTTCTTAGTTTTATAGAAAATATTTTTAAATTATAAGAAAAATGATAAATAAATATATTCATGCATCCACGGTTGATTTTGTGTCTTTGGAGCTTGTACTTGTTCTCCAAATTATTGATCTTGTTCTTGTACTGCTATCATGTAGTACAATCCGTTAATTATTTAATTTTGACCTCACGGTAGGATTATATTGAAGCTAAATAAAACTTTTTTTAGATTCAAATAGGACACTTTACACCTTAAAGACCAAAATAAAATTACATTCAAGGCCAATTTAGTACTTTACTCTTAATTTTTTCTTTTTGGGTTAAAACAAATTATATTTAAAATTTTCATTGGCTAATTGTAAATAAATGTTTTTGTTAAAAAAAAAAAAGTAAAACTTAAAACGGGCCAAACCATGTACCATGAAAAGGCGGCAATGGGGAAGAAACCCAAAAAGTGAGGGCCTTAATGTCCTTCAACAACAACGCATGGCCCCCAAAAAGGGCCCTAGGGCCCTTGTCTTTTGTCCCCACATTACCATTTTCTATCTCTATTCTCTAATACTAAGTTACTAAACTGAGCATCATAAATAGGCACCACGTTCCCTTTGATTTTTCACAGTTCACAACAAACTTGACATCAATACACAATGGCTATGAGAAAATCAAGTGGCAGGCTTGCTTCTCAAACAACAATGATCAAGCAAATGGTGAAGAGATGCTCCAGTTTAGGAAGGAAACAACAGCAGCAAGGTGAAGACGTTCCAAAGGGTCACTTTGTTGTTTATGTTGGTGGAGTTGGAGAGAAGAGAAGCAGGTACATTCTTCCCATCTCCTTCCTCAGCACACCACAGTTTCAGATCCTCCTTCATCAGGCAGAAGAAGAGTTTGGATTTGATCATCAAATGGGTCTCACCATTCCTTGTCAACAACATGTTTTTGAGTCTCTTACTTCCATGCTCAGATGAACCATCAAACCATCACCTGCTAATTCAAACATGAAGCTGCTTCATTGCTTCTCTCTCTTGATTTTCTCCGTTGTTTAATTTCCATTCATCACATGTTATATATATTTATATATTGTAAATCTTGTAGCTAGCTAGAAAAAGCAGAGCATTTTTTCCTGCAGAGTTGAGTGCCAGTGGCAGGAACTAATTTCATGTCTTGTTCATTTCCTTGTCTATGTTTTGATTGAACTATGGATTATACAATCTTAAGGTATAGTATGATGATGAGCATTGAACCACACTTTAATTCAGTTTATGCCACTCAGATTCATCACCCTTCGGAAAATCACTTGCACCGGAATGTTTGGTCACTACCATTATTCATATGTAATAATGGTTACTCATTTAGATAGGAAACTAAGCGGGACAATGTCATATATTATATTAGAAATTAAATTAAACATAATCTTTGTCAATACTTTTTCAAAGCTCGTGCAAGATATTTTTCCGTCTGATACAATATGAGTATATGGCAATAAGCAAAAAAAAAAAATGATGATAATAATGATAATAAAATTAAATTTATGTGAGTCAGTAGTTGACAATACAGACTGGATATTTAATTAAATTTGGTCTTGGTATGGATTTAATGTGTGTGCATTATAGACACAGTGTTTGACTAATCATGTATTATTAGATTAAAAAAGACAATCACTTCAGTGAAATATAAAAAAATACAATTAATTTTGACATGTACTCCATAAATAGTCTCCAAAATTGTCGATTGGATATCATCGCGAAAATTCTTATAATGAAGTACACTGTTAGCCCAAAAGACCCAAAAAATAAAGCCCATTGGATATGATTCTATATTAAAATTGGAACATAATTTGATTCTTTCACCCCTTAAATGAATTCATTTGGTACTTGAGAGTTGAGTCTGATTTTTTCTTTTTGGACTTTACCAAAAAAATGAGAGAATCGTTATAAGAGGATGAGGATCTCATCAGGACGTGACTGACAGTCCGATCCGGTCAAAATCAAAGATGGTTTATGTTGTTGAATGGGTCAAATTCGGATAGACCCAGACCACCCGACCCGTGCACGAACGCCTCAGCCGAAGCGGGGAAGGAATGCTCCGGGGGTGTACCAGTGGACCAGCGTAAATTTTGGAATTTATTCCAAAACAAAAAGGCAAAAGTTTAAGGTCAATACTACAGTGTTGAAAGTGAAGTTTTTCAGCACGTACTAAAATTAGATGGCAGTAGGGAGTGTGAGGCGTGTTGTTGAGTGTGGTTCACGCGCAGACAACTTTTACTGCAACAGTAGGTGGAGTATAACTGTATAAGTTGATTTGCTGTGATCGTTAATGTTAGTGTATAAGTTGTTGCTAATAACAATTAAGCTAATGGGCTGAGAAATTTTTGTTGGATAAGGTATTTATTGGTTCCAAATGAGGACTTTAGGTTATAAACGATCTCCAATTTTGTTAGATGAAAACTAGTTTGGTCATATGAGAAAAACTTAATAAAGTTATCATTGAATGGCTTTGGTATTGAATTTCAACACAGCTAGATTTTGGATTTAGAAAGAAAAAGGTAGTATTTAAAAAAAGTTATTAATCCATATTGTGATGAATATGTTGACAAAAAAAAATGTTTGAACGCAATTTACACACAAATATAATATTCTTTTTAATTAGAATTTATATAATCCTTATGAAAAGTTCAGTTATTTTTTGGAAGAGTTCTTTTAGGCAGACAATAATGGTGCAAACAATAGAAATTATAGGCTGCACTTTAAATTTACTAAAACAAAAAATATTTTACTTCGTTTATCCATCATAATTCTAATTCTAGCCTCTCATCTTTTACGTTTCTCTTTTTTATTGCAGTCGTTTCACTCTCTCTTTCTTGTAGATTAAATAATTTGAAATTTTTTCCTTTTTCTTTTACTATTTTAAATTAGTGAATATTTTTTAATTTTAAAATTCTTCCTTTTTTTTTTACTATTACAATTATTTGAATTTAGAAAAACAAAATAAAAATATTGTATAGTTATTAGAACGAATTCTAAGTGTCATCTATTCAAATAGTATAAGGTCTAAATTATTTATAACTATGAGATAACATTTAACTCGTCTCTTAAAATTTTAAAATTTTTCTTTTCATTCTGTATAGTTTAGAATTTATGATTTTAGTGTTTATTATGTAAGGTTTTTAATGATTGAATTATGTATACTTTGTAAGATCGGGGGTTTAAACTTTAGAACTGAGGCTTTAAGATTTAGAATTTTTATTTTTTAATTTGTAACAAGTCAATTATGTGTATCGTTTTGTAATTAGGCGTAAAACATAATATATAATTTTGTAAATGAAATTAAATTTACTAAGTTAGTTAATTAAAATTAAATGGACTAAGTACTTTGTTATCTGATGATTTTGATTTTTTGTTCTTTAAAATAAAGTTGAACATCATATCTCGAACACTTAATATCTATTTTCTTTATTTTTTTTAACTGTGACTGAATGTATAGTATCTTGTGATTTATAAAATTCGGGTCAATATATTCAAAATGTGTACCGTTGATAAACCATTATTTTATGGTTTATCTTGTATTAAATAGAGTTGTTTTTATCAATTTTTTGTACACTTATTCATATGAAATGCATGGTTTTACATTTTCCTTCCCAAATTGATGCTATGATTGAAAACATGTTTATTTGGCCTTTAATTCGTTATTTTTAATCCTCTCTTATTTTCATTCGATGCCGTGATATGTGTGTTAAGTGTTTTTAGAGATTACAGGGCAGGAATGACTTGGAAGATGGAAAAGAAGCATGCAAAAGAGGAAGGAACACAAGGAATTAAAGATTTCATGGGCGAGCAGCGACACACACGCGTGAAGCACGCGTACGCGTGGTTAGGAGACAGAACAGTGATGCTTCCACGTTTACGCGTACGCGTAACTGGAAGATTGCACATCGACGCGTACGCGTGGACGACGCGTACGCATGGAAGGCCATCACGTGCTGCATATCAGAATTCACCGAGGGCGATTTCTGGGCCTCTTTTTGACCCAGTTTCAGGCCCTAAAGTCCAGAATAGATGCAGGGGTGTAGCTTAGACTTAAGACACTTTCATACTCTCATAGTTTTAGGTTTATTTTAGGGAATTCTAGAGAAAAACACCACTCTCCTAGGGTTCATAGCTTTTCTAAATTTCGCTTTCGGATTGGAATTTGAGAAGAGTTGCTGCTATCTCCGGTTGAAGTCTCATCACTATAGTTTACCTTTTCATTACTCTACTCTTTTATTTTTCCATTCAGTTGCTTGGATTCATGTTATGATTTTCTTACTTCTACATTTATTAATATAATGAATCAATTTCAGTTTGAATTCCATTACTTGTTGAATTCCTTTCAATTACTTGTTATCTCCAATTTTAGTTTTATTAATTTCAATTTTAATTACCATGTTCCTTCTCTACTACCTTCATATGCTTGTAGAAATGACATTCATATTTGGAGTAGAGCTCCCAATTTGACTATGGAGTTGATTAATAGGGAACCCTTGAGTTGGAATACTCAAGTATTAATAGGTAATTGGAAATTGCTGCCAATTGGATTATCACTAACTCTAACCCTTCCTTGGGAAGCGATTAGGAATTGTGAATCGAAGTTGGTTACCTATTTGACTTTCCTTTATTAATTAAAGGATAACCAAATGGAAGCAACAACCATTTCTCTATTATACTTAGGAAAACCAATAAGGATAGAAATTCCTATTAATTTTCTCCTAGTCAAGGCTTTTCAATTTCAAATACATAACACCTCCAGTTATTATTTCTTGCTTAAATTTTTTAGTTATTTATTTTTCCAATTCCAACATCAAAATTTCTCAAAAAAATTTCTAATCAATAATTCGCACCTTCTTTCAACTCGTTGAAAAATGACATGGAAATTCTACTCCCAGTTAATTATTCTAAATTGTGACAAACCCCTTTTAAATTGATAAGCGAAATTTAGTCAGTTAAGAACTGTATTTACAACGTTATTTTATTAGAAATTCTTAACTGGCAATTTTCTGCCCATCAATTTTTGGCGCCGTTGCCGGGGAGTTGCAATAGTGTGCTAAATTGTTGATTGGTGTAAATATTTATTTTATTTACATTATTGCATTTTTCTTTTTATATTTTATTACCATGAGCTATATGTTTCTTTCATTGAATGACACGTTCACTACCGGATCCGAGCTTAGCCGTGTTTGATCTTGAGATCGAAAAACCTATTTCGCGTATTAGGCGAGCTTAGCGTCAGTTAGCCTCTGAGGGTGGCGAAGGGGTTCTACTAATTCACCAATCTTATCTGAAGTTGAGTCTGAAGCGTCATTTGAGGAAGAAACAAGCTCCTCTTCTACTGATTCTGTTGATTCACGTGCAGATACTATGGCGGAGCCTAGAAGGATTACTCTCCAGGAAGCAGGAGCTCCGGAGTTTACACTGCAGCCATATCAAGCGCGTCATCCAAATCTAGCTGCGGATTTTGAACTAAAGACCGTTCTGATCAATCTACTGCCCAAGTTTCATGGCTTAACTGCTGAAGAGCCTATCAAACACTTCAGAGATTTTCAGACAGCCTGCTCAACTACTAGGCGGCATGGTGCAGATGAGGTTACTATATGGTTATACGCCTTCCCGTTTTCTCTTGAGGAAAAGGCAAGAGAGTGGTTCTACACTCAACTTGAAGCAGTTGTTACAAACTGGGATCTGCTCAGAAGGGAATTCCTGGACAAGTTCTTTCCAGTAGAGGTTACAGATAGACTGAGGAAAAAAATTTCCTGTATTATCCAAGGCAAATTAGAGACTCTCTACGAGTATTAGGAATGCTTCAGGAATCTCCTAGGCTCATGTCCCCACCACAAGATTGACTAGTTGGTGTTGATTAGCTATTTCACACAAGGCATGAAGCCTCAAGATAAGACTACATTAGATGCTGCGAGTAATGGCTCTCTGAAGTAGTACAAGACAGCGACAAAAGCGTGGCAACTGATCACCGATCTGGCTGAGTCTACCCGAAATGCAAGGCAGAGGAACAATCATCCCAAGACTATTGCAGAAGTTTCCTCTAGCAGTGAGATAGTTGCACTTGCCAAGACTCTGGGAGAGATGACCAGTATATTGAAGCAGCTCTAGCTTAATCAACAACAACCTCCGCCTCTTCCACAACAACATTGTCAACAGTTAATCCCTCAGAGAGTGTGTGGAATATGCGCTTGCTATTCTCACTATACTAACGAATGTCCTCAACTCCAACAAGAAGATAATACGTTGGTGGCTACTCATAATTTCTATGACTGTCCAAACCAAGGATACTATTAGCAAGGCAGTAATTTTAGCCAAGGAGGCAACTACAATCAAGGTTGGAGAAACAATTCCAACCAAGGATGGAGGGACAATTACAACCAAGGAGGCAGGGACAACGATGGAAGTCAAAGATGGAATAACAACAACAACTATCAGCAGAACCGGAATCAGCAGAATCCTCCATACAGAGCGTCTCACCAAAGGTAAGCCCAAGCACCTCAATTCAACCAACAGCAAGCCCCTCAAATTACCTACCCCTCTTCCTCTTCTAATGATGAGATGCTTTGCTCTATTGCGCAAGGACAAAAAGACATTTAGAATACACTTAACTCTACCATAAATGGTCTTAACTCCACTTTACAGGCTCTCATCTCCCGGTTGGAACCACCTTCTACCCCCAACAATCAGCCTTCAAGCTCAAGTGTACTTCCTTCTAAACCTTTACCCAACCCCAAAGGTGAAATCAATGCCATCACTTTGAGGTCTTGCACTACACTGCAAGAGAGGAGTCCCAAGGAGCAAAGCTCAAAAGAAGATATTCAAGTTGAAGACATTGTTGAGGTAGAAGATGTAGAAGAAGAGGATGTGGTACAAGGTACAGTTGCAAAAGAAGTAGCTCAACCAAGGAATTGAGTACCTAAGAAAGATGATGCTGTGAGAGAAGTCATTCACATTCCTTTTCCACACCTTGCTAGGTGGACAAAAAAGCAAATGGAGCTAGACCCAAAAATGGTAGAAATTTTCAAAAAGGTTGAGGTAACTATTCCTCTTTTTGATGCCATTCAACAAGTACCTAAATATGCTAAGTTTCTAAAAGATTTATGCATGGATAAAGATAAGATAAATG
This sequence comes from Arachis hypogaea, assembly GCF_003086295.3. Lineage (NCBI taxonomy): Eukaryota > Viridiplantae > Streptophyta > Magnoliopsida > Fabales > Fabaceae > Arachis > Arachis hypogaea. The sequence continues at coordinate 2,224,056 of NC_092043.1, read as the reverse complement.
ACTTAGAAACTATTCCTTTAGGTAGCTCTATTTATGTTTTAATGGGTGCTATACCGGAAAAATGTAGCGATCCCAGTCCATGCATGGATACTTGCACTATAGGGGGTGTAGAATTTATTAACTGCATGTGTGATTTAGGTGCATGTGTTAGTATTATGCCATTATCTATATATGATGCCTTGAGGCTTCCACCCTTGAAAAGGTCGGCAGCATGTTTTGTTTTGGCAGATAAAAGTATAATCTCAGTGGTTGGCATCGCGGAGGACGTCCTGGTGAGCATCAAGGGGCTGACATTTTCTTTAGACTTCTACATTTTAGAGATGCCCCCTAGTGACTCCGGTAGACCTTTGTCCATCTTGCTTGGAAGGTCATTTCTGAAAACTTCAAGGTTCAAGTTGGATGCCTTCTCAGGAATCTATATTTTAAAAAATAGAATCATAATTAAAATTTTTTCACGTTTATTTTTCTCATTCAATAAAGTAATGTCTTAAATTTTTGTATTCGATTAAAAAATTATAAAAAAGTAATAGTTTCTTAAATTTTAATTATTATCTAATTCTTTTACTAATATAGCAATATAGTATAAATTATTTATATAATTTAGAATATCTCATTTTTTTAATCTCTTAATGACATAAAATTATTAAATACTTACTTTTTGAATGAAAAAATAAAGCATAGAATATTTTTATTAATTATGATTCCATTTTTTTTAAAATATTGTTTGTATGTATTTTTTAATTATATTATACTTTTATAATTATGTGAAATCTAATTATTTTAATTAATTTATTAGATATATTTTAATAAAAATTAAAAGCAATGACTATAAATACTAGTGCGCAAAATTGAACTCTACACAACTTAACCGGCAAGTGCACCGGGTCATCCAAGTAATACATCAGGTGAGTGAGGGTCGATCCCACGGAGATTGTCGGATTGAGCAAGCAATGACTATCTTATAAATCTTAGTCAGGCGATTAGAAAATATGGTTGTTTGTTTAAAGGCATAAACGAAATAATAAGAACGAGATACCATATTAGTGTAAAGGCAATGATGGATAATTAGTTAAGGCTTCGGAGGAATGTATTCTTTCCGGATTAACTTTTCTTACTGTCTACTTCAACAACGAACGATTCATTTAATGGCAGCCGTAATTAACTAACTCATGTAGCATCCTCATCAAGTTAGTCTCTTCTGAACCATAGCAGTCCATCATATATGAGCAATTCATGTAGCATCCTCATCAAGTTAACTCATGGCTTCCCACAACAGTCGAAGGTGAAGACCTAAGCAATCCACTCCCCTTCGCGATCCTACTCAAAACGCCACAGACAAGGTCGAATCTTCCGGATCAGGGAACGCTGCTTCTCATACTCTAGCCTTGACGCCACAGAAACCTCAGTAACCCACGGTCAACGGGATTATATGTCACATATCCAAAGTCGCCCAGGCACGCTCTTGAAATCCACAGTGCATTCTCTAGCTTATGATTATCTTATCCCACCATCATCGAGAAAAAGGTATGGAAGGAATTTAAGTTGTTTAGGGGATTCAACCTTTTCCCACATGCTGAATGATAGGTTTGGAGGAGTTTGATTGAAGCCTTCAAGGCACCAAATATTGGAAACATGGACAGGAAAAGCATTTTAGAAGTAGTTTTTGTACTTTTTCTTTCTTCCCGTCACCCCCTTCCCAACAAAAGTGGTCATAGCAACTAGCAAGTTTATTTTCACATAGATTAAATTATGTTTGTTCGTAATGAAAATCAAGCAAAATTTACAGTTTTTTTTCCCATAGAAGTTTCAAGTAAATTCAGCATTGTGTATCCTATCAAGATCTGAACACTAACCCTAAGCTCATCAGGTGTTTGAATACGAATATTTATAAATTACTTATCAAAAGGTAATTTTAAAATAGTGATTATTTCAATAAAGTCATCTTTATATGAAAATAATATTACAAACTATTAAATGATTTAAGATATTTGACTAAACCATCTAATGGTTTACAACATCATCTCTTTGTGGAAGTAGCTATCTTTTAAAAGAGTGTATCTAAAATATAATTAGATCTAGCATAAAATATATAATTAGTTTTCCCATACTCATCTAAGAGGTTGTGGATTCGAATCTCCCTATCTTTGGTAAAAAAAAAAAAAAGAATTTAAAGCTGAAAGTGTCAAAACCAAGCAAACTGCTGTTCACCTGCATTCAGTTTTGGTCATTACTCATTTAACTTAATTTCATTTGAGTCATTTCATTTACTCACAAGAATGAAAGATTAAATACAACAAAGTGCTAGTATCTAACTAAATAGCAGGTTAGGGTGAGTAATTTTACATCAACAATTGATAATTGTCTTTGGCTTTTTTGCTCACAATAAAATCTCAGAGGGGCTTGAATAGCCCAGATAAAAAGATTACAATCTACATCAGAACTTTCAATTAGGAAAAAAGTGATCATTTGATAATACAACCTATATAGGAAGGCCTACAATGTTGAGATGAGCAGTATGAATATGATCTTCATGTTTTGAGTTGAATTTGGAGCGGCGCTCTTCATATGATGCTGCATTCAGTTCAGTAAGAATAAGTCAGTAAACAACATCTGGTGTGAAGCTTACAAGAACAAAATTCATAAACATTCCAGATACATGCATTTGAGTAAATTTCTATACAAACTTTAAAGTATAGAAGGTGACCGAAACTTACGCTCAGTTGGTCGCAACATAGTAGGGACATGTGAAGGTTTCTTTTTGATTCCTCGAGTAGGTTGATCCGGAAAAAGATCAGTTATCAACATTAGACCACTGTAAAGACAAGGAATACAACACTAATTCGGGAATGCATTTTGCTGTACCTTCTGATAAAGGCACACAATTACGAAGTGCCTCATGAAAGATAGCAGGTTCAAGATAGTAAGTTTGGCATTCATTCGTCAAATGTACATGCAGTGCTTCTCCAGAATCTATATACGAGATAAATTAATGAAGTGATAGTATCGAATTTCTCTAAATAAAATACACACAACTAGACAAGTGAAGAAGAAATATTGAAAAGATGATGCATCTCCAATATGCTAACTGGTACTGGACTTCTAGGAAGAATCCAGTGAAAGAGCAAGTCAACATGTTCTGTAATCTAGGAAAAATCAGAACTACCTCATGAGCATATAAACTTAATATCTTCAAATTCACACGACTGAAGAACCAATGGAACCTCCAAAGGTGTATTGAGGTTTCCTTGGGATACTAGTAGTGTCCAGTAGCATATCAACTACCTACAAAATTTAAGCAGTGAAGTGTTTAGCTCAAAGTACTAAAAAGGATAAACATTCCTAGGATCTAAAATTGGCTTCGGCAAGTAAAATTGGAAAATGTCATATAATACACATGCGGCCATCAGTCATCAGACATGAATGACTTTACCGGATAATCTTAAAGGACAAACAAGGCAACAGCAAAACAAAATTTTAAAGTGATTTAGTTGAGAGTTTTAGGCACCCACATTTAGAGATTCCAGGCCTTTGCCAATCATGAATAGAACAGCAACCATGCAGTGAACCTGGTGCCATAAAAAAGTACTATCTCTGATTTTAATCACCCAAAGTTCATTATCACCATACCTGCAGATAAACATAAAAATGATACACAAACTTCAAGCCCAAAAATACTGAATTCTGAAATGAAATAGATTTAAGGCTTCTCTCCTCATATTACATACGGTCTACCAATTGTCAACAAAAAAAGTCTCAGCTTGATTATAACACGTGATTTCTATTATAACATTTTTGATATGAACTGCCACAAAAGGAAAAAACATAACAAGAGCCTAAAATAAGAAACAACGAGGTTGCAGGAGAGCGGTGATAACAACAACTACTACAGCGACGGTGCTTGAACGACGTCGTCAATGGCTGAAAGAAAGCAGAAACAAATACCGAGTGAGAGGGAAGGATACCTGAGGACGGTGGCGCTGCTTGTGACGACAGCTGCGGCGATGCTTTGGAGGTCGGCGACGGCACAACAGACGGAGAGAACAGGACACCCAATGAGGCGGTTATGCTCGGGTGGCGCGATGACGGTGATGGAACGGGGGAGGAGATATAGAGAATTAGGGTTCATTCTTTGGGAGCATAATTTGAGGAAGAAGTAAAGATTCAGTTTTTAATATTTTAGTAAATTATACAATTACTCATTTTTTACTTTAATTTAATTATCAAATAGTTTAACCATAGTTAACATAGCAACTAATTAAAGAATGACATGTCATAGAGAATAAATGTACATATTATTATAGGATAAGTAGAGTAGAATTCACTTTAATATTAACCATAAAATTTAGGAGGCTTTCTTATGAAGTTTATGTAGTTCATTAATTTCAAAGGTTTATAAATATCTTTTCTCAATACTCAACACACTTTTCAGCCTATTGGCATATACACAATAGACTCTAAATAGAGTAAGTCTTTTATTTTTCTAAACATATTAAAGCTTTTTATTTTTATCATGTTCAGGTGGATAATCTTTTTCTTGATATATTTTTGGTTCAATCTATTGCACATAGAAATAGATAAGAGACGATTTTTTCCTGCTGATTTTTAAGATGATAGAATTTTTTACTTTAAAATTAATCCTAATGAGGTCAGTTTAATTTATTTCTAATACTTCTCTACTATGTTTATATAATTTTGTAAATTTATTTCAATCATAATCTCATTACAACTGATTTAGTTCAAATTTATTTTGAATGTGTATTTTTTGTTGCATGTAGGTTCATCCTGGCTTTTCTTCAATATTCTATAAGAGATATAAAGACCAACTTAATGAGAGGGTTTTTTTCATTGACTTTAATGAGAATTTGGTTGAGTTGATTATTGAAATGTGTCAATCTGTTAGGATATATTTTATTTAATTTAGATTCGAATATTCGAATATGAGATGTTATGAAGTCAATCAAGTTACATGGAAAAAGAATAAAAGTTGTAAAAGGCAATAAGTAAATACGCTATTAAATCATGGAATTAAAGTCGGGAGATGGCTATATGGTAACGTCTCTAAAGTCTAACCTTATAAAGGGAAATAGAGAATGGGGATGCTTCCGTAAAGATGCAGAAAACGTCTTTTTTTAAAGATATTTTTTAATAATTAAAATTTAACACATATAATAATTTAAATTATGTTATTTTTATCAAAATTAGGTCAGAAAAATTAATTTGATAAATGAATAGTGAATCAAATTTTGAATATGTCTAAATTAATATTATTTTTTATAAAAAATTACTACAATACCCCTATTATATAAAATGATTAAAATACTCTTATTATATATATTAATTTTGAAAATTCTAAATTCTAGCCCTTTTTCTCTATTGTTATAAGGTTAGAATTTAAAGTTTTTAAAATTAATATATATATATATATATATATATATATATATATATATATAATAGAGATATTTTAGTTGTGTTTTATAATAGGAATATTATAGTAATTTTTTATAAAAAATATTAATTTACACCAATTCAAAATTTAATTTATTAATTTTTGTGCTAAACTGATTTGTCCACTCTAATTTTAATAAAAATAATATAATTTAACTGATTATATGTGTTAAATTTTAATTTTTAAAAAACATCTTTAGAAAAAGACGTTTTTAACATCTTTATTTAAGTGGCTCCCAATAGAGAATATTAAAAGTAGGTACATATTATTTGATTATCACCTAAAATATTCAATGACTTAAGTATTGAAGTGTTTTTGTAGGTTGTCCTCCCAACTGAATTACCAACGAGATAAGGATCGAGATTCCTATCAACTCCTAAGCTCGAAAATACTACCTCAGCTCCAAAAATCTTCAGTTACATAGTTTTGTTTTTATTTAATTTAATTTTAATTATGCATAATTATTAATATAAATATAATTTTTTTAATATTTACAAATTAAAAATAAACAAAAAATATCTTTTATTATTCTCAATCTACTTTTTTCTCATTATATGATGTCTACTAATATTATTTTTTTAATAAATAATCATAATATATAATAATATAATACGTATAAATTAATTAAAAAATTAATAAAATAGAAAAATAATAATTACTTTAGTATAAAATAGTTAAAAAATACATTTATTATAAAAAATATAATTATTTAATTATAATTAGATCATTGATTCAATTAATAACTCCATAACTCGATTCGTGACTCAATGATTTGATATTCTGATCGAATGGATTGCTAGTTTTTTTTTTTTTTTTTTGTCAGGAATGGATTGCTAATTTGAATTTGATAACAGGAGTGTAAAAGGTTTGAAATGTCCAAATAAACAAGTCCAATCCAAAATTACGAGTTTATTAGCACATACAGTTGATGAAAAATATAGGCGTATTTGCCGCTCAAACCTTGAGAATAAGTTTCCATCAATATCCTCCACTAATTAGAACACATTGCATACTAATATTACTAATAATTAAGACGATTCAATAATTAGTTAGCCTTGTTATACCGTTCATATACATTCCAAATTTAAAGGCGTTGCCGTTCATACTACGGCACTACATTATAACTATAGTATATCAGCTAGTAATTTAACGGTTCAACCAATAATTTAATGACCCAATACTTTAACCGGTTTGATTGTCGTTTGAGTTTTGATGCCTATGGATCTCATGCTGATTGTAATTCCAAGATAGAAAATGCTAACCCGTTCTTGGAGCCATTTTTAAAGAAGCTGTATGTAGCTATGTTTTTTTTTTTTTTTAACAAAGAGCTCAACACAACAAGTGGAGTATAGAGAGTAGTAACAAAGTATCAACTAAAAATAAAATAAATAGAATAAACGAAACTATATATACCTCTTTGTCATCTCCAGCATTGCCATCAACAATAGAAAGAGTTAACATCCAACCACTCTTTGTAGTTCAGAAAAGACATGTTGAGAATCTCCTCAACCCTTTTTCTTTTGTTCTGAAAGATCCTCTGGTTCCGTTCCAATCATATGTTCCATATGATCACGCAGAAACACACCATCCGTCTCTTGCACTCCTGTTTTGTACTTGAGTTCTTAGTCTAACTCTGGAAGTGTTCCTTTTCTGCACCTGGACAAGCCCATTACATTCCAACATATGATAACCAAGTACACCATACCTGCCACAAAGCTACAACAAAGAAATATGTGGTCGTCATATTCAACACTATTGTTATGGTATATTAATTTGTACCGTTGATATAGTTGTCAGTTGAAGTTGAACAATTTTTATTATTGCTCGCAAAGAATCAAGGTATAGATAAATTTAGTGAAGGAAAATACAACATAGTTTAAGTTCTGTTTTTGGTTTGGTAAGGAGAATTACAACATATAGAGAGAGACTTATGTCAATACCTGCTATTTAAGTTACAGAAGAAGCTCAAAACGAAAGAAAACAGCATATAGTAACCATTTACAAAGCTGTTACATACAATAACAAGAATGGCCTCAGATTATATGCAATGATGCATGGTATTCTCCACTCAACAACACAACAAACCAAATTACCAAAGAGGCTAATTTAATAACTCAACGAGAAGGTTTTCCTTTTGATGAGAAGAATCTACTGAAGCCTCGCGCATGCTTCTCCGGTGTAGGCGTGGAAGAAGCCGCCGGTGAGGAGGCTGATTTGGTTGGCCTGTGTCTTGCTTTGTGATGCCGCACCGGGGATCTCGCTAGAAGGCTCGACTCGTTGTCTGGGCTAGATAAGCTGTTGGAGAAGTGCAAGGGTGAACCAGAACCCACTCTTTCCACCAATTTAGAACTACCACTTTCTGGCTTTGGATTTTCTAGATGCAGAGCATTTAACTGCTTCTCAAGAAGAAATATAGTTTCCTGACACTCAGCTAGCTTCTCCGCCGCCGTTGCCAAATCTTTCTCCTGCATTAAACAAGGAATCTGTCTTTGAATTTTAACACCATAATATATATTTAGCAATATGGATTATGGCATGCAGTTTATTATGTTCTTGTTACCTGTGTAGACTTCATGCGACTATCAGCTGCTGAACTCTCAATCCTAACAGAAAAACATGAGAACTAGTTAGATATTATATTACTGTAAATTAGCTACATGAAACCATGCTCTTCATCTAGAATTAAACACATATATACAACATAGACAACATAGGATGGTATCTAACCTCTGTAGTTGCTCCTCCAGCACCTTGCTTTTGGCCAATACGGTTTCGTGAGCCTTCTTTTCCTCTTGAAGCTTATTCTCCAGGGTTTCTGTCTCAATTTGAAGACGATTCAGCTTGGTTACAAGCTCTTGGGCACGTGCTTCAAGTGACTTGTATGACTCTGCCATGCACTTCAGCTGCGTCTCAGCCAAGCTGTTTGATTTTATAGCAGAAGCCAATTCTGATTTTACTTCTGCTAGAAGTTGCTCAGTCTCTAGCAATTGAGACTTTGTCATTTGTAGATTTTGAGCACACTGTGACAGATCAGTTACTAGTTTTCGATTCTCCTGTTTCAATTCTTCATATTCATCGGAGAGGCTCTTCGATGTAGAAACCACATTTCCATCATCAGGAACCTCAGGATCAGAACAAGGATTCAGAATAAGGGAAGAACCATTTTGATATCTATTTCCAGATGCATTGTCTTGAGCTAGCTTATTTTCAGGCAAAGCAATCTTATCTATACAATCAGGAGAGTTATTTTCAGCTTCTGTACCCTTGTAGCCAAGAACATTAAATCTGAACTCACTTGCTTTAGTTAAAACACTGGACAGGCCAAGAACAAACTGGACCAAACTTGCATTGTTACATAGAAGTTTATCGTAAGTAAAAGAGAATTCCTCAATCTTTTTACTCATTTCACTTCCATCGGACGATATGTCATGAAATGATATTGCTTCTTTGCCAAGTAACAACACAAAGTCGTGAATATCAGAAATTGCAGCTTCCAAATCTGAGTTTATCTGCACATATTCGTTGGAATAGTGGGATGAAGTGGCTTCTTTGTCCGTTTCTATTATGTGCTTAATATCTTGTATGATCTTCCCTACGTCTGCATCATTAGCAGTGAACTCAAAAATTGATAATATTCTTGACCTAAGCTCTGATAGTAGCAAGTCGTTGCTCTTTATATCATTGTTCTCTTCAGATGGAACATCTTTGCAAGATACCTCATCTAAATTGGTGTCATTTGACAAACGAGCTAACTTCTCCACTTCTAGAAAGTCATCCATTAGTTCCAACTTCTTAGTGGCTTCAGATTTGATTGATTTTTCAGTGCTTTTTTCTTTAGGGAATTGGGACAGCCCGGAGACTATTGCCGTAGACCAAGAGTCAGCACAGCTTCCTGTATCATCATTTCCATCTTCAGACATGGAGACCAAGCTTGGAGCATTGCTTGCATGGATCATCTGGGTGATGGATTCTGGGGATCCTTTCTGCTGATGCTGTGTTTCCCAACTCTGAAGTTTGCTTAGTGTTTTAGCACACATACTCCTTGATGCCTGCAATTCACTGTTACGTTTAGCCAAAGCTTCTTTCAGCATCTTTGTTTCTTCTTCCATTGCCAATAAACGCCCCGAGAGAAATTCATTCTCTTTCTGGAATTTTTGTACATTCTCTAAGGAGAACTCAGTCAATGGGGACAAATACGGAGCAGCAGGTTTCACGGGAGACTTCCTTATTCGACTCTCTCTGTAATCATGGCCAAGGCCTTCAACTTCTAACTTCATCTGTGCGAGTGCAGCAGGGCCAGGTAACTTCTTCCGCACTAGACCACGTAACCTTTGGCACTCAGCCTCTAACTTAGCAATTTTCTTGACACCCTCTGCATGCTGCTTGTTAGCAGCTTCTGCTGATCTAATACTCATGTTCTTCTCTTCGTTGCGAATTTCAAGTTCCTTCGAAACAACATGGAGTTCATATTTAAGTGAATTAATCTCTCTCTCGCATGATTCTATGTTGCTCTTAAGATGCTCAATTTCAGCCTCAGCATGTGCTTTTTCTTGGCTCACTTTGATCAGCATGTTGGAGCGCTCCTGCAAGGACATTGAGAGTGCTCCATTTTCAGCACTAGCCCTGACAAGTTTCTCTTCAAAGTTAACTATCTTTGCCTCCAGTTCCCCCTTAATCTTGTCTAATTGCTTGGTTTTCGCCAGAGCAACTTCTTGTATTTTCTGTTCATGTTCTTCCTTCAGATTTCTTATCTGTCGCATACATTCCTTAAGAGCCCCATCTAAATGTGATGCGCGATCCTCGGCCGTGAGTTTGGAAAGAGTGACAGATTCTAAATGGTTCTTCAACGCCAAAGCTTCTGCTTCAGCCTTCTCCCAACCTGCAGCGTGTCACCTAAGAACAATGAGAATGGAGAGAAGATTGAACGAGATGGTAAAATCATTTTAAGCCTTATATTTATTTATACCTAAGACAGCTTCTTCAGCCACTTTAGCATGCTGTTTTACAATAGTTTCCTTGGTATTGATATCAGAGTTTGCTGCTGAGAGCTTTTCATTCATCTCCTTGATCTCATTCTCAAGTGTTCGAACTTTTCCCTCATATGTTTTTACTTGATCTTCTAAACCAGTTAGATGTGAATATGATTCCACAGAGATTTGGACGTAGTTCACTTCTTTCCTGTCCTGTTTGCATAAGTGAAGAGAAAACAATAAGCAAGAAAAATCTATTAACTTCATCAATTTGTTGAATCAACAGTAGGAGAATACTGAATTTATTTCAAGAAAACAACCTGATTGGCCTGATCAGAAGCATCGCCAGATTCCAATGGTTTGTCCACAGCCTTGCCAGATGATTTTTTCTTCCACGGCCACCGTCGGTCCATTGTTACAGCCTATAAAAAAGATATCCACCATTATAATAATTCAACAGTTGGATGAGATTTTTAGTGCAGTTAACAATAATGAAAATTCGCAGTTATCTTGCCTTGCTACCAAAGGAATGATGATGCTATTCTATTCAATTCAATTCTCATTGAAGAAACGCCGTTCGCAATAATTAAACTAACCAAGCTTTTAAGTAGGAATTTACAACATGTTTAATTTCTAAGCAAAATAACAATAATAAAGAAATGAAGAAATAGGAAGGTGGTGGAGCTCAAGTGAAGTTTGTATTTTCACGTAAACGACGATCTATTTCCAAGCTAAGATCTATTATTATTTCTATTCTCTAACGCGATTATTATGAAAAAGAAAAAAAAAAGGTTGTGCATTGCATACACTATATACTATTTTCTAAGAAGTGAAAATAGTAAAGGCCTAGAACATAGCACAGCGCAAGGTGCCATCAATTTTTACATTAATAATAATTAATCAGAGGAAAAAAAAACGAAATCCAGAACTAAGAATAAAAGCAGCAAGGGAAGGAAGAATAAGGGGAAAAATGAAAGAAGCGTGAATGAAAATAAACTTACCGGGAAAAAAAAAACAAAAAAGAATGAAAGTTAAAAAGGATAATGCGTATGGAGAGGAGAGTAGCAGCTTCTACAATGGTTAAAGGTGGCAGTAACAGTGCCGGAGCAGCGATAGTGGTGGTGGTGGCTAAGCTAAGCTAAGATATCAGTATCTCTAGAAAGCTAAGACGTTCAAGGAAGCTCCAAAAATTCATCCCTTAGCTTTTTGAATTTTTCTTCTTTCTCTCTAATAAATAAATTACTCATCCATTATTCTTGTTTCTTAAGCTTTTATTACAAATGACTTTATTATCTTATTCTTAAGCAAATTTTCGGAGGTGAAAACTGAAAGTGGTTATTGGTAGATTTACTTAATTAACCTTTTGGAAGCATGGAATAGAAAGAGAGTCCGAACCAACTCCTAATCGATTGTGTCAGTATCAAGCAAGCATCTTAGCTGTATCCGATGTTGAGAAAAGAAAATCCATACATTGTTCTTATTTAACTTACCTTTCATAAATACTGTTATATAATAATAGTAGTAGTATAGTGTCTTTAGTATTATTTTAATTTTAAGTGGCATTTAAGACAAAAGTGTGATTATTACGACTTTGGACCACAATGGCAGCAATTCTAGTCTCTACACCTCACTAATTTGGTGTGTAGTTGCATGAGACTTGACTTGGCGGCTTTCCAAGCACAGTGCCATACTCACTGCATGATTCCATCTCTGCCACTGCCATAGGGTTACCTTTCATGCCTCTTATAATCTGCTCCTGTTAAATATTTCAATTCATGCCAATTTTGACTTTTTATATTTCAAGACAAGTTTTCTCTCTTTGTAATATTCTTTCCCATAAATGCCTTTAAGCTGCCAATTATAATAATATTTATTTATGGGGTTAAATCACAAATATATGAAAATAACAATATGAGGAGGGTTAGTAGACAATAATTTTTGTGATTTATAGTCATCAAATAATCATCAATGATGATTTTAATGGTGTGAGATTTCATTCAATAGCCCACTTTTTTTTTTATTGGTTACATGCTGGCCAAAATTTGATAAAGTTGCTTGATTCCTAGATTTTTCCTAACAATACTATATTATTTATATTATTATTGTAACCTTTAATGCATGATACACTTTAGTATTATTATGATGCCAAATAATGTACACTTTTAGACCTTGGATTCCTATTGGCTACTTGCTGTGTAAAGAGTAGTGTTGTGCATGTGATTGTCAGAGACTATTCTTTTATTTATTTAAGCAATTTTTATCATTATAATTGATGTGCAATTTAAATACTTAATGGTAAATAACAGTATTTTTGAAAACAAAAATACTATATATACACAAAACATCAATTAACAAATTAGTTATCATGTATTTGAATATAAATATATATAATAATTTATTTTTATTATGTATTTTATATTTTATTATATATTTTATATTTTTATTTTTCTTTTTACATATATTATAATATAACTAAAGTAAATTTTTTAAGGTTGCAACCATTTTATTAGTGGTAAAGATATATTTAACCAAAATACACATTGCCATGCAATTTTCCTTTCAAAAAACAATAACTTACTTATGAAAGCCTTCTTATATATAATTGATAGCAATGTTGTCTCTTATTCTAAATAGAATAATTAATAATTTAAAAATTTATAGCTAACTTTTATAGGCACGTTATGTTAAGAGTTAGATTGCTCGGTTGGCGTTGTTTCCTCAAGAAGGGGGTATTTTGACTCTATACATCTTATGTAACGACGGTTTCCAGTAGTGGCTAAACAGTCCACATTACAACATAATAATTATGACCTTACAGCTTTTTTAATTAATTTAAATGGTCGTTGACTGGATACCTAGAAAGTACATTTTAAAAAAATAATCAATTTATAATTAAATTTTGAGAAAATGACAAATCCATCCATAATTTTTTGGTCAACAGATATTTAAGTTTTTGAGGATTTAAAAATACATTTAAGTTTCTAACATCTTCAGTACAACGAGAGTCACGTTTGCTTTTTCTGTTAAATCTGACAGACCCAAATAAACATGAAGAATTAATATGTCTAGGTTTTGAAAAAGTCAGGGACTTAGATGTATTTTCAAATTCTCAAAGACTTAAATGTATGCGAATCAAAAGGTCAGGAACCTATTTATCTTTTTCTCTTAAATTTTTATACGATTTTTAATTTTATAATTAAGTTATTTTTAATATAAAAATATTAAAATTAATTAAATATTTTTCTACCAATTAAATGTATTCATAATTAAAATTTTAATTAAATTTTTTATTATATATTTTAAAAAATCTATTAAGTTTAATATTTTTAAAATAAAAATTTAATTATAAAATTAAAAATAATATAAAAATTCAATTAAAAAATTAATTATAAATTTAGTAAAATTATATAAAAAAAAAACAATTTCACATGAAATAATGATTGTAGATATAATGACGATGAAGGTAACTAAATTACGATAATTAGGGAGTAAGTTAAGGGGGTAGATTTTGAGGGTAAGGCCTATAGAAAAGAAACACGTGTGAATGAGTGAGTTAGTAAAAGTACTCATTGGATGCCCCTCCGTCGGTCCTCCCCTTCTTTTTTCTTTTGCCAGCACCTTACCCACCTCACTACGCTGCTCCCCCTCCCCTCCCCCTTTTTTTTCGCTTTTCCCAAATGCCAACAACGACGACAACAATCAACAATAACCACCCATTCACAACTTGTACTTCCATTGTTTCTAGCCACAGGTGGGGGTGCTCATGTTACGGCTCATATTTTATTTTATTTCGGTGAAGATTATAAATATATTTATGAACAAAATTTACGTTGCAAATGATATTTTATTTCCATATTTTAAAAAAAGTAACTTTTTTTTTATTAAAAGATCAAATATTCTCTACATACAAATTATTTTTCAATACAATTTTACATAAGTCTTTTTAACCTAATTCATCTCACGTACCATTATCTAACCAACTTTTCAATCAATGTGCGAATATATAACTACCTTTTTTAAAAGGATTTTATTTTCGTTTTTGAATTTTCTCAACATTTTTTATCTACGTTTTCTTCTATCTCTGCGTTCTCTTTATTTTTCTTTGTTCGTTCTCTGCTTCTCTTCCTTTGTGTTTTGCGATTTTCTTCGTTCTTTACGTTTTTTAAATCAAGCTCTGAAATCAGTTTTGAACAATTATCTCATTGTTGAAGATAATGAATGATTCAAGTTCATATTGTCATCAATTGAATTAGAGCGAAGTGGATTATTGTTTTGAATCCAATCAAGTAGTTGAGGTGTGGCTCGATTTTAGTTAATATTTTCGTTAGTAATTTATGATTCTGTAGGTGAATAATGTTGTTTTTATTTTGAAAATTGTTGTTCATCGTTAATGGTTTGAATTGAATGTAATGTAGGAGTTTTGCATTAAAGAAAATGTTTTTGTGTATTTACAGTAAATTTCAGTGTAAAACTAAGATATTTATATGTATTGTTTAAGAATTTTTGGTATATGTATACTGATAGTTCTGCATAATTCAAAACTCTTATTCTCCCTCCTCATTTTTTGCTTCTTCTTCTTTTTCATCATCATTATCTTCTTTTTTTTTTCTTATTCATTTTTTTTATATTACCTTCTCAAGTTTCTTCTTGTTTTACTCTCTTGACAAGAATAAAAATAAAAAATCAAACAAAGAAGAAGAAAAAACATATAATGCTACAAAATTACTTGGAAAATGATGAATCTACATTCATCCAATTAAAAGAAAGAAAAAAATAAGAAAAAAAAGAAGAAAAATGCAGCATTAAAGAAAATATTTTTGTGTATATGTAGCGAATTTCAGTGTCAAATTAAGATATTTATGTGTATTGTTTAAAAATTTTCGGTATTTTTCTACTGATAAGTTCTGTATAATTCAAATTTCTTTCTCTTTTCTCCTCCTCATCTTTTGTTGCTTCTTCTTCTTTTTCATCATCATCACCATCTTCTTTTTTCTTATTCATCTTTTTCTTTTTGTTTTACCTTCTCAAGTTTCTTCTTGTTTTATTCTCTTAACAAGAATAAAAAAAATCAAACAAAAAAAAAGAAGACACACATAATGCTACAAAATTACTTGGAAGATGATGAACTTACATTCATTCACCTAAAAGAAAGAAAGAAATAAGAAAAAAAGAAGAAAAAAATACAGCATTAAAAAATATTTTTTTTATATCTGCAGCAAATTTCTGTGTAAAACGAAGATATTTATGTGTATTAAGAATTTTCGATGTTTTTGTACTAGCATAATTCAAAACTTTTCCTCTTCCTCCTCTTCTTCTTCTGCTTCTTCTTCTTCTTCTTGTTCAACTTTTTTTTTGTTTTACCTTCTCAGGTTTCTTCTTGTTTTACTCTCTTAACAAGAATAAAATAAAAGAAAATCAAACAAATAATAAGAAGAAATATATAATATTGCAAAATTACTTGGAAGAAGATGAATTTACATTCATTTAACTAAAAGAAAGAAAAAAATAAGGAAAAAAAGAAGAAAAAATGCAGCATTAAAGGAAACATTTTTGTGTATTTGCAGCAAATTTCAGTGTAAAACGAAGATCTTAATGTGTATTGTTTAAGATTTTTCGGTGTTTTTATACTCATAAGTTCTGCATAATTCACAACTCTTTCTCTTCCTCCTCCTCATCTTCTGCTGTTGCTTCTTCTTCTTCAGCTTCTTATTTTATTTTCTCATAATTCTTTTTGAATTCAGTTTTGAAACTTCCTTCACTTTTCAAGACAATTTTGAGAGATTTTGATCCTTATTTGAATTTTGAGTGTTACAATTTTAATTGAGGGAGAAGAACCGTTTATCATAATATTTTTTGCACTATTCAAGAGTTGGGGAAGCACGTGTTTACATGCAATCTAAACTGAGAGTTATTTTTGTTGAGTTTGGGCTAACTTGTATGAACTTGTATACTAAAAAAACTTGTATGTATAGTAGGCCTCTTAAAAAATATTCTACACGTTAACATTATCCATTTTTGATATTATACAATATTTTTCTCGCATAATTTTAGTAATTAAATTTAATTAACTTAGTCTAACAATTTAAGAAATGATCATTAAAAATTTTAGTTGTACACAAAGAAAAAGAAAAGACATAGAAAAAAGAAAAAAAAGACTTAGTTAAATTTAATTATAAAAATAATTTATTTATTTAATATTTATTTTAACAAAATTAATTGAAAAAAATAAGCTTATTTATTTTTATTAATTTATTTTTTTATTTCTTTTCTTCGTTGGTGGAATGGATGGGAAGGGCAGAAAGTAAAAATAAAAAAAAAGAAAAGAAAAAGAAGCTTATTAGAAATAATGCATCATATTATAGAGTCAGCTACGTATATAGAGTCAGCGACGTATACCAGCAGAGAGCCCATGCCATACTTGGATGCCCAGCATGCAGTTCGCTCTGGATGTTCAATCGTTGCATCTTCATTTTCATATATATAATTTAAATAATTTCTAAATACTCATACATACATACTTATTTAAGTTAATCTGGTAAAAAATAAGGGTGCAATCGAACTTGGAGTTATTCAACTTACTGACCAATATAGTATAGATGTTGTGAACAAATAATGGATAAGCGAGATTTCGATTACCATAAATAGGGTGTTACTAACGTTACACATAAAAGGTGAAAAATTTAAAATACAAATACAGCACTAAGTAGGCAAAACGGCTAACAAGAAATATAATCATATATCTGACAGTAAATACTCAATGGATACGTAAAAAACATATAAAAACGGGAGCTTCAAAGCAAGTAAAACATTCCGAAAATTCTCTAATAAGTGCACTACTAACTTAAGTTTCGGAGTATTTTTGCAAATTGTCCACCTAGCCTGGTCAAAAGTAATCCTACTCAAGATCTCGTTTTTCCCTCATCTACATATCATAAGCTAGGTACGAACATTGGCGCCGTCTGTGGAGATCCCGAAATTGTTTCATTCTATGGTTGAACACAAGATTCAATCAATTATTAATCCAAATACTCCGCTCAAAAGTGACTTCATATAGATGGTCACAAGACTGATCCCAATTCAAATGGTGAACACCAAGTACTACCAGGGTTTGAGCATAACGTTGGAAAATGCCACATCGTTGGTTGGGTCCGCAGGATTATGATTGCGCCATGCAGGAAATGCAAGTTAAAATGAAAGAGTTAGAGCAAAAGCTGGAAGAATGCTTACAATCCCAGAGAACTCGATCTCGAAGTCACACGACCAGAGGCCGATCACGCAGTCGAGAAAGGGTGACTCTGGAAAGGTCATGAGGATACCGACAAGAAGACGGTTCTAGGTAAAGACGATCTCCCTGACCTGAGAAGGAGCGTGATGATCACGGCAAGAGAGGAAGATCTAACTCCCAATCTGTCCAATCCAAACAAAAGCGGACTCCAAACATGAGCTCGAGTCCAAGGCAATATAAGAATTCTAGGGAGCACATGATCATGGGGTAGACCCCGTTTGTCTTGCAAGTTAGACTACCCAAACAATTTGATAAACCAACTGATTTGAAGTATGAAGGGAAGTTGAATCCTCAAGAACATATAGACGCATTTGAAGCACGAATGAACCTAGAGGGAGTAGGGGATGCTATAAGATGTAAAGTATTTCCGGTTACACTCTCTGGACCAGCAATGGCATGGTTTAATACCCTACCCTCTGGCTCCATTTTCTCATTTCGCAATATCAAGATTAAGTTCCTTACTCACTTCACCACTAGGCGAACTCAAGCCAAGAACCCAATTTCCTTACTTGACATTGAACAAAGAAATGGGGAGAGCATACGAGATTATCTGGACAGATTTAACAAAGTGTTTTAAGAAGTCAATACCCAAACTCCTGAAGTCGTTTGCCTTTGTTTTATAGCAGGGTTGCTCAAGGGTGACTTTCGGAGGCATCTCACTTCCAAAGATGTGAAGTCTATAGAGAAGAGCTACCAGATTGCCTTAGAGTACATGAGGGACGAGAATATCTCCAAGGTGGTCTTAACAAAGCGGAAGAATCTAGCTCCTTCGCTTAGTAAGGCCAGGAACTTAGGACAAAGCACCCCACGAGCAGCTTTTTCTCGTGTAGGAAAATTTTTCGCATACACACTACTGGTCACGTCACTAGCAGAGGTTTATCAACAAATGTCACATCGAGGCATATTGCCCAAGGCTAGTTAGATACGACCAAGGGATTTTTTTATTAAATCACAATATTGTGACTATCACAGGTCCTATAGTCACAGGACGGAGGTTGCATAGATTTAAAGGATGCCTTAGAGCAGGCCATCCAGGATGGGAAACTTCCTAAAATTGTCCAGCATGTCAGGCCACCTCGACGACAAAATGATGATGAAGTTCGGGAGACGAAGAACCCGCGAAGTGCTAAAAACGGGAAAAGCCACTGACAAGTGGTTATGAACGTGGTGGTTGGAAGGAATGGTTCATCCAAAACTAAAAATGCAATCAAGAATAATGTCAAGTCAACAAATTCTGAGGTTCTGAAGATCCAAAGTTTCCCATATGTTTAATTCACTGCTAAAGATTACCAATATACCACAATGGAAGATGATGAGCCTTTGGTGATCATGGCTAAACTGGAAAACGAAATTGTGAAAGAATACTAGTGGACACTTAGGATGATTCAAACATACTGTTCAAAAATGCGTTTGATGCCTTAGGGCTTAAAGATCAACATCTCAAACCACACCTACTTAGAGTAGTGGGATTGGGTGATTATTATATCAAGCCTAATGGAGCAATCGACCTCCACTTTATAATGCGGGAAGGATCGGAAGCTCGGGTGGTGCAGGTAGAGTTTGTGGTCTTGAAGGATTCAACGGCTTACAATGTTATTCTTGGCCAGAAAATGCTTAACGACCTTTGCACCTTTATTTTAACCAAGTTTTCAATTATGAAATAATTGATAGTGGAAGGCCATGTAGCCAAAATTCGAGGAGATCGTGTGGCCGCCGTCAAATACAACTCTGTTAGTTTGAATCTACGGGATAGAGCCAAGGAGTCCACAGTAGTATTCTTGGTAGATCTGGACTACTGAGTTCAAGAAAAACCAATGCCAGAAACTGATGGCAACTTAGAAAAATTCTAAATCGGGCAAGAGATTGAAAAGTACACATTCATCAACAAGGACCTGCCTTATCTGATGAAAGCAGAACTTCAGATATGCCTAGGATTGATCCTGCCTTCATGTCTCATCAACTCGCTATTGACCCTTCGTACAAACCGGTTGCACAATGACGTTGCAGGATGTCCCAAGACCGGTCTGACGAGGTTAAGAGGCAAGTACAAAGGTTGTTGGACATTGGCTTTATTTCAACTTGGTTGTACAATATAGTGATGGTAAAAAATTCTAATGGAAAATGACAAATGTGTGTTAACTACACTGATTTAAATAAAGCCTGCCCAAAGGACTGTTTTCCTTACCCAACATTGATAACATGGTCGAT
Source organism: Arachis hypogaea (assembly GCF_003086295.3). Classification (NCBI taxonomy): domain Eukaryota; kingdom Viridiplantae; phylum Streptophyta; class Magnoliopsida; order Fabales; family Fabaceae; genus Arachis; species Arachis hypogaea. The sequence goes on along the minus strand of NC_092043.1, from coordinate 2,204,147 downwards.
TCTTTGTCGGGATATCGGATACTAACTAATTTAGACGCATATAATGGTTATAACCAAATCCCAATGCATCGACCTGACGAAGATAATACTTCCTTTATTACCCCGAAAGGAATGTATTGCTATACAGTAATGCCCTTTGGTTTATAAAATGCAGGGGCCACTTATCAAAGGTTGATGGCTAAGGTGTTCAAGGAGCATATCGAAAGAAATATGGAGATTTAAATTGATGACATGTTGATAAAAACTCGTCAAGATGATAATTTCATATCCAATCTTCGGGAGACCTTCAATAACCTCTGACTTCACAGCATAAGGTTGAACCTAGCGAAGTACGCATTTGATATTTGGGGAGGAAAGTTTCTCGATTTTATGGTAACTCAAAGAGATATTGAAACTAATCCTAAGAAATTCCAAGCCATTTTGAATATGTCAAGTCCTCAAAACTTAAAAGAGGTACAGAAACTGACAGGGCAGCAAGATTCCTTGGTGCCTCAGCCAAAAAGGCAAAGCCATTCTTTATGTTGATGAAAAAAGGAGTGATTTTTGAATGGATAGAGAAATGTGAAAAAGCCTTTGGCCATTTTAAAACCTTACTATCCACTCTTCCTGTCCTCGCGAAGCCAAAACCCGATAAACCCTTGTATCTATACTTATCTGTCACTGACGAGTCTATAGCCTCAACTTTAGTTATTAAAAGGGACAACAGACAACAATAACCTGTATATTTCATTAGTAGGGTTCTCCAAGGTCCCGAACTAAAATATTCCAATTTGGAAGAACTTACCTTTGCATTATTAATGTTGTCACGTCATTTAAGATAGTATTTTCAGAGTTATTTGATAATTATACAATCTGATCAACCGATTAAAAAAGTTTTGCAAAAGCCAGACTTGGTAGGATGAGTGATGAGTTGGTCCGTAGAATTATCACAGTTTGACATAAGATATGAACCACGATCAGCCATTAAAGCACAAGCAATGGTGGACTTTTTGGCCGAAATGACCTACTCTTCTCCCGACCCATTGTTTGAGAACTCCATGTCGATGTAGTTTCCTAAACAAGATATAGGGGAGCAGGGATTATCCTTACTAAAGGCAAAAAGTTAGTCATTAAGGCATCCATAAGTTTGATTTTCCGATCTCAAATAATCAGGCTAAATATGAAGCTTTAATAGCAGGTTCGGCATTGGCAGCTGATATCGGCGCATTGGAAATCATGGTGTACAATGATTCCCAAATTGTCACCTCCCAAGTCAATGGTGAGTATCAAGCACGGGATCCTCCGTTGCAGATCTACTTGTAGAATGTACAAAATAGAATTTCAATTCTCAAAATATTTTGTATTAAACATGTGTCTCGAGAGCAGAATACCCGAGCTGACATTTTGTCGAAGTTAGTCAGCACCGAATCGGATAGTGAAAATAGAAGTTTGATTCAAGAGGTACTCTTGGAACCATCTGTGAGCTTTGCCGATGTCACAGTATTGTCGTCCAACGTCACTTCATCTTGGATGGATCCTATATATGTACTTGGAACATGGGGTCCTACTCAATTATCCTAACGAGGCTAAGAAGCTGCGCTTGAAATCGGCATAGTACATCATGATTAATGGTCAACTTTACAAAATGGGCATTTCACAGCCTCTACTTAAATGTCTAAAACCTCAACAAGTCAATTATGTGTTGTAGAAGATATATAAGGGGTGTTGCGGACACCACATGGGCAGCAAATTGTTAGCTCAAAAAGTGATTAGAGCAGGCTATTACTGGCCTACCATCATAAAAGATGCGATAGAGTATGTAAAGAAATGTCAGAAACGTCAAATTAATGGTAATCTCTACCAAGTTCCACCGCAAGAACTAGTATTTGTGATCCCAACAAGGCCGTTTACAAAATAGAGAATAGACCTATTAGGTCCTTTTCCCCAAGGGCCTGGACAAATAAAGTTTCTAATTATGGCCATTGATTATTTCACAAAGTGGATTGAAGATATGCCTCTGTCCAAGATAACGGCATCTTAATGTCAGAAGTTCGTGTGAAAAGATTTACTAACAACATTTGGAATCCCGAGGTGATAGTCACCGACAATGGAACTCAATTTGCAAATGCTAAGTTCTGACAGTTCCTAACTGGTTTAGGAATACATCAAGTGTTCGTGTCGGTAGAACACCCTCAGGAAAATTGGCAGGTTGAAGCTGTAAATAAAATAATCCTAAAAAGGTTAAAGAAAAGGTTAGATGACTTTCTGGGATCATGGGTTGATGAGGTATGGTTAGTATTGTGGTCTTAGCGTACCACACTCAATCCTCTACAAGGGAAACGCCCTTCCGACTTACCTACGGGGAGGAGGTAGTGACACTGGTAGAAATTTGTGAATCTAACCCGAAGTTACTCCTCCAAAACACTGAGAACCATGTGGAGTTAGATCTCATTGATGAGGTGAGGAAGGTGGCCAACCTAGACGAACAGGCACTCAAGCAGCGTGTGGCCAAAATATATAATTCCAAAGTTAAACCTAGAAATTTTCGAGAATGAGACCTAGTTCTACGACAAGCCGATGCCAGAGCATCAGGAACTCAAAGGAAGCTGGCTCCAACATGGAAAGGTCCTTTCAGAATCAAGAAAATTTGTAAAAATGAGATTATAAGTTAGAAAACCTGGATTGTACCAAGGTCCCTAAATCATGGAATTCAATTCATTTAAAAAGGTACTACCTATAAGCAAAGTAGTATTTCTCAAAGGGTACTACACATAGGCAAAATATCTCTCAAGTTATTTTACTTTGAATAAGGGGTAGTCCTTTTCTATATAGGTTTTTAATGAGGCCCCAATATACTTTTAATCACTTTTAACCTCTTACAAGAAAGTTGGCTTAAACGGAAAATTGATTAAAACCCTTGTTTGATACATTCATGAGTAAACACCCTAGTTCGATCGGACAAATTCGAAATGAACCTTCGAAGGTAATTAACTTTTCCTAAGAATGATTGCACCTCTTTTTTCGATTTAGGCACAGACAATGCCAAAATTGCATTAGCCTTGCTCTTATCGATTGCAATCCCCTTTTTATGAACAACAAAACCAAGAAAATTCCCAACCAATACACCAAAAGCACATTTCAAAGGATTCATTTTTAACCCTTTCCTCCTCATAGTAACGAATGCCTTCCTCAAGTGATCAATATGCTGATTCACCGAAATCGATTTAACCATAACATCATCAATATACACCTCCATAACTCTCCTGATATACTCATGAAATATGGCATTCATTGCTCGCTGGTAAGTTGCACCAACATTTTTCAAACCGAAAGGTATAACCACCCACTCATAAGTGCCTAATGTCCCAGGACAACGAAAAGCAGTTTTGGACACATCATCTTTTGCAATGAAGATTTGGTTATATCTCGAATAACCGTTCATAAAACTCAAAATTTCATTTTTCGCCGCAGAATCAATTAACATATCTGCAATTGGCATAAAATACTCATCTTTTGGGGTAGCATTGTTCAAATCTCTGAAATCAATGCATATTCTTAGTTTTTCATTTTTCTTCATTACAGGCACAATATTTGAAACCTATTCAACATTACGTGTGGTTCGAATAAACGTTGCTTTAATTAAACGTTCTATTTCTTCTTTAATCTTTTGATTGATTTCTAGAGCAAAACGACGTGGAGTTTGCTTCACAAGTCGAGCATTTGGTTTTAATGCTAATCGATGTTCTACAAGAGAACGATTGAGACCAGGCATCTCATGATAATCCCACACAAAACAATATTTAAAGTCATGTAAAAGATGAAAAAGTTCAGTTCGAAAAGGATCTACAAGACCCTTGCAAATATAAGTAATTCGAACATCCTTAAGAGATCCTAAATTAATTTCTTCCAAAGGATCTTGAGATTCAAAACCTTTGAAATATTCTTCATCTTTTACCGAATGCTTTTTGAAACCCAAAGGCTCTAAATCATAAATGCAATCAAAAGAGAAATCAACAGATTCATTAGGAATAGAATGAGCTTAATCATTTACTAGATTAGCATCAACTTGATTTACAACACAATGTACTTCTGCTATCAAATCAGCAGTTCGACTTGACACACCACTTGTATTACATAAAGAAGAAAAACTTAAACCATGACTAAACTCGACCAAAGACATCGAGTTGTTACAACTAAGAAAAGAACTTGCATTCCTAAATAATTTCACTTCATCAGAGGAACCACCATTATTTTCTACAGAAGAAAAATTACTTAAATAATTATTTAACGTTACCAGGTAGTCCGAAACATTTTGAACCTGATTCATGGAGCAATCCCTTGGCAAACCCTTAAGATAGACAGTCCCAGCTAGTCGGGTTCACATTCAGATATGGATGACACAACTTCACTGTTAAACCTTCCGAAGACAAGTAACAACCTTCACAATTATAAGAATTCAGTGTCCTCTCAGCATTCAAATGCTTCAATTTAGGGCTATACATCCTGAAATCGATATGCAGTTGTTCGATATAAAGATTCGAATCTGCCTTAACAATTTCAGGCTTGGCATCCTCCGTCCAAAGGAGGACACTTTGGTGCATAGTAAATGGTACAACCCCAACTCTGTGAATCCAATCTCGACCGAATAAAGCATTGTAACTTGCTTTCAATAGAACCATCACGAACACAGTATTTTGTTCAGATGATCCCACCTTCACCCCAAAGTAACAAGACCTTTTGCTGGAGTAGACGAACTACTAAAGTCTGTTACATCAATATTGGTGGGGACTAAGTCGTTAGGATATTTGCCAACCTTCATCAGCATCCTTTCTGGAAGAAGACTTATTGCTGCTCCTCCATCAATCAGAACTTTATTTACTTTAATCACACTTAGAGTAGTGGTAATATGGATTGGGCGGAAGTGAGATTTCTGATTTCAGTAGGCCTTAAGAAATAGCTTGGTTTATCCTCATATCGGATGAAGGAAAAAGCTTCTTCATCATCCAAATCATAGTCTTCTTCAGGATCGCCTTTGTACTCTCCCAGATACTCAGTTGGAATAATTGAAATAGTTCCAACCATCTCATCATCTCCTTCTTCAAAGTATTCCTCATCCAAATCAGCCTCTTTGCCTTTATTATTTCCTGGAGAAAGAGCTATTGCTTTTTCTTTCTCCAACTTTGTAGGAGAAAGATTTCTCTTCGAGCATGTCTCCCCATCAGCAGGGAAAACTATTTGGGGATACACTGAAGGCATTGCCCCTTTGCCTCTGTCTGATTGAGGCTTTTTATTTTGATTGAGATTCCTCCTTCCTCTACCCCTTGAATATCCTTTTGCTTGAAATTAAAATAAGGAGAATGTAATATTGAGGATACACTAATCAAACTTGTGACTTGAAATCATCCAGAGCCACATCGAAGTCATAAGACATACTAACCATATTCACTCCAAAATATGGCTCAACAAAACTAGCATCAGCATTGAAAGGATCAACATCAACTTTTATTTCCTTCTTCCCATCATCGAATTTCAATCGTCCTTCCATTATAGCTTCCTGAATTAAGTCCCTGAAACGAACACAACTATTAGTTGAATAACTGGTTGCTTGGTAAAATTTACAATAAGGTTTTCCTTTCAAATCTTTTACCGAAAGTAAGGTTCTACCCTCAGACAAAATTAAATGTTTATCTTTAAGCAACACATCAAAAATCTGATCAGATTTCGAAATATCAAAACTATATTTTTTCCCACTCTTCAGTTTTGAATCATTCAACTTTTCATTACTAGGAAGCTTTAAAGTAAAGAGCAAACATGATGGTTTCAATGGCTAAGAGAAGGGGGATTGAATCTTAGCCCCTTTTTCGCTTGCTAACACTTGTTGGACTTAGAAGAAACTTTTCTGTTTTTAGCTCGTCCCTAGCCACGAGACATTTTCATTTTGTCTCGTCACTTGACACGAGACATTTTTTATTTTTCATCTGAACAGTAAAAACAGAATTGAAGTAGGAAGAGAGAGAGAGAGAAGATTACACCCAGATATATCCTGGTTCAGCTGCTAAGTGCAGTGCAGCCTACATCCAGTCTCCATCACAACAATGATGGAATTTCACTATAATCATCCAGATTACAAATTGTAAAGTGCTAACCCAACTTACAAGGGGATTCCCACAGAATCATGAAACACAACACAAATGTACAAAGGAACTCTAAGACATCTATGGCTTTTTCTTTTAGTTTTGCACTCTCTGCCTTTTTCCGCTCTATGGCTTTTTCTTACAAACCTCACTGTTTGACTTTTTCCATGAGACTCAAGACATGACAAAATTAAACAGAAAAATATTAAACAGAAAACATTGAAGGAGAAGAAGAACTGCTAGCTTAGGTAGCTCTGAGAACTCTGTGCCTTGCACTCTCAAATCTTACTCCTTGAATCAAACCATGACTGTTCACCCCTTTTATAGAGAAGTGAAGCCTTCACAGTTGAAACACAAACCCGAGCTCAGCTTCTTTTCCTTCAAAACACAACCGGTTCGGCCATAGAGAGAGAAGAGGTAACTCATGCAAAAACCAACATGCAAATACCTCTAGTCCTTCCTTGGTCATCACTCTTCATCAATCCGAGCACTCCATTTTTGGCTTCCTCTCCAAGATGGATTTCTGGCCCTTAATGCTTCACGATGATGATGACTTCATCTGCTTCAATCTCTACCTCAACCATGACTTCATCTGCTTCAATCTCTACCTCAACCATCACTTCGCCACTCTAGCTACTTCCTGTGGTGGTTGAGCAGAATCAAAGACAAGCCATGCCTCCAAGATCTTTCTTGCTGGCCGAATCTTCATCCTTCTTTTTGAGTATGAAGGATCCGAGATTACCTCACCAAATCTTACCAGATTAGGTGATAATCTCAGCCATAACATACTTTTCTTTTTCTTTTTCGTGCCATCAACTCGATGGTCTTTAGGCTTGCTTTCCTTTCCTTTCGGTAGCTCCAAGTAGCTTCCATGGCTTCCTGGTTAATGACCGAAAAAAGAAGAAGAAAGAGATGAGAGAGAAGAGAGTATTGGGAGTAAAGTAATTCAAAGTGATTAAACAAATTAATAATTAGTTTGCTTTTACTTCCCTTGCATAAGGTAGCGTGCAGCACTTATGACAATCAATCAATTCAGCTGCAAATTTCTCTCTCATGTTTCCCATGCAATAAATGGTAATTTAATGAAATTTGGAATCCATCACATGGTATAGTGCTTGTATCCGTTGGAAGCTTGTCACATAACTAAAGAAATGGGTTTTGGATAATATTGTGCCCCATTTCCTTTTAAATTCGGACCAAGCACTTTTGGTCTTGTACCAAGACTTTTAATTGGGCTTGTTATCACAATTGTTGGCCCATTTAAAGCATTTGCTTTCCTGGTAAGTTTGGATCAAGCATATAAAACAAATATGGGCTTAGTTGCAACAGTTTTTGTTTTTCGGCCCAATTATAAACCTGCATCACAAAATTAATAATTAACATATGATTGATTAATAATTTTGTAATTAAATATTTTAATAATGTTTGTTCATTAAAAAAATTAATTTGGATTTTTCCAAACTCATCAAAACATAACGAGGACCCTTCTTAAGTTCAGCCAAATTGACCTCTGCTTCGAAGTCGACCTCCTCCTCCGAGAACTCCATGGTTACATAACCAACCTTCTTCTTTCGAGTAAAAGGCTTACTCTTTAACTTCTGTTCATTCCTATATTTTTCTTTTTCTTTTTTCATAAGTTTGACCTGTCGAACCCTTTCAGCCAAATGGGCTAAATCAGGGATATGCACGTTAAGCAACTTTCGACGCATATAAAATCCTAACCGCATAACTGCTATTTTCACCATTTCACTCTCAAGTAATGACACATAGCATCTACTTCTAGCATTTTTTAAACGTATCATATAATCATCAATGGTTTCACCATCCTCACATTTCAAAGCAACTAAATTGGTAACTACCACATTCAATTCCCCTTGACAAAATTAAGCATGAAAAGTAGTTTCCAACTGATTCCATGTCGTTATTGAATTCAGTCTGAGATTCAAAAACCAAATAAACGCATTCTTCGTTAACGAATAAGGAAAAACTTCATTTTTAAATTCTCATCATTGGCTAAGTTTTCAATTTCGACCAAATATCGAGAGACATGTTCAGTGGTTGATTCTCTAACTTCTCCTACAAATTTTGTGATTATTTTTGGATTTTTCACCCCTCTTGACACTTCAGCCATTTGAACAACTTGAGGGAAAGTAGACACAAAATGAGGTTGATTCATAAAACCAACATTCTAACCAACTCGATTGAGTACTTGTTCCATAATTCTTGTGACTTGATAACGTTTGCCACCATGATTAGCATGTAATCTGGCTAGAACCTCATCAGTATCTTGACCACGGGGAATTATTTGAGGATTTTCTCTGTTTAAAATATTATTTTTATTTTGAAACATATTTTTGAATCCCTCGTTACTCCTCCTAGCATCATGCCTTTCACCTTCCTCATAATCTATGATTCGAGCAATTTTTTCAACCTATCTAGTAAGGCATTCGAATTTCGATTCGTGATCAGCCATCATAGGATTTAGAATTCTGGTCATTTGTTGAGTCAATAAGTTAACTAAATCATGATGACTCTCCTCTACATGTTGTCGAAATACTACCATAGAATTTGAAACATTCGATGTAGAGCCCACATTGTAATCATGAGAGTACTCAGAATGTTGTTGTGGGTTTTGAGGATTGTTCACTGCATTTACACTCCCGAAATGAACAGAAGGCACAAAACCACTCACTGGTGGAGTATAACCAGGAGGTAGACCATAAGGAGGCTAACCAGTGGTTAATGGAGGCTGAACTGGTGGTAAATTACCACGTGGACAAATATTATGTCCAACACTTCTAGTTTGTACAGTGGTAATCACTATACTTTCACTTCCAATCACACCTTTTGAACGTGAAGTAGCATCCACAAATTGTACAGTTACTGGTATACTGTCACTGGTAGATGAACCACAATTCATATTTGACAATTCATCAGTCATGTGAATGATCTTTCCACTTCTCAATTGCATATACCAAATGACACCAAAAATTATTTGACACACTTCAGTTTAAACTGTCCCACTGGACGTGCCAATTTGTTTTGTTGATTTTTAGCAAATCGATGGTGGTTCGATTCTAATAGTCCGGGAGCGAAACCAACTCCTCTTTTGCAGGTACCAGTTTTCTATAAGTGCATCAAAGTGTCTCCAATTAGACTGGTACTAAAATAAAGGGTAAATTGAACTTTGAAAATTAAAATAAAGCAAAGAATTCAAAAAGTAAATTGGCTGAAATCGAAAAGGGTTGCGTTGAAATTAAAAGAAAACACTAAATATGCCTTCAATTGGGTCAAAGGATTTTGGGCATGAAAATTAAAAGTACTGGAATATAAATTGAATTTGAAAATTAAACATGACTTGAAACATAAATTTTCTTGAAAGATAAAGTTTGCAAGAAATATAAATGGAAAATAAAAACATGTGGAAGGAACCCTACAGAAAATTTACTCGAAGCAGACTCAGAAAGTCCCTAGGATGTGAGTGTGTGTGAGTAATTTTTGAAGCAAAGTTCCAACCCTTATTTCTCAAAACTCTCTAATATTTATAATCTATTTCTATAACTGATCATTAATTGCATGGTGCTGTCTTGTATGCGCACTTCCAAGTAACCGTTCCCGCTCTTTTGCTAATAAACACTGCCCATAAATTTCTCACATAGTGAAAGCCTTCAACCTCTCTACTTATGTAACCGTTTGATTCACTATTCGAGCAACTATTCGATTTCTCATTCAAATACCTGCTCGATTTAATAAGGTGTTTGAGTCGCGTCCGTGTCGAATAACTTTTAATTAATGTCTGCACGTGCACCTTTTGACCTCTGCTTCCATCCTAACATCTCTTCGAAATTTCGAATTAGATTATTCTAGTCGAAAATATTTCTCAAATAAAACACAACCCTAATTACTCTAAAACAATTTAAACAATAAATACTATAAAAAATCAACATAATTTAACAAATTAATATACAAAATTAAACTTTAACTACTCTATACTAATTTAATTAACCTATATTAAACTAAAATATTAATCTAATATACAAATTAAACTAACAAATAACAAATCAAACTAACAAATTAAACTAACTTATAAGTGAAAAAGACGATGGCCGCAAGTTTCAGATGATACACTGCCATTGCCATAGCTAAGAGGTAGAGGAGAATGGGAGGTTAGAATTTTGAAAAAAAATAAAAAAAAATAAAAAATATAGCAAAAGAACAAACCTGATAATGGAGAGTAAGGGGATAACAATAAAAGTGTGGTGCGATGATGGCGACAAGACTCTGCGATGGTAGCAGCGGTGGTTGAAGCAGTGATAGAAGGAGAAAGAAGATGACCAACACCCACATCGGTGAAGAAGGGGACAATGGCGATGGTAGAGCTTAATGATAGCGACAATGGAGGCTCATGGTGGGAAAAGAGAGAGAAGAGAGAAGAGGGAGTGATGATGCAAACATGAGAAGAGATTCGAATTCGACTTTAGACTACATTTATCGTCAGATTTTTCAATAGTAAAATATAATGATAGTAAATTCGACAATTTTCAGCGTATTTTTTACTGTGTTAGTATTATTTAAATATAAATAAAAAAGTTTAATTTTATAAGTTATTTTATATGAAAGTTTGTTGGGTGGTTAATGCTTTTTTTTCTTAAATTTGAATCGATATTAACAAAACCTCTCTTAACGTAATGCAATGGTTTATGATTTTTTCGGAAGAAAAGCAAATTGGGAGATTTTAGAGCGGTAGTAGTATGAAAATTAAGGATTTGGATTCTCTAAAGTTTGAATTTTATTTTAAAGTGTAAAATATGATTTTTCACCATTTATTTTATAGGTGAGACCAAGAATAATATGAAAAGAAACTATTTAAAAGTAAAAAATTATATTTTATTCTCTGAAGTAAAATTTAAATTTTAGAGAATTCAAATCTAAAAATTAAAGAGGGATCGAAGAGGGCACAATAAATGTGTATTTAATGTTACACTTCCTAGACACCCAAAAGAATGTTACACTTCCTAGTTCGTGACTATTATCCCTCTTGCTAGAACCTAGCTAGAACGTGTTCATCAATCAGCATACGGACTTTGGAAGCTAAGCAATTAAAGAAACCGCGTTATAGTGGGAAAAATGATGTCCCAAAAAGAAATTATTGTCATCCTAATAATTGTATGGATATACTTTTGGGGTGGGAATTTTTCAACCTTTGCTTTGTCGGTACGAAAGAATTTTGGATAAAACGGTAATGAAAATATTCGCATGATGATATTTTTATGTGAATATAATATTATAAATTTTTAGATAATTAATTAAATATATTTATTTAAATATATTAAATTATTTAATAATTTATAACATTATTTTTATATGAAATTATTATTATGAAATTATATATTAAATGATAATAATATCGTATAAGACGGATTCATTTTTAAAATTTTTTATATTCTATAAGACATAAATACGAAATATAATATAATATGGATACACAGATATATAAATTTTAAATTTTTTTTTAAAATATAAAGACATAATATATATATATATATATTTTAAAATAAATTATAATAATATTTTAATATTTTATTAATATTAAAATATAAATTAATTTTTTAACAGTTTGTATTATTGTTTAATTATATAAAATACTAATATTTTTATACGTAATAATATTACGAGAACATAAAAAAAAGTTAGATCTATATTAAATCTCACCTGAATTGCTCCATTCACTATTTTTTATTTTGGATCTTTTAAATTATTCTTGCAAGAGGGCCGGACTTATTTCTCTTGAGAATAGGTTTAGGTTCGACCTCAGTGAAAAAAAAAACGAAACACCTAACAACATATCTTCACAGATCAAGAACTACGAGACCGCCCCTTTCATTCTGGGGTGACGGCGGAGTCATACCATTCGAGTCTTTTTTGTCATGCTTTTTCGGAGGTCTGGAGAAAATTGCAATAGGATTTTTTTAATTTTGGTATCATTGGTCCAATGATCATAGTCGGGAGTACTATTTGCCGAGCTTTAATATGATTATTTATAAGTAAACATCTGTTGTAAAATATGAGCAATACCAAATTCCTCGAGAGCCCAAACCTCCATCTCACCTATGCGCTATATCGATTATACCACAAAAGATTTATAGAATTAAACTATTTTTTTTAAAAGGTCGAAGGAGACAAAAATCTCCGTAGATTAAAAAAAAATAAATAATAAAATTTTTATTTATTATTTTCACGTGAAAGAGTTTAATTTTTTACTAATAATTAGTTTTAATATTCGTTATCTAAAATTTGAAAGAATTTAATGTGTATAAGTTTATATTTGATTAGGTGTTAAGTTTGTTATACAAATAGAAATAATTAATTTTTATGCTTGTTATTTTTCTCTTTATGTATATAAAAATATAATTAGATAGTAGCATAAAAAATTATATCGATAGTTATAAAATTAACTCAAAAAATTTTTTTTTAAACAATTGTATTTCGATTCTAACTTTTAATCACAATATTAATATTCTCTCCAAATTATATGTAATAAATATTTAAAGGAAGTGAAGTGAAAATATATGTTAGAAAGATAAGCAATAAAAATTTAAAACTAAATAAAAAATATGCATATAATAATAATAATAATAATAATAATAATAATAATAATAATAATAATAATAATAATAATAATAATAATAATAATTTGAATTCTATTATTTTGTTAATTTTATTTTTTGTATAACAAAAAGGTAGAGAAAAATAGAGAATGCGAGAAAAAAAAAAGAGAAAGATAAAGAAGAAGAATGAGTAAAGGAATTTGTTAATTTTAGAAGAAAAGATTTTGTTTTAGTTGTAATGAAATAATATCTAGTAACACATTTTGATTTGTCAAATTAATTATATAAAATATAAAATATAAATTTTAAATTATATATAGAGTGGAAAGAGTAGAGAGAAATAAAAAAAGGGAGAGAAGACAAGAGAATGTAAGAATGGAGTTTATTAATTTTTGAGAAAAATATTCTCTCAATTTTAATAAGAGTGTCATGTGACATATTTTGGTTATTAAATTAGCTAGCTAGTACTATATAATATATAATATATAATATAGTTATATTTTAATTTTAATTTTAATATTTTAATTTTTATTTTAATATAATTAGAATGCATTAGAGAATATTATGTTGCATATTTTAATTGTCAAATTTGTAATTAGTCATTGATAATGATATATAAAAGAGATAGAATGGGTTAAGGAATCAAAGAGATAGAGAAAGGGAGAGGGATGGAGGATGAGAAAACTCTCTAATTTTAGAGAAAAAAATTTGATTTTAATTGCAATAAAAAAGTGACATATGATACATTTTGTTTGTAATTAAAATTAGTAATATATAATAGATATAATAGATTTAAAATATTTTTTATTTTAATAAATAATAATATATATTATTTTTAAACTCATTTTAAAAATACATATTAAAAATAAAGTTAAACATACTGACACATACGTGATGATATTTAAGTATATCCAAATATGTCAAAAAATTATTTTTTAATTAAAACACAATTAAACATAAAAAAATATGCATGTCGAACAAAATTATTATCAAAATTTCTCTTTTCATAATAACAAATTATTATCAGTCACCACCAAATTGCATTATTGGTTAATTAATACTAGAATATATTTATTTCAGTTAGGTAACGTTCTCCAACATGTAGTTCATCGAAAATATAATTTATTATCCAAAATAATTTTCGTAGAACACGTAACTAAAGTGAAACGATAATTCTGAGCTATAATTTTATCAGAAAATTTTTTGTCTAAAATTCTTTTAACAACTGTGCTTACAATCGTCAAACCGAAAAAAAGTAGGAATATACTTATGAAAAAGTATAGGTAGACAATAAAAATACTAAACAATTTGAACAAAGAATATATATAGGATATTTATTTCACTAAGTGTATAAATTATTATTCTAATATTAAGATTTAAGTAGATAATTTAAAAGTATAGTATATTTTTATTTTATTAGTGGTTGTTCATGTTGTTCAAAAAAATTATTAATTACTTAGTATAATCCTATACTTTTCTACATACTCAGCAATTATTTAAGATGTATAATAATTTTATTAATATCGAATATTAGAAATAAGAGTAACAAAACATAAGATATGAGATTAGCTTGTAGAAATTCATGAATTTCTCTTTGTTGGGAGTTGAAAAGTACTTTTTATGGTCATTAGATTGATGAATAATATTATTGTTATGATTATTTGATCATTAAATCAGCAATTATGTTTAATAAAATCGTCGATTACAAACTAAAAATGAGTGATAATTAAGATTGAGTTATAATTCACCGTAAACAATTAAGCTAATTTATAATTCTTGTTGAGCAACTGATAAGTGTAATTTACATTCCCGGACAAAAAGCAAAAGATGTTAAACAAACACGAGAGGGGAATATGCAAATAATAATAATAATAGATTATTAAGTATTAATTTTATTGCTTTATTTGCTTGGGGTTTGATCCTGATTCCTTTCATTAGCAGCTCTGCAATATGCTCATTGCTCACCGCTCTAACTTTTCACCAAAGCATTTAACAATAAAAATGAATTATTACATGAGCAAGGCTAGGAGGCCAGTAATTTTTGTGATTGTTAGTTATCAACTAACCATCAATGATGATTTGATTGTGTGAGATTGGTGTGAGATTTCATCAAATGGTTCACATTTTTCTGCTGATTACATGCTGGCAAAAATTTAATAAAACTGCTGGTCCTCTAGACTTTTCCTTATTACATTATGTATATACTTCCGTCGTTCTCTACCTTTTTAATATATGGATAAATAAGTTGAAGTGACTAAAACAATGCAAGTGATTGAAAAGGAAGGAAAAAAGTAAGAGGTGACAGAGAATGGTCCATGCATGTGTCATAGCTGAGAATGTGGAAATGGAACACCTAGAGACTAGAGTGGCAATTGACAGTGCATCACAATTCACAAATGGAAGTGGTATAGTAATAATATTTGAGAGTGAGTGCAAAGTGCAATAACCCATTATTGTTAGCTTCTTTATTGTGGCAAAAAGAAGAGAGCAATGGAAGAGGTTGTAGTTATAATGAAGCCTATTTCTAGTTTATTTATAAGTGGCCCTGCCTGCGCAGCATTTCAACTTCTGCATGTCATTAAGCTCGCACATGCAAATCCATCTATATAACATTAGAAGAAGTACAGAGAGCCAATGAAATATATTTATAATATGTATAATAAGAGTTTAGAAATGTTCGATTCAGTAGGATATCAGATATTTATTATCTTATCCTGGTACTCGAATGGTTATTTTGGATAATACGAGTATATTGTGTTTGAAAAATTAGTAGTATTTTATTATAAATGTTCATTTTTTTAACTTATATTAGATCAAATAAACAGTCTATTCTACACATTGTACAGATACTCCATTGATTCTCTAACGGGATTCTTTGTGAAAATGTCTAATAAAAATATCTTTTTTATGATTGTGTCTAATGAAAGTGTTTTTATAGATATATTTTTTGGATGTATCTTTTTATACATGTATTTAAAATATAATAATTAATTATTATTGACAATAAGTTGGTAAATAATATATTGATACCCTAAACTTTTCCATCCACAAATATACTTTCATTAAACATAATCATAAATAAGAGTTGGCAGAAATTGACAGAAATATTGTTGATAACATAGCGAAATTTTTTTTAAAGACGGAAATTTTTATTAATTTCTAAAAAAGGAAATAAGTAGTTCAATTTAAACAACAATAATAAGAAGTGATAAATACTAAAAAAATATATCGGAAAAAAACCATTAAAATAAGAGATGTAAAAAAAGAGGTGGAACAATGATCTCTCTTGGAGGAGAATATTAAGTGGGCAATTAATGAAACAATGCATGAATGATTCTGAGACATTCTTGCATTTGGGATATATGATTGAAAAATTAAAAATTATTTCGAGATGCCGATTCATCGAAAGGCTTCATAGATATCTCTCCAAACGAAGAGCTTAACTTGTTCTAATCACTTCAACACATGATAATTACAGTTTGAGGAAGATTTTAAGTGTGTCTTTGAATTTTAGTTTGTAAATAGGAGTTTGTATAGAATTGATTTTGTAAATTTAATTTTGATGAGAAGTAAGTTTGTATTGAAATGATTTATGTTTGGCCATTTTTATATCAAAATAAATTATAGTAAAATAAATATGATTTGAATTACACTACCCAAAATCACTTTTAGATGAAAAATTACTAAAATAGACATCAACTTAAATTATTTTTTATATTATCCTCTCATTTTAATTTAGATATTTGAATAATCTTATTAATTAATTTTATAATAAAATTAATATATTTTATTTTAAATAAAAATAACATATAAAAATTAACAAAATAAAATTATATATATATAAGAGTATTTAATCAAATATGTTACATTTGATCAAATATTTAATCAAATATTTAATTATACTAGAATTATAATTATAAAAAGAATATTAAAAATAATAAAATTAAATATTTATCTTGACAATGATAGAAACAAATCTAAAAATTTTTGATGATGTATTTTATATAGTATATTTTTAATTTTCTTAGTACTTTTTTTAGTACCTTATAGTTTTTTACTATTATTATTATTATTATTATTATTATTATTATTATTATTATTTATGGTTAATTTTATTTTTAATTTACTTTACTTAATGAAATTAATAAATCATATTATAAAAAGATAATAATAAATATAATATACAAAAATTATAATTATAAGAATGTATAATATCAAATAAAAATTTAACAAAAAATAAAAATAATAAATAATAAAATAAGAGAGTTCATATAAAGAGAAATAATAAGAAGGCAATTCTATGGTAATCCTAATCAGAATTCTATGAATAATACAATAATATGTTTATAGCATAAAATTGGTAAAAGAAAAATAAACGTTTAGAGTAAATGACTAAAAATCCATTTATAAAACGTAAAAGTTAGAAATTATTACTTCTGGTAAACATGATTTTAAATACAAAATCACTTTTATGTTTGTCAAACTAAAAATTAACCAAATAAAAAATTAAAACTTTTAAAAAAATTAAATGTACTTTTTTTTCCGAACGAATTTACCAAACACATCCTAAGTTATTGGTGGCAATTGGTTGGTTCAAGGGACATTTGTCAAAATAAGATAACAAAAGCCGGCTTAAGATGATGTTAAACCAAACTACTAACGCCAAATATTACTTTTCCATTCAAGAGAAATATCTTAGATAAGTTGATGTATACATAAGTGGGATTTAAACTCCCATTTGCAAATGAATAATATAATTATTTAATTAATTTAAATTAATTATATTATATTTTTATTTACCGTTTAATGTTAGAATAAATGTTTTTTGAGTAATTATCTATATTAATTTTTAAAATTTTTAAAATTGAACATTTTAATCTCTCAAATTTTGAAATACATAAAACAATCTTTAATGTTAGTTTCTGTTAGATAATATAATTTTTGGCCAATTTTTTTATTAGTAATTAACATTGATGATTAAATAACACATTAACTCGTATATATGACCATAATCATTAAGTGTTCACATGTAAAAATTGGACAATTTAGTCTTTAGATAGAAATTTAAAAAAAAATAACCTTAAAATTTTTTTAAAAATCTCAAAATAATTCTTGAAATATTTCAAAAGCTTCAAAGCACACTGTTATCCTATAAGATGCCACTAACCTCGTCAACACCACAAACCATGATCATTTCCAATCAAATTTTTCATCAACGCAAATATGTAAATACTTGGTATCTATGGATTGATCCACTTTAGAAAAAGGTAGAATCTTTGTTTATTTTTTTGGAGTTTCCAAACCAGATCACTTTGGGTTTGCAATATTTTTATGCCTCCGTAAATGCTTCTGTCACCCTATGAGCCGGTGACAATGTAATCAACGGTGTCTTATGGATAGTTGAGATCTAGCTCAATTGGTTCAACCATATATTTTTTAATATGATGTATTTGGATTCAAATCTTGGTGAATACATCAAGTATTAAATATGGGTGAATGTATAATATGTGTGTGTTGTGATACTTAAAATTAGGAGTTATTAAATCCATTTGACCAAAAAAAATAACGGTGTCTTATGGGGTGCAAAGGTTTAAGGGGTTGGAGGCGAATGGGGTCTATTTGATGGTCATTCTTGGATCGCACCAGCTTAGAGCTCCAATTGGGCTTTCAAGAGGACATTCTCGCAGAGGGTGGTGAGCTCGGCAAGGAAGTTGAAGACCTAATCTTGGGTCTTGTTCTTTTCTACAATAATTTACATAAAATTCGTCCTATTTCTATTCTTAAGTAGTAAAATTTGAACTCTAACCCATTTATGTGAATATCCGCTCTTATAATTATTAAAATCTAACAAATAAAATTTAATTTCAAAAATATATAATCAGCATTACATATATAACATAAATTAAAGTAAAAATTTAAATTTAATACAATATTATTAATTATTTTATTCATTATTTTACATATATTACATATATTATATCTATACCGAAGCAGCTAGAAACATGTATTAACTAAATTCGATCTCGCTTCGCTCTACTCAGAATCTCGTCCGACTAAAAAAATCATTTCAATTTTCACAGTAAAATAGGTAATTATCAGCTTCAAATGAGTAGAGATGAGATAAGTATTCGCAGGTTCGGATAATATTACTATCTCTAAATTGGGGTGGTAACAATACATTTGATAGAGATGAATTTAAAGTTGATGCATGTAGTGGTTACTAGAAAAAGGTTGGTGAAGTTGGTGAGGTTGGTGGCACTATGAAGGAAAGGAGTGTAGTTTGAAGTTTTTAAAATATTTTAGAGACTGTTTAAAAATTTTAAAATTTTTGGAGATTATATTATCTTTTTAAAAATTCCTCTTTAGAGATTGAATTGTCAAATTCACATACGTAGATATTTAATTGTTATGTGTGTGAGTTAATGTCATTTCAACAGTTAACGTTAGTCATTAGTAGTAAAAATTGGTCTATATTTTTCATTAGAGATTAGTATTGAAGACTGTTTTTTGTATTTTAAAATTTAAAAAATTAAAATGTCTGATTTTAAAAATTTTAAATACCGATTTAAGTAATTATTCTTTTTCTTGGTCTTGATGTTAGAATGAACTGGAGCAGATATTTTTAGGGAAAAAAAATCTGTGCCATGGGCCATCAAATCAAAGTCTGCAATTACAGTTACACAGTCCTCTCCTTCCCCTAAATGTTTTTTGTTATGTGAAACCCAATGTGTAGTTATGGACCCAATTGGAGATATTCCTCGCTTTTGGTCCGATGCGAGTATATACATTCGAGTCCAATCAAACTCACCTTGTAGAATCCTCGGTAGAATAAGGGGAGTTTTTCCTCTGACTTGGAAGAAAAAAAAAAAAAAAAGAAGGGGTGGGGTGGTTATTTACACTTTAAAATTTGGATGGAAAAATGAAAAATCAATGCATCCAAGGGTAGTCCGTAGTCATATATTTATTAAGGTGGAAATTCAAATGTAGTAGTCTTTACGTGAAGTTAATAACTTAGAGCGGTTAGATAAAAATTTAGTCAAATCAGTCAAATCATCTAACCGCTCTTAGTTATCAACTTCACGTGAAGTCGACTGCACTTGAGTTTCCATCATTTATTAATTAGGTATTAAAATGATCATGAAATTAATGTACAAATGTTTGTTATTGTTCTGTAACATTTTAAATAAATATTTTAATATTTTATTTATCCACATAAATAATTTGAATACAATTTATATCTTTGTTGTATCTTATTATTTATTTATTTTTATATTATAAGCAAATTAATTATAAATATATCTTATTTACATGATAATTTGTCCTTTTTAGCATGTTAACATTTACATATCACATATGTACTATTTTATTTGTTTAAAAATTGTCTTATTTTATTTATAGTATAAATAAAATACAAAATATAAATTATATCTAAATTATTTATACCCATAAATAAAACAAAAATTATTTTTTTTATATGGAATACATATTGGTATTTTTGTTCAATATTAGAGAAGAAGGTGTTTTGCTGCTTTATAGGTGTCGGATTCAACATGCGACAGGCGTGGTGACAGGATCTGTTAGCAGCTTGTCAATTATCCAGCAACACGCAGTGGGCGTCGTGATGTGGTGAGCATAAAGGCGTGGAAGCTTCCTGACAACATGCGGTGGGCATGTTGCTTGCGAATCAAGCAGGTATTGCAGAGGTTCTTGCACCTTCCCAAGGAGCTGTAGTAACATGGGATGGACGTGTGGAAGACTGTCTGCATGCAAGGAACCATTCCTCCATCCCGGTATGCAACTAACGCAGTATGCATGTTGTATTTATTTTAAAAAATAGTACGTAATTATACAGCTCCTGAAAAATATATTATCAATTATTTAGATCATTCAATTTATGTAAGTTGATAAATTTTATATTTTATGTATTTAAATGTTTGTAATTTTTGTTATTGTTAGTATCATATGATGAAAATATAGTATTGTTATTATTAGTTTTTGTATTTTATTAATATTTTTGAATAATATGTTTATTTGTCTAATATAATCATATTTTATTTTATATAAATGTGAATATATAATTTTTTTGAATTTTTTTGTTATAATGGGATTATTTTTTTGCACATTTAATAAATAATTTAAATATTAATAAATAAATAAATATTTTAATAAATAAATATTATAATAAATATGTGAATATTTATAAAATATGTTATTATTAAATATTGTAAAAATAAATATTTTAATAAATAAATATTATTAAATATAAATATTTTTTGATAATATTTAAATAAATAAATGTTTTTATTTATGATTAGAAATAACAATATTTATATTGATGTAAATTAGTATTATAAATATTTATTTGTAATAATTATTATTTATTTAAACTAATTAATATATTTTTGTTGAACCAACCTAACAGGAATTTGATGGTTCGTAAACTAGATTCGCTGCAGACTTGGAATCCGATAGTAAAAAATTACTTACGCTCAACATGATTCTACCACGTTTCTAGGATTGGGGATGATAAGAGGGTTTTACCCCTTATTAGCTGTTCTGGTGGAAAGGTGGAGGCCAGAATCTCATAACTTTGTATTGTCGGTGGGTAAGGTTACTGTGACACTGGAAGATGTCGCTCATGTATTTGGCCTACCCATTGATGGAAAGCCTGTGAGTGACTGGACATATAGTAGTAGAGACTTCCTACAGAGCTAGATCATTGCGATATTTTGTCGCGAACCGGTTGTCAGTAGTTCTTCGAAATCTTATAAAAAGTTTGATTGGATTTGGCGTATCAGAGATGCAGAGCCATTGGACACTAAGGAGTCTATTAAGAGATACATTAGATGCCATATTTTCTGTTTATTGGGTTCGACCCTATTCACGAATAAACCGACCGCATATGCCCACGCGAAATATCTACCGTTGCTTTGCGATTTCGAGTGGATCTATACTTATAGTTGGGGGTCAGCATGTCTCGCGCATCTTTACAGGGCACTATGTCGTGCATCACGGTATGATACTAAGGAGATGAATGGTTCTCTTATTCTGTTGTTTGTTTGGGCATGGGAGCGACTGCCATGTATTGTGCTCGTACTGAGATAGTCCCTTCCACCAGCTGAGGTACCAGTTGCCATGAGGTAACAATTCATATTTTAGTCTTGCATTATTTTGACAATGCATATTTGATTGACGGTAAATTTTTTTAATTTTTTCAATGAACCATGTTTCAGGTGGAGTCATTCCGAACAAACCACAGTATTGTTATCGAAGACCGCAGCGATATTTAGGCAGGAAATAGACTACATGGACGAGGTAAATATTCAAGGTTTGTGTCATTCCTGTATCCAAACATTAATATTAGGGTTCTAATTTTCTAATAATATGTGGTGGCCATATGAAGGATTGATCATACCCGACGAGGGACATGGACACCTTGAGGTGTGTAACATCGTTGCTCCGTTATTATCGTTCGAGTGTGTCGAATGGCACCCTGCGAACGGAGTGATGCATCAGTTTGGGTATGTACAACCACTCCCGACAGTAGCCAGAGACATGCCACTGGCAGAGCATTACATCACTCTTTGCGAAGTGTAACTTCATGATTGGACAGTTTTACATGGGGATGGATAGAGGAATGGGGCAATCGCCGTAACACTCGGGATCTGCACCCCCTTCCGACTTGGGACTTTAGACCTTCAGTGGGGTACCGGGATTGGAACGTGGGTTCATACAGACATCTGCTGAGATTGTCAGAGCACGTTCCTCAGCATCCATATCAACCACCATCCCTATATCCACCAGCACAACAGCCACCAGCACCAGGACCACCAGCACCTCAGGGTCCACCTCAGTATGCAGTGTTTGAGTCATTTTCTTATTATTTACCACAACCACCAGACCATAGTCACGGTAGCCATCACAGTCACTACAATCAGTACAACCTCCATGGTTAGTACAGTGACCACGGCAAGGGAAGTCATCACAGATGTCACAATTAGCATAGTGGACCACCATCGTCACCAACACTACTCAGTCCAGCACACTGAGGACATCGACTCTAACTATGACCCTGAGCACCCCAGAGACGGCATATCCGAGAACCATGCATGTCGCATTAGTCCATTTCATTCAGGTATTGGGTCAATTTAGGACGACCTTTTAACGTTTGTCTCAAGGTGGGATTAGCGACCAATGTGGGTCCTTGATAAACAGGCCATGTCTCTGGATCGCCTAATGGTGTGAACTCAAATCTATAGACCTTACGAACCTCTGTCATCTTGTACATATCATGTACATACAACTGCCAATCGAGACACTGGTTAGCACAGTAAGCAATAACATGGCGAAATGGTAGTCGTTCCACCTGAAAGTACCCACAGTTACACGTCCGTCGCGTAAGATCAACTACCAACACCTTTTCACTAGGCATTTTGCGCACTTCAAACACCTCATTCGGTCTATCAAATTGGTGCACAACTATATTCCCAGCCTATTGCATATTTGTTTCTATCCACTGTTGTGAAAATACGGAGTAAGTAAATCCAGCATGCTTGCGTTCGTGAGTCTCAACACTCTTCTGCGTAAAAAGTTTATTTAACTGATAATATGTTGCTCGAACGAGTGCCAACACAGGTAGGTTTTGGACACCCTTCAACACTGAATTAATGCACTCAATAAGGTTCGTCGTCATATGGCCCCATCGATGTCCCTCATCAAATGCCAATACCCAGTGTCTATGTCCAATAGCATCGCACCACGGGGCATATACCTCGCCTCGCTCTTCCAACCTCTTATAGTTGATGTTGTACTCCTCCACCTTCCCTGAATACCCTATGTTGACAACAAATTTTTGCAAGTGCGGGACTTTCAATGCCCTTAAGAAGTTGCTACCGATGTGCCTTATACAAAACATCCACCACAATTTTGGAGGTTTCCAGTCACCTCTGGAACGATTTACTACTGCCTAGATTGACTCATGTTGGTCTAAGATCATACCATACCGTTTCTTCTAACAACATGCATTCACAGATTCCTGAGAAAGAAGTGTCACGCATCAGCTGTCTCCCCCTCCACTAAGACAAAAGCGATAGACACAATGTTCTAGTTCCCGTCTTGTGCCATAGCAACCAAAAGTATACCTTTGTATTTTCTGTATAGGTGTGTGCCGTCAACCTGAACTAGAGACTTGCAATACCTGAACGCCCTAATGCATAGATTGAAACTCCAAAATACGCGGTGAAGTATTTTGACACTGTCTGCCTCCTCACTCCCGTTGTACTGGGGTCGTATTTTTATTTGGACAATTGAGCCAAGCATCTTCTGAACCATGACCGAGAGCCACCATGGCAAAACTTCGTAAGAATCCTTCCAACCACCGAGACTTCTGCTTTGCCAACCAAACCTTTCGATAACTAATGGTATAGTTAAACCTTGACTGGACTTTCGTAATTATATATTTCACCTTGATGGACGAGTCGGTCTCTACCAATGGCCTTATAACCTCAGCAACTATATCCGAGTCCAACTTGGAATAATCCTGTAAAATCGTTCTCATTGTGCACGTATGCCTAGCGTTGTATCTGCATATCTCCTAACAACCTTTTTTTCCATATCAAGCTGGCTCGGATAAGCCAATCACACCCACGCCCATACATCTTGCATTTTGCATAAAACGTATGTGGCTCAAACTTATACACATTGTAGTCGACTCCTCTAGAGATAGTGTAACTTCCAATTGCTGTGACAACCGACTTTCTAGAACTATATTCTATTCCAATCCTGAACTCTCCGTCCTCATGATTAACAACGCTTATAAAAAGCATAAATCATCATTCATTGATCAATCCAAAATATAGATTAACAAAAACGTATTATTCACTTATCAAGTACCTATGTTTACATATTCCAAAAATTTCGATGCATGCATGGCGTCAAGATCCAAGTTACGCATAAAAGGTGGAACAATCATCGGTTGACTAACTGAGGGATGAACTACTACATTCTCTGTCGCTGCCTCAACTCCTACATCACCATCTTTGTCTTCGTCACCGGCTTCATAAATGGCTTCGAAGTCCTGTTCGCTGTCACTATTCATTCCTTTGTACACTGAAGCTCTATCATCCTCTATATCTAAATTATTTTGAATCGCATATGCCTCTAAGTTTTCAAAATTAACATACAGCTCAATATGTGGCTGTCACATCTGAGTATTCGGTGAATTTAGAACATGTTCTGCATATTCGTTTCGTCAATAATCGACATAATATCAAATTGTATTAGACCACCAAAAATTATAACCAGATTCCGGTACAGAATACTGCTTACTCTCCTCAACATACCATTCTCCATGCTTTGACAGAGACTATTCTGAACCTCCATGAATGTCATGGTACATAGAACAACACACAAACCTCACTCTCTCATGAGTATTTCGTATAATCTTACCGTTGCGATACACTATCAAGTTTGCGATACCCTCCATTACACTAGCAACACAATCAAAGAATACTCTTCTTCGTAATAAAAATGGTACTAAGATTTTCCTTATATAGAGGAAAGCACTCAACATGCCTTCCACGTGTTGCATTACCAACCAATTAGACTAAGACACGTGTCAACACGCCCTCCATGTGCTGACTCAGCACATCCTCTATGTGTTGTTTCATCAGCCAATGAGAGTAAATCACATGTAACACGCCCTCAGTGTGCTGACTCAGCAAGCCCCCCATATACTGCAGCTCCAAGCAAGTAGACTTTGCTACGTGTTTACCACGCCCCCACATGCTGCTTGCAACATGCCCCCGCGTGTTGGAACTTCCATCTAACACCTCCACCAATTTGTAAATATATTCACTGCACCCATTTTCAACTAAAACACCAATAAAAAATCCATAATCAAATTTTTTAGCCTAAATAAAATATTTATTTAAAAAAATCAATCAATAGTCATGTTAAACCAAAATTGAAAAATGGCATCTTTTCTTATTTCTGTCGTGAGTTTATATTTATGGAATGTTTCTCTATCTTGGAATCTTTTTACTAGGGGTGTATATGGGTCGGGTGAAGTCGGATTCGCCTTGACTCAAATCTGACCCTAAATAATGAGTGGGTCTATTTTTTAGATCCTTACCCAGTCTTAGATTCGGTGAAATCTTACTGCTTTCGGTTCATACTAAAACTGGGTCTAAATCGGTAAATGTCGGATCTTGATAAACTTTATGTCAAAAAATTACGATGCACTTATTTATAAAGAAAAAAAAAACATACTTGTTACGAAGAAGTTGATATCCATATTTGAACTTCAATTTGTCCATGAATTCTAATTTCATGCTTTTTTAATCTATTTTTTAATTCAACAAGTGTGATTAAAAATAAAACAATAAGCTTATAATTAATATAACACAATATGGAATTAATTTAAAACATATATACCTTTTTAGTCCTCTTAGAGTGCACATGGACCAAGTAAAACTGGGTTCGCCTTGACCTGGATCCGACTCTAAATAATAACCGAATCTATTTTTGAGACCCTTATTCGACTTTAAATCCAGTGAAATCACATCAAATTAACCTCCAAAATATTCGGATCCGAACCAGACCGGACCATATACACCCCCTACTTCCTAGCCAAAAAGGGAAAAAAATGCAGTGTTTGATTATTATATTTGGTATAAAATGTATTTAGTATATTTGGTATAAAAATGCAATGTTTAGTTAAATTATGTTTTTATATTATATTTAAGGATTAATTACTCTGCAAGTCCCTATAATTTCACCGAATTTTTAATTAGGTTCCTATACTTTTTTTCTTTTTAATTGGATCCCTGTACGTTAATTTATTTTTTAATTAAGTCTCTGGTAATGTTAAATGTTAAAAAAAAAGTTAGTAAGTTGTGAAATTATTCATTTACCCCTGTCTTCCATCTTCCTCTTTCTCTTCCCCTTTCCGTTATTTACCATTCTCTTTAAATAGCCACTCTCTAAAGTCTTCTCTCGCACAGCTATGGAATAATAACAATAATAAAAATAAATAATAATGATAACACATTAATTAGTAAGAGCCACTAATAACCAAAAAAAGCAGTAATGTTGGACTCCCGTTCTAAAGAACAAACAAGACTTCTGCTCTTGAGATTTCAAATCTACAAAACAATGTAGATGAAAAATTTCTCCAAGATTTTATAAGACAATTGCTTAGGAGAAATCAAAATTCCCTCAATATTATCACCACCAATCACATTTAGTCTTCCATCCCTACCATTAATGTATGCAATATAAGCACCCAAAGAGTCGCTTAATAGAATCAAAGACGAAAACTGAAGCCGTTGATGGAATGCCATAGTCAATCATAATTCTTGTATCCAACTCACTTGACTTCAAGACCATGATGAGCAGCATGGGTCAAACAAATTCACAAAACAACCAATTTGGAATTAAATTATACAAATTTCAAACTCCAAAACCATAACAAATTCAAATCACAAGTCAACAACAATTCCAGATTTTGATCTAGGAACCAACCTACCTGAATTACCAAAAACCAGTTGAGGAAGACGATGACATCCACAGCGGAAGAATCACCCAATGCGACGACGGCACGCGATGCACATAACATCCCAAATTTTTGAAAAATTAAATAATGAGTTGATCATAATTTATTATTTTATTTAAAAAAATTATTTTTCTAAAAATAATTAAATTGAATTTTATAATACTTTAAGTTTAAAATTCATTAAAATTTTAAAAAAGAATTATTATAAAGATGTATTTCAAAAAAAAAAATAAAAGAATTCTTCCTTTGGCCGAACGTCAATATATGCTTAACAAGACACATGCTTAACAAGACACATGTTTCTTATTTCCATCAAACACATCATCACTATTCTAAATTCTCTAACTCCATTCTTTCTCTCTTGATCACCGAACGTCACAAGGAAAAAAAAAAAAAGAGAGCGCTGTGAGGGAGAGAAAATGAGAACCATTGTGACAGAAAATCTTCGGCTCTTGATATCTTTAGATCCGTAACTCCAATAAAAAATTTTAATCTAGTAAAAATGTTCATGTTTTTCTCTTTTACACGTTGGCGTTACTTTTATTCGGTAGAAGTTGACGGTGATGTAGCTCTCCTTTCCCTTGAGTTTAGCAAATTGGAGTTCTAGGAAGCACAGACGATTTCTGACGTTTTCTTCTTTAGCAGCTCAATCGAAAAGCTTCTCCAGAGCTTCAAGTATTTTGATTTCGTACGGAGGTAGGTTTTGGTAATTCTATAATAATTAAATGTGAAATTAATAAGTGAATATTGGTTTGATTGATTATTAGTTGAGTTTGATTAAATTCATGTTAAAATTTTGTTGGATTATTGTTGTTGTTTGTGAATTGTGGTTCGGCCATGAAGAACAACCCAGTTGGGGTCATTTTAATGATTTTGGGGCTATTGTAAATGAGAATTGTTGATTAAAATTGAGTGTTTTTTGGACTTAATGCCAAGTGTCTAGTGGGGACGGCGATGCGTAACGCTCACTTGACACTAGAAGGACGGCTCAGTGAGGACGGCGATACGTAGCGCTCACTGGAGACTGAAAGGAAGGTTCTCCCATGAGGACGGCCATCCGTAACGCTCATGGAGGGGATGTTGGCTGA
Organism: Arachis hypogaea; assembly: GCF_003086295.3. NCBI lineage: Eukaryota > Viridiplantae > Streptophyta > Magnoliopsida > Fabales > Fabaceae > Arachis > Arachis hypogaea. The sequence continues at coordinate 2,175,784 of NC_092043.1, read as the reverse complement.
GATAAGGACGGCGGTACGAAACGCTTATCTCAGGACCAATGTCAGGAATCGGGCAACAAAACGACACATGAGCTCATAACCTGTATAGGACTAGACATGTATCATCATTGTTTGCACATACTTGTTGTGATTATGTTTTCATAATTGTGTGTGCTTGTAATTAGATTCTATGTTCTATAATTGCTCTTTGATTTGTGTTTGTCTTGGATTGTTTGTGCCTATAATTGATTTTGCTTTGTGATTAAGTGATTAAAAGTAAAGAATCTTCTTTTTCTTAATTAAAAGTTTCGGTTCATATTCGCGAAGGCTCAATATTAAATAAACATAGTATATAATTAAAGGAATAGATGTTAGTAGTGCTCAAACTTTTAGTACGATTATGGGGTGTTAAAAGTTAGGGTGTTACATTATGGTATCAGAGCAGTTCATTCCTGTTAGAGTTTTGGGAATTGACTGACTATGCTTCACTGCATGCTCAGAGTGTCTGTCATGCAATATGACTTGTCCAACTGGCAAGAGTTTGAATTTTAGAAGCATGACTATCTATTGATTAATGCTGTTAGTTATCCGTTGCATTTCTCATGGTATTAGATCTAGCCAACTTAATACTGTGATTTGTGTATACGAAAATACTAATGGATTATCATAGACAAAATAGAAGTAATAAGTAATGTGAATTACAGGGTTTAAGAATGTTAGGAGTTGCGTTTTAAGGATTCGTTTCGAAGTATACTCTTTATTCGTGCTTCATGAACTCGTTCCATCTCTTCTTTTATCATCCTCGTTGGAATTTTTGCTTTGGATCTTCTCAAAATATGATTTGATTATTTTTCATCCATACTTTATAATATTCTTGTGAACCTCTTTTTGTCTGTACTTTTCTTCGTAGATATTATTATTCTTTGATTTGAATTTGAATTTATTCCAATAAATTTTTTAGGGCAAAAATTTTTACAAGGTAGATGAAATATAATATTCCGAATTTTTAAAAAATTAAATAATGAGTTAGTCATGATTTATTATTTTATTTAAAAAATTTATTTTTAAAAAATAATTAAATTAAATATTATAATATTTTAAGTTTAAAATTTTTAAATAATTTTTATTATAAAGAGGTATTTCGAAAAAAATAAAAGAATTCTTCTTCTTCCTTTAGCCGAAGGCCATTAAGGAAGTAGTAAGAAAGAAGCCAAATGTGGCTTATATATATATGCTTAACAAGACACATGTTTCTTATTTCCATCAAACACATCATCACTATCCTAAATCCTCTAACTCCATTCTTCCTCTCTTGATCACCGAATGTTACAAGAAAAAAAAAAGAGAAAGCATGAGGGAGAGAAAATGAGAATCACCCTGACAGAAAATTTTTGGCTCTTGATTTTTTGAGATCTATAATTCTAATAAAAAAATTTAATCCAGTAAAAATGTTTATATCTTCCTTCTCTATACGTTGGTATTACTTTTATTCGGTAGAAGTTGACGGTGATGTAGTCTCCCTTCTCCTTGAGTTCGGATAATTGGAGTTTTAGGAGGCACAGACGATTTCTGATGTTTTCTTCTTCAGCAGCTCAATCGAAAAGCTTCTCTGAAACTTCGACTATTTTAATTTCGTACGGAGGTAGGGTTTTGGTAATTCTATAATAATTAAACGTGAATGTTGGTTTAATTGATTATTAGTTGAGTTTGATTAAATTTATGTTGAAATTTTGTTGGATTATTATTGTTGTTTGTAAATTGTGGTTCGACCATGAAGAACAGTCCAGTTGGGGTCATTTTAATGATTTTGGAGCTGTTGTAAATGAGAATTGTTGATTAAAATTGAGTGTTGTTTGGGCCTTAATGCCAAATGCTTAGTGGGAACGGCGATGCATAACGCTCACTTGACACTATAAAGATGGCTCAGTGAAGACAGCGATGCGTAACGCTTATAAAGGGGACGTTGGCTGAGATAAGGACGGCGGTACGAAACGCTTATCTCAGGACCAGTGTCGGGAATCGGGCATCAAACTGACACATGATCTCATGGCCTGTATAGGACTAGACATGTATCATCCTTATTTGCGCATACTTGTTGTGATTATGTTTTCATGATTGTGTGTGCTTGTAATTGGATTCTATGTTCTGTAATTGCTATCTGATTTGTGTTTGTCTTGCATTGTTTGTGCCTATGATTGATTTTGCTTTGTGAATTCTTATAAGTAAAGAATCTTCTTTTTCTTAATTAAAAGTTTCGGTTCATATTCACGAAAGCTCAATATTAAATAAACATAGTATATAATTAAAGGAATAAAGGTTAGTACTTAGTAGCGCTCGAACTTTTAGTACGATTATGAGGTGCTAAAAATTAAGGTGTTACAATGCACAACCAGAAACGGCGCTAAGGGTCGCGCTATCGTGAAAAGGAAGGTGGAGACAAAGGTGCGCAAAATGGATGGCTGGTGTGTGTGACGATAGCAAGTATGGAGAGGGGGGGGGAGAGGCATCCAGCCGCCCTCATGACGGCTGTTCCTCTATATTTGTCACTGAACCACCATCGACTTCATACTCGCCGCTACTGGTCCACCGCTTGTATACGATTTCCATAAATTTTATTTTTTCGTTGGTTCTGATCATATGCGAACGGGGTGAGAGCAAGGATGAAAGAGCAGAAGGTGAGAGCGAGGTCAGAGAGGGAGGACATAGAGTTTCTAAATCTGAAAAAAAAGTTAAGGGTATTTGTGAAAATTAAAAAATATTGAAGTAATTTAAATTAAGTTATTTATCTTTAATTTTAGAATATTTTTTTTTTAACAAAATATTCTGTTATTATAGACTTTTTTTAGATGGTAAGAACTTAATTAAAAAAATTAAATAGTATAAAGATCTAATTGAAAAAAAATATAAAGACCTAATTAAAAATTTAATAAAACTATAGGAACCTGCAAAATAATTAAACCTATATTTAATATAAAATGTATAAAATTAAATTATGTCTTAGTATTTTATTTGGCTCAAAATAAATATAAATATAAAATAAAATTATTTATTAAAATATTCTTAATTGTTAAAAAAATATTTTTAAAATTTTATTATATATCTCTCAAAATTTTAGTCTTTTTTATTTTATTTTTTAAAAATATTATTAAAATTAAAATTTTATATCTTAAAATTTTAATTTAATATTTAATCATTAAACACAATACAAAATCTTAATTCCTAATTCTAATTTATCTAGGCACTGCCGTAAGGTTATAGTACTAAGACATACAAATGCATGTGCGCCATCTGGAAAATGTTGGTGACTATTTCCTTAACTCACCTAAGAAAAAAACATAAGCTATCCCCGTGTAAAGTAGTCCTTCCTACTCCTACCAAATGTGTAATGTTGTTAAGCAGCTTGTCCTGACAAGGACAACTAATTGTGGAGTAAACAAGCTATTCACAATTTTATTTCACCAGATTGAGGTAGTGTCTATTTACATACTGGGTATCTTGTTAAACGTTTTTTTTTCTGAGCTTTTTTCAATATTTCTTTTCATTCTAGTAATAGAGAAAATTATTATTGGTAATTGATAACTAATAATATTATAATAAAGTATATTTTTTAGTTTTAATTATTTTATTAATTTTTATAATTTTATCAAATTTACAATTAAATTATTATATTTTTTAATTAAATTTTTATATTACTTTTAATTTTATAATTAAGTCATTGCTAATATAAAAAAAGTTAGAATTAATTGAATATTATTTTGCAAATTAAAGGTATTCATACTTAAAAATCTAATTAGATCTTTGACCGCATATATTTCGAAAGAAATATTCTATTAATTTTAATATTTTTTATATTAAAAATATCTAATTACAAAATTAAAATCAGTATAAAAACTATAGTTATCAGAATCGAACCGATAATTGAACCGGTTAGATTACTGGATTACTGGATTATTGGTTCAACCGGTAGATCACTAGTTGAGCCGATTCACCCGATCTTATATAAATAAAAAACAAAACATAGTCAAAAATTTAAAATTAAAATTTAAAATACATATTTTTATTAATATTTTAAAAATATCTAGCTATTCTAAAATAATATGGAATAGAAATAATAAGTATTTTGTTAATTTTACTCTATCAAAAATATTTTTATTTTGTTTTTATATTAAAATAACTATTATTTTTGAATTTTAATAATGTATTAATTAGTTTATATCTATTATACTATTATATACTACAAGTATTTATTGAAAAATAATATTAATAGTTATTATATAATTATAAAAAAAATAAGTGAGTTAATAATTATTGTTAAATAAAAATATAATTAATTTAAGAATGAGTGAATTTATAATTAAAATTAAAATAAATTAAATAAAAATAAATTATTTGCTGAAAGATATCTATATATATTTTTAATTTGCATATATATATATATATATATATATATAACAAGAAAGTTAGCCTCGTTCGTTGTGACAACTACTTTTTTCATTGGGGATGGGGTTTGAACTCCATCTCTTTCATTTTGAAGAAATTTTAAAACTGAAGCGATTCGATCAGATCGATTTTTACCGAATTTGAGTGGTTTTTATTGATTCACTTCGAATTTAACCAGTTTGTACTGGTTTTGTTTTATGCGGTCCAATTATTATACCGGACCTGTATAGAATCTAATTCATTAGTTTTTTGATCGAATTAGTCGGTCCGATTCGATTTTAATAACAACTAGTATATGTTCCCGTACCTTGTACGGGATAATACATAAAATTATATTAAAAATTTTATTAAAAAATTAAATATAAATAATGAGCATCACACTCAAATATAAATAATGACTTTAGAATATTGGTTTAATGAGTGTCACAATTTTAGTTTTAGGATTTAATGAGTGTCACACTCAAATATAAATAATGACTTTAGAATTTTGGTCTCCAACACATCAAACTCGCCTTCGTAGCTCTTTTCCCACAATAAAATTGTGATTCAGCCCTATCAAAAATACAGAAGGTTTTGGTTGATGAAGATCAAAGAACCACAAGAGCCAAGTTCTCTGATCTCAATCATACTCTCGAATGAAGAGACGCTTCCGCGCTCTTAGACCATCTCCAATAGGGAACTCATCCCAATTCTTATTTATGGCCCACCTGTCATAAAAAGTAACTCCACATTAGTTTTTGCGTTATAACTGTAAATAAGAACTCAAAACATCTCTCTCTTCTCCATCAGGAGGAACTAACTTTAGTCCCTATTGTGGTCCCACATAATTAATTAATTAAAATACTTAAAATTAATGTAATTAATTTTTTCAATTATATAAATTATATTTATAAATTTAAAAATAATTTACTATTAAAAGATATTAATATTAAATAAATTCATATATAACAATAATACACAATATATAATTCGGAATTACACTAAATTGTAAAATTACTTAATACAAAGAAAAACATAATTCAACTCTATAATTGACGACAAGCATTGTTAAATAATTAATATAAATTATTAATTAAATAAAAATATCAGTATTTCATATAATTAATTATTATCATTATTATTGAAATATTTATTATTTAATTATTTAATATAACTATTTAATTAATTAACATAACTATTTAATTAATTAATATTTTATATAATTATTTATTTTTTATATAACTTGCCAAATGGCAAGTGTTGATTGGCGTCCCCATTCAGAGAGACTTCCTCTTCTTGAAATTAGCGAGGGAACTCACTTTCAACCCACTCCAACGCTCCAATTCTTCTTTTTTTCTGACACAACAGTAACCGGGCTCCAATTTCCTTCTCGTTGGAGATGCTCTTAATTATATTTTTTAATGATTTAACATGGATAATCTTGAGGCTGAGAAATCCTAAAATTTTTAGCTAAAATAAAAATTTTATTCAATCAAATGATAATAAATAATTTTATTGAATTAAATTATATTAATGTAATCATTGGATGATAAAGAATGTTAGAAAAATAAATAAATAATATTTTAAGAGTATAGAAATATTAAATTGTCATTTCAATTTACTTTTTTAATCAACGATAATAAATATCTTAAATTAATAATTTTTTACAAAAATTATACACCTAAAACTATTTTATTTTTTCAAAAAATTTTTGAAAATACAATAGTTCAATGAGAGGTTGACTATTGAGAATTGAATATAATCTTTTTAAATTCGTATTTTCAATAAAAAGATGTACTTTGTTCTATCCATCGTAAATAATTCTATATTCACTATTACTTATTCATCTAAATAATTCTAACATTGATAGAATATTATTTTTAAATGCAAAAAATTTAAAATATATTTATTCTATTTCAAAAATTAATATTCATATTTAACTTAGAATTCCAACAAATATGACAAAAAATATTATATCTTTTTAGTTAAAAAATTAAAGTAAAATATCTATAAATATATTTTTATGCTTTAGCTTTAGATTTTTCAAAAAAATTTGGCAAGTTAATGGAATCAAATCATATTTCTATAACATATATAAGAATGTATATTACACATAAATAAAAAAATTAGGTATAGTAAGAACAAATACATAAATTAAAATAAAATTTACAAAAATAAGAACCAATAAAATATAGAAGAAAAGAAATATAAATAGAAGAGAAATAAAATTATTAGATGAAAGAGAAATAATTTAATAAATTATATGTGTATATAAAAGAAGAATAAAAAGAAGATATACAGTACTTTATTTAATTTAGCAAGATTTATGGGAATGAACACATAGAATAAGAGAATAAAAAATGATAATAAAAAAAAACTAAACATCTAAATTAATATCAAAAAATAAAAAATGATGATAATCTATCATAATCTTAATCTTTTAATATAATTAATTAATAATAATATAATTAGTTTACCATAATTTTAATATAATTTTTTAATATAATTAATTTTAATTAAATAATTAAATAAATTAAATATAAATATGTCTAATCTAATCGTATAAAAAATAGTAAATTTTTTACAATTAGACATATTATATATATATATATATATATATATATATATATATATATATATATATATATTGAGAATAAAATATCACTTTAAAATGAGATTATTATTATTAATGACATATAAATATTAAAATTATATTAATACATTAATAGAAATACATTATTATAATAAAAATTGCAAGAATTAAAATAAATGAAATTTATTAACCTTAATTAGTTAAATTAGCATAAAATAAGAAAGAGATGATTAATCAGATTAAATAAATTAAAAAAATATTACTGAACAAAGTAAATATCACAATTTATAATTTTTTATTTTGTGATTAATCAATATTTTTAAAATTTTTTGGTTAAGTCTTTTGTATTTTATGATTGATAAATTTTTTTTACAAAACACAAATTTATGATAAATTATTACAATCATAATTAATTAAAAAAATAAAAAAATGATAAAAAATTAAATAAAAGATAAAAAATAGAGTAAACATTTATTTTGAAACTAAAAATTTGTTAATTGTGCTAGAAATTCTAAAAATTGTATCTTATTATATAATTAATTTTGTTTACTCACTTCAATTTTATTATTCATTTATTGTATCTAAAAAAGTATATAATGTCACACTTAAAATTTACTTTTATCTTTTTTTTTCTAATATAAATTATTTTTGACAAAAAATAGAGAAAAAAATTTATTAGACTAAAAAAATATCCGATCAAAAAATTATTATAAGGAGATTTATAATTAGAGAATAAAAGAATAAAAGTATTAATAATAATTAAGAAAAAGAAACAAAGCTTGTATTAAAGAATGATAGAAAAGAAATAATAAAGTTCATATTAATAATAATAATACTGAGGAATGATGTTGCTGCTTTAGGCTTCTAACCTTCGTCTTTGGCCATTTTTTTTTCTATTCTTTGCTTTTTTTTAAAAAAAAAAATTATCAAGTCATAAAAAAATAAAGAACAATTCAAGAAAATGAAAACAGCAAGATCGAAAACAGTAAGATCAATAGTAACTATACAAATCAAAATACATAGGAGAAAAATAAACTATTATATGATAGAATTAACATGAGTATATTTTATCATTAAATAAACAAAGTTAATGCACAACAAAATTATATGTAAAGAGAAAAAAAAGAGTTAAAATATCCAAAGTGATAAAAAGATTATTTTATAGAAGACTATAAAATAATGAACTTCTAACTAAATTAAACTGTACTTATTATTTTTAGAAAGGGTAAGAGAGAGCAATAGAGAAAAGGTTTATGTGTATTCAAGTTGTGTAAAATGATACAATATATAAGGGTATTTATAGGTGCTAAGAGAATCGAAATAATAAAGACGTAATATCTTATAATAAATATTTAGATATGTTAAATAATGCTAATTGATCTAATTGATCCTAATTATACTCCAACAATTGTATTCAATTAATTGATATACATAATATTAAATTGTGTGACACTTAAATATCTCAATTAGTTAATATAATTAATCCATCATAATGAATTGTATTTAATGAGTTAAAAGAAATAAATCAAAAAATATTCTAAGAAACATGTCACGTCAACTTTATCATTAAGTGAAAAAATCTAATTTTTTTATATAATAGAATAAATAGAATAGATAGATATCTCATTATTCGTTATTTTAACTTATCTATTATATATTTTTTTATATTTACCACTCAATATATTAAAATACAATTTATATATTTAGATAAGAATTACATAGATATTTAATTAAAAGAGAATTTAATTTTTTAAAATATAATAACGTTTTAATTTCTTTGATTTTTCTTTTTACATTTTTTTGTGTGTTTTTTTTAAATAAAAGACAAATCTATAGCAAAAATAGGAAGAGATTGTAGTATTTATTGAAGAGGGAAAAAACAAATATAATTAAAATTCATACATTTAAAATGTATTTGAACTTTGAAAAATGAGATGAGACATGAGAACACACAGACATTTGGCTTCAATGAATCTGTTTACACCATTCAACTCAGTGTTCTTTAGCTTTATGTTTTCTTCTCTTCTATTTCATATGAATTTATCAGTGCCAAACATGCATCACATAGAGTATTTTTTAACTCCATACTAATCTATATATTATCTTTGCTGAATAAAATATAAAAGAAAAAAAAAAGACAGTAAATAAATTAAAGTTATTATTATTTAAAGAAACACTAAATATATTAGTATTTTTGTATTTTAAATTAATTAAGATCTAAACGAAAGATAACGTTAAATTAAAAAAGTTAAATTAAAATTAACTCAAACATTGATGTTTAAATTATAAAAAAAATTGATTTTCATATTTTATAAAATATCATACTGGCGGTAATTGTAAATATGACGCTACTTAAAATTAAATTAAGTAACACAGACAAAACAAATAAAAAAATAAAAAATAACTTAATCTTGTATAAAATTTACCTATAAAATTCTGTACCGAAAAATGAATTTAATTTTAGTATATTAATAATATAAAATATTTTATATAATCATTCAATTCAATTAGATTTATCTATTTAGGTCATTATTGAAAAATAAATTTAAAATACCAACATACAATTACTTTAAATTAAGCAATAATTATCAATACTATATAAGGGATACACTTTTCCACTAAGAATGATTGTCATAAAGAATAATTTTTTAATTTTCTATACTAATATTAGAAAGTTTATATAATACTATATAATAATATTATCATTATCAATACTTTATGATATCAAAACAAAACAAAAAAAATTACCATGCCAATATAATATTATCAATATTATATAAATTATCTTTGTATTTATTTTTTTGTGCGTATATAATATTTACTTAACACATTAAGACATATATAATATTTTGTTAATACATATATAATATAAAATGATTTACAAATTATTTTATTGAATATTATAAATTAGAGTGATTTATAAATTATTATTAATTCGTATATAATGTATAATTAAATTTAATGAATTCAATTAGAATAAACAACAAATTATTTATTTTATTTCAGACTTTATAAATGAATAAATTAATTAACTAATATAACAAATTACAATTAATGTAGTAAAATTAATTAAGTGATATATATTATAATAAATTATATTAATATTTAAATATCTAATCAAATCAATTAGCTGATATAATTAAGTTATAGTAATAAATTGTATTGAATGAGTCAAAATAATTAAATCGAGAAACACTCTCCAGAGCATGCCACGTCAGCTCTATCATTAAGTGCAGACATCCGATTTTTATATAATAGAATAGATAGATGATAAAAATTCAATTAAAAAAATAAAAATTTACAAAATTATAAAAATTATTAGAATAATTAAATTTATTTTTTATTTATTTAATTTTGTTCCTAAAATATTTTAGATAGAGTTAATATCTCACGGTAATTCTTAAGGCAAATAAATAGAATCATGATGATTTTTAAGGTATAAAATTGTTATTTCAGTAAGGGAATGAAAAAATGCTATAAAAGAAACATAAACAATAAAAAGATTAAATTTATTTGTCATAAATACGTTATACACAAACTATTAGACACCAGAATATATTTTTTAAGTACCCTATCCAATATAGTTTGTAGCAGATTGAGTTGGTAATTTTTTTTTTCAACAAGGTCCAAAAATACTTCGAACAATTATCATACTTTATTACTATTAATTGATGAGAGAGGCTAATTAAGAGACTAGTACGATTCTATTTATAAAATTGAAACCTAAAATCAAGAATTTAAGGAAAAACAAGTAACTATTGTAGCGAGGATAGAATAAGAATGAATGTCTATTTATGAGAAATTTATTTTTTTATGTTGAGAAAAACAAATTTTTAAAATAAGTAAAATAAATGAGGTTTAAAAAGTAAATTTTGTACGTTTATAAAAATATGAACTGAGGCACGAAAATATATACAGCAAAAACAATTTTTTTTATGTTGCAACTATTTTAAATATTCTTCTCTCACTCTTTATATATTAGTAAATATATTAATGATATATATTCTATGGAGATAATAATTGTGGTGAATATAACTATTAAAGTTATTTATTTATGTTTCTTTATTTTATATTTATGACCTCTTCCTTATTTATTTACTTATTTTACAACACGTTATTAACATGAGATTCGGATCAAATTTTAGGAAGACTCAGGTAATAAATTTTCATTATGTCGAAACTCTCTCATCTTGAATTTAATGCTCTTGATATATCTGGAAACAATTATTTATCATAGATATTAGATGCTGAAATCCATCTTGATTCAATAAATCTTGGAGATACCATTAAAATTGAAAATAATGCATCCCGGAAGGATAAAGCCAAAGCCATGATCTTCCTTCATCGTCATCTTGACGAGGGATTGAAAAATGAATATCTCACATTAAAAGATCTTACAGATATGTGGAAAGACTTTGATACTTCCTCAAACCCGATATGAATGGACACACTTGCATCTACAGGATTTTAAATCCATAAATGAATATAATTAAGTTTCAAATCACCTCACGAATAAAATTATGTGGAAAAAAGATAACTGATAATGATATGTTAGAGAAAACTGTCTTGACCTTCCATACCTTGAATGTACTCCTGCAGCAGCAGTATCGAGAAAAAAAAATTTAAAAATATTTTGAGTTAATTTCTTACTTTCTTGTTACTGAACGCAATAACAAGTTGCTTTTAAAAAATCATGAAGCGCGTCCAGTTGGTGCCGCCCTATTTTCTAAAGCAAATGTGGCAAATCATTACCTCAGAAGAGGTAAATGGCAAGGTTGTAGTAAAAAAAATTATAAAAAAAGAAGAATTATGTTCATAAGAAAGGATCTCACTAGAAGTGGGATAAAGAAAGAAATATTGGACAAAATAAATCAATAGAGGATAAATATTTTCGTTGTGGTGGAAAGGGCCATTGGTCGCATACCTGTCGTACCCCAAGGCACCTAGTCGATCTTTATCAAGTATTTTTAAAAAAAGACGACAAAAAAAGGAAACAAAGTTTGTTTCAAATAATACTGAAAATTACACTACTCATTATGATGTATCTAATTTCTTTGAGGATCCTATGAAAGAAATATTGGTCATTTGATCAATGATGGAATAGTTTAATATGTGTGTTTGTTAAGTATTCATATAAATAAATAATGTAAAAAACTTCTTGTTAAGTTTTATTTTCTATGCATTTGAATTTCAAATACGATGAATATAAAATATTTATGAATTTCAAAATTATTGAATGTGCCAAGGTAATAATAATAAAATTTTTAATATATACAATACTTCTTAGAAAAATATTTTCAATTAAGAAAATAATTTTACTGCACAAATATTTCTACTCATTTTATTATTATTATTTGTCTTTGAAGAAAATGACAAGGATATATAATGAAGATGTATGCCTTGCGGATATTGTAAGTTCGCATACCATTCTCAAAAGTAATATATACTTTACTCATCTTGTGCCAAAAAAGAATATGTTAATACTATTATTAGCTCAGACAATGTGATAGAAAGCTCCAGAAGAGTTATAATTTTGTTTTCCGGAGAAACAAAATTTATAATAAATAATGCACTATTGTCTAGTAAGTCTCTAAGGAACTTATTGAGTTTCAAAGATATTTGTCAAAATGGATATCATATTGAAACAATGAACGAGGGAAATCATGAGTATTTATGTATCATACAACTCATGATTCAAATAAAAAAGTTATATTAGAAAAGTTATCCTCACTCTCATCTGGGTTATATTGTACCAAGATTAGTGCAATTGAATCACATGCCATTGTAAACCAGAAGTTACTAACCCAAATAAATTTATAACTTGGCACGACTAATTGGGTCATCTGGGAACAACCATGATGTGGAGAATTATTGAAAACTCCCATGAACATTCACTAAAGAACCAAAAGATTCTTAATCTAATGAATTTCGTTGTGCTGCATGTTCTTAAGGAAAGCTAATTTTAAAGTCATCACCAGTAAAGATTGGATTTGAGTCTTCCGAATTCCTAGAAAGGATTCAAGACGATATATGTGGACCTATCCATCCACCATGTGGATCTTTTAGATATTTTATGGTCCTAATAGACGCATTTTCGAAATGGTCACATGTGTGCTTGTTGTCTTCTCATAATCTGGTGTTTGCGAGATTATTTGCTCAAATTATTCGGTTAAAAGTACAGTTTCTAGAAAATCCAATAAAAATAGTTCGTCTTGATAATGCTGGTGAATTTACTTCCCAAGCCTTTGATGCTTATTGTATGGCTAATGGAATAAGTGTTGAACATCCAGTAGCTCATGTTTACACACAAAATGGGTTAGCAAAATCACTTATTAAATACCTCCAATTAATTGCTAGACCCTTACTTATGAGAACAAATCTCGCAACCTCGGCTTGGGGGCATGCTATTTTACATGCCGCAACACTTATTCATTTGAGGCCAACAAGTTACCATCAGTTCTCTCCTATACAATTAGCTTTTGACTAGCAGGCAAATATTTTCTATTTAAGAATATTTGGGTGTGCAATATATGTTCCCATTATACCACCTTTTCACACCAAAATGGGACCCCAAAAAAATTGGAGATATATGTTGGATATGATTCTCCCTCTATAGTAAGGTATTTTGAGATACAAATTGGGTATGTGTTTAAAGCCCGATTTGCGGATTATCATTTTGATGAATTAAAAGTTTCAACATTAGGGGTAGAGAATAAACTTCCTGAACAGGAACTTAATTGGAATGCATCATCTTTGATGCATTTAGATTTTCGATCATGGTAATGTGAACTAGAAGTTCAAAAGATTATACATTTACAAAGAATAGCAAATGAATTGCCTGATGCATTTTCCAATACAAAGAGGATAATCAAATCTTATATACCAGCGAAAAATACCCCAATTCGAATTGATGTCCCCGTTGGACAAATAGTCATTGAAATAAATTCACGCTAAAAGCGTGGCAGGCCTGTCGGTTCCAAAGACGAAAATTTTCGAAAAAGAAAAGAGGTAAATACTATTCCTATTGAAAAAAATATAGTAAAGATACCTACAATTGTCCAAAATTCTGATATAGTTTTAACACCAAAAGGCGTTCAGGTACTTGAAAATTGTGAAAATGACGAGATCTCGATAAATTATGTCTTTACAGGAGAAAAATGGGACTGAAATAAGACAATTGTCGATAAAATATTTGCATATAATGTGGCATTAAATATAATGCATGAAAGTGAGGACCTTGAGTAAAAAACAGTCGAAGAATGTTGACAAAGAAATGATTGGCCAAAATGGGAAGAAGTCATGAAGGCTGAATGAGACTCACTTGCAAAACATGAAGTCTTTGGACCTGTAGTCCATACACTAGAAGATGTAAAACCTGTTGGATACAGGTGTATATTTTTGAGAAAATGAAATGAGAAAAATGAAGTTGTACGCTATAAAGTTCGACTTTTGGCACAAGGTTTTTCACAAAAGCCCAGTATAGATTATGAAGAAACATATTTCCCTATAGTGGATGCAATAACATTGTGTTATTTGGTCAGTTTATCTACATATCATAAACTACATATGCATTTAATGGATATGGTAACAGCCTATTTATACGGTCATTAGATCGTGATATCTATATGAAAGTCCTTGAAAGACTAAAGATATTTAAACCATCCAATGAATATTTGCATGGATTATATTTAATCAAATTGCAAAGATCCTTATATGGTCTAAAGCAATCTGAACGAATGTGGTATAATCGTCTTACTGAGTATCTGGCCAAAAATAGATTCAAGAATGATGATATCTATCCGTGTTTTCATAAAGAAATTTGCATATGGATTTATTATAATTGTTATGTACGTTGATGATTTAAATATCATTGGAACTCTTGAAGAGATTCTAACAATTATAAAAACTTTGAAAGAAGAGTTTGAGATGAAAAATCTTGGAAAGACTAAATTTTGTCTCAACCTGCAGATCGAGCATAGAAAAAATGGGATCTTTATTCATCAAATGACATACACAGAAAAGATCTTGAAGAGACTTTATATGGATAAATCATAAGTCACATCCATTAAGTACCTCAATGATCGTAAGGCCTTTAGATGTGGAAAAGGATCAATTTCATCCTAAAGAAGAAAATGAAGATATCATTGGTCCTGAAGTATCATATCTTAGTGTCATTGGAGCGCTAATATATCTTGCTAATAATACACGACCCGATATATCATTTGCTGTGAATTTACTAGCAAGGTATAGTTCCTCTCCAACCAGAAGACATTGGAATAGAATTAAACAAATTTTTCGATATCTTCATGAAACGGTTGATATGAGATTGTTTTATCCATATGGATCCAAGTCATAATTAGTTGGTTATACTGATACTGGATACTCGTTTGATCCACATAAAAGGAGATCTCAAACAAGATACCTATTCACATATGGTGATACAACTATATCATGGAGATCCACGAAATAGGCGATAGCGGCATCCTCCTCTAATCATGCTGAAATACTAGTGATACATGAAGCAAGTTGTGAGTGTTTTTGGCCCAGGAGTTTGATCAAATATATTTTGTCATCATGTGGACTAATTGATCATAAGATAGCTCCAACTGTCCTGTTTGAAGATAATACAGTATGCATTGCTCAACTTAAGGGTGGATACATCAAAGGTGACAGAACAAAGTATATTTTTTCTAAATTCTTCTTCACTCATGATCTCCAAAATCAAGAAAAATTGATATCCAACAGATCTGCTCAAGTGATAATCTAGTAGATTTATTTACAAAGTCACTCCCGAAATTCTCCTTTGAAAAATAGGTACATCATATTAGGATACGCCGATTTCGAGATATTAAATGATGTCGACAAAAAGAGGAGACTGTACTCTTTTTCCCTTGGTCAGGTTTTTTCCATTGGATTTTTCTTGACAAGGCTTTTAATGAGACAGTCCTCATCACAAAGGATTTTGTACTCTTTTTCCTTCACTAAAGTTTTTTTCTCATTGGGTTTTTCTTTAGTAAGGTTTTAACAAGGCATAATCCTAAATGGACATTTAAGGGGAAATGTTATGACGATGATAGGATAAGAATGGATGTCCATTTATGGGCAACTCATTTTTCTATATTGAGAGGAACAAGTCTTTAGGATGAAGCAAAATAAATGAGGTTTGAAAAGCAAACTTTGTACGCCTATAAAAACATGAACTGAGACAAAGGATAATACACACGGGAAAAATAATCTCTCTCTTTCTTTATGTTCCAACTATTCTAAATACTCTTCTCTCACTCTTTATATATTAGTAAATATATTAATCATCTCTATTATATTGAGATAGTAATTATGATGAATATTACTACTAAAATTATCTATTTATGTTTCTTTATTTTATTTTTTTGTGGCTTCTTTATTTTATATTTATTACCTCTTCTTTATTTATTTATTTACTAGTGTATGTTCCCGTACACTGTACGGAATAATTAATAAAAATTTATAAATTTTTTTATTAAAATAGATTAAACAAAAAGTATATATAATAATTATTACTATAAATATTTTATAAAATTATAATTAAAATCAAAGTTTAATTATTTTTAATGTTAAAAATATTAAAAATAATTAGTATTTGTCTTAACTGATTTGAATTGGTTGAATGGTCATCTCGCTCGTCTACTTAAGTAAGTATTAGAGTTTCGAATCCCGCCTTGTGTATGTAACAACTCATTGGCTAGCGGCACACTCTTAATAAATGGAGCTTCAATACGTGGATGATTAGTTCTCGACATGCTGAGTTGGAAAATAAAGTGAAAGAAAATAGTATTTGTCATGAAAGTAGAACAATTCTCATTGATGATAGCAATATTTATGAAGAATTGCCTTTGTTAAAATTTAACTGTGGCAGTTTTATTTATTGGTATCATATTCATTCCAGAAGTCAAACAATATAACATTAAAATTTTATATTTTATGACATGATTTTCAAACTTTTAAACTTATAAACTTATGTCATTAAAAAAGCTATTAGATTGATTAATATTTTTTGGTAATATTACCAAAATACCGTCGTTGAGTATTAGTTTTGTAAAAAGAAACTATAATAACTTTTGTTATTCAATATATAATTTATTATATTGAAAAAAAATTATTATTCCTAGATTGATAAATATATTTTTCTCTATTTTTATATCATTTTATTTGATAATAATTGCCATTAAAAAAATAAATGATTACACTATTTTATAATACGATGTACAAAATAATTTTTTATTTCAAAATTAATTCCGATTAGTGAAAAAATTTCAAAATATTTTCTTACAGAAATTTGAATTTAAATTTAAATTTATAATTAATCAACAACTCATCTTTTTTAAAATTTTAATAACAAAAACAAAATTAGTTAGATACAAAATATTCAACATTTAATAATTTCAATCATTTAAATTTCAATTACCAAAAATTGAGTTAAAAATTAATTATAACTTAATAATCGATATATATATATATATAATTTAATTTTTTTTAACAGAGCTAATATATAATTTATTGAGAATTGATTTATTGTCTAAATTTTTTTTATAAATTTTGTAGTATGTAAAAATAATGATCTTATTTTTTATTATTATTTAAAAAATTATTTATAATTTTTTATTATGTAATTAATTTAATTAATAACCTTTATTATTACTTTGCTACCAAAAAAATTATGTTTATATTATTTGTATATTTTTTTAATACTAATAAATATGTAGGTATTTGTACTATTATATTTATTGTCTTAGATAATGGCTTAAGTTACTTATTTTGTATGTTCAATAATATAAATTATATTTTGTATATTAAATTCATAAATTTATCCATATTAAGAGGAGAAAAATTATGCAATAGATCGTATGTTATAAAGATTAGTTGATTTACATCTAAATTATCTTTAAAAAAATAAAAAAAATAATTTATAGCATATAATAATCTTTGATATATGTAGTGTCATGTATATATTAGGATGACCTATTTTAATTATGTGAGTGATTATTATTATTCACTTTTTCATTAAGATAGTAAATAATATTTAAAATTAAAAAAAGATAATTAAAATTTTTTTAGTTTGATTATAAAATCTATTGTTAGAATACCTAACTTTTATATATACTAAATATAATTATATTTAATAGTATAGTATTTATTATAGCAATGACTCAAAATATTAACTCAAGTGAGTAAGATCAACCTAGGTCTATTGTTAGGATCCTAAATTCGAATTAGGTTCATTGTCTTAAAACCCAATGCAGATAGTCACAAAAAAAAATCCAATGCAGATAAAGTTCCCGTCCTTCACTCCCGTTTAAAAAAAAAAAATTTCCATCCGCTCTCCATCTTCATCGCAAGTCCCCTTATTTAATTATTCCCTTATCGAATGCAGATACCCACAATTATCTATGGATATTCTTTGAAAAGTTTTTAAAAAATTAACAAAATAATTATAATATAATAATAATAAAATAATCAGTTCAATATATATAATTCAACACAACTCATAATATATTCGTTATAAAAAATAACATTTCAAAAACAAATATAAAAACATCTTTCAACATAATAACATAATATAATATTTTAGGGCGAGATTGAACGATATAATAACGAACTTAAAAGACAGAGAAAATGAGTTAGAGGAAAAGTAGATACAAAATCAAGGTTAAGAATGAGTTTAAAAAGAAAAAAAGAGTTTAAATTGGAGATAAGAATTAAAATTACTAAATTTAAAAAAAAAAAAAATATATATATATATATATATATATAAGGATAAATCAGTAATTTTATATTTGCGTGGATTTAACGGGTCCCTTGAAGAGGGTATCTATGTCCCCATTCCAGTCTATTTCACGTGGACAGGTCTCTACCAGTAAAAATTTTACAAATCTCCATTTAGTCCCAAATTACAAATAATCCGGCGAATATTCATTTGGATGGTCTTTTTTATCATTCTAATTGCTAGCATTTGTTGGTTCATGACCTGAAACTATTCTAGCCACTTAGTAAATTTCTAGATAACTAAAGTTCAAGTTATATCATTCTCATAAAGTTACATGTATCCTTGTTATAACAATATTAATCGAAAATAAGTGGTTAAACATTAAATAAGTCACATTTTTCATATATATAATAATGGATAATATCACATTAAATTCAAAGATATCACATTGTTATAATATCGATCACATTAATATCACATTTTTATATATATAATAATATTAATCAAAAATAAGTGGTTAAACACTAAATGAATCACTTAAATTCAAAAAGAGCATACATGTGATGAATTATAATAAATTTATCTATGAGGAGTAAAAATAAAATAAAAAATTAAAAATAAAATAAAGAGAATAATTAAAAGAAGTAAAAGAAGGTAAAATAAATAATGTGTAGAATAAATAAAAAATATATTGTAATGGAAGATTGATATAATCGATGAATATAAAAGATAAAAGAAAAAAAATTAAAATAAGATGTCAATAAACAAATTTCAAGAAATTTTTTTTTGAAGAAAAACCTATTAATCAACTTTTATAAAAATACTATAAAAAATTTAAAATGTCTTTAAATAAAATAATTCTATTAATCAAAATACATAAAAAAATAATTGATATAAAACAAAATTATAAAAAATTTTAGCAAAATTAAGATAGAAAAAACAAAAATAAAAAATTACAAACATTACATCCGAAGTACAAAATAGAAAAGAAAAAGGGATAGAAAACACATTCTAATTATATATAATTAAAATGTATTGTTGAATTATTAAATTAAAGAAATCGAATTGATAACTATAAACAACAAATTCTGATGACTAAAAATAATAAGTTAAAATAAAAAATTTTAAAAATATTATCTGAGAATATAGGAATCTTAAAATATATAATATAGGAGTATTATACATTAATATCAAAATAAAATTGTAGCGTATAGAATTGGAATCCTTCGATATTTTTAGATGAATTTAATGAATTTATTTAAAAATAATAAATATTCATTCACTACAATTATTAATACACGTTTTATTTTCTAAACCATACTAATAAGAGAATAATTAAAAAATATATGTGACCAACTTAAATAATTTATTTAAGTATCAATTAATTAATATGTAGTATAAACTCGTTACTTTCTCAATAATTAATACTCATTTTATTTAAGTATCAATTATTTAATACTCGTTTTATTTTAGGTTTAATTACTCTATTGATCTTAATAGTTTCGCAAAATTTTCAATTAGGTCCCTATACCTTTTTTTCTTTTAATTTGGTCCCTGCACAAAATTTTTTTTCAATTAGGTTTCTTTTGGTAATAATTGGTTTAATTGTATAGGGACCCAATTAAAAAAAATTGGTGCAGGGACCAAAATAAAAGAAGAAAAAAAGTATAGAAACCGAATTATAAAAAATTTGGTACAAGGACTCAATTAAAAGGAAAAAGAATATAGGAAACTAATTAAAAGTTTTGTGAAATTATAGGGACAATAGAATAATTAAACCTTTATTTTATATATATAAAATAATAAGATGATAAATTGAATTAAATGAATGTTTAATTATTCAGTTGGTCCCTATAGTTTCGCAAAATTTTTAATTAGGTCCCTATATTTTTTCCTTTTAATTGGGTCCTTGCACCAATTTTTTTTTTCAATTAGGTCCCTCTTGGTAGTAATTAGCTTAATTTTATAAGGACCTAACTAAAAAAAATTAGTGCAAGGACCCAAATAAAAAGAAAAAAAATGTAGAAACCCAATTAAAAAAATTTTGGCTCAAGAACTCAATTAAAAAGAAAAAGAGTACAATGACCTAACTAAAAATTTTGCAAAACTATAGAGACAACAGAGTAATTAAACCTTAAATGAATTCATTTATTTCATTGCTTTATATATTATTTATTAAATCACTTAATATTTATGTGGTTTAATGAATCAAACAAAATTTTAAATAATTTAATATATATTCTAATTAAATTAAATATTTAATTAGTTATCATTGATGTAATTTAATGAATCAAATAAAATATTAAATGATGGAATATTATTTATTCTAATAAAATTAAATTAAATATAATTAATTAGTTATAATTAATACAGTTGAATGAATCAAACACATTAAATTAAAAAATAATTTAGCTAACTTATCTCTTATGGACACATTTTAAAATATTTATTTTTTAATAATTTTTATAAAATATTTTTTTTATAATATTTCTAGCTTATATTCTAAGGACACCGTTAGCAGAACTCATTAAAAAATACTTAATTAGTTAATACAAATAATTAGTAAATTTGATTTGGTTCAATAAATTAAAAGAAATAAATGTAAAAAAAAAAATGAATGAATAAAAATGTGTAGCTATCAAAAGACAATAAAAAAAAGTCTTTTTAGTTTTTTTATTTATTAATTTTTAACTTATTATAATTAATTTCACACCATTTATTATGTGTTATTTATCTTACAAATTAACACAATCAATTAGTTTAATCATAGATAATTAATTATAATTGATATAACTCATTTCACTATATTTTTTTAAAAAATAATTAAAAAGACACGTTTTAATTTTTTGTTAAAGTAAAATAAAATAAAATACATAAATTGAATAGATATAAATCTAAAAATTATAAAATTTTATTAACAATTCAAATAAATTAGTACCATAAAACTAAATTTAATGTCTATTTAAAACAATTACTTGACCTTCTATTCTTCTAATTATTAATAATTTAAATAAAATAATACCCTATAACTTATTTTTTTTATTTAGTTTAAGTAATTACTAACATTTTATTTTTCTAATTATTTTCTTGTCTTATTTATCATTCATGCTTTCGATCAAATATATTAATAAACAAATAAACTAAATTAACTACCTTAATTATACTTGGACTATTCAACAATTTAACATAATTTTTTCAATTTAGAATTAACTACTAACTATAGAAAAAAGAAAATTTAGAGTAATTTAGTATTATGAACATTAATTATGTTTTGTGAAATAACCTAAAACCATAATGTAATTTATTTTTAAAGAAATAATCAAGCATTATTGTTAATTGTGAAATAACCTATAATGCATTTTATTTTAAAACACCGTAAAAAAGACATATCTCTTTTGTTAATCAAAAGTTAGAAAGAAAAAAATATGCGCCTAATAATGAGCAACTAAAATAGATAAAAATATTTAAAAAATATATAAAAAAATGAAATGTATAAGTAAAGATAAAAGAAATAAATTAAATAAATTACAAAAATTGTATCCTAAACACAAGAGAGATAGAAAGAGAAAAAAGAGAACAAATGAGTAAAAAATACATTATAATTTCGTATAAATAAATGACATTAAAAAAATAAACTAATTAAATTAATTAATGTATTCCATTATCATATTTATTATTTACTAAAATAATATGATATTTATTCCAATAAAATCAAATCAAATAATTAATATAATTAATCAGTTTATATAAATGATAATAAATTGTGAAATTTGAATGTATAATTAAATTAATTAATTGATATCATTAATTAGTTATAATTGATTTGTTTTACTAAATTAAAAAAAATAAATCAAAAAATATTCTCAAAAGTATGTCACATCAACTCCATCATTAAATGTAAAAATCCAATTTTTATAGAATAGAATAGATTTTAGAACAATAACATATCGAAAATTTATAGCATGCGACAATAGCAACTAAAATTGATTAATAGCAAGTGTTGAGGTTTATATTTCGTTTTGCGTATGTAATAATTTATTGATTAATAATAAATTTTTAAATAAAATTTAAATTTATAATAAATTAATTCTTAATTTATTAAATTAAAAATTATTATAAAAAACAAAAAAAAATTATAAAAATAATCAAATAAATAAATCCGTGATAATTGACTAATAAATTGAAGGAGGACGTGGCTAGCATAAAGGCTTAAAATACGAAAAGTCTGCATTTTGGACAGCCTGGTAGAGTGATACATATTTATGTAAGGTATATATAGTTGTCCAATTTATTAAAAAGAGATATAAATTAATATTTAAATTAAAAAATATAAAAATAAATAATTTTTTAATATTTAAAATTTATCATAAAAAATAAATTTAAAAATTTTAATTTATAGATATTAAAAAATTTGTCTTTCTATAAACTACCAAAAGAGTAAGAAGATGTGTCTATTATCTATTATCGTATATTTTAAAATTATTTAATCATTAATTTTATAATTTTAGATATGTTAAAAAATAATTTATATTAAACAAAAGTATAACAACAAATTAGAACAAAATTTGGATGTTTATTAAAAGTATTTTCTGTGTAATTATACTATTTTTAATGTGTTAAAAATTATTCATGTTACGTACAAAAAACACAAATTTAAACAAATTTTTTGTGTGCCAAAAATATTTTATGTACTGTTTTATTATTTTCGATATGTTATGAATATATGTAAAATAATAAAAAAAATCTTGTCTCCTTTAAAATTGGAAATATGCTTAATGCAAATATAATAATAATAATAATAAAACGTTTGATTTTAACAGTAAGTAAAAAATGATATTTAAAGCATAAATAGCAATTTTGTTAACCAATATACTATATCTCGCCAATTATATAACCCTAACAAGTTAACATGATTTTTTTTAACAAAATACTCTAAAACTTCAATCTTAAACTCTAAATTTAAAATCTTAAACCTTAACCGCTAAACCCTAACTGTAAATCCTAAATCCCAAATCTTACAGTATAAACCCTAAGTTTTTTACTCCAAGCCTTAAGCACTAAGCCCTACAACTTAAATTCTGAACCCTAAAACCTAAACCATGAATCCTAAATACTAAATTGTTGTTCCTAACCAGTACCTCTCTGTCCTTCTTGTTAACAATGAAGCATGATATAGGAATTTATTGTCCAGAATGTTTATGTTTATGCTTGACTTGCCAAACTTGATTCTCTGTCTATACCCATGTCTCAAACTCACGTCCTCCTATACATGGCCGACCTAAGTAACACAAGTTTACTGCCTTGATTTACTACACTTACAGCCGCAACCCCAAATTATAATCCCAAACTATAATACAGGGCAGAATACCTTTACAAAACCACACACAAACCAACGCAACACTAAACAGACCATGATAAAAAAAAAAAAAAAAAATAATAATAATAATAATAATAATAATTTATTATTATTATTATTATTATTATTATTATTATTATTATTATTATTATTATTATTATTATCTGCAAAAAATAATTTTTTTATTAGCATCACCAATAACAATAATATCAAATTAACATCTTAATATATTTATTAATAACACCAACTATGAATATTTTAATTTAAAAAGTACAAAAAAATTCGATTACCTTCAACAATAACAAGAGAATATTCTTACAAACAATTTAAAGATTATATTCTTAAAAGATTTAGATCTTCTAAATTTGAATTTTACTTTAGAGAGTAAATTGTAATCTCTCACTAAGTCACTATTTATTTCATAAATAAAATCAAAAGAAAATATAAAAGAGAAAATATTCAAGAGTGAGAGATCATACTTTACCCTTTAAAATAAAAATCTAAAATTTAGAAGATCCAAATTCATTTTTAAAAAATATATAACTTGTAATAACTTCCAGTAATATACAATTTAAGTAACACTTACAAAATGTTACAAAAATTAATAAGACCACACTATTTTATATTTTAACAATATTTTTTATGTTTATTTTTCAAAATTAAAAGCATTCTCAAATACTAAAACAGATAGATTTTAAATTCAACAAAAAAATTTAAGCATTGCCAGAGTTTCATGATATATATAATGAGTTTCTGAATGTATCAAGCTTGATGATTAATCCATCATCGTGATTTCCTTCTCTAAATCCTAAATTGCTATTTCTAAACACTCAACACAAATCTCACAAACCCTTGATCATTCACCCTAAACCCTAAACCCAAATTCCAATCATATATCCCAACCTCTAATTCTTATACCGTAAACCCTAAGTAATGAATTTAACCCAAAACCTTAAACCACTAAACAACTCAAGCCTATACCCTAAACCTTACACCACTAAATTCATCCACCCTAATTTAATTTTATTACTCTAAACACGACGTAATAATTTTAAACCGAAAACCGTAATTTGAATCGTAATTCATCATTGATTTTATCAATTGCCTAATTTCCATCTTTTTTTCTTTTTGGAGACAAAGCATATTTTTTTTTTTCAGAAGCAACAGAATTTTCTTTGCTTTATTTTTTGCTATTCACAATCCTCTTTTTTGGATTACAAAAAACATTCCGTAACACTTCTATTTTTGGATTTAAAAGGAAAAAATGAAACCCATAATCACATTGAACAAAAAACTTAAGCCCACCAAAAATGGCCCACGAATCACAATTATAAACATTAGCATTAACTTCTGCTAATTATATCACCCGAAACGACAAGCTGATCGTCTTGGATTCAGTAATTATCCCCAATTCTCCCAGCATATATGCCCCGCATCTACAAGCAGTTTCAGCCACGTACTTTCATCAAGCATAGAAAAAAATGCCTTCAACACAGTAGTACACACCTAGCTAGTATTGATCTTTTCAAAGAGACATTTTTTGGGCGGTTTGTAAGAACTATTATTTCATATTTGTTCCGAGTTTTATTAATTAAAAATGAAGTCCCAATACATGTTTGTTACCCTCAAGCAGCATTTTACATAAACTAAACATACACTTCTAATTAATAATTAACAAAAGCCCAGTACACAACTTGTATCTTTTGAACAAGATGAATTTTTACCTACTACCCTTGAGAAAATATCTAGATGTTTAAACTCTCTTCCCATGAAGGACTAATTTAAAAGCTGAACTTAATTAAACACGTTTATGTGAATCTACGAGAAGCCCATGATTATAAAGACGAGTATTAATTAGGGAAATGTACCACATGAGCCAATAGGAACCCAAATCACAAGTATTTTAATTCTTTAATACAAGGTCAACAATCAAGAGTTTGAGTATTAGGATTAGAGAGAGTTCTCCCTGAAATATCCCTTTCTCCCTTAATTAGATTTCAGTAATCTGATTACTAATTATACACCAATGACCTATGTACCTGTTTCTTTATTCTTTTCCTTCTGTATCTCTGAAACTAAAATCCAGTTCAGCAGAGAGCACGTCATGTGAAGAAAACAACGAGACACAACCACCATAAAACTATCACATTTGAGTATTAATTGAAAGAAAAAAAGAAGAAAAAGGCTAATTATAATTTAGAATATATTCAGCTTTGCCAATTGCTGCCTCTTTCTTTCCCCTTTTTTTGTCATCAGTACAACTTGGGGGTAATTTTATTTTATCTTTTTTCAACAGCTGATGATAAATATCCAGCTCACAAATCCTTCAAACTATGTCTCACACAAGCTCGTCAACAAATTCTCAATTTAGAAGCCTGAAACAGATGCCACTCAATTGATTCAAGAACAACATCTACATTATAAAGATGTTTCATACTTACAAGGCAACATTGTGGCAAGATTCCAAAAGAGCGTAAATTGAAGGATCCTGGAAATCAAGATTCTTTGTCCTTGGGTATGTTATGGGGCAATCTATTGAAAACACTCTCATCTACAATTCTGTAATGTTTTGAAAACTGGTGATTTATCATTCCACAACATTTATCTACATAATTTCCGTACTTGCTATACAACACCGGGACAGTAAACATCAAGAGGGTTCCTGTCACAATAAAAGAGGAAGAAATGTAAATAAAGTTAGATACAAAGGGTGTTCATATTTAAATGTCAAAATGACTCTATACAGCACCAAACAAAAAGCATCAAGTCAAATAGGATCAATGACATGACATGCAACCTAGTTTGAAAATACATAAACGTGTGTGCATTAATGGAAACCATGAAAATGCAATGGAAGTTTGAGAATAATTAGGTTGCAAATGAATGGACACGAATCCACCTTGACCTCACACCAGAAACAAGACAAGAGAATGCAGTGAAAGGAATGGCAAAAGAAGTTCAAGTGAAACACCTAAATATTATTTAGTACAAAATTTATAATACATTGAAGAAAATGGAGCATCTCAAACTGAGAAGTCACAGAATGAAATTAATAAAAAGACTTAATATGCAACCATACCAACATATGCCAGTGTGAAGAAAGAGAATATGCTTCCAATGACAGACAAAAGCCACAAAGAACCCACCACCTGTCAAGTAAACAATAAACACTGAATCACCTCTGCTCATTATCCATCAAGTTATGTACACAAATTGATATCTATCTAGATGCAAAAAGTTGTATTACTAAAGCAAAGTAGAAAAGTGTAAGACACAAGTAGGCCATGAACAAGGTTGAAGTAGAAAGGTAGCTGATATCAATTGCTAACTGCTCATATCACGGCTCCCCAGCCACAATCCCTAAATTGCTACACCTAAAACAAAGCTAACCTTAAAAAAAATTCTGAAATCCTTTCCAATAGTGATATCATGTGCTATAAGGAGCAAATTGTTGATCTTGACCCGGAATGAAGCTGCTACATTATTGACCATCTCCTCCGACACTACTAGCTCTGGTAACGTTGGTGGTTGTCTGCAGTTAAAAATTAAAATAAAATAAGACAGGCAATGATCATGCTCACTTTAAAATGATGAAAAGCATGTATTGCAGAACAAGGATTACTGGTCATACTTATTTCTAAGGGCCGCATAGTTAGCACGCAGAAACAAGAGTACAATCAAAATCAGCAAGACATCTGAACAAATGGTTAAAAAGGGTAAACTGGTCCAATCAACCAGGAACCAGGCAATTGTTGCAACAACAATGACACCCACAGAAAGTTGCCATCGCTTCCACAATAGAATATCAGCAACTACAATAGAAACAAAGGAGAGAATTAGAAAGAGTTAATACTTCAGAATTAGTATATCCATGTCCAAAAGGGGGAAAATGAAAGTATGGATGCTCAAGAAGAATCACCCCCCCAACCCCCCGCCCCCCCCCCCAAAAAAAAAAAACAAAAGAAAGAATGTTTGTGAAAGTATTGATGCTCAAGAAGAATCCCCCCCCCCCCCCCCCACCTCCCCCAAAAAAAAAAAACAAAAGAAAGAATGTTTGTGAAGAAAAAGAGTTCCATTCATCTAAAAAACAAATAACCAGTATAAATCTTATCTTCATATCAAATTTTTCAACTCCAACAAATATCAATGTAATGCCCGACCCGTTAGATTTATAACAAAACAAATGGAAGATAGCGTATGCAGACCCAAAAGAGAAAGTTAAAATAGAACTTCAATCTCTTACCAACGGTAGTAGGAAGCTGTGCGTCGTATTCAGACATGAAACCAACTCTTCAAAATGTAAGTCGTAGCCCTACCAAATAGACTGCCCTGATCTGGACAAATAACTAACGCGTTAGTTGAATTAATACCATTACTGGCAACAAGCTTCACAGTGACAGCATCAAAACAAGTGTTCTATATTCAATCATCACTGCCCAAATCATAATAATCTTCCAAATCTCCAATGCAACTAATACATCAACACCAATAAACTCAAGAAACTGGAAGCACGAAGCCACGAACAAACATACAATTACATTTAATAAATAAACTTACTCAAAGCTTCACAAAGATGATACAAACAAAACTTCCCCACAATTCGAACTAATGCTTTAGGTTAAATTACCAAAATCACAGGCATAACCATCAAAGCCAAGAAATTTTCTTTGTTACACAATCTACACAAAATACAGTGATTAAACATGGCATGATCCCACTCATAATTAGCATGGATATATAATAAACACAACCAATCAAACAATTATTTTAACAGGAAAAGATATTGAAATTTGAAAGACAAATTACATGGTTTCTTCAACGTAACGATGATTCAAATAAATCTTATAAAAGCACGGTTAGTAAAGTGTAGGGTTAGGGGAGAGAAACATGAATCAGATCATCAAATTCTATGTGTGATAAACCCTAGAATTTGATAAAAGCAAGATTAGAAGAGAATGCTGAAAGGGAAAAAGAAAGAAAACTAGGTGGAACGTTACTTGGTTGAAAATTAGGGTTTATGAAGGGTGAATCAAATGGAATCAAATGTTGGTGACTCCTCTCAAATTCTGGAAGGAAGGAAGAAATGAAGAATACTCAAAAGGTCGTTAGTATTTACCAGCTGACTTAACCCTTGCTAGCTGGTAAGTTAAGGCACAACTGTGTTCCTTTTCCTTCTCATACTTATCAAAATCGAATGGATAATCAACTCACTCAAAGTGCTGGGATCAGGGAATGTAGATTAGTAGTTTAACCCATAGTTATCAAAATCGAACCAGTAATCTACCCGGTCATACAACCGGGTCACCGGGTCAGTGGGTTACATGTTCAATCAATGGGTCACTGATTCATTCAGTTGACCCGGTCATAATTAAATAAAAATATAAAATTATAAAAATAAAATTAACATTAAAAGTTGAAACTTAAAATGATGTCTTCACAAACATATTAATAACAATCAAGTATCAATTCTTAGACATAACTAATTATGCAAAAAGAGATAATAAACTAATCACTAGTACAAAATACTTTCTAAATTTAAATGAACAAGAGAGGGCAAAAGATCACACAATCAGTAAATCAAATCCAAAAAATAATCTGAAAATCGACATCTATATCTTCATAGGACAAATTTGAAGCTTGACCGACATTTCCTTCATTTTAATTTGTATCTATATCTTCATTTGTGTATTTTTCACAAATCAATACCAAGAATAATTCATAATAATACAAACAGAAAGCATGGAAACAACAATTTAACTGAATAATTTTATTCTGAGTTGCAGAGAACATGAACCCCACTTTCAACAACAAATTCAACTATAATAATTTTCAGCAACAAAAGATTTAGCTCAAAAGATGATTTACAGACATCACATAAAATTTGGCCAGGTGATTATTTCACCAAGACAACAATAGCTTCAATCGTAATGATAATCAATAACAATTTTAACTCAGTGATGATTTTCAGTAACAAACGAATTCAACTGAGTGTTTATTACAGCAACAAACTCAACGTTCAATCAGAAACAAATTCATTCAGCAATGAATAAATTGAAGTGATTATTTCAGTAAGACAACAAATTCAAAGTTCAGCGATAATCAGGAATAAATTGCAGCATCACATTCAACTTTCAGCAACAAATTTAACTTTCAGTAACAAAATCAAACTGCAATTAAGAATTACAGCAACGAAATCGAAACAGAAAGAAAGGGGGAATTTGTTGGAACTCACCAAATCGGGTTGCGCCAAGGAAGCTGACGGGACCAGCCCACCGGGACCTGCTGCCTCTGCTTCTGGTGACGACGAGCGTAGGCTAAGGCGCGCGACTGGGTTCCGTGTGGTTCCGTCTGGTTCTCCCGCCCGCAAAGCGAGCCCAGGAAGGCGGTGACTCAGCTTGAGACGGTGAGGACAGAGCGCGACGAGCTTGATTCCAAAACAGTGAGTGCCAGACCGAGAGAGAAGTGACACACCGGAGACGAGAGTGGCTTGAGAGAGGTGAGAGAGCTTGAGAGAGAGAATGGCAAGAAAGAGACCCCAAAGGAGAGACCTTGAGGCTAGGGGTGGGTCACTGCGGATCAGATTAGGGCATTTGGGGGTGGGGGTGGGGGTGGGGTTGGGGGTTGGCAAACATAGTTATCAGAACGAACCCCTACTCGGCTCGATCAGGCTACTGAATCAATAGATTATTAATTCAAGTGATGGGTTATAAGTCGAATTGATAGACCGGTCATAACTAAATAATTATATAAAATTTAGTTTTTTTATAATAATTTTTTATATTAAATTAATTTATTTTTTAATTTATTAATTAAATAGTATCTATTACATTATTTAAATATATATTAAAAATATAAATATTAATAGATGTTATATAATTATTAATAACCAAAAATATTATGATTAATAAAAGTTTTTTGTTTATCATCTTTAATTTATAGATATTTAACAAAGTTTAATGTTTATTTTAATAATTATATATAATTAAAAGAATAAAGTATACTTTTTGTTCCTAAAGTTTGACTAAAATTTTAAACATACCTCTAAATTGTATTTTGTTTCAATTTTGTCTCAAAAGTTTTTTATTTGCATTAAATATACCCTGACGGCTAATTTTTCAAAAAAGTTTAAGACCAATTCAACAACAATTTTATAAGAACAACCCTCAATACAAACAAATCAAGCATAATTTAGTCGTTGAGGATATATTTGATGCAAATTGAAAACTTTTGGGACAAAATTAAAACAAAATAAAATTTAGGAGTATTTTTGAAACTTTTACCAAACTTCAGAGACAAAAAATATACTTTACCGTAATTAAAAAATAATTAATTTAAGAAAGAATAAATATAAAATAAAAATTTAAATTAATATGAACACTATTCATTAGAATAAAAAGACAAAAAAATAAAAAATATCTTAAATTAACATGACTAAAAGAATTAATACATAAAGTTATTAATTAGAATATGTCTAATAGTTTGTAATATATTTATAAAAAGGCATAATATAATACAAAGACTAAACTTGATAACTATGTGGCCAAACGACGCCATTTTTTTAAATTAAATATGACTCGGACCGAGTCATATAAACCGGTTGAATCACCGATTTTATTGAAACCCGTCTAGTTCAAATTGGTTTTTGTCGGATCTGATACAAGAACGATTTAATTAGTGACTCAACTCGACCAAATGACTAGGTGACTAGGTCTATGATCGAACTGGCCGGATCGAGCCAAATTTGATAATTATGGTTTAACACATGAATCACTAATTAAATTATTTCTTAAATTTAATTCAATAAATATAAAATATAATATATATATATATATATATATATAATATTATTAATATCTAGTAACAATATGTTGTTTCGCTTTTCACATTTTACAATAAAATATTTGAATAAATTATCAAATATGTTTTAATATTTTTTCGTATTCAATGGTATTAACACAGATGGAAATGATAATTATCTTATTTTTGAGTGCTAAAATAGTAAAATATAATTATTAAAATATCAATAAGACGATATTATTATAAGTTCATTTTAATACAATTTGTTATATTTTGTGATTAAATTACAAGTATTCTGTTAAGTGGCATTTGTTTTATTTTTTGGTTTATAAGTAATTCACAGAAACTCAATCTGTCAAAGCAGGGACAATCTGTTACACAATGCTTGCAATAAAGAAAACATCATCACATATAAAGAACATGCTATAATATGTGAGTTTATTTCAATACACAAAATATTTTGTTTTACTATAATGTTGTTATCTATGATTTCTAATTTTTAAGACAAAATTTAATATGCTTTAACAAAGATTAACAAAGGTTTCAACTCAATTTTAACAAGCACAGTACAATGATTATCAACAGAAGAAAAAGCATTGAATGAGGCAATGAACACAAAATTTATCATAAAATTTTTTTAACAAAATTTAACAATGAAAAAAAAAGTAAGAACAAGTCAGTAACAATTTATTAGTATCGATTTATCACCAATCACTAAGCCAGTAACAAAGTTAATCAACGCAGAACAAGCAACAACAAAGCTAGTAAATCAGTAATCAAGTTAAAATTTATCATCAAGCAGTGAGTAAAGCCAATCAATCAAGAAAAAACACCAAGCATTAATTGAGCATTACCTTAGGCGAGGACAGTGGCCAGAGATTTGAGAGCAAAGCCAATCAATGCATCATATACAGATAAAGACATAATGCTGACATAAGCACCTAGATCACATATGCAATCCACAAACTGTATACCACATATAGTGCAAGTAACCACACAAAGATCGGGATCACCACATTTTTTCGGTATAGCACCCATCAAAGCAGAAATTGAGCTACCCAAAGAAATAGTTTCTAAATCATAAATCTTCTCCTTATTCATGGACAAATCCTTTAGAAACTTAGCATACTTAGGAACCTAACAAATAGCATCAAAAAGGGGAATAGTTACCTCAACCTTTTTTTAATATATCCACCATCTTGGGATCTAGGTCCACTTTCTTTTTAGTCCTCCTAGCTAGGTATGAAAAAGGGATTGGAATTGCCTCTTTCAAAACATTTTCTTCCTTAGAAACTCCATCCTTCTGTTGGGCAACTTCTTTTTCTTCAATCACCTCTTGTACCTCATCCTCGTCTTCCACATCTTCTACCTCAACAACATCTTCATCTTGAGTTTCTTTTCTTGAGCTTGGTTCCTCGGGACTCTTCTCTTGCAATGTAGTGCCGGATTTCAAAGTGATGGCATTGATTCTACCCTTGGGATTGGATAAAGATTGAGAGGACAGTGCATTAGAGTTTGAAGGTTAAGTATTGGAGGTAGAGGGTGGTTCCATATGGGATATAAGAGTTTGGAGAGTAGAGGTGAGACTGGTGAGGCTAGAGGTAAGTGAAGTTTGAAACTCTTTTTGTCCTTGAAGAATAGAACAGAGTGTTTCATCTTGGTTGGGGGAAGAAGGAGGGTAGGTAATTTGTAGAACTTGTGGTTGGTTGAGTTGAAGTGCTGGAGCTTGCCTTTGGTGAGGTGGTTGGTATCTTTGGCCTTGGTTTTATTGTTGGTAAGGAGTGTTTTGTTGATACCGGTTTTGTTGGTAATTGTTGTTTCACCTTTGATTTCCACCATTGTCTCTGCCTCTTTGGTTGTAGTTGTCTCTCCATCCTTGGTTGGGATTATCTTGCCAACCTTGATTGTAATTACCACCTTGATTATAGTTACCGCCTTGTTGATAGTACCCTTGATTCGGACGGTTGTAATAAGCATTGGTAGCCGCCAAGGTATTGTCCTCTTGGAGCTGTGGATATTCATCAGTTTGGTGAGAATAGCAAGTGCAAATCCCACATACTCTTTGAGGGACTAACTGTTGACATGGTTGTTGTGGAAGGGGTAGAGGTTGTTGTTGATTGAGTTGGAGTTGCTTGAGTATATTGGTCATTTCTCCCAAAGTTTTGGTGAGGGCGGACTCAGTACTTGAGGACACTTCCGCAATAGCCTTGAGATGATTATTCCTGTGCCTTGCATGTTGAGTAGACTCGACTAAATCAGTGATAAGTTGCCATGCTTCTACCGCCATCTTGTATTTTGTCAAAGAACCCTTATTCGAAACATCCAAAAGGATCTTATCTTGAGGCTTCATGCCTTGGAAAAAGTAATTAATATGCACCAACTCGTCAATCATGTGATGAGGGCACAAATCCAGGAGCTTCCTAAAACGTTCCCAATACTCGTAGAGAGTCTCTAATTCACCTTGAATGACGCAAGAGATTTTCTTCCTCAATCTATCAGTGACCTCCGGTGGAAAGAACTTGTCCAAAAATTTTCTTCTAAGAAAATCCCAGTTAGTGACAACATT
The DNA here is from genome assembly GCF_003086295.3 of Arachis hypogaea. Lineage (NCBI taxonomy): Eukaryota > Viridiplantae > Streptophyta > Magnoliopsida > Fabales > Fabaceae > Arachis > Arachis hypogaea. Next base: position 2,141,331 of record NC_092043.1, on the reverse strand, counting down.
CTCGGGTTGAGTGTAGAATCACTCATTTGCCCTTCCCTTAAGAGAGAATAGGAAGACATATAACCAGATAGCAACCTCATCCGCACCATATCGTTTAGCAGTTGAACAAGCAGTTTGAAAGTCTCTAAGATGTTTGATTGGATCTTGAGCAGGTAGACCATAGAACTTAGTAAGGAGATTAATCAATGAGGTCTTTACCTCGAAATCTGCATTCAAGTTCGGATGACGCGCTTGAAATGGTTGAAGAGTAAAATCTGGAGCTCCTGCTTCCTTGAGAGTGATCCTTCTAGGAGCGGCCATAGTATCGGTATCTAGATCAATAGAAGAGACGTCAATAGATTTAGTAGGAGAGGAGTTAGTTTCTTCCTCAAATGACGCTTCGGATTCAACCTCGGATAAAATTGATGAATGGGGAAAAACCCCTTTACCACCCTCGGAAGCTAATCAACGCCGAGCTCACCTAATATGTGAGATGATTTTTTCGATTTCAGGATCAAATGGGGCTAAACTCGGATCCGATAATGAATGCGTCATTCAATAAAAGAAACATAGAACTCATCGCAACAAAATATATTAAGCAAAATAACTAATAAATACTACTAGTAACCAAAAACACACAAATAAAAGATGCAATTATGTAAATATAAATATATTTACACCAACCAATAACTTAGCACACATATGTAACTCCCTGGCAACGGCGCCAAAAATTGATAAACGGATAAATGCCGGTAAAAAATTACCAAAATTATTTTTCCAAATTAACGTTGCAAGCACAGTCTTAACCGATGAGATTTTCGCTATCGAATTTAAAATGTGTCATACAAATGAAATAAATAACCGGGAGTAAAATCGCAGGTCGTTTTTCTTAGGAGTTGACACAAGTTGCAATTTATTGGTTAGGATTTTCCTGGAGATTTTTCGAGCTTGAGAACAAAATAAATAAATAACTAGAAATTAAAGCAATGAATAATTAGCAAAAGTTGTAAAATAATCAATATAAAAAGCCTTGGTTAGGGGTGAGAATTGGAAATTCTATTCTTATTATCTTTTCAAAGTGTGATGGTAAAAGCTCATTGCTCTCACTTAGTTATCCTCTAACAAGTGAAGGAAAGTCAAGTGAAACAATTAACCTTAGCTCACAAGTCCTAATCACTTCGTAGAGAAGAACTAGAGTTGGTGAGTTTCAAGTTAATTAGCAATTTCAAATTACAGATTAACACTTGAGTATAACAATTCAAATGGCTCACATTACTCAACCCTCAACCAAGCAAGAAAATCTACTCCATGATATTGGATGACATTTTCTCAAACACTTGGTGAGCAAAGATAAAAGACATGATAATAAATAGGAAAATAGTTTAATTCAAATTACCACTGAAAATAATTAACAAGAACAAAATAAGCAATAATAATAGACATAGAAATAACTCAATACATTAACAAAATTCAATCATAACAAGATCCAAACATGAATTCAAAATAATCAAATGAAAAAGAGTAATAGAGGAATTAGAGAATAAAACTATAAGAAAAATGACTCCAATTAAAGGTAGCAACAGCTCTCTCAAGATCCAATTCGAAACAAAAGTGAGAATGCCAAAATCCTAGAGAGAGGTAGGAGTTTCTCTCACAGGAATTCAAAACTAATAATAAACTAAAGTGAAAAGTGAAGTCTCCTCAGTCTCAACTCCATCCCAGCCTCTAGTCTGCATTTTCGGACTTGAAACTGGATCCAAATCAGCCCAGAAATCGCCCCCAACGATTTCTGTTAATTGCAGCACGTGACGCTCGTCACGCGTACGCGTCGATGGTCTCTGCACAAGGTCACGCATACGCATCAGTCACGCGTACACGTTAGTGGAAAATGGCTTGATCACGCGTATGCGTCAGCCATACGTGCACATCACCTCCAGCTTCTCAAATCTTCAAATTCTTATGTTCCTTCCATTTTAGCATGCTTCCTCTTCATCCTCTATGCCATTCTTGCTCTATAAATTCTGTAAACACTTAACGCACATATCACGACATCGGATGGTAATAACAAAGGATTAAAATTAGCGATTTAAAGGCCTAAGAAGCATGTTTTCAATTATAGCACAAAATTAGAAGGAAACTTAAAAACATGCAATTTACATGAATAAGTAGGAGAATAGTTGACAAAACCCACTCAATTCAGTCCAAAATATATCATAAATAGTGTTTTATCACACAACAGAGCGCGACGGCGGCACGAGCAAACGTAGCAACGACGGCATAGGCAAACGGAGTGATGGTGGCGCAAACGTGACGCCGACAGCGGAGAATGAGAGTTGGTGAATTTGGGGTAAAACGAGGGTTGGTGAGAAAATTAACAATAATTTCTTATACGCTCAAATGCAGAAAAGAAAAGGATAAAATGAGGGTTGGTGATGAATTTTGGGTAAAATTGTGTTTCTGAACTTGGAGGCGGGAAGTGGGCGTGAACAACACCTTTAGCGTCTATTTTATATATTAAATCCCAAAAATTTATTTGATTTTAGAAAGCAATTTAGAACGTTTAAATTTATCGATGGAAACATTGATGTTTTACATTTAAAAATAGATCCCATGTTCGTCGACTTTAAAATAAAAGTATTCGACCCTCGATTCGTCGATAATATGACGATAGTTAAAAAAAGTTTAATGCATCATAAAAAAATTGACGATCAGGCTGTTGATTTCATTATTTTATTTTTAATTAGCTTTTTTTTCCAAAATATCAACAGCAAGCCGTCAAAAAATATTGACGGAAGATAGTCGTCAATTTTTTGCGTCGAAAAATACATGTTTTTTTTGTAGTGATATTTATGGTTAGTTGTAGAGTTCTTTTTTCTCGTCATTTGTTATTTTGGATTCTTATTTCTTTACATAGGGACAAGTGTTGTATTTGAATTTATTTGATTAATTATAATACATTATTATTAGTAATTATGTGAATATATATTTGTTTAATTATATTTGTCTGATAATTGGGACGAATTAAAATAAAAACAAAATTTCTTGATTTTTCTTAAGTTTGGAAATATGTTAACGTCGTAAAGGTTCAATATTAAATAGATAATAAAAGAAAACATGTTAATAACACTTTAGTTTTAATATGATCATGACGTGCTAAAAGTTAAGTAGTTACAAAATTGAAAAAGCTTTTGCAACGTCTAAAAAATATGTGGTGAAGCTCTGCAAAGACTAGCTGGAATCTTTGCTGTAGCACGCCCCCGTATGTTGCCTGGAGCTTCCACGTTTCCAACGAGCCTCTGATAAATACTAACGACGCTGTGCCAACACATCCTCACGTATTGAGTTTATCCAAAAATGTGTAAAATATCCAAATTGTCAATATTAAACAAATATACCAATTTACTATCCATATAAAAAATAAATTCCCAAAAGAGAGAGTAAAAAAAGTTTCAATAAAGACAAATAAAAAAATTAATTATTAAAATTATTCGCTGTCAATTATATTTTTATTGTATTTATTTATAATAAAATCAACTAAACTATCTTAATTACGTCTTGGGTCACTTTTACGGAGTTTTTATTTTAATAAATAAATTAATTAGAATAATTACTAAAATAAATTATTTAAGAAGTATTTACTAAAATAAATACTCCTTTTTTATTTCATTTATACTATAAACAAAATAATTTTACACGTATTTTATTTACAGTATAAATAAAATATGTGTAGTTTTTCAATTTTCATATATCTCGTTTTGTAAACGATATATATGTATATAAAAATATATTTTCTGAAAATAATAAAAAATATTAATAATATCAATAATCCAAACTTTTAGCATGCAATTAGTATTTAAAAAAATTGGTAAAAGAAATTAAAATAGATATATTTGATTAATTAGTATTAAAAAAGAGTATATAAAAAATTTTAGATTAAATTATAGATGGAACTGGATTGATATAAATTTGAAAAATAAAACTCGTATGATGTTCAAGTTCCATTACGAGAATACCTACTCCTAACCACTCCTAAAAATTGAAAGATGGGAAGTTTGAAATTGATGGATAAATAAAATAGAAAAAGAATGGATAAATAACAGTTTTAATTGTGTGTTAGGGAGATAAATAAAACAGTGAAAAAGTGGGAGATAACTATTTGCCGATTTGCCAATTGTTAGTAGATGTTGACGGGAATAAATAAAATAGAGAGAGAGAGTAGGAGATAATGGTTTGCCAATGATAAGGAGAGATTTGCCAATTATTATGAGAGGTTGATGAGAATAAATAAAACAGAGGAAGAGTGGGAGATAACCGTTTCAATTCTCTTCTCATTTCTTCTCATTTTTTTTTTTTTATTTATCGTGTATCAACTTCATGCTTCCTATCTTTTAAATATAGAATAAATGAAAATTTGTATCCATAAAAGATGAAAACACCGATATATGTACCCACCCTAGATTGAAACTAAACTTGTATGACGCAAGATGCCTCCATATGAGTACAAGTTTATTTTCGATCTAGTATGGATACATATATCAACATTTTCATCTTTTATAGTACAAATAGTCATTTATTCTTTAAATATATTCCACATAGTTGACGTGCTTATTTTCAATGTACATTCTATCTCCCCTATCATTAAAGATAGACAGTCTTCTCTATTATTTGAAATCGTCCATCTTTTTTATTATTTGAAACGTTTTTGTTCAATTTAAAATCATTAATATTTTTTATTATTTTTAAAAATTATATTTAATTATTTATAAATGCATATATCTCGTTTATAGTAAAAACGAGATGTACGAAAATTAAAAAATTACACATATCTTATTTATACTATGAACAAGATACATACAAAATTATCTGTGTAAACAAAATAAAAAAATATTTATTTTGATAAATATTTTTAAATTATTTATTTAAGTAATTATTATAATTTATTTATTTATTAAAATAAAAAATCCCACTTTTACTCTTTAAAGTTCTGCGAATAAGTTGATGAAGATTTTTTTTTTTAATTTGCTGTAAAAGTATATGTTAATTTTATTTTAAAATGATGAGTTGCTGTGACAGGTTGGTGGCACTTTGGAAAGTGGAATATAAGCAGTGATTCTGTGAAAGTGAAACACAGTAACACAGAGTTTGCTTTCACGTGGGTTGGTGCAATGGTGCCATGATAACTCCCACCACCAACGCCTAGCATCATTCCCATTCCTATAAATCACAAACAAACACACGATACATGCCACACTGTACAAAACAATAATAATTCACCCCAATATGATGCTGCTCCAAATTTTTAATTTAATAAAAATCTTTACATAGTATTAAACTATTAGTTCAACGAATAATATTTTTTTTTGTGAATGGAGCGGCGCGTGCATGCACTCCGATTGGAACCCAGGACGACTGGGTGGTGCGCAGTAGTAGTGACTCTGCCACCCCTAATTTGCCATCTCCTTAGCATTCTTCAGAGCAACAATTAAACCGCCAATATAGTTTAATTTCTCCACATACCTACTACTACTAATAATAAATACATCACTAGCTATCACTAATTGCAGAACCGCCAACTATAGTCTGTTAGTAAGTTAGTTAGTTGTTAGTGAGTAACGGCATGGAGTCGGGCAAAAAGTCCAGGTTGGTACGGATGCTGCCAGCGTGGCAGTATCTCTGGAGGTCATCGAGGTTAACGAAGCGGGAAGACGATGAGTCAGATCGGGAAACGAAGCGGAGGATCTCTTTGAAGAGGGCTTCGTCGCATGGAATAGCGAGGGGACCGTGGTTCGAGAAACCGTACTCTTCCTCCGCGTGGAAGAGAAGGTTCTTGAACACCGGGTGGTTCAAGTGGGTAGCGCGCACCACGAATCTCGTGTAGTTGCTGCCCACGCACACCGCCACGTGTCCTGCGGGGACATCAGAGGGCGTACGCTGGCTCTTCGACCACGACGACTTATTGTGGGCCTTGTTGCGCCACCGCCGCAGCATCTGCCGGAGCCACACTATGTGGCGGATCTTGCTGCATTTTCCGATCCCGGATGATAATGACATTTTCGAACAGAAGGGTGAAAGTGAGAAGGCAGTGGGGGAGTTGTTATGGTTGGAGGAGTTGTGGTTTTATAATGGGCAAGACTGGAAGTGCCCTTGGTGTTGCATCATAATTGCCAATTTACCATCACCATTATTCAAAGCCACTAAGAATATGCTGATTATAACTAGATCCATCTGTGACGTGTCTCTCTTTTACTTTCATTTTCATAGTGCTCCTTTTTGTGTATTATTACTAGCGGCTCGTGCTTAAGAGCGCTTTTCTATTGAGTTTAAAAAATTAATTTTATAATCAAGTTGGGTTGGTCTAGTGGTTAGTTCACTAGTCCGTTTAAGTAAGTGTGGGGGTTCGAATCCCGCCTTGTGCATGCGGCAAACTCTTAAATGGAGTTCATGGCCTGCCAGACTGGGGGATACCGTGGGAAACCAAAAAAAAATTAATTTTATATTTTTATTTTAAAATGATATATTTAATAATAATTAAAAATAAATTATAAAAAAATAAAATATTTTAAATTATTTAATATATAAATATTAAAAAATAAATTTAAATTAAAAATAAAATTAAAAATATTAATTTACTATTATGTGTAATAAAGTTAATATAAAAATTTATTGATATTATTTAAAGATTAGTTATTTATAAATATTATTAAATTTATTTATTTTTTTAATTCTATTTAATTAAAAATAAATTTAAAATTTTATATTTAAAATATTTTTTATTCTTATTTATAATTTTAATAAATAAAAAAATATATTTTTTCAATTTAATTTTGAATCTCTTTAATTATTTTTAATTTTATTATTCCTTAAGATTATTAATTTTTATTTTGATTATATTATCTCATCATATTATACACTATCATTTTTCTTATCATTGTTATTATGTTGCCTTATTTTATTTTATTTTTTCTTCTTCTATTTATCCCAGTTGCAATTAATTATCACTATACCATTATTCTAACTCTCATTTTTGTTTATCACTCTAATCTATAACTACCATAGTGTTAACTTTTTAGTTATTACAAATTTGCTAAAGAAATTTTTTTTCTTCTTTGATTTAGATATCTAGATGTATACTTATTATATAGATCCTTATTATTTTTCAGATTTACTTGTTAAGTCTTATTTTATTACTCTCAGACAAAATTTAAGATATCAACGATTCAGATTTTTTGTTAATCAAATTATAAAATTTGTCAACAATTATAAAAAAAATAATATCAAATATTTTATATCTTCTTAAAAGAGTAATATTATATAGGCACTACTATTTTATCTACTATTAACATATACATTTGAATATAAAAATATTACATTATTATTGAATATCTCCCTTATTCTTAATACTTATTTGTAATAATTCTTAATCTTTCTCTAAATCTAATATATTAACTTCTATGTCTCTAACTAATAAAATTTTTAAGATTTTCTTAAAATTTCATTTGATTTCAAAACAAAATTGTAATTTTTATATTGTTATTATTTTTCTAATAATTTTAGAAAATTAATTTTTATGCTTTTTAAATTATAAATTTGAGATAAAAAATAAAAATTTTAATAAATAATAAATTGTTAATAAATAAAAATAAAAAAGAAAATTTTATAAGTTATTTATTTTTTAATGTATAGAATAATAAAATTTAAATTAATTTAAGTATGATACAAAAATTATTGTTATTTTTATATGTAACAATTAAGATAAAATTTTATGAATATTTATAAATTTATTTATTTTTTTAATCTTATTTAATTTAAAGCAGATATGAAAATTTAAATTTAAAGAACTCTTTTTCTCGCATAATTTTAATTGTTTTTTTATTTTATATTCAATATGTTAAATAATCTTTTGTTTCGTTATTTTTTTAAAAAAAATTATTTTTATTTTTATTATTTTTTACTATTCTCCATACACATATTTATCATTATTTTTTGAGAAAATTACACTTCCCTCTCCTGTGAGATGCTAAAATGACACTCCCCTCCCCTCTATTTATAAAATATACATTCCCCTTCCTTATAACTTTTAAAAAACCTCCTTTTTAATCCATTTTAAATTTTTTGTGTTAACTAATGTTAACTTTATCTATTTTTCAAAAAAAATTATATTTTTTACAAAAATATTCTTTAACAAAAAATTTATTTTTTTATCATTAAACTTTACTTACCAAAATACCATTTAATAAATTATTTTTTATTGATTAAATTTTATTTTTATCAAAATAATTTTAATGATTAAATTATTCTTTTTAAAATATTCTTCAATATTTTTTAATTATTAAATTATGATTTTACCAAAATTTTTGTTAATAATTTTTTTTATATTTTACTATTAATTTTTCGATATTAATATATATTATTTTAACATTAAATAAAAAAATATTACCATTATTAATATGTATAACAATTAATATATATTGATATTGAAAAATAATTTTATTAAGAGTTTTTTTAATATTAAAATAATATATATTGATATCAAAAAATTAATAATAAAATATAAAAAAATTGTTAACAAAAATTTTGATAAAATCATAATTTAATAATTAAAAAATTATTGAAGAAAATCTTTAAAAAATAATTTAATTATTAATTTTTTTTAAAAATATTTTGATAAAAGTACAATTTAATCAATAAAAAAATAATTTATTAAACTGTATTTTGGTAAGCAAAATTTAATGACAAAAAATAAAATTTTAGTAAAAGATATTTTTATAAAAAATAATTTATTTTTTTTAAAAAATGGATAAAATTAACATTAGTTAACACAAAAAATTTAAAATGGATTAAGGAGGAGGTTTTTTAAAAATTATAAGGGAGAAAAATGTACATTTATAAAATAGAGGGGAGGGGAGTGTCATTTTAGCATCTCGCAGGGGAGGGGAGTGGAATTTTCTCTTATTTTTTTTAATTAAGTGAAATAAAGATAAGGAGAGAGTACTACATGTACTCTATAGAAAAAAAAAAAACAACGTGGATAGAAGTTACGTGTAGAATAAAACAGTAACCGTACAAAGAACAAAGGAAAATTAATTAATAATTACATTTTTGACAAAATTTTAAGACGACAATTATATTAAACACTTTTTATCAATAACATTAATATAGAAAAGTGAAAATTGGACACTAAACTCTTCTATTCTCTTTATATATTGTTATAGATATTTAATTTAAAGTACATTAAGATATTATAATAATATCTATAACAATATTATTTAGGACAATTATGGAAGGTTTATCGAATCAAAACTTAAGAAAAAATAAAATATTATTAATTAAATAAATATACAAGATTCTTACCTATATTTGGATCATTTGGTCTATTACTTGGACAAACTTCACTGTGTTATTATTAATATCTGAATATTTAGAAAATTTGTTATTAGCATGAAAATATATTGTAAGAGATAATTCATATTAAATGATATACTAACTACATAAATTTATTAATGAGATGTATAACTTAACTAGCACGCCTTCTGGCGAGGTATTGCTGCCTCTGTTCTTCACTCATGATTTATCTTTGTCGCCTGGCATAGTCTTGTCAAGTCGGTTGACCACTTCCATTGATTTTTCTAGTAACAGCAAAGAATAGGGGAAGAAAGAGATAATTATTATAGAAGTTACGTGGATTTATAAAAAATGTGGACACCAAAACAGGTTTTGTCATTATATATTGTTATAGATTAGATAAAAATTTAGGTGTAGTCAACTTTATGTGAAGTTGGTAGCTAAGAGTAGTTAAATGAATTAATTAAATTTTTATCTAATAGTTTCAATTATCAATTTCATATGAAACTGACTACACCTGACTTTCCATCTCATTGTTATCATTTTAACATATGAAAAATGTTATAGGACAACCAAAACTTTTTATTTTTAACTTTTAGTTAATTATTAATGTTTAAAAATATGAGATAAAATATGTTATTGGATTACTAAACTAAAGCAATTAAAGTAAAGAAATTTAGTTAATCAACTGTATCATAGGTTGTTTGTCCTCTCGTATGGGCTTAAGTTTTTGTGAATGAAAAATATATATTTTGTGCATGCAGGCAGCAGGGGCATGTTGGTACTTGTTGGGGGTGCAGAGGGCAGCAAAGTGCCTAAAATAGCAGTGTAGAAAGACAGTTGGTTGTGGAGTGAGAAGCTTATCTTGCAAGCAGCATATAAATTATGGAAGCAATGGGATGGTGAAGGAGAAGCCAAGGTTGGCTTGGGCAGCAAATAGGGAAGCAAGGTCAACATGCCTTGATGGCCTTGACAACTATGACTATGGTGCTTATCAATGGACCGTCCAGCTTGTCACCAATGATAGCCGCTTGGAAAATATCCTCTTTCCTATCTTATGGGGCCTCATGACTCTCAGGTACCCTCCTATCCAATTAAGTTATATTAAAATTAATGTGTGTCTTCTTCTCTAACTAAGACATTCGAATCTAATCCCATGGATAAGGTTTTGTTCATTATGTTGTACCAACGCTCATGTATTCCGTATATCTGATTTTTGAAATATAATGCCACAGGTTCGATCAATGTTCAATCTCCCTACTATCATTAAAAGGAGTCAAGGACGCGGGATATGAGAAGATGACTATTGTACAGGCGGCAACTCTTCCTGTAATACTCAAGTTTATTTTTTTATCTTGGTCAGAGCAGCGAATCAATTTTAAGAAAAAGCAATATTGACAATAATGTCATTTTGTGCTGGTTGTGTTTTTGCCATTTGTAAGAGATTTTATTTTATTGCAATATGCCCTTTTAACTCTTTCCTTTTTGGCTTATTCATTTTGGGATCCTTCATGTGTAAACTGTTAAGGATATAGTTTGCTGGGTGCTAGCATTTAAATATGTAAGATCTTTAGCATTTATAATAGGCTATCCTTAAGAGATAATATTTAGCATGAAAGCAACTTATACATGCTATGGTTGACATCATTCTTGTATTTCTTCGGTTTTATTTATGACGTTGTCTTACTGTATTTCTAGGTAAGGATGTCCTTGCCAAGGCTAGAACAGGCACTGGGAAAACAGTTGCCTTTTTGGTAAGCCTCTTAAAATTTGTATTTGCCTAATTGAATTGTTTTTGTTTATGGTCTTGGGGCTTTCTTATTTTTTTAGCTTGTTGATGGAGGCACATCTTTGAGCTAGAACTTGGTGCTTGTTTTATTGTACTTGTAGTAAGTGATGAATGGTAATTTTGACTAAACTTATTTTTTCATTTTTTTATTTCAGCTTCCATCAATTGAAGTTGTTGCAAATTCACCACCAACTGAACGTGATCATAGGCGGCCACCAATTTATGTGCTTGTCATATGTCCAACTCAAGAGCTTGCAAGTCAAGCGGCTACAGAAGCTGCTGAATTGCTTAAGTATCATCCTACCATTGGTGTTCAGGTTGTAATTGGAGGGACGAGACTTGCCTTAGAACAGAAACGTATGCAAGCAAATCCTTACTAGGTAAATCCTTCTATTATTGTGGCTGAAGTGTTATTTCTAGTGGAATAGAACCATGCACACTTTCCAAAGGACATGTATATAAGCAAACAAAAAGATCAGTAGTTTTTCAACATTACTAAATAACCTTTTCATATAGATACTGAATATTATGATCTATTAGGAAATAATCACTAATGTTTTATACATGCTATACAGATCCTTGTTGCTACACTTGGAAGGCTTAGAGATCATGTGGAGAATACTGCTGGCTTTGCAACTCAGCTGATGGGTGTGAAAGTGTTGGTGCTCGATGAAGCTGATCATTTACTGGACATGGGATTTCAGAAAGATATTTTGAATACAGAGTTTATATTTTGAATTTAGTTCATGTATCAATACACTTTGTTGATGTATGGTTATTACTTATTATTATAGTTGATGTATCAATACACTTTGTTTATGTTTTGAATTATATTGACTTGCTTGTTTATAGTACTTTTCTTTTAGTTTGATAATACAATGAATTTGTTTATTTTTTGAAATATTATAAATATTTGAATACAAATTAGTTAAAAATTTGTATTAAATTTATATTTATTTTGTATGAAAACAAGTTTATTTTATAATTGGAAAGATAAAAAAAATTCTATTTTACCTTACTGATAGATTTACAAACGGATTTTTCAAGGTTCAAATTACAGACGAAAAATCTGTCGAAAAATTTGTCTGTAATTACAGACGAAAAATCCGTCTGTGAAAATCCGTCGAAAAGTTCATCGTCTTCGGAAAATGGATGAAAAATTTACAGAGAAAAAATTCATCGGTAACTGGTAAAAATTCGCCGGTAACCAAAAATTCGTCTGTAATAAGACTAAATCTGTCTATAAATCTGTCTGTATTAATCCATTTTCTAGTTGTGTGTAAAGAAAATTACATTGGATCGAGTAAATACTTATGCTCAACAATGATTTACTAGATCCGCTTAGATCCTCAGTTATCTTTGTTTTTGGTTGGCTTAGATCCTCAGTTAATTTTGTTTTTTTGGTTGACTTAGATCCTCAGGTTTAGCTCTCTTTAAATATAACCATAGATTACTAACAAACAACAAAAATAAATCTTAAATACGAATAGGGGTGGCAACAGGGCGGGTAGGAGCGGGTTTTTGCTCTACCCGACCCCACTCCGTCGTACAATAACTCGCATAGAACCCGCCCCTCTTCTACCCGCGGGTAGTAAAATGCTGAACCCTAACCCGCCTCTGCGAGTACCCTACCGCCCCTATAATTATTAAAATCTAATAAATAAAATTAAATTTTAAAATTTATATAATCATCATCACATATAGGGGTGGCAAACGGGACTAAATCCGCCGGGCCGGCCCGCGTAACCCGCCAAAAAAGGCGGGTTGGGCTGGAAAATTAGGACCACCAAATAGTAAAAGCCCGCCTAACCCGCACCACTTAAACCGCGGGCTTTGGCGGGCTTTGGCGTGCCGGGGCGGGCTTCCCCACCGGGCTAAGATTTTTTTAGTGAGGGGGTATTTTTGCAATTTTTTTTGGCAAAACCTAACTTCCCCCAACCTAACTTACAAGAGTATGAAGATAAAAATTGAGTGTTTTGAATTATGTTTATGTTATTTTGGAGACAATATTTATAATTATGTTTTGGATTATGTTTATTTTGCTTTGAAGAGAATATTTATACTTATATTTTGAATGAAAATTTGGTTTATAATTATATTTATTAGATATTTATAATTACAAAGACTTTAATGTTTGTGAATATAAAAAATATAATTTTTTATGCCATTAGAAATTATAAATTTATTAATATGGTTGTTAAATTATATATATTACTTAGTAGTTAATAATAAAAAAAAAGAGCTTTGGCGGGCTTAGCCCACCAGCCCGCCAGCCCGCAGTTAGGCGGGGCGGGCTAGGATTTTAGGACCGCCTCATTAGGCGGGGCGGGGCAGGGCGGGCTTCCCCGCTTGCCACCCCTAATCACATACATAACATAAATTAAAATAAAAATTTAAATATGATACAATATTATTAATCATTTACTAATTATTTTACATATATTATACATATTATATATTATATATATATAGCGGGACAGATATTACCTAAATCCGACCCCGCCCGTCCCTCTAAAAAATCCGCTCCCTAAAAATCCGCTCTAGTACGAGACAGTTAATTACCCGCTCCGAACAGATTAGAGCGGGATGAATACCCGCAAATTCAAGTGGTATTCTCATCCCTAAATACAAAAAAGAACCGCTTTATTTGCACTCACCAAATCCGACCACAGCCCATGTGCGGGGATGTCCCATCCCTACCTTTTTTTTTTTTTGACTTTTGTTATTCTCAAATAGAAACTGCCAAAAGCACCTTCCTATTCTCTCTCGTCTCTCTATAGTCTATACCGCACAAATGTATTTGAGCAATGAGCATCATACTATACCCATTTTATTTTGACATTATAATTTTACTTTATTTTAAAAAAATAACTATTATTAAAAAAAACATAATCATCAAACACTTTAGGACGCCAATAAGTTATAATTCAAATAACATAATCTTTCCATACTTACTTAAAATATTGCAAGTTTAAATTTCCATGTTTTTGGTAAAAAAAAAAAAACTATACTTTAGGGCACTTTATAAATGACCAATAAGCATGATTAATCATGCATGTTCTATATTCTTCTAAGATCACTATACAAGATTTCTATACGAAAAATATTGACCATATATGGTTCTTTCAGGTGGAAATGCTGTGTATGTATGTGCTTGTAAAATTAGGGAAATTAATAATGTGCTGATAATGGAGGGATTATGATTTATGGGTCCACTTTTCCTTGTTTTGGTTAGCAGGATGCATCCCCCCTAATTATCCCTATTTGCATAAATAGGATATAGAACCCCACCTTTTAGGACTTAAAAATCATGCCCTTTATTTGACTATTCGTTCAATTCAATAATGTTTTATATAAAGAAAACTTTAAAGGGCAACAAATAATTTTTCATATAGTGTTAGTAGCAATAATACAATGTTATTCCATCATATATTTACTTTAAGGGGTTCTTAAAATTTGACTTCATCGCGGCGATTAACGCATTTTGCAGCAATGATGAAACAAAACATTCACATAACTCAGAAGTAAATTTTTCTTGATTCAATTATTCAATAAGAAGAATGTTAGAGGACAATAATTTTTATAATTTGTAGTCATTAATTAATCATCACTAATATTTTTAATAGTGTAAAATTATATCGAATAATATAAAATTATTTATTTATTTTTAATTAAATACTAATCAAATTTTAATAAAACCAAGACTTCTATTCAATAAATCCACGCACTTAATTACTACTCACCCATCAAGTAACAACCTAATATAACTAAGGAATGGCTCATATAATATAATATAGGAAGGGGTTCTAGTATGGCACTATATGGAGCGGAACGTGATGTTTCAGTTCGTTCTGACCATAAAGATATAAATTAAAATATATAAATAGTGCAGATTGATATGATGTTAGTTTGAGTGGACACCAAAAGAAAAAATTTAGGAAAGACCTGCAACCGGTTGAGATGTTGCCATATATAATAGGTTAGTAGATGTCTTTTGTGTCCAGCTTAGCCTAAAAGTGGGTCTCCGTAGACGTAAAATTTAGTTTAGCTGAGCCAAGCTGATCTATTATTGTTAGACTTTTTTCTGTTTTCCCTTTTTGGTTATTATTTCTTGACTTAGTTTGATTGTTCTATGAAGAAGGAATCCAAATTAGGCTGACAAAAATTGATTAAGTGGCGTAATTTTTTTTGAATGAGTTTAAGTAATAATTATTGTAAAAAAGAAATAGTGATAATTTGTTATCTGAAATTATTATATATTTTGTTATTATGTGAAATTATTATATATTTTATGATAAATTAACAGTAATGAATCTAAAAATTTTAAATCATGAGAGTAAATATGCAACACATATAAAAATAATAAAAAATTATATAAATATATCAAAATATATAAAAATAAATAATATAAAAATATTAAATATTAAATATTTATTTATTTATTTATTATCAATATTAATATATTATTAAGTAATAACGTAGTTATTAAGTTAACTTTTTACAAATTAAATATATAATAATAATAATAATAATAATAATAATAATAATAAAATTGAGTAAAAAATACTCAAGTATATAAACTTTAAATAAATAAATTCATTAATTTATAATGCTACAGTAATGTTTTATTTTTTATGTATTAATAAATTGATTTAATATTTATTTTTATCTTATGCTTTTAGATATAAATTAGAATTTAATTTTGATATATTGCGATAAAATATTTTACACAGTTATTTAATTGTCAATTTATTTAGATAATCATTCATATGATTAATATAAAAAATAATTATTTTTTATGATATGATATTACGTAATTAGATGCACGTGTAATTTTATTTATATCAAAATTTAATTTAATATATATATATATATATATATATATATATATATATATAAAGTTAGCTAATTAATACTTTAAGAAAATATGTTAAGAGAATAATAATAATAAAATATTTTTTAATAATTTTTGTCAAACTTTCCTTTTGTTGGTACTTTTAAAAGTACCCTTACAGGCGGTTTCCAAAATTTTTAATATATTTTAATAAAAAATTTAATAGATAATTTTTAATAATAATACTTTACATCTATATAAAAAATATATAGGGTATTCTATTATATAAATTAAAGTAGTATAAAAAGAGAAAATAATTTTTTTTATAATTATTTTTTATTATTTTATTACTATTCAAAGTGTGGATCCTATCTTTTTCAATATCTCTTTCATCCCATAAAAAGATGATCTATAAACTTACATATTTACCATATAATTCACCAAAATGCATCCAAGTTATCCAAGTAATATTAGTCAGACGTAGAACTGTTCATGGATTGGATCGTATCCGCATATCCGCGGTAAATATCCGCATCCGATCCAAAAATTGCAGATCTGATCCGATCCGCACCTTTTGCGGATCGGATATTTGCTCTACATCCGCATATCCGATCCGCACAATAATAATTAAAAGATAAATAAATATATATGTGTTTGGTATTATATTTACTTGTTTGTATGTTTTAGTTAGTAATTATTATTCATATATTGTATTATTTTATTTTTGTTATTTAGAAAGAGTTTGATTAAAAATATTTTAAGAATAAATAAGTTTAAAAGTGTGAAAGAAATATTTTTATTGAATTTTTTACATAGAAATATGATTAAAAAGAGAAGGTTTAATTATGTGGATATATCCGATATCCCGATCCGCACGGATCGGATCCGACACTAAAAAGCGCGGATATCATATCCGATCCGATCCGATAAAAATTGTGCGGATCGGATTGGATCGAATTTTCGGCCATATCCGATTCGATCCGATCCGCGAACACCCCTAGTTAGACACGCTCCTCTCCTCTCCTCACTCGTTTGTTATACGCGCACTACATATAATGTGCTGCAACCTAAAGCTTTGCTCAACGTAACCTTCTTCTCTACTCGCGTCATCTTCTCCTTCTTTTTCTCTGCTCACGTTCTTCTTTATTGATCTGCATTGCCTTCGTTGTTCTCCTTTGGTCGCGTTCATCTTCTCGTTTTCTTCTTTCGATCTGGTTACGTTGCATTTATCTTCTTCCTATTCTTCTTCATTTTCTTCTTCGATCTGCACTTCTGAATCGAAACAATGAAGGACTCAACTTCAAATCAGTTGAATGAGAGCGATTTGGTTTATTCTTCTGAAACGAATCAAACTAACGAAGTTTTGATTATTCAATTTTGAATCGAATTGAATTGACGGAGGTGTACTGAATTGAATTGAAATGATAATCTGTATTGTAGGCAAAGCTGTTTGAATTTGATTTTATATAATGGATTATGTTTCGTTAACTCAGTATTATACAATTGTTTTACCATGAGTACGTGCTCGGTTTATTATGCAGAAAGATGTTCGAATTTGAATTTATATAATGGATAATGTTCTATTCATTTAGTACTATACAATCATTTCACCGTAATAATATGTTCGGTTCATTTCTGTTATGCACAATTCAAAATTCTTCCTCCTCACCTTCTACTGCTTCTTCACCCGAGAGAAGGAGAAAAAAACAAAAAATACAGCAACAACAACAACAAAAGAACGACGATAAAGAGAAAACATGTGAAGAAGAAAGAACGCGAAAAAGAAGGAGAAGAATGAGGAGGAGGAGGAACGCGAAGAAGAAGGTGAAGAAGAAGAAAACGCTTCGTGCATAAACGAGAGTGAGAAAAAGCATAGGGGAGAAGAGAAGAAGAAGAGAAGAAGTGTTGGCAAAGAACGGTTTTGTGTGTATTGGACACGTGTCTTTCACGTTTCATTTAATGGTATTGAATTTTTTTAGTGTTGGACCAACTTGAATAAACTTGAATACAAAATTACATAAATGTATAGCATGATTGATTTTTTAATAATATAGAAATAAATACAATATATATATATATATATATATATATATATATATTTACATATATTTTTATATATTTTTTTAAAATAGTAATAGGAGCACTTATCCCCACAATCTTTAAAGTAAATCCATCATGTGAATTAAGTTAATAATATTAGTTAAAAATATGTAAAATAAGCCTTTTTAGAATGAAAAATGTTATGTGTCATATTACTTTAGCTTATGGGAGCATAAAACTTAAGAAATAAGAATCCACAAAATAACAAAGCTTGAAAAAATTAAATAAAGGATGAATATTGTAATATATATATAATAGAATTTATATTAACATAGTTTATTTCAATTTCGAAATATACAATACTATAATATTGATTATAAAGAAAAAGAAAAACTTGGAGGTCCTCACCACACTATTAAATATTATAAGAATTTAAGACAAACGAATTTGTTTAACATTGATTTGTTTAATGTTTATAGTGAAAATTGATTATTATTTTATTATCGAATATGAAAATATGAGTAGCTAGAAACCGAAAAAAAAAAACAGCAAAAAGAAAACAAAGTGAAATATTTGTTTTTCGAAGTGTAACAATAATATTTGAACTTAAAAATTAAAATGCTTCAATATATGTGAAGCTATACATGAGACTACAGTGTATCCAGAGATAAAGGATTTTGATATACACGACTGCAAGCGCACTTTTAACTAAACCCTTTCTAAGCCACGACCCAGTAAATTTGTTTCTAAGCGAATCAGTTGCGACATATTACATTCGTAATCAAGATTAATTTAGTCATTTTCTCAGTCACTAGCGGACAAATTAATATCAGGTTACGTGTTCGTACACAGAATACCATATTCTGCTGTTTCAGAACGGAATACCTGATAATTTTCCTATAATATATATATATATATATATATATATATATATATATATATATATATGTATATATGGTATATATGAAAAATTAACTATGGTAAAATATTATGTACATACACGATGTTGTAGAAAATAACTAAAAATTTTTAGGTGAAAATAAGGAAGTTTTTTTTTCCGTGACTAACCTAAAATTTTTTGTGTCACTTCTCAGTTTCTTCTCTTCTCCTCACAACACTATTCATTCTCTTCTTAGTGTTGTTCATCTCCTTTTCTCATCACGGTTTTCTCTTCTCTTTTCAGTACGCTTCACTCTTCTTTTTTCTTTTTTTAGTGTACTTCACTCTTTTCTTTTTTTTTTCTTAGCGCGTTCTATTCTTTTCTTCTAATCGACAATAAATTTTTCATATCAATAGATTATTAATGTATGTTGATTTATTTTAGTTCTTCTCATCTTAAAATTTTGATTCTATTTTTATTGTCAGAATTAAAAATTTTACTGTTTATTGAAGTAACATTTAAAATTTAAATTCAGAATTTAATGAAAATTTACAAACTCAAATGATAAAATTTGTGCTTTATATATATATATATATATATATATATATATATATATATATATATATATATATATATATATATATATATATATATATATATATATATATATGAGTGTCCATATATTCAATGCATCCCGAACTAATTTGTGGATATGATGTTGCTTAATTTAATCAATTTTTGCTCCTAAACTACTTGTTGTGCATGCATGTCACTTTTGCAACTTTGAAGATCACCATGCACGATATCATAAAAATCACTTAACTCTATTAAAATAAGTGTTTGTTTGGATTGATTTATTTGAGTAAAAGAAATATCTTTTTATAAAAAATAAAGTATTTTTATTAAATTTTAAATAGATTTAGTTATATCTTTTAAAAAATATATTTTTATTAGAAAAGCGAATTATTTGTTTTTTTTAAATCCAATAATATCTTGTTTTTAAAAATAAAAACAAAAGATATTTTTAATATTTATCATTTTTTAATTTATTTAAATATAAAACAATTTTTGTTTATTAAAAAAATTTTAAAAATACGAAAAAATAAATATTTTTTTTAAAAAACCAATTTACACTGATCCTAGCTATGATTTAAGAGTGACCATAAGCACTTCCTTCCTTAAGAGCTATAAGAAATTGTCGTAATTTATCAACCGATAATACATTTGACATTGGAGAGAGGAGGAATGCATGCATTATTAGGTTGAAATCCTCACATTTGACATTCGTTATTGTGAACTTCTTTAACTAGGTTTTGTTAAGGTATGAACATGGTTCTTGGATTGATAATGTTCGTTAATTAATCATTATTGCTAGCAGTCCAAGTCAGTCCAATTTTCTAATTGTATTTTCTTTCTCTCTTCAATGATAAAATCAAGTACTATTATTAAGTATACATTGCACATTAATTGTCATCGTTGACGGAGATTGGGTTCATTTTGGAGGAACATTTGTTCAGCAGCACGGTTAGGAGAGATATTCATGGCGCCACCATTAACATTAATTGATAATTGAATATAGCAGGAAAGGGCACTAGATGGAATAGGAGAACTGGAGAAGGAAAAGATTGAGGAGAGAGCATAGGGCAGAGCGCGGACTGTATCAAAATATAAAACAAGAACTCACATGCTCATCATGGATGCATAATTAACATTATTGAAAAATGTTCTTACAAATCTACAACCTTCGTCTTCTCTCTAACTTTACACATTGTCAAATACACATGATATGATATGAAATGATATGATAGGATAGGATAGAGTAAAATATCCTTTTTATTCCTAATGTTTGAAATAAGTTCTATTTGTTTTCATCCTATTTGTATCCTAATGTTTATAAAAGTGATTCAACGTTATTCTGTTGGTAATTACACTAACACATTAGATTGTATTTTTCAATTATTCTCACTTAGATGTATTCATTCTCAATTAGGTCTCATTTGAATATATTCGATTTCAATATTGTACCAACTATTTGTGTTTATTTCAATTATGTCCCTAAAAAAGTGAATTATGTAAATGTTGCAAGAATTAATTTCAACTTTTGATAACCTATTATTCGGATTGGATCATCAGTTCTATCTCAAATATTTATATTCTAACTTCAAGAATAGATTTTTAAGACTCCAACTAAAGTTCATGATGTGTAATTGACATTAAGATAACATTAAATCACTTTTATAAATACAAGGATGTATCTACTGTTATTGATAGATGTCTCGGCCCGAAGGCTAATCAAGAGTCAACTCTGGATTCTGTACCCACTTGTGGGCTTATCCAGGCCACGAATCACAAAAACGAAAAACAAGAAAGAGAAATAGACAACAGAATCAAAGAATAATAAATTTGTATATCTACCTCCCTTATTATTGAGCAAACATCCTTTAATGTAATTTGTTGGTTTAAATTGGAACATAATAATTTCTGGGCAGAAGATGTAATGTTTTTGTCCATGAGGTCAGAGGTTTAGAGTGTACTAGCTTACGTGCTGTTCTACTCCAACTCCGTAGCCTATTTATTATTTAATTAAGGCACCATGCACAAAAGTGCTTGTGGGGGGAACAAGAAGAACAAGAAGAGGGTGGTTTCATCAAAAAGGAATTGAAGATTTAATTTCTTTTCATCAAAGATGAAACACATTTAAGTGTATAGCAGACACATATCAAACCAATAAGCTAAGGTTTCTTGCTTGAGCCTCATCCCATTACCATTCTCAGACTCAGGTTTTGTTTTGTCTCCTGCCTCTCAGCTTCTTTGTTATCAATCTGTGCAAACAAAATTAATAACATGGATACATGAGTAGGGTAGCTACCTGCCAATGCCATATATAAATAAACTGATGAATGATGATGATGGTAATGGAAGGAGAGTCAAAGTGTATAGATAGCTGGTGGTGAGACGGAAAGAAATGAAGGAACAATCAGGCACGCCCCTTGCATCGTTGCCTCGGCCTCAACCTCAGGTGAACCAATTACTGTGTCTATGATATAGGCTGCTTTCCATGCATTTATCATATAGGCTTAACTCACTCGGCACACTGCAGGTGGAGTGGAATGAGCTTGGATATAGTTCATGGGACACTCAGACTTCTCAAAATCCTAAGAGGCCATTAGAAGCTACATTGTTGGGTTAGTTTTCTCTCCCTGCTTTGCCTCTGGCTGCAGATATGTTATGCTTTCTTATTCAATGACTATTTGTTATGTTGATACCTGTAGAGAACACTTTCCTAACAAGTCCCTGCATGCCACATTATGATAATGGAACTGTTGAAATGAATATTCATTTGAAACCTCAACTTGGAAACAACACTAGATCCCGTTTATGGATTCCTCAGCAAGAAGAATCTGTTGCTAAGAGAGCTCTCTTACAACAGATGAACGCAACGCTGCCTAAGGTTAACCGAAAAGGTCATCTTGCAGGTTCAGGTTCAGGTTCAGTTAGCATAATACCACAGAATGATCAATATTTTCTAACTGAACTAAATCAACATTCTTTTGAAATTGATAATCCTTTGTCTCCTGACATTTCTAAATTAGAATCTGAGGTGTTAAGTGATCCTGTTAACCCTCAAAGTCAAAATTGGAGTTCATCAGTGGTTGGTATTCCCCAATCTGATTCTGCCACTGTGAATGGCCTAATTCCTCAGCAAGATACAGATGAATGGATGGTGCATTCTTCTTGCCAACAAGGATTGCAAGAACATCGTATATTAAGATCTGAAGCAGTTTTGAGGAATCTCTCAGCTAAGAGCAGCAATCCTGGTGAAATTTGGGGTAACACCAGTGTTGATGTTAGCAGTGCAAGTGCCACCATGGTTGAGCCTTCGAATTCAAGTGCCATTTTGGATGAATTTTGCACACTTCAGGACAAGGATTTTCAGAAACTATCAGATTGCATCGTGAGCAACTTCAGTATGAGCCAGGATGTCCAGTCACAGATAACATCAGCAAGTCTAGCCGAGTCCCATGTGTTTTCTGTGCAAGACCTCGCCGTCGACGCAGGTGGTGCATCTTCAAGCCATGCTGATTTTAATGAATGCAGCTTTCTGCAAAATAATTCAAGGCCGCGAGTAGCTTCAAAAGCTCCACCCAGGCGTACCTATACTAAGGTACACAGCAGAAAAAAACTGTCCAGATTTTCATTAATATCTTAAGATTCACATAAAGCTATGTTCATTAGGATCTTTTTGTTGCAACACTGGTATGAAAATTATTATTTCCAAAGTAGAGTTCAACTAGCATTTTTCCTTTCATTGGTTTAACTACTTTAAATACCATGGTTTGGGTTTTCTGGACTGACAGGTACAAAGGGCTGGTTCTGTAGGAAGATCAATTGATGTCACTGCTTTCAAGAACTATGAGGAACTGATACATGCAATTGAATCCATGTTCGGACTCGAGGGTCTGCTTAATGACGACACCAGAGGCAGAGATTCAGAATGGAAGTTAGTATATGTTGATTACGAGAATGATGTTCTACTTGTTGGGGATGATCCTTGGGGGTAAGTTTCTCACTTCTGTTCCAGTAATGTGTTAAAACTCCATGATTAATTTATTATCTTATGATGCACTGACATATTCTTCATAAAAATGCTGTCTGCAGGGAATTTGTGAACTGCGTCCGCTGCATCAGAATTTTGTCACCTACAGAGCTTAAGAAGATGAGCAAAGAGGGAATGCAGCTTCTAAATAGTGGTGCATTGCAACGGATCAATGGTCACATGCACTAAGATTATAAAGACATTTTTGATGATGTACTTGTAACTGTAGTCTTTTAACTATGATCTTTTTCTCACACTCGTAGAATAGCACATATCTACCTTCAGGCATTACCTTATTAATTTGTTTCATTGTGCTTGCTTTTTGTTTTTCCTTGTCTTGTTTGGGCACTGTGTGACTAGTTTGAAGGGACTAAATTCAGAAAATGCAATAACATGCTGCCTTTCATGGGTCATGCTTCAGATTCAAGGTTGTGTACATTATAAAGCGTTTAAGGATATGATATGAATTTCATCATAGACCTACGAGAAAAGAACATATATATCAGATGCAATATTTCTAAAATATTTGAAAAAATGCTCACCAAATGCAAGTCTTAGCATTTCATATGTTCATCACTTTTACATAATTCCAATTTATCTTCCACACGAAGACAAGTGATATACTAGATATTTGACTTCAAAGAAACTTGATTTACTTCTGTAGGAATAAGATCAAGCAGAAGATGATATGGAAGTGTGAATAAATTATCACTTTTTTAGTACATTAGATAATCGTTACTGCTTGTCTAAAGCTAACAGCAGGAATGCATGTGTTCCAGAAAATATGGTAGCACGTTGCCATACAATATGCGGAAAACAATTACACGAATGCTATTTTTGACATTCATATTACAGTATGTAGACTACACTACATGATAGTTAATTCTGCTAAGAGGAATGTTTATTCTGTTAATGAAAGAGTTCATGGCAATCAAGAATGGAAGATTATAACTACAATATCTAAAGACATAAGTTAACCTTGTTCCAAAAATACAATTCATTTATCAGTT
This sequence comes from Arachis hypogaea, assembly GCF_003086295.3. NCBI lineage: Eukaryota > Viridiplantae > Streptophyta > Magnoliopsida > Fabales > Fabaceae > Arachis > Arachis hypogaea. The sequence goes on along the minus strand of NC_092043.1, from coordinate 2,116,860 downwards.
TCTAAAAATTTACCAACTAGTCAACTACAAAATAGCTAATACCAGAATACATATAAAAGATAACCTAAAAGAGCCATTCATGCACTCCACTTCAGATAGAGGATTTGATGATGTTAGAAGCACCTCTTTCCTTCTGGTGTTGCATTAGTCCCTACGCTTTACACCCTTACTGGCTTCTGAAGAACAGCAGATAAGACAACTTCAGACTTGCCTGATCCAAGACTATCAATTTTCTCTCCCACAACCCATTTCAACTTTTTATATCCAAACTTTTCGATCAACCGAGTCAGTTCTCTCTTCTTCTCATCGCTTGTGCAATAGAAGTTGTCCAGCCAAAACAAGCCATCTGGGCGCAAAATGCGATCAATGTCGAACATCAAAAACTCTAACTTCTCTGGTTTCCCACCAACATCCAAGGAGCTTGCAGCATGGACCAAGTCAAACACATTATCATAGAACGGGAACCTATGATTTAAGCTCAAGTAAAGAGGGAATAATCCCCTTGCCGCAATGAATTCGCTGAAAGGGGCATCAACATTCAGAGTACTAGTAATCACAGTTACATTCCTTTCGGCCATTCTAGCAGCAAAGGAGCCAGAGCCACCTCCAAGATCAAGCCCAACTCTGATTCCACCACTTCCCAGTTCCAACACATCATCAATGAGAAAGTCATTCTTACCCCTAGCCTTAACAAACCTCTGACTCTCATAACCATTAAGCAAATCAAAACAGCCAATACACTCTCTATTCAACTTCTTCCCATTCAAACACTGGAAATTCTTACAACTAAGACCACTCCAGTTAACAGTTTTATTAGCAACAGGTTTCCAAAGTGAATCAGGAAAAGGATAAAGGCCGACCTTGGAAACGACCTTAGCAAAACACCTTCTTCGAGGCAAAGGCTCACAGGCACGCAAGATAAGCTTCTGCGCCAAAATCCAATCATCTTGGCAGCTTCCATAAACCTTGTAAATCATGTACTGAGACAACAAGTCGGAGGATTTCTCGCAGGAATGGCCAACAGATGGCACCATCTCAGTGATTCCAGTCTTGGAATCTTTGCCGAGAGGGAGCTGGTGTTGCTGGAGAAAGAGTTTGAGCTCGGGTGCAATGTTGGGCCTTGAAAGATCGATGGTATCGTAACCGAGAAGCTGTTTCTCCATCTGGGCAAGCCTCTTCTGAGAGGAATCGATCTCGTTGAGTATGAGCTGGACCTGCTCGGAGATGAGGGAGAAGTTCTTGTGAGCATGCTGGAGGAGAAGGTGCTGGCTTTGGTGGTGTTTGTTGGAAGCGGTGAAAGCGTAGAGGGCGAAGAGGTTGGTGGTGATAACGGAGAATATCATGAGGATGTTGACAGCTGAAGAACACACAGTGGCACTCTGGAATCTCGCAGTTCCATCGCCTATCTTCAGAGAAACAGAACCCATCTCAGTGAGAGTTTTGAGTGTTCCAAACTCAGTGATGGATAGATTTGGATATCTCGTGAATGAAGGAACTCTTCTCACACTCTCACTGCAACACTCTTGTCGGTTGCGCTTGTTAACTTACTTATCAACATGTGAGCTTTTCATTATTCGCTTCAAGTTCAAACAAATGGTCAGTGCTTCTCTCTCTCTGCACTTACTACACCGCAGCGGAATATGTGTCTTACTGTCTATTTTCGTTTTCCATTACATATTATTTTGATATGATAGTTGGGGATAAAACCGCCTATTCGTATTAAAAACCGACAAATTTCGTAATCTTCTTCCGTTTAGCGATTGCCACAACCCTCCTTGGATTTTGGTAGCTAATCTCCGCTTTTTCCAGCACATACCGGCGGATTATAACTTCCGCAAAGACATTTCAAACTCCACTTCTCTGCCACACTAGCACCACCATCTACATTAAAAAATCGCCGAATTTTCTATTTAATATTTCGTATAAAGATTTATTTTAGAGCCGTATTCTCAGATATCAACTTCACCTGATTTCAACTTGAGTTTTCACTTTTATTTATTTATTTGTTGAAAGTGATTAATTACATTAATCTTCAAATCCAAGTGTTGGACGGAGGGCACAAGTGCCCAATAATACAACAGTAATTTGCAATCTTGCATGACTATCTTAAAAAGAACTGCATATAGTTTTGTTACTGAGATTACTCTTCTATCTATTAGGCGTTACAAGTGCTAGAGACTTTAAAAAACATTCTTTCACTCCACAGATCCACTACAATAAAAATTTTAAAAATTTTATTAGCCAGACCAGGAAGAAACCACACCAAGGGATGCAAGCCATGCTATAATTACTGGAATCCCCCTCTGAATTACAATAGTTACTCTAATCCCAATTTCAAAGGTCAACAAAGACCATCTCTTGCATAGTTTGCATTTGGATAATAATCTAGTATCATTTGACAGCTTTTTGTCCTAAAATATAACTAAGCTTAAGAGCTTACAGTGAGCAAAACAAATTCTAGGGTGAAATTACGGCAGTTTCAAAATTTTGCATTCAGAAACAATAATTATTACACGAGTCACATGCATATTTGTTTAATCAATATCAATAATTCAACTCTAAAATACAGCAAAGCACAGAACAGCAGTGATCTCATGTCATGTACTCTCCCCGCCAAAAAGAAATGAGAGAATGTGTGAGAAAATTGGAACATTTTCTGGCTGTTGGTAGGTTCAACAATACATGACTATTGTTTCTTCTCCTCTGCTTTCCTGGGCTGAAAAGAAGGGCACATGAAAGAAAAAGAAAATTAATAGAATAGGTATAGATCATATACTCAAATGGACGGAATGATATTGAGAAACATAAATTGTAAGACCATGCAGAGAAATTAGTTGCATTTTGCAAAAGCATATGTATTACTAGTGCATCAATGAGTAACCACATAAAGATAGCATACAGACAACTAATATGGATTATTTATATAGCATTATTTATATATCAGGGGAAGAAATTATGTCCATCTTATAGCAAAATTCTGGAACATACAGTTAATCAATACGGATGGTTTCTTCTTTGCTGTTTCTAGCAACATATGACATGTACCTTGGTAGTAAAATCAATGAATCCATAGTGCATACTTAGGAACTTCAATTTATCTCAGAATTGTAATGTATCTTCCTTATTCTATATAACAATACAAGCAAAAAATACCTTTCAAACACCGTAATAAAAATGTGCAATTTTGCATTAAAATTTATTACAGGCAAGATCAAATTAAAGTAGGATATCAGGCATGAAGAACAGGAAAACCACCAAACTCATCATTGCTCCTATGAGAAAAGCTATACTCATGCGACAAAGAGATTAAACGCGACATCCATTACTCATATTTGAGATTGAAAAATGCAATCCAGGGATGTTTAAGTTTGAAAATCAAAATTACTGTCCCTGATAAATGTAAGAGCAGTTTTCCGTTTCCATACAATTCTAAATTCCTAAAGTAAAGACGATAATGCAGCACCAATTACCATCCAGAAAGTAACAGAAAAAGATCCGCAATGAAATAATAAGCAGAGAATTAACATTGAAAGGAACCGCACCAAACATAATCGCAAGTAAACAAAATCGATAAAGCGAGAAAAAACAAACCTTGACGCCAGGTGCGGGATGAGATAGCTCTTCTTTGGGAATGATGACGGGCCATGACTCGCCAGCTTCTCGGAACATCTGCTCGGTCTCTAGGGTTTGGCCTTTTTCAAGAATCATGGTCCTTATGCTCTGTGCAGGGGTTGAGGTCGCATCGAAGGCTTGCTCGACGCCGTTGACGAAGGTCACCGTGATCTGCGGCGGGTGTTCGTCGGTTCGGCTTCACCTCCACCTGGCACGCAGGGTTTGATTCCCTCGCCTTGCGTGAGTTGCACTGTGCCATAAACTCCATACACGATGCTATTCGCGGGTCCAGCGCATTGTACTCGATCTTCACTTTTGATAGGAACTTCAACATTTTTTCACTCGGAGGTGATGGAGAGCAAAACGCTACAACCGCACCGGAGAGATTTTCCGATGTGATGGAAACACTACAAATTGCAAGACGAAGTTTTTTGCAGACAATGGTTTAGGGTTCCATTTTTACACATGAGCTCGTTACTGGGAAAATAAAAATCCGACTTAGCCCGAGTTCTCTCTAGGCTTTTTTTTTTTTTTTTTTTTTTTTTTTTTTTTTTTTTTATTAAAAACATTTCGTATAAGTAAACTAGCATTTGCATCAAATGCACCGGATTAAATAATTTATTTTTACTATAAAAATTTTGTTTTTTATAATATTTTTAACTTTTTGTTATATTAAAATTCCGTGAACACATGCATATGATTTTAAAATCTAAGTTTGTTCTATGTTAATAATATATGTTCTATTGTACTAAAGACGATCAACATTGGTCTAAATATATATATTAAGTACAAAATAAAAAATAGTTAAATGTGTTATAAAATAACATTTTTTCTTCATAAAAAAACGAACTAAATTTCACTTAAAATTTAAATTACTTTTTTATTTCAGCCATAGTTAAAACCATTTCAATAAATTGTTCTTCTATAAAAAAAATCTTAAAAATAAAAATTTCTTCTTTCTTCTACACATTTTGTAAAAAATTTTCAATAAAAACCAAATTTATATTTATATCTATTTTTGTTTTTCAAAATATTAAAATTGAATTTATTCACCTTATTTGATGATGATATTACGATATTTTAATTAAGACTATTAAAATAGACTAAATTTGTTGGCCTGACTCGTTTAAAGATTTTAAATGAGTGAACTTTTGACTTTATAAAAAAACTTTAAAAATGAATTAGTTTACATGATTGATCCAATTAATCTATAAAATAAATGAGTTGACCTATATATCTCGCTTAAATTTTCTCTTATTCTTGTTTCATATTTTTGTTAATGTGTTTTTAATAATTTTTGTTGACAATCCAATTCAAATCACATAATACCACTCTTAATATCAAAGATCCTTAGGAGATAATGTAATCGAAAATTTTTTTTGTAGATTAGATTCACCAACAAGAAGGATTTTATACAGTTCTTTCAGTTGCTCACTTCTCTAAACTCAAATTTTGTCATTCTTGATTTTCACTCTTGTTTGCATTATCTTCTTTGTCTTTATTGTGGTAGCCTTCCTTTCATTCTAACACTCTATACGTGTTCAATCATCACATTATTCACATTAACGTAAGTTTTAAGTATCAAAGTAACTTAACAAGTTGGCCTAATTTTTTAGGCGAAATGACAAAGGATAAACCTTAGTGGAAGTTTATGTAATAGAAACGAAGCAAATTTCTTTTGATATTTAAAATTATATATGCAATCATTTGATTACATTATTTTCTTTCTTGTAACTCAAGATCAAAATTTCTTTCTTTTCTCCTAAAATCTAGTCACCAAACTTTGTTGTTTTACTTTACTATCTATTTATGAAAAGAAAAAAATTAAAGTAGGAGTTAAAATAAAATAAAATTCATTTAACATGTTAAATAAATCATAATGAAAGCATTATATATGTATCAAAAAATTCTCACAAGACAATCTCTTCATGAAACTAAAGAAACACCACGATCATCATATACACGCCATGATCTAGCAAACATTTAAGCCTTGTGCGTATGCACGATTTTCCCTTCGAAGGCGTGTCAAAATGACACTCTCCTTCACCTTGGCGTGTTAAATGCCCAAATCCTCTTCCCTAGGAGCTATTTTTCTAGTGTGTTGCACGCCAGCCTCTGGATGCCCCTGAGCTTGTTTCTCTTGGCGTGTGACATGCCCAATCTTAGCATGTTGCACGCCCTCTTTGCTGCCTTGAATTACCTTGAATTTGAGTCTCTGAAAAGTTGGTCCAGCGTACCACGCACTTGCCTTGGCATGTGGCACGCCAACTTTTTGAATTGTCTTGAATCCCCTTCTTTACTGTGCGTGCGACACACTTCTTCCTTGGCGTGTTGCATACCAAGTTTTTAAGGTTACTGGGCATGCACACCCTGGGCGTGTGGCATGCCCCATATATGGCGTGTTTGCACACCCTCCTTGAACTGGAAATTCTCCACTAGATTCCTAGCCCAATGTATCATGCCCCTATGTTGGCATGTTGCATGCCAGGTCCTCTGCTTTAGCTTGAGTGGGCATGTTGCATGCCCTCCTTTCTGGCGTGTTGTACACCAATTCTCTACCTCCTGAAGGATGCTTTTCTGGTTGCTTTCCTTTACTTGTGCCTTGCTTCTCTTTTGCTATCATTCTCTGACAATTAAAAAGAAATCAAAGCACTCAAAGTACTAATAGAAAAACCTTAAAAATCACATAATAACCAAGCACAAAGTCATCAATTTTCTCGAAGAATTACAAAGAAAAGTACTTAAAATGCTCATACACCACATACCAAACTTAAGCTCTTGCTTGTCCTAAAGCAAGCAAAGAATCATACCTTAATCATCAAAGTTTTCAGGCTTAAAATGCAAGGGTAAATGATAGCAGTTCACATGGTTTTGGTTAGCCGTTTCACTAATGCACAATTTAACATAAATTGTTGTAATCTTTTAAAGCCTCTATCCTAATTAGATTATGGAATCCTTCTTTGATTCATCACCTTAAAGCAAGCTTATTTACTTTCTTTTCATAGCTTATTTTTGTTGGGTGCTTTACACCTTGACCCTAACCGTGACTCTAAATATTTTTTCTCAAACTTTACTCAACACAAAAATACCACAAGCACTTGATTGGTGAGCTCTTTAAACTTACAATGTCCTTTTAACATTTTTCATCAGTGGTGCTCAGAGCCTTTGGCTTCCCTTTTTTTAAGGGGTACTTTGCACCTTAAGTTTAGTTGTGACTATAAATACTTTGTTTTCAAGCTTTGCTTGATACATAAGCACCACAAGCACTTGACTTAGGAGGCTCTTTAAACTCATTTTTCTTTTAATTTTCTTTGTCAATGGTATTCAGAGCCTTTGGCTTCTCTTTCAACCTCTTTTTTTTAATATTATTCATTATATTCTTGCTTCTCCAAGGCTTTGTCAAGTGTAAGGATCCCATAATAGTCATCTAGATTAAGGCCTTGAGCAATTTGGCTCTTGTTTGTATTGAACATTCTTAGTTAGATTGGCCTTCTAAACTCACATTGTCATGCTCTTTATGTTCAATCCCCTTTTTTTCTTTTGTTTCCTTCTTAGTACATGTTCTTTGCTTGCTTTATGTATCAAGCACAATTATAATTGTGGGTTGTGATGCACGAGTCATGATAAGCACTTGAGAGACAGAAATCATAAATGCATTATATAAGATAGAATAGGATAACATACATGCACATAATTAAAAAGAAAGGAGGCAAATAGAATTCAACAACTTTAGCTATCATTGCCATCATCTTCATCATTTTTATCCCGTCCTCTTCATCACCTTTTAGGCTATGTAGAGCATAACCTCCAATACCAAACTTAGAATGGTTGCTTGTCCTCAAGCAACAAAGAAAAACAGTGGTGATGAAAATAGGAATAATAATAAATATCTAGTAGAAGCAATTAAGCAATGCAAAATCTTATTCAAATAAAACAAATAAAATTAAAAATAAAACGAAAGTAAAGACAAAACAAGGTAACAAATAAGTGGCTAATGCGTTTGCATGGGGGATGTACCTTGCATGAGTGAAGTGTGACAACACCAAATTTGGTGTGAGAACACCAAATTTATTCCATGAAACACATATACAACATGAAGTAAAGCAAAAAAAAAAAAGATGAAAAGAGATTACTTAATATTGGGTTGCCTCCCAACAAGCACTTCTTGAACGTCACTAGTTTGACAGTTAGTTCTTGCTAAGGTGAAGGTTGATCATAGTGCTCCAATGCCTCCCTTCTCATTTTGAATGTCCTCCCATTGTCTTTATCTATGAGTTCAATGTGTTCCAAAGAGAGGATCTTGTTTACTATGTAAGGTCCATACCATTTGTTCAACTTGTCTGGCTATATCTATGGTGGGAAAGGGAATTAGATTACTTGCTGTTCAGGAGAGAAGTCACTTGTAGGGTTCTTCTTATTTCTCCATCTCTTGGACTTCCTCAGACTCTTTTGTTCTCCCTTAGGTGATGGTGCATACTCAACACCAAATTTAGGTTTGATGTCAAGGTGAGTCTTGTTGGTTTCCACAAAAAGGGGCTTAGGTTGCAAATTCTTGTTAGCTTCTTTTGTGCCTCTAACTTACTGCACCACTTCTATTTCTTCTTTGACTTTCAAGCACGGTGGTTGAGCTTCTAGAGGTGCTTCATCAGGGAGTTCTTTGAGACTTGAATTACTTGATTCAACCTTCATGCAATCCTCCTCGTCACTCGAGTGATGCATGGTTTTAAAAACATGAAACACTAAGAGCTCATCATGCACCCTCAATATCAATTCACTTTTTTCAACATCAATTATGACTCTACCAGTAGCTAGAAAAGGTCTTCCTAGAGTGATAGAGGAATTTTCATCCTTTTTCATGTCAAGAATAACAAAATCTGTTGGGAGAAAATTTTTTTTCACTTTGATCAATGTATTCTCAACCGCTCCATGTTCTTGCTTTATTGATTTATCTACCAATTGAAGGGCTATTCTCGTGGGTTTTACCTCTTAGATTTGTAACTTCTTCATCACAAAGAAGAACATCAAATTGATACTTACTCGTAAATCACACAATGTTCTTTCAAAGGTTGTGTTTCTAATGGTGCAGGGGATTTAAAAAGTTCTAGGATCTTTCTTCTTACTTGATAAATTTCTTTGATTGATTGTACTACACAATCTAGTCATTCTCACTATTTGGCCTCCCTTTAAGGATCTTTTTTTGGGCAATAATCCCTTCATGAATTTAACATACAGGTACATTTATTCAAGTACTTCTATAAATAGAATGTTGATGTGCAGTGACTTGAATATCTCAAAAGATTTGGAGTATTGCTTTTTCTTGTTCTCTGCCTTAAACCTCTAGGATATAGGATTTTTGGCTTGTATTCTAGCACCTCTGCCTTTCCTGTTGATTTCTCTTAAGAAACTTGAGGTTAGGGTGCAAGGACATGTGCCTCTTGAGGAATGACTTCCTCCTTAGTTTCGTCCTCTTGTTGGTCAGTTCTTATGGCTTTGTTGCTGACTATCTTTTTATTTTTTAAAGTTATGGCCTTGCATTTTTTCACCGGGTTTGGGATTGTGTCACTGAAAAAAGTATTTGTGAGTTTTGCTAATTGTTGAGTAATTTGTTCTACTTGTATTTTTATGTTTCTAATGGAGGATTTAGTTTCGTGCATGAAATTTTGAGTGTTTTAGACAAAAATAGAGGTTTTTTGAGAGAGTGTTTCTAAGGCAACTTCCATAATGGAAAGCTTCTGAGGAATTTGGAATTCTTGCGATGGTTATGGGGGTTATGAGGATTGGTGGTTGTGATGAGAGTTGCTGGGTTAATGATGGGGTTGAAGTTATTTTGGTGATGATTGTTGTTAAAATTATTTTGGTAAGGGTTATTGTTGAAGTTATTTTGCCTCTGACCTTGATTTTTTCACCCAAAGTTGGGGTGATTTCTTCATCAAGGGTTGTAGGTCTTAGAGAAAGGGTCATTATTTTTGGGTGGTCTAGAAGAATTTTTCATATAATTCACTTGTTCCAGAAAAGATTGGCCAAACTCATATCATTCACATTGAGAACTTCCTCCACTCATGTCATAAGAAGCATCTTGTGTATTCACTGCGAAGACTTGCATGTTCCCAAGTTGTTGAGTAATGGTATTAATTTATTGGAACATGACTTTATTTTGGGTTAGAAGAGTATCCAGTGCATCCAACTCCATCACTCCTTTTCTCGTTGTTCTTTCGGAGGAGTATAAGTATTGATTATTAGCCACCATTTTAATCAACTACAATGATTTATTAGTGGTCTTTTTCATATGCAAAGAACCTCCATCTGAATTATCCAATGAGATCCTTGAAGTGGTGGTAATTCTATCATAGAAAATCTGGAGTTGCACTCAGTCAGAGAACATGTTCGGAGGGCACTTTCGCAGCATCTCCTTGTACCTCTCTATCAAGTGTTTGAGTTCTTATCAGTGGCCCAAGTGAAATGACATATGAAGTAGCATCAATATGTAAATCTTGCTCCATAAAAAACCTGCTTTGAATATATTAGCTTCACCTGGTGATTGGTGTGCTTGAGTTACTCTTTTTTATATTTGTATTCGCTGTCCTAATCTCATATCTCCACTTGTATAATACAATGAAAAAAACAAGAGCAACAAGTTTTCAACCTTTTAGGTTTATAAATGTAAATAATCATATATTCGTCGGTCTAAAATCAAATTCCCTAATTTCATGGAATTCACTTTTCAATTCATAGGAGCCAAACCATCAATTCTGCATTTTAACTATGTATTTGTAAAAATTATACTATTTTTTTTTTGTTAGGGTACAAATTATACATAACCAAGACATGTACCACAAGGATGAACTTATGATACTAGAAGGGTGAACTGACTGGTTTCATTCATTTGCGACATTTTGGTGGATTTCCTTTGACAAACATACTCAAATTGAGGATATTATTAAATTCAAAAAGAAAATCCTAAAATGGATTAATTTATTCTTGATATCATAACCTAAAAATTATTCATTACTTGTTCTACGTTTTTCTTTTTTAACAATAAACAGTTTTATATGTTGTCGATGTATAAAATTTTAGCATAGTGCAGGACTGATCTGAATTAACTCATATCATTTGAACAAATTCAGAATAAGCATAAGTTAGAAACCAGATTCAAGAAGAACATTATTTTGCCACGATCTAAGGTTATGCTACCATTAGCCTTCTTCACTTCAAACAAGTAGATGATTAATGAAATTATATTACTAAGCAGAAGCCATTATTTCACACAATTTAAAGCATGTTTGAATAGGAGATATTTAGATTTTAGACCGAAAAAATGAGTGAACATGTCATGAAGTGCTATGGCCCTCTCCAAAAATTTTACATCTAAACAAAATATTTAAGCAAATTTAACCAAGTTGTTATAACTGCTTTCCAAAAATTTTACATCTTCTTCTTCTCTTCTGTTTCCTTTTCCTTCTCCTTCTCCATTTTCTTTTCTTTCTCCTCCTCCTCTTCTTTCTCTTCTTCTTCTTACTAATATCTCTGTTGCTATTTTATCTTCTCCGTATTTTTTCTCTTTTTTTCTTTCATTATCGTCGTCACCACCACCATCACTACCTTCTCCTCCTCCTCTTCCCTTTTTTCATTTGATTTCTTCTTTTCATTTATTTTCCTCCTCCTCCTTCTCCATCATCATCATTGTTATCATTATATCGTTATCGTTATCATCATCTTCTTTATCGTTATCATCATTATTATTATCGTTATGTCTGATCCAAAATTAATTTAAATATTTTTTTGTTCATGATTCAGTATTGTTTATGTGCTTGTTTTTTAACTAAGTTTATATATCACAATCATTAAGTAATTTCAGTATAAAAACTAAGAAATTTATGTATATTTATTAACAAATTTTGGTGTATTATTATTTTGATAAGTTCTGTATAATTCAAAACTCAGCACAACGATGATAGGTCTAACCCTTCCTTCTTCAAGGTAAGGGAGAATATTATCTATAACCTGACTAAAAAGTACACAATTTATCCAATTATTCCTGCACATTTTTGTGCTTTTGTATCAAAGTTTCGGTGTAAAAACTAAAAAATTTATGTGTATTTGTTAAGAAATTTCGGTGTATTTTTGTTCTGATAAATTCTGAATAATTCAAAATTCATTCTCTTCTTCTTTCTTATCTTCTACTACTTCTTCTTCTTCTTCTTTTTCATCATCATCTTCTTTTTTTTTTATTTATCATTTCCTTCTTATTTTACATTCTCAAATTTCTTCTTATTTTATTCTCATAATAAGAATAAAAACAAAAAAAATATAAACAAAAAAAAACAATAATACTGTAAAATTACTAAAAAGAGGATAAACCAACATTCATTGAACTAAAAGTAAAAAAAAAATTAAAAAAATATAGCATTAAAGGAGATATTTTTTGCTTTTGTAGTAATATTTTGGTGTAAAAAATTAAGAAATTTATGTGTATTCATTAATTAATTTCGATGTATTTTTATTATGATAAGTTCTGTATCATTCAAAACTCTTCCCCTTAAATAAGAAAACCTACATAGTAGACCAAGGACCCGTAGCCCATTTGCCTTGTGATATTGCTACTTTAAGATCATCATATGAGTTCACATCTACAATATTGCTGCAAAAGAAAATGCCGTGCTTTTTCAATATGCTAGTGTTATAGCATAAGCCAAAAACCAGCTTCAAGGAGAACATTGTTTTGCCACAATCTAAGGTTATGCTATCAATAGCCTTCTTCACTTTAAACAAGTAAATGATTAATGAAATTATATTACTAAACAGAAGTCATTATTTCAAACAATTCAAAGCATTTTAGAAAAGGAGATATTTAGATTTTAAACAGAAAATGAGTGAACCTGTCACGAAATGCTATGGCTCTCTCCAAAAGAGAGGACTGTATTTCATACAACTTGTCTTTCACAAAATCCACCAAAACGGAAGGCTACATAGAGATTCCAAACACTTTTCCCTGCTTCCCATCCCAGGAACATCTCTCCTGGATATCATGACACTCTCACTTGACACATCATGAGGACCAATTTCAATTCTAAGAGGATCACCCTGAAATGAGAAGGTGCATATTAGGTAAGCACAAATAGAAATTTAATTTGGCAAGAGTTTGCATTAAGCCAGAAGCAACTACTACATCAGATTATTTATATCAAGCATCCAAGTTTAAGAGAAAACCTTCATTTCCCAGAAATTGAATTTCCATCCAGGAGTTCTTTGCTCTGAGTCATCTAGTTTAACTTTAATACCTGCCGTACGAAGAACTTCTTTTACAGAAAATGCTGCATTTAGAACAACCACTTTTTCTTCATCCTTCTCCCAAATAGGTACAATTAGCACCTAAATGAAGCAATGCATATCATCAAAAAGTATAACCATCAAATGAATTAAATTATCAGCAAAGGTGAAAAATGTTCCAAAGGATCATCCCAAACCAGTGACTTAACGTGACTTAGATGTGCAGCACCCTAAAGTACCTGTATCGGAGCAAGCCTTGGTGGAAGCATTAGGCCGGCATCATCTCCATGGGTCATGATAATGCCTCCAACAAAACGTGTACTAATTACCGATGATGTTCGCCAAACATGCTGCATTTGTCCAGTCTCATCTAAAAACTGCATAAGGATAAATCTTGAGCATCTGCATCTGATATAAATACTTGAAATAAAAAAAAGGTATGCAAATATAACAAAGTCAATCAAAATTTGAGGGTAACTGCCCAGGTATCATGGAAAGCAAAAATAGCAAATGAATAAAAATAACTAGTGCATTTAAGATGGGAGAAGGAGCATAATTTCTTGAAAAAAATTAAGTAAATTGATAAAAACAAGTGAACTTCACACCAAGAAAACATTTTGCAGATCTGCAACTACTAAAATGTCGTTTAAATACCTGTGTTCCAAAGGCACGAGAAAAGCTCTGGACAAGATTGTGGCTGGTTCCGGCTTGCAATGCTTTCTTGTAACCCATCATGACCTCAATTGTATAGGTCTTATTAGCTCCAACGAATGTTTCTACTTTAGATTTTCGACCTGCAATAACAGGTATTGCAGCTTGCTCATAAGCAAATTTGGTATAGAATGTCAATCATCTGTATAGCCTGCAGTTGAATAGAAATACTTACTAAGATCACAGTGATGTAACTAGTGAAGACACTAAGGCTTAACATAGCGAAGATCATGACCTCATTTTCTGCCTCTTCAGGAGTTGCATGAGCAGGATGGCCCTCTTGCCAAAGAAACTCAAGGGTCCTAATAAATGGTTTTGTGCGCATCTCCCATCTTGTGACATTTGCCCACTGCATCATATTCATGTGTCAAAAGAAAGTCACAAACTATCCAATCACATAAGCAGACAAGTGTCTAATCACAAGCACAACAGCGGAAACATTTACCTGATTAATCAAGAGAGGGAGATCACGGTAACTTTAGAAACAATTTTGATATGACAGCGTATTTGATTGGAAAGTTATATGAAATTTTAGTACTCCTTAATTAAAAGAAAGAGAAAAAGTTTGTATATAGAATTTTACTGTAATTAAGAAGAAAAAAAAAAAGAATATTAAAATTCTGTTTGGGCTAAAATCTTTTCATTTTATTATTTTAACTTGAGTTTATTTAATATTTAGATTAACATTAAATTATTATAGAATTATGATAAAAATAAAAAATAAAAATGTAAAAAAAATAAATTATTTACAAAAATATTTTTATTAAGATTAGTCTATTTAATCACTTAAATGAACAGGTTTTATCTTTAGAAATAGATCTTAGAAAAATAAAACTTTTAACACACTCACTTCTATTAATACAATATATATTTAAATTTATCATTTGAATTGTTAATGAAATAAGACTATATTTTAGAGTACATTTTAAATTTATTCAAATTGTAAGAGTGATATAATTTTAAACGATTTGGATAATATTAATTTGATTTTTACTTTTTAATTGAATTCAATTTTATACAAATAATTGATTTGTACCGTGCCAATTTGAATTTATTTTTTAAACTATTTTGATTTAATCTAATATAATTTGAATTAAATAGAATTATATTCTATTTAAATTTAAATTTTTTAATTTAAGTAACTCATTCAAATGTTTAATACATATATTTAAATAATATTTTAAATTTTTAATACGCGTATTTATATATATTTACTTAAATAATACTCAAATTTTTATTAATAATAACATATTTTATTCTAAAATATTTAAAATTTAAATTTTTTAAATTTTAAACCTTATTATTTGGATGATATATAATTCTATATATTTGCTAATAATTTTTGTTGGTGACTTAAGAAGGATAAATTTAAGATAAAAGAAAAAAACAAGCCTCGAGAGAAGTTGCAAGTCTACAACATCACTACGAGAAAATATTTCGAATGGTCATGTCAACAACCATTTAGTGTTAATCTTTTGGGTAAACAATTTAATTAAGTTCTTTTTAAAAAAATAATTTAAATAATAAATAATTATATTAAAAGTAGCTTATAAATAAATTATTTTATATTTGAATTTTTAGTTTTAAAAATATTTATTTTATAAAAATATGGTAAAAAATAGTAGTATTAGAAGAAAAGTCATTTTTTTTTATTTTTCTATAAACTCTTAAATAGCTTCTTAAAAAATCACAATTTAATTTTAAAAATTACACCAAATATTAATACTACTTTTCATAAACCAAAAATTAAAAAAAAATTACTACTCAATTTTTCTTTCAACTAAGTTCAAATGTACTCCCTATTTTAGACTATCATTTTAAAATTTTTTTAATCTTTTAAGCGCAAAACAAATAAAATATTTATCATAAACTAGGTTTCCAATTTTGGTGACCATAACAATTTAAAACCTGCATGGTACCAATTAATAATGATTAAATTTAACAAATATTTATTATAAATTATTCAAATAATAAATTATATTATAAAATAACAAAAGAAATATTTATCATAATATTGTATGTTTTACGCAACAAAAAGTTGTTTTTTTTTGTTTTTTTTAATGTTTAAAATTGTTTCATTGTTTTCGCTAAAAACTAATTAGACGTTATAAGTTTTACTATATTAAAATTAAATTTTAATAAAATAATACATACCTTTATTTTTTAATTATATACATCAAAATCAACTATTAATTAATTAAAATAAATTCATTATTAAAATTAATTACTAATATAAACTATATATTAAAATATAAATATATATATTAAAATTAAATTAAATTACACATTTATTTATATATAAATAAATTAATAATTAATTTAATAATTAATTTTAATATATAAATATAAAATACATATTAAAATATAAATATATATTAAAAATAAATTAAATTATATATATTTATATATAAAAAAATTAATAACTAATTTAATAATTAATTTAATAAATAAATTAATTAATTTAATAATTAATTTTAATATATAAATATAAAATATATATTAAAATATAAATATAACTAATTTAATAATTAATTTAATAAATAAATTAATTAATTTAATAATTAATTTTAATATATAAATATAAAATATATATTAAAATATAAATATATATTAAAAATAAATATAAATTTTAATATATAAATATAAAATATATATTAAAATATAAATATATATTAAAAATAAATTAAATTATATATATTTATATATAAATATATTAATAATTAATTTAATAACTGATTTAATATACAAATAATATTTTTATTAAATAATATTTTTATTAATTTTAGATACAGATTTTGTTTTGTACTAAAATCTTTGTTGAGAATGGTTAAGTGGTCCTCAAATCTTAGAGGCCTGATACAATTTTGGATTTGTTTCCAATTTTCAAAGGCATACGATTCAAGTCCAATTTCCTGGTTTCCCTTCTAACTTATCTCCAAGTTCTCTATCAATGTCTATCTCTCATTTGAGCAAAACCTATTACAACAGCAGCATAGATGTCAAGTATATAATTCATAAAATAATGCTCATAATAAGTTGCATTAAAATTTTATTTCAAGTATATAACCCATAAAATTACACTCGTATAAAATTGCATTAAGATTTAAAATGCATAATTTGATACATATATAATGAACAATCCCAACTCAACTTCTATTTAGTAGAGAAAATTATACAACACGTTCATTATTCATTCTGAAAAATAACGAAAGCGAATTAACAACACATTCATTATTAACCTATGACTATTACATGGCCGCTAGAGATACGCATAACAAAACCAAAATACACCATAATAAAATAAAAACCCACATATATCTACGTTTGTGATGGAAATAATAATAGTACTAATCAGGCACGGCGGCAGGATGCACAAGAGCAACCTGGGCCACACTTGCAACCAGCTCCAGCAGCAAATGTCTTGGGGCATGTGCATGGGTTGCACTCACAGTGCTCTCCGCACGGACATGTCAAGTGTTGAGTTTCACCTCCACCTTCACTCCCACTTGCACACCTGCCAAAGTTGGTTCTTGTTAGATTAATTAAAATTAATTAATGGGATGCTAAGACTAATTATTATGAATACCTGCAGGTGGAATCACCAGGGCAAGGAATTGAGCAGCCACACCTATCATTACATCTTGCACCTCCTTTCATTGCTTTATCTGCCATATTTGAATCTCTCTCAAATATTTTTTGACGCTTTGAGAATACTCTGTGTTGCCTTTTTATACATATCTTAAGAGATATCATATGTCATGTTAGCTTTCTAGGTGGCACGCAATAATCTTGACATGCAATTCTTCGACTGCAAACACGTTGAGTCATACTGTATCTAACATATTCAAATCTCTCTTTCAAATGTTTCTCCACGCTTCGAGAGTGCTCAGAGATGCCATATGTCATGTTAGCTTTTTAGGTGGCAATAACTTTGACATGCAATTCTTCGGCTTAACACGTAGAATACAACATACGAGAAATATTAGATAGAATTAGGATAAATTCTTGCTGAATCAGCACATTTATTCGCACAAAATAACATCAATATTATAAGATTAATAAATATTATTATTTTTAATGAGTACTTAATTAATAATAATTTATATTTATATTTATATATAAGGTAAAATATATTTTTTGTTCCTGAAATTTGAAAAAAGTTTTGAAAATATTCATAAATTTTATTTTATTTTAGTTTTGTTCCAAAAATTTTTTATTTGCATCAAATATACTTTTGATGGCTAAATTTTTAAAAAATTTAAGACCAATTTAATAATAATGCATAAAAATTATGCTTGATTTGTTTGTGTTGAAAGTTGTTCTTATGAAATTATTGTTGAATTGGTCTTAGATTTTTAAAAAAATTAACCGTTAGGGGTATATTTGATCCAAATCGAAAATTTTTGGGACAAAATTAAAACAAAATAAAATTTAAGAGTATTTTTTAAATTTTTATCAAACTTCAAAGACAAAAAATATACTTTACCCTTATATATATTTTATACACAAAAAATATTATAATTTATATTTATATTTACTAAATTTTTATACATAAATTAATACAGTTTTTACCTATAAATCAATATAATTTATATTCATATTTTTTAATTAAAATTTAAACACCTAAATTAATTTAATATTTATACTAACCAAATAATAGTTAAAAATACTAAAAGTTGTTAGTCTCTATGAATTTTTTAAATAACAATTTTTTTAATAAAATGATAAATAAATTAGTTCATAAAAAAATATTAATAAAATATTTTAAAATAATAAATATAGACATATTATTTTTAATTAGTCTCTATAATTAGAATAAAAAATTTTAATTGAAACTAATTTATTTATATTTATTATTTTTAAAAATTTAGTAGTATTTCTTTAAAATTAATTTATTTAAAATATAAATTTTCTGTTTATTTACAATTTTTTTATTATATTCATATATCATTTATATTTTTTTTAGAGTTGATCTAATCTTTAAATACATATATGACGTGTTTTCGTAGAAGGAAGGGTATGCTGTTGGACCTATATTTTTTCTCACGCTATTCTCTTCCTGGTAGGCTCTCATATATAAGCGCCCAAGGCCACTATAATGCAGCCAGGTGTCACTTATGTTGGCCAATTTTACCATAGCAACAATATTTTTTGTTTAGTAACATTGTCTGAAGTATATATTTTTTTTTTGTATTGATCTGAAACGGTATGTTATAATGCCTATGATGTTTAGATTTTCTCTCTATACCAAAAAAAAAAAGAGAAGATTTTCTCTAAAGGCCTCCATTGTTGAGCGAACTGTTCTGGGATGATTTCTAGAGGACAATAGTACAATACTGATAAAACGACTAAATGGGACACAAGCGTCGCATTCTAGCGTGCAATTGCATTGTGGGATAGTCGTCGGCTTCGATAAATAATATAGTAAAAATGTGGGCTCAGATCTAATTAACATAATTTTATTAATTAATTGATTTACTATAAATAATAATATAATAAAAATGTAATGAGAACATTGAGTTAGTAATTGATATATTTCGTCTTTTTTTTTGTATTTGTAATTCTATTGGTGTTGTTGCTTAATTTGGAATAATATAGTTCTGTGGATTGATTTTTGTTTAAATTTAAATTTTAAATTTTAAATGTAATTGCTCTTTTTCTTTAAAATTAATGTTTTTGCATTTAGCCAAACATCTAAAAGAAATAATTTTTTTTCAAAAACTTTTTTTATTAATATAGATTTTTAATTTAGTAATAAAGTAAAGAATTAAAATTTCAGAAACTTTCATACTAATTCGGTTAGCATAACCTATTAAATTATCATAACATTTACTAAGACTACTAGTTTAATCTATAATTGAGTAGCAAACTACCATAAAATTGGAGAATGGTAGCTGTCCCGAGGGTTACCTGAAATATTGATTTGGGTCTAAACGTGAGGTTTAGATTCCTCTATGTGGCAGCGTCCGACTTGTTTAGTGTCGAGGTGCCACCTGTCCGAGTTCTTCATGAGGAGATGGGGGTGATACCTGGAAGAGACTCCAATGCTTAAGTTAGCAAGGGCTTTAGGTAGATTTTTAGTATATTAGAACGTGAGTTATACCTGGAAAGTGCCAATGTAGATCTTATCTTATCTAATAGATAAGTGTTCCTTTTATCTTGAGAGTTTGTTAAGATTCACCTTCTAAATGAGGTAGAGATTTTAGGGGGCAGTTTACCTGTTTAGATCAAGCAGGGCCTTTGCCCCTTGGAATCGGTGTCTGACCTCTTTAAAGAGGGCATGCTTCTCATGAGGTCCACCTTTATTGGTGGGCCTTTTATTGTTATTATTGGGCCTTGATATTATCTATTGGGTCAGGGTATGAACAATACCCCTACTTGAGTTTGTTCTTTCTAAAAATCAGGCTCAAGCATTCTGTGGTTTCTGCCGTGGACGTCGGGTTCAAACACTTCGGGTTATCTGACGTGTTCGAAATTTTGAACATTAGTTTTTTAATGATAGGCCAACGTTGCGCGACCGTTTTGCCTCGAAATCTGCGCATCTTTAATACAAGATCCGTTTGCTTTTGTCATTTATAAGGGTCTTTTCGATTATTCTTCTTCTCCCTTTTTTCTTTGTTTCTGAGAAAACTGCTCCCTTTCTTTTCACAAAGAACTTCTTTGTGCCATTTCCACCACTTCTACTTCGTCAAGATTTCTTTTCTTGGTCTTTGAAGATTTTGCTTCTTTCGGCATGAGAATCGTCCGTGTTTGTGCTGTTTTAGGTGCATTCGCCCTTTTTTTCACAGTCTTTGTCGAGGTTGGTCTCGTTCCCCTTTTTCTGTACTTTCATTCCTGTTTGTTTTGTTTTGTTTGAGTTTTTATCTCTGCTTCCACTGCCTTCTTTTCCCTTTCTGCCGAAGAAAGTTTGCTTTTGACGTGAAGTGTTTTGAGAAAAACGTTTGTTTACCCAAATATTTGAAAAAACTCTCTATTGCCCCTAATGGTGCCACTTTTGACGTAACGTTGTGTTTAAGAGGCGCTATTTGGTTGCTCTGTTGGAAGAATTTGAAAAGAATAGCTTTTTTTTGATTTAGTTGTTTTTCCCGACCTCTTTTGAACAGTGTTCGATTTATTTGGTAACGGTCTTTATTTACTTTCTACATTTGTAGGTATAGTCTTAATGTCTCGCCGTGTTATTAAAAATATATCAACCAAAGTTTCCCCTAATCTTCGTGCTTGGGTAGGTAGTGTTGTTCTTTACTGTGTCCATGTTACTGATGGTGAGTATTGTGAGGCATTCCTAGGCACCATAGTATTTGCGAAAATAGGAAAAAGGAAAGAAACTATGTGTTAAAGCCACCTGACTCAGAGGAGAGAGTATGTTTCTCCCCTTTAGTGGATTCAGAGGTGCCTTTCCTCTACGCCTATGACTGCTTTTTTACTAGTTTAGGTGTCCGACTTTCTTTTACTCCTTTTGAAATGGAAGTTCTTAGATCTTGTAACCTTGCCCCTACCCAATTACATCCGAACTCATGGGCTTTTGTGAAGATGTATGAGCTCCTATGTCGGGAGTTAAGTGTCGACCCTTCCCAAAATGTTTTCTTTTACCTTTTTGTCGTGACGAAGCCTTATAGTTCTTCTAATAATTTGGGATGGGTATCCCTCTTAGCTATGCAAGGTCGGAAGGTATTTTTCATTTTTTGATGAGTCTTTTCATGATTTCAAGAACCACTTTTTAAAGGTTCGGGCTGCTGACAATACCCGACCTTTCTTTCTTTCTGAAAACCAAGAGCCCCCTTTTTCTCTGTACTGGCAACATACCCTTATAACTCTTAAGGTAGACGTGTCCGAGTTAGATGACTTGGAGAGGTGTGTCGTAGATTTTCTGTTGGATACCTGGGGTCAACCTCCCCATTTGGATATTGTTCATACCCTAGGTCGAGCTGTCCGACCTGGGATGTTCTACAGACAAAGCGATCGACCTCTGTAGGTCAGGACAACCCGACCACTTCTCAGAGAGCTCGGCCAAGTCACCAGAAAAGCCCAAAAGAAGGGCCCTAACGGAGGACCGCGCACCTAAGCCCAAGATAAGATGACCTCACTCAAAAGATAAAGATAAGATAAGATAACTAACTTATCTTATCTAAGAAGGTCATTCCACGCTATTATAAATACGCTGGAGCACCCAGGTATAACTCATACTCTGATCCTACTAAAAACCTGCTTAATACCCTTGCTAACTTAAGCATCGGAGTCCCTTGCAGGTACCACTATCCTCCGGTGACAAAGGATCATCACCACCACTCCGTTCAACAAGTCAGACACGACAGCTCCGACCGGTACAGAAGATCTCGTCCGAGATCGACCTACAGTTTCAGGTAACCCTCGGAATAGATATGAAAAGAATTTTGGGAGATCCCGGCCTTCTGAAGTCAGAGCTTGGTAGCTCCCTCTCCTTTTCTTGTTAAATCTCATTTGTTTGTAGTTTGTTTTTTTCTAATGGTATCCTGCTTTATTTTGCAGAAAGTATGGCTCCTAAGTCCGCTATGAAGCTTCTCCACAATACGAAGAAAATAGTTGTAGATCGAAACCTCCAGCAGTAGAAGGAGGTCGGAGCAGCTTCCTCACAACAGAAAGTCGTGAAGGTTGTCCGATCTTCTCCCAGGAAGAGGTCAGGATCGGATCCTTCAGATCCAAAAGTTGTTATTCCTACCCCATGTCCCGCCTTATCTCCTTAGAGTCCACTCCCTCCTCTCCTTCTTCCACTGAGCCTCCCTAAAAAAAAATCGATGATGAAGAAGAAAGCATCTACACAAAAAATTTTGATGCTTTGGCCTGGGGGGAAGATAAACTTCTCCCTCATCATCATGTGAGCGTGGATGACATGGTGGTTCAAAACCACCTCCAGACTCTAGCACGTGGAAGAGTTCTCCTATCCATGCTACAATTGGGGCCTTGGTGGCTGCCGGAGCCGATGTGGAGAGATTGAGCGAGATGAAGGTGGAACTGGAGAAGGAGAGAAACTCCTGAAAAGCCGACTTGGAAAGAGCTCGGGAAAGGGCGAACAAGTCAGAGACAGCTGCTGGTATGGCCAAAGAAAAAGCCAAAAAGTATCAAGAGAGCTATACTCGGGTCTTTGGGGAGAGATTGGCTCTTGAAGAGGAATTGGAGAAGCAAATGGAAAAGGTATGTCGAGCTTGAGAAGTTAGCCGCTTTAGGCTTGGATGAGATGTTCGAAAATCTTGAAGCTTAGGTTAAGGTCCTGGCTCCCTACCTCGACTTGTCTCTCTTCAGCACGGACAACATTGTTGTGGATGGTAAGATTGTCCGGGCTCCAGATGATGACGTACATCTTCCCTTTGACCCAAAGACCTCGGAGCCCCAAGTCGGTTAGACTTCCACGGTAGAAGCCTGACCCAAAGCCGTTACTGTGGAGACTTCCTCTCCAGCTCCCAAGGTGGTCTCAGCTGGTCCCATTTCCGTGCTCCCTCCGACCTCTCCGGCTAAGGGTCAAGATGCAGAGACTGGCAAAAATCTTGATCCTTTGATGGGTGAGAAGAAGGAAAAGTCTTGAATTTTTATGTTTATTTAGTTTTATGGTAGCCCGACCTGTGGGCTTTTTATGACACTTTAATTTTTTGTAATAGTTAGCAGTATTTTGAATACTTACCTTGTTTAGTTGTTTTTTACAACTTTTACTAAGTAATGTTCAAAACTTTATTGTAGTATCTTTTTGTCGAATACTCGTGGTAATGCGTAATTTGTGTTGACTGGTGCACGAAATTGTGATCTCAATGGCGCCAACAACTTGGTACGCACAATTGTAATCTCAACTCTTTTTCACAATTTCGCAGAACTAACCAGCAAGTACACTAGGTCGTCCAAGTAATAAACCTTAGGTGAGTAAGGGTCGATCCCACGGAGATTGTCGGCTTGAAGTAAGCTATGGTCATCTTGTAAATCTCAGTCAAGCGTATTCAAATGGTTATAGAGTTTGAAAATTAAAAAATAAATAAACATAAAATAAATATAGAAATACTTATGTAATTCATTGGTGGAAATTTCAGATAAGCATATGGAGATGCGTTATTCCTTCTGAATCTCTGCTTTCATACTGTCTTCATTCAATCATTCATATTCCTTTCCATGGCAAACTGTATGTTGGGGATCACCGTTGTCAATGGCTACCTCCCATCCTCTCAGTGAAAATGGTCTGACTACGGGTTACGTAGGGCTAATCATCTGTCGGTTCTCACTTGTGTTCGGAATAGGATCCTGTGATCCTTTTGCGTCTGTCACTATGCCCAACAATCATGAGTTTGAAGCTTGTCACAGTCATCCCATCCTAGATCCTACTCGGAATACCACAGACAAGGTTTAGACTTTCCGGATCTCAAGAATGCTGCCAATTAATTCTAGCTTATACCACGAAGACTCTGATCTCACGGAATGGAAGGCTCTGTTGTCAGGAGAGGCAACCATGCGTCGTGGACCAGGAGGCCAAGAGATACACACTCAAGCTATTGCAAATAGAATGGAAGTGATTGTTAGGCACGCGTTCATAAGTGAGAATGATGATGAGTGTCACGAATCATCACATTCATCAGGTTGAAGTACGAGTGAATATCTTAGAATAAGAATAAGCTTGAATTGAATAGAAGAATAATAGTACTTTGCATTAATACTCGAGGAACAGTAGAGCTCGACACCTTAATCTATGGTGTGTAGAAACTCCACCGTTGAAAATACATAAGTGATGAAGGTCCAGGCATGGCCGAATGGCCAGCCTCCATAAAAGTCTAAGATAGTATAAGACTGATCAAAGATCCTTAATACAATAGTAAAAGGTCCTATTTATACTAGACTAGTTACTAGGATTTACAGAAATAAGTAAATGATGGAGAAATCCACTTCCGGGCCCACTTGGTGTGTGCTTGGGCTGAGCATTGAAGCTTTCATGTGTAGAGACTTTTCTTGGAGTTAAACACTAGTTTTTATGCCAATTTGGGCGTTTAACTGCAGCTTCTATCCTGTTTCTGGCATTTAATGCCAGAATAGAGAAGGAAGTTGGCGTTTGAATGCCAGTTTGCGTCGTCAAAACTCGAGCAAAGTATGGACTATCATATACTGCTGGAAAGCCCAAGATGTCTACTTTCCAACGCAATTGAGAGCGCGCCAATTGGACTTCTGTAGCCCAGGATGTCTACTTTTCGAGTGCAGGGAGGTCAAAATCCAACAGCATCAGCAGTCCTTTTTCAGCCTCTAAATCAGATTTTTGCTCAGGTCCCTCAATTTCAGCCAAAAAATACCTGAAATCACAGAAAAATACACAAACTCATAGTAAAGTCTAGATATGTGAATTTTGCTTAAAAACTAATAAAAATATACTAAAAAGAAGCTAGATCCTACTAAAAACTACCTAAAAATAATGCCAAAAAGCGTATAAATTATCCGCTCATCTTTGACCTTTAAATTTCATTAATTTCCTTGCTTAGGACCTATAACACCCCATTACCATAAGCCTTACCTCTATCCGTAAAGTAAAGGATAACAAAGTGCCATGACAGTTTTAAAGCTTATAATATATAATATATGTATGAAGGGGTAGTAATACTAAAGGCCCGATGAAGGAATACAGCTCAAAGTCGCATAAAGCGGAATTACAATACGTGAAACGTTCACTCACGATACTAATGTGCGTAGCTACAGACAGAACAAGACATAATAAACATAAAACCTTGCCGATAGCTCTAGGATACACAAGGTAGTAATTAAAAAGTAAACAAGATATATATAAGTATGATATACAAAAGAGGACTAATCGCAGCCTGCAAAGTTTAGGCCGGCTAGTCAAACTGAATACAACAGAGTTTTGAAGTTTAAAACAGCAACAACCTATCTCTCAAAGTTTTCAGAAATAAATCCTCTAAGGCAACAAGGTTATATAAATACAAAGGGTGAGAGAAAAAATACTACAACATAATAAAACAGAAATGAACAAGGGAGAAATCATACTCCGCTCTGTCACCATATCTGCAATTTCACCGAGGTGAATTATGACGTGCATCTGAAAATCAACAACAATATATGGTATTAGAACTGGAGGTTCTCAGTATGGTAATAGTATGGTAACAGTTCACACTGATACAGATATTCAAGCTTAATGGTGCACGAAATTGTGATCATCAATGGCGCCATCAACATGGTACGCTCAATTGCAATCTCAACTCTTTATCACAACTTCGCACAACTAACCAGCAAGTGCACTGGGTCGTCCAAGTAATAAACCTTACGCGAGTAAGGGTCGATCCCACGGAGATTGTTGGTATGAAGCAAGCTATGGTCATCTTGTAAATCTCAGTCAGGCGGATTCAAATGGTTATGGAGGATTAATGATTAAAAGATAAATAAAACATAAAATAAGGATAGAGATACTTATGTAATTCATTGGTGAGAACTTCAAATAAGCGTATGGAGATGCTTTGTCCCTTCCGTCTCTCTGCTTTCCTACTATCTTCATACAATCCTTCTTACTCCTTTCCATGGCAAGCTGTATGTTGGGCATCACCGTTGTCAATGGCTACAGTCTCGTCCTCTCAGTGAAAATGTTCAACACGCTCTGTTACAGCACGGCTAATCAGCTGTCGGTTCTCGATCATGTCGGAATAGAATCCAGTGATTCTTTTGCGTCTGTCACTAACGCCCCACAATCGCGAGTTTGAAGCTCGTCACAGTCATTCAATCCTTGAATCCTACTCAGAATACCACAGACAAAGTTTAGACCTTCCGGATTCTCTTGAATGCCGCCATCAATTCTAGCTTATACCACGAAGATTCCGATTAAGGGATCCAAGAGATATCCACTCAATCTAAGGTAGAACGGAGGTGGTTGTCAAGCACACGTTCATAGGTGAGAATGATGATGAGTGTCACGGATCATCACATTCATCAAGTTGAGGAACAAGTGATATCTTAGAATAAGAATAAGCCGAATTGAATAGAAGAACAATAGTAATTACATTGATACTCGAGGTACAGCAGAGCTCCACACCTTAATCTATGGTGTGTAGAAACTCCACCGTTGAAAATACATAAGAACAAGGTCTAGGCATGGCCGTGAGGCCAGCCCCCATGATCTAAGAACTAGACGTCCAAAGATGATCAAAAGATCTAAAGTGATCCAAAGATGAAAATACAATAGCAAAAGGTCCTATTTGTAGAGAACTAGTAGCTTAGGGTTTACAAAGATGAGTAAATGACATAAAAATCCTACTTCCGGGCCCACTTGGTCTGTTCTTGGGCTGAGCATTTAAGATTTCATGTGTAGAGACTTTTCTTGGAGTTAAACGCCAGCTTTTGTGCTAGTTTGGGCGTTTAACTCCCATTCTTGTGCCAGTTCCGGCGTTAAACGCCAGAATTCTTGAGCTGACTTGGAACGCCTGTTTGGGCCATCAAATCTCGGGCAAAGTATGGACTATTATACATTTCTGGAAAGCCCAGGATGTCTACTTTCCAACGCAATTGAGAGCGTGCCAATTGGACTTCTGTAGCTCCAAAAAATCACTTTGAGTGCAGGGAGGTCAGAATCCAACAGCATCTGCAGTTCTTTTCAGCCTCTAAATCAGATTTTTGCTCAGGTCCCTCAATTTCAGCCAGAAAATACCTGAAATCACAGAAAAACACACAAACTCGTAGTAAAGTCCAGAAAAGTAAATTTTAACTAAAAACTAATAAAAATATAATAAAAACTAACTAAAACATACTAAAAACAATGCCAAAATGCGTATAAATTATCCGCTCATCACTTAACATAAATAAATAAATTAAACCATAAACCATAAGGAGGGTTATCTAAACTTAGAGAATTTCTAACTAGAACAAGTCACACTGCTGTATCCCACAGCCTTCACCAACTTAACCTCCGTACGATCCCATCGCCACCGCCTACCTAACCTCCTTAGCACCAGACAATCACAGATAATGCAAGTAAGTAATACACAGGTAATATTCATATATAGCAAGTAATTCAAGAAGCAAGTAGGAATATTATACAATTAGGCAAACTCAAGTAATCAAAGCAAACAAGCACATAAGAGATGCATATGATGAATGCTTGTCCTATTGGCTCGTGATATTACTTGTCGGTCCATAATTGCCAACCCGACACATCCTCCCGGATGTAGCCTTTCTGCCACGACAGAGATATAGTACCCTGCACACTCATGCAGCAGGGAGTCTGCCACGCGAGGGATATAGGCCCCGCACACTTCATGCAACAGAGAAGGAAACAACCACAACTACTCATGCAGCAGAAAAATCTGCCACGCCAGGAATATAGGCTCCACACACTCATGCAGCAGAGAAATCTGCTACGCCAAGGATATAGGCCCCGCACACTCTCAACAACAACTACTCATGTAGTAGAAAAATCTGTCACGCCAGAGATATAGGCCCCGCACACTCTCATATAATCTAATAATTTCATATTCCTTTTTGGGTTCTCAACTCATCATAACCATTCCATCACCAGTTTCCAACTTTATTGGATTCATCATAAGCATTCTCATTTCTCAGTAATCTCTTCAACCATAAACTACACAACTTAACATTCACCAATTCAAGCTAGAAATTACACAAACCTTCCAAACCTATGTCACCGGCTCTAAACTCATTACTAAAATACCCCTTTTGATTCCTTTATTATTTTCTCCCTTGATTCAAGATCCTAAAACTAGCAAAAATATTTTAAATAAGTATTACGAAAGTTTGCAGGCTTGCCGAAAAGGTAAAACGGTTAACAAGATTTTTATTGAAAAATAGGGATGTGTGCATACGCATAGGGTTGTGCGTACACATGCCCAGAAGAGTTTTTCCAACTTGTGCGTACGCACAACTTACAAAGTTCGAAGGGTGTGTGTGCGCACCAGAGTGTGCGAATGCCCTCAACAGTAGGCATTTTCCTATGTGTGAGTGCGCACCAGAGTGTGCATACGCACGTTTTCTGAAAATCACAGGGTGTGCGTACGTACAAGTCAAAACATAGCCTCTGTTTTGAGCACGCGCACAGAAGTGTGCGTGCGCACACAAAACAGAAATTACAAATTCTGCAACATCACATAATTCATATTTTTGACACCAACTTTCAATGATCATATCTTTTTCTACAAAATTTTAATTTTCATAAAATATATACCTTCAAAGCTCTTTGAATTATCTTTGATTTGATACAAAAATCTATCAATTTTAAAAAGTGTAGCTCAAGATATGATCTGCCAAAGTTGGCATAAAACCCATTTTTTTTTTCAAAAACACTAAAAACTCAATTTTACCACAACTCAATTTAAAACCAAATCAAAGCCTAATCAACCATCATAAACCACCACCACACACAACAACTTACCATTTCATATCATTTCCATCAGTTCCACACCTAATTCACTCAACCATCATACCATAAATCACTACAAATCCATAATTTTCAATTCACAATTCTCACCAATCCATTCAATTCATCAAACCTCCTTACTCATTTACTTTCAACATGAACCACAATAACCAACAATAAAAAATCATCATCAACGTCTATTTTCAAACCTCAACACTCACCAACATAACTCATCAATAATCATCATCTAACAACATATATGTCATCACATTCAAACTCATTCAACCTCCATCCAAACCAACATCAAGCATAGCATTTATATACAATTAATCATACAATCACATCATTCAAACCTATCTTAAGGTCAACTAGCCTAAACTTTCAAAAATATTACATATTACATAAAGAAAATCAAAACCATACCTTGGCTGATTCCCACGCAACTCAAAACACCAAGCAAAGCCAAGCTCAAAACCGCCAAGCATCACTCCAACAAACTCCAAAACTCAATCTAACATCATATATACATATATCAAAATCAAAACCTAAGATTCACAAAACAACTAAACACAAGGGTTTAGTAAAACCTTACCTTACCCAATGAGATTAGAGGCAAAATCCAATAATATTCCAATGGTAGATCACCCTAAACAAACAAAATCACAAAATCTACTCACAAACCAAACCCAAAAATGCAGAAAAGTTACGGTAGGAAACTGGAGCGTGTGTATAGAGTTCTTACCAAAAAAACTTAAATATAAATGAAGAGCTCGACGAGAGCTTCGCGTGGCTATAAACGGCTCGTTAATCGGAGCTCCGTAGCTCAAGTTATGGCTCCCGGAAGGTGATGATGACGAGGGACAATGGGGTTTTACCCCCCACCATCACCTATCCGAGCTCTCTCTCTCTCATCCCATCAAAATAAGCTTAACTCTCATTAAACACACATATATATGTTGGACCTTGGGACCGGTTTGGGTCCGGTTTGAATCCGGTGCAACCCGTTAGCGATTTTAGCCCGTTTGGTCCACTTTGGGCCAAAACCTTTAAGATTAGTGCCCGATTTTCTATTCTAAATTATTTTTGTCCTTTCAAAATAATAAATTTAATTTTTCAAAATACGTAGTACTAGGCAAACTAGAGCTGGTACTGCCGACTTAAGCTCTGGTACGTTTTTTTACAAAATTTTTCCGTAAAATATACATTTTCCAATTCAAAAAAATTCTTTGAAATCAAATTTTACCTTTATATTTTAAAAAGAACATTTTTATATTTTTGAACCTATTTCGGACAATAGAAAATTAGTATTTTATTAAAGCAATTAAGCCGGTTTTTACAGGTCCAACTTTGTGTAATTGGCCTCGTCTCAAATTACTTTTACAACTCTGTTTTTTATCTGACTTGTTTGAGATCGCTTTGTACGAGTTATTTGTATAACTTATTACATTAACTTGTACCTTGTCGCTTCATCTTGCCGACCATTTTAGGTCGGGCAATAATTTTTGCAGTTTGTCGAACTTAAATTAATGCGTTTGAAATTGGAAACTTTTTGAAAATATAAACGAGGAATTTATTAACATTTGAAATTCCTTTACAAAGATAGTTACTAAAGGCTTAGGTGCCCCTAGCTCTTGTCCTAGTGCCTCATTAAAAGACCATTACTATTGGGAAAAAAGAGTGTAGCTTGGTTCAAGGCTTTTAGCTATAATACTTTTTTAGGTTACAAGCGTGCCAAGACCTCGGGAGCTCCCGTCCTTGGAGGTCGGACACTTTGTAATAACCTTTGCCTAGGACCTCAGTGATCTTGTAACGTCCTTTCCAGTTTGCGGCCAACTTTTCTTCGCCCGGCTTCTGTGTCCCGATGTCGTTTCGGATTAGGATGAGGTCGTTAGCGGCAAAGCTTCTCCTGATCACCTTTTAGTTGTATCTTAGAGCCATCATATGCTTCGGAGCTTCCTCTCTGATCCGAGATCTATCTCGGACTTCTAGGAGGAGGTCGAGTTCTTCCCATTGCGCTGGGGATTGACTCCTTCGTTGTAAAATAAGATCCTAGGTGATTCTTTATCTATTTCTATGAAAATCATTGCTTGCATTCCATAAGCGAGTCAGAAGGGTGATTCTTCTGTTGTAGAATGTGGGGTAGTCCGATATGTCCACAATACTTGAGGGAGTTTGTCAGCCCAAGCTCCTTTTGTGTCTTATAATCAGTATTTCAGCCTGGCCAATATGACTTTATTTGCTGCTTCAGCTTGCCCATTGACCTGAGGGTGCTCTACCGAGGTGAACTAGTGTTTAATCTTTAGGTTGGCCACCAGGTTCTTGAAAGTTGAGGCGGCAAATTGGATTTCACCTTTTAATCTTTAGGTTGGCCACCAGGTTCTTTATCATTCTGTGCTTCTTTTACAAGCTTTTTGGCCTCCTTTTCCTCTTTAGAGAGTACGTCAAATTTGAGGTTGTTGACTATGGGAGCCATCCACCCTAAGTATTAACTGGATATAGTCAGTACTTCCTCCTCCTTTGAAACTGATGGTGATTGCAGAGTCTCTTGAATGTGTAACACCCTAGCTACCAAAGCTCACGCTTCCGGCTGCGCCACCCTGATAGCTAAGACATTATGACGACACTTATACTATTCAATACTAAAATATGAGCCTATTTAAAACTTTAAACCGCAATGCCGATCCAAAAAAATACTTTTGCTATACAACGTACATCTATACATACAATACACTTACAACAACTTATAAAGAGTACATACATATATATATACACATAAATAATATTACAAGTATTATCTAATACAATTCCTATCCCTCTTACAGAATATATCAAGATAAAGGCGATGGTACAATAAATAATAATCTAAAGTAATACAGAGCATTTCAACAACAACTAAATAAACTCTTCGTGACTTCTGCGCCCATATCCTGAAAGGGAAAAAATGTAGGGGGGTGAGAACATCATCCTCAAAAGGATTCTCAGTAGAGGGTTTTTGGGAATTAGTGTAATAGGATACGTGAAGATAAACCATACCAGTGATTAATAATCGTCTCATGCCTCTTTTCAAAAACAACAGTTTACAAATAAAGGGAAATCTGAAATCATTTCTGAAAGAGAAAACTGTTCATTTAAAACAAGATTCAAAATCCTTTCAAAAGGTTTATCTATGCTGAACCAAATCAACCTTTCATACTTTTCTAAAACAGAAACACAAAACTGAAACCAACCATCGGTCCATCTCATTTCAACCACGGCCCTAGGCCCAAATAATCCAATAACAGCCAATCCACCACAATCCAACAGAGTTTCAGTCACAAACACAAGTAGGAAGGTTCAAGCACAAACAAACAGTTACAGCAAGTAGACCAATTAGAAGTTAATCTCAAATAGTCACAGAGGCAAACCAAGTACAATATGCACACCCAAACAATGTCACATAGATGCATATGATGCATGCCTATTCCTAGTGGCTGATGATATCATCTGTCAGTTATAGAGCCAACC
The DNA here is from genome assembly GCF_003086295.3 of Arachis hypogaea. NCBI lineage: Eukaryota > Viridiplantae > Streptophyta > Magnoliopsida > Fabales > Fabaceae > Arachis > Arachis hypogaea. The sequence goes on along the minus strand of NC_092043.1, from coordinate 2,084,399 downwards.
CGACAAGTCCTGGTAGCTAACCATTGAACTATCCCTCTGTCGTGCATCCCCAACTCGAGTTATACTCAACATAAATTTGATCATAATCATGATCCATATCCAACACCCTCACTGGTGTATATTCACGGGGGCGAGCTCATCCAGGACTTTCACAGTGCCCGGCCACACTTACGACATAGGGTCAACAGAGTCTCGAGTATTCACCTGGAGCACGTGGTGGCTAGCCACTGCCTTCTTCCAGGGAACTCGTGTCTCAGATAATGAAAGTGCAAATCACAATTATCAATAATCAGCATATATGCATTCATTCTCAGCCATAGATCAACATCAATCTCAGCCATCCGGCTTAATTTCATAATTCATTGCCAGCCATACAGCTCATAAGTCATTCGGCAATCAGCCATAATTTCAATAGCATACATAGCCATTCCGACTCATAACAAAATAGCACTTTCACCACACAGCATCATCAAATTCATAAAATCGGCATTTAAGCCATAATTCACTTTTTCTCAAATTATTTCACTTTGAAATCAAATTTCAACTCTTTTTCAGCCTTGGCTTTAAAGATCTCATTTCTCAAATCATCTCACGCTTATAAGCCCCTTTTTTTCTCAAGGTAGGTTCCCTTTTTAAAACAAGCCACTCTCGGCTTCCTCTTTCCAAAACTTTCAAAACCATGGAAAGTTAAATATTCATTTTAAAACATTCAAAATTACCCATCCAACAATGGGATTTTATAACAAAAGTTTCTCGACAGAGTCTTAAGTCCTTAGGGAAGGTCAATCTTTATCAACTCCTTAAAATTCATTGAAACTCTTAAAATCCTAGATTTTCGGTTCAAGTAAATAAAATTGAATTTATTATGAAACCGAATCATATAAAATCATAAGTTCCAACCCGGTCCAAGATCAATCCACTTGAAATGGAACCAATTCATTTGAATCAAACCACTTTCAGATTTCTTCTTGAAACCCATTTTTCTAACATCCTTCAAAATGCCTCAAACTTAATTATTCAGTCAAAAGTATAGTTTCCTTTAAAATCACTAAAAGCTCCTTTTATATTGAAATCAATATTAGAGCATCATTCTTTTCTTTATTGGTTTAAATGATAAAATAGCTCACTTCTAAATAAGTCGAACTCAAGGCATAAAGTTCATTTAAATAAATTAAGTTTGAAAACACAAACATTTCTTAATAAATCAAATAATACAATTTCTCGAATCCAAACCTTTTTAAATAGCTTTTCAAACAAGTCTAGGATTTTTGTAGAAATTTTGGTAGCACCTCCCCTAAAACTTGGACTTTGCCACCCGGTTCGGGTCCCAACTAAACCGTTTCTCAATCCCTTTCAACAGTCCAAAATCCAAATCAATTCAAAATCAGGCTAAATCCAACAGTCGCCTCATTTGCATATCTCAAGGAAACCGTTTAAAAGAAATCAAGTCGTTATCAACCAATCAAACTCATTTCCAAAGCTTCAAGGAATCGGTTTAGCAACAAATCATTTATCAAAACCTAATCAATTAAAGCAAACCAGGCTGAATTTCAAAGAGTATTCTATCTTTCACATTATCAAGAGAGTCAACTCAATTCAAATCAATTCCCAACGGATTAAACTCAAATTTCAACTCTTTAAGAATCAACTTCAAAACATTCCATTTCACAAAGCCGCACAACAATTCTGCCAAACAAACATTCATAATAATTCGAGACAATCAAATAATACATAAGGCTGCTACAACCACCAAATACACATTGCCTCACATCAGTATCCATATGTAATAATTCTAATATATAAATATAGTTTTCAAAAAAGCCCCTACCTCAAAACGTTGAAATCACATCCCAAACTTGTTAACTGACTCCTTTTCGCTTAGCTCGAAATCACCGGCAATCAAAACCCCGGCTTTGCTTGCTCTCTCAAAAGCAGAAACAGCTACAAGCGGCATAAGCAAATAGGATTCTAACTCCTAAAACCATTAACATCGCAAATACTTTATTACACAGAACAGAACACTAACGCAGGGCTTTTCGAAAATCGAAATACTCACCGAAATAACAAAACGAAGCAGCCGCAGCTCCATATCAACCTGGCAGCGGCTCCGTCAGCCACCTCAAGCGGCAGCGGCGATGAAAAACCACGACAACTGCGACTGCACAACAACGTCACGACAATAAAAACCTAGGAATAGAAAAGAATGAAGACTAAATGCAAGGACCCTTATCGGCAATGGTTTTTCGGCGACTAAGCTGCATTCTCCGGCGGCAGGGACGATGGAGTAGCTCGAAATGGCCAGCAACAGTGGTGGATGAAGCCCCATCAGTAACTGGTCACGATTCTGGCTCCCTCCTCTTGCGTCTCCTCTCTCCTGGTGAAACCCCATTAACAGCGTCGACCTCCACAATCGGCGAGCCCAGCCACGTGGCGGCACTGGCAACCCAGCGACGACCCCCTTTTGCCCCTCTTCTCCCTCTATGCGTGAGTTCAGCGGTGGCGATAAGAGCGGGTTCGACGGTGGGGATCTGACGGACTCGGCAGCTGTGCTTCCTCCATGCTTGTGGGCTCGACGGTGGCGGTACAGTGAGGACGACGGCAAGCTCGACGACAATGACAGGAGCAGCCTTCCTTCCCTTCCTTGGCTCTCGAGCTCTCCGTCTCCCTCTCTCAATCTCTCGTCTGGGCTTCCCTCTCTGCGACAGTAATGGCGGCGACGGCACAGGCTCCTCGCGCGAAAAATTGGCGGCAGCTTCACGGTCGGCGGCGACGCGGTTAGGCTGCATCAGAAATGCGCAATGGCGGCGGCGAGCTCCTCCTCTCCTGGCGCTCCCTCCGCAACGGCATTGTTCCCCAATGACAGATACAGTCTCCCCCCTCTTTTCCTCTTCCTGATTTGGCTTCTATCTCTCTCCTTTCATGGAAGAAGAGGAAGGAAAGTCGTGTGTGCTGCTGTTAGAAGGGAGGGGCTGCAGCAGTTGTGGGGAAACCGGGTTGGGTTAGGGTCTCATTTTTTGATAATTAGGGTTAGGGTTACTTTTGTAATTTCAAATAAAAGTAGGGGTAATATAGTAATTAGGAACAAAATGAAATCCAACAAAACTAATGTATAAAAATACTATTTGCTCATCAATTTTACAAATTATTTTCAATAAAATGTCCCAACCAAATAATTAGAAATAATATACTTAATTCCTTCATTTTCCAAATAGTAGTATTAATATTTAAAATATTACTTATCTAATGCAAATCATATAAAATCTTTATTATTTCACAACTACCAACTTTATAATTCGAATATAGAAAATAATTCAATAATTATAAAATTGGATAGTAATCATAACTCATCTCAAATTCAATAAATCAAAACTTGCCTTAATTTCTGATAAAATAATTTCTGAAATTAAAGCTATAAATAACTATATGATTTGAGACTTGATCATAATAAGGCTTTTCAAAAGTTCTGGGTCTTACAGAATGAGACTTCTATTATTGCCTATTGGCTTGGTGCTAGCTAGTTTTGAAAGAACATTAGCTCGGGCATTGTATTCCTGAGTTATATGTCGGACCTCACTTTCTGTAAAGTGTGTGAGCTATTCCTGGATTTTATCTAAGTACTTTTACATTGTGGGGTCTTTAGCTTGATAGGTTCCACTGATCTATGAAGTGATTACTTGCGAATTGCTGAAAACTATTACTTTTTCTGCTCCAACCTCCTTAGCCAGTTTCAAGCCAGCAAGTAAGGCTTCATATTCTGCTTAGTTATTGGAGGCAGGAAACTCAAACCTCAAGGATAGCTCTATTCGAGTTCCTCGATCACTTTCTAGTATGATGTCTGTTCCACTTCCAGCCTTGTTTGATGACCCGTCTAAATATAAACTCCACATGATGGGGTTCCCTGGACTGTCGGTGTATTTAGCAATGAAGTCAGTTAGGTACTGTGACTTAATGGCTGTCCGAGTTTCGTACATAAGGTCGAACTCGGATAGTTCTACCATCCATTGTAGAATCCTTCTGACCAAGTCTGTTTTTTTGTAAAATATGTTTCATTGGTTGATTAGTTCAGACTTTAATGGTACGAGCCTGGAAGTAAGGTCAGAGCCTTCGAGATGTGAGGATAAGGGCGTAATAAAATTTCTCTATCTTCTGGTAGTTCAAATTTGCCTCTTGTAAGGCTTTGTTGATGAAATAAATAGGTTGCTGTCCTTTTTCATCCTCTCAAACCAAGGTCGAGGCAATAGCACGACTTCCAACTAACAGATACAGCACGAGTTCTTCCCATTTAACAGGTCGGGTAAGTATGGGTGGTTGTCCCAAGAATGCCTTAAAGTCTTGGAAAGCTTGTTCGCACTCCGGGATCCACTCAAATTGCTTCTCTTTTCTTAAGATTGAATAGAAGGGAAGTGACTTTAGGGCTGATCCAACTAAGAACCTGGATAGAGCTGCCAGCCTTTCATTTAGCTATTGTACTTCTTTGATGAAAGTCGGACTCATGCTAAGTATAGCCTGACATTTATCTAGGCTTGCTTCTATGCCCCTTTGGGTTAGCATAAACCCCAGGAACTTCCCAAATTCTACTGCAAAGGTGTATTTTAAGGGATTTAGCCTCATCTCATGCTTCCTTATAGTGGAAAATACCTCAGAGAGGTCAGACAGTAGTGTCTCATCCTCTTAGGTCTTGACAACCTTGTCGTCCACATAAACCTCTATTAGTTTCCCTATGTAGGTGGAAAACACTTTATTCATCAATTGTTGGTAGGTAGCTCCTGCGTTCTTTAACCCAAAAGGTATTACTGTGTAACAATAGTTTACTTTTAGAGTTATGAACGAGGTATTTTCCTGTTCTGGCTTGTACATCGGGATCTGATTATATCCCGAGTAGGCATCCATGAAGGAAAAATATCTGTAGCTTGAGGCCGCATCGACCAGGGTGTCAATATTGGGGAGCGGGTAGGGATCTTTAGGGCAGGCTTTGTTGAGGTCGGTGTAATCGACACACATTCTCCATTTTCCATTTTACTTTTTCACCAATACAATGTTGTCTAGCAAAAGTGGATATTTTACTTCCCTTATCAATCCTGCTTCTAGCAGGGCCTACACTTGCTCCTCTATGACTTGTGTTCTTTCTAGTCCGAGCTTTCTGCGTTTCTGTTGAATAGGTCGGGAGCCTGGGTACATAGAAAGCTTATGGGACATCAAGTCGGGATCTATACCATACATGTCGGAAGCTTTCCAGTTAAAGAGGTCGAAATTTCTTCGTAGCAAGTCAATGAGCTGTTTCTTCAGTCTCTCTTTTAAGTTTGCCCTTATGCTTATTGTCTTGTCAGGGTTGTCTCTGATTTGCACCTCCTCAATTTTGCCTTCAGGTTGAGGACGTAATTCTTCACGAACTCGGGTTCCCCCTAGCTCAATAGCGTTGACTTCCTTTCCTCCCGAGTTGCCTTTCAAACTGAGGCTCTCGTTATAGCACTTCCTTGTGAGCTTTTGGTCTCTTTTGATGATGGCAATCCCCTCGGCCATAGGGAATTTCATGCAAAGGTGAGGAGTAGAGACAACATCTGCCAATCTATTTAAGGTTCTCCGACCTAGTAGGGCATTGTACGCCGAGCTTACATAGACTACAATATAATCGATGCTTAAGGTCCTCGACCTGGCACCCTTTCCAAAGGTGGTGTATAACAAGATATAACCAAGAGGTCGCATTGGGGAGTCTCCCAGTCCGAACAATCTGTCAAGGTATGCCTTTAGGTCTTTTTATCACTACTGGGTCGTCGTGCCCGGACAGTAGACCTTGTGCGTCTTTCTTTGTAAAAGAGATGGTGGGCAAGTCGATTAGTTGACTGTTTTCCCCAACCTGGTACACTTCTTTGAGGTGCCTTTTTCGTGAGGATTTTGACATTCCTCATCCTGTCACTCCGGGGTATGAGGAGGTCGTTCCAATCATCCTCATTATTTATTCTTTCTTCTCTTCCTCGGGTCATCTGATCTGTCTGCCAGGTATCTATCAAGTCAGCCTTCTCTGGCCAAATTTTCTATGACGTTCTTCAGGTCATAATATTCATTGGTGGAGTGTCCATAGAGCTTGTGATACTCGCAATACTCTATCCGAATTCTGGCTTTCTTGTGCTTAATCGGACGAGGGGGTGAAAGCTTCTCCGTGTGACATATCCCTTTGTAAACATCCACTAAGGAGACCCTGAAAGAAGTGTCATTGTGGTATTTTTGAGGTTTCTGTACGTTTGGCTCCTCTTTTTTCTCGGGCTCCCTTTCTTTGTCCCGAGGTGAATAGGGTAGGTTTGACCTTAAAGGAGGCTCTCTTAGTCAGGAATTTTCTTCCATGTTGATATACTTCTCGACCCTATCCTGAACCTCGTTCAAGGAGGTTGGGTATCTTTTGGATATCAACTGGGAGAATGGTCCTTCTCTGAGGCCATTAACTAAGCCCATACTTATGGCTTCAGTTGGCAGACTCTGGATTTCCAAACATGCTTTGTTGAACTTTTCAATGTAATCTCGAATGGATTTTTCGACCACTTGTTTTACTCCTATCAAGATCAAGGCATGTTTTGTTTTATCCTTTTGGATAGAGAATCTGGTCAAAAATTTCCTGGCTAGGTCATTGAAGTTGGCAACCAACCTTGGAGGTAGGCCGTCAAATCATTTCATCGCAACTTTAGTAGAGTAGTAGGGAAGGCTTTACAGTGTGTGGCGTCAGAGGCATCTACAAGATACATTCAACTTTTAAAGTTACTTAGGTGATGTCTTGGGTCGGACGTCCCATCGTCGAGATTCATGTCAGGCAATTTGAAATTTCTGGGAACTTTTGCCTTCATGATCTCTTTTGTGAACGAATCGTCTCCTCCAAGAGGGCTTTCTTCCCTGTCAGACCTTGTGGCCCGACTTCGAAGATCAACTTCTAACTTCTAGAGCTTTTCTTCTAACTCCTTGCGTCATCTCACTTCTCTTTGTAGTTCTCGTTCTGCCTCTCGTTGTCGCTCAGACTCGTGTTCGAGCTGTCTCAAGCGATCTTGCTGTCCATGGAGCATGTCTAGTATCTCAGTTGCCTGAGGGTTGTCCTCATCCTAGAGATAGTATACTTTAGAATGGATCCTCGTTGGATAAGGGTTTCCCAAGGGCCCTTTCCCGTGGGGTCGTTCAGTAGGTCATGGTGGAGGAGGTAGCACGTTAGCTTGTTCCTCCGACTGGACTTCTTACTCAGATTCAAAGGCAGTGTGGCCATCTTCCCATTGCGGTTCCGCCATGGTTGTAGGATGAACTCCAGGTCCCCCGCAATGGTGCCAATGTTCTGAGAGTTACCTGAAACGTTGATTTGGGTCTGAACGTGAGGTTCAGATCCCTCTATATGGTAGCGTCTGACTTGTTTAGTGCCGAGATGCCACCTGTCTGAGTTCCTCATGAGGAGATAGGGGTGGTACCTGCAAGAGACTTCGATGCTTAAATTAGCAAGGAATTTAGGCAGGTTTTTAGTAGATTAAAATGTGAGTTATACCTGGGGGGTGCCAGTGTATCTATAGTAGAGTTGCTTAACCACCTTTATTGGAGAGATCTTATCTTTTCTAATAGATAAGTGTTCCTTTTATTTTGGGAGTTTGTTGATATTCACCTTTTAGATGCGGTAGGAATTTTAACGGGCAGTTTACCTGTTTGGAACAGGCAGGGCCTTTGCCCGTTGGGATTGGTGTCCAACCTCTTTAAAGAGGTCGGGCTTCTCATGAGGTCCACCTTTATTGGTGGGCCTTTAATTGTTATTGGGCCTGGCTATTATCTATTGGATTAGGGTATGAACAGTGGGCATCAAAAACATCATTGGAAGGAATTTCAAAAATATGTTGAAAAAAATTTCAAATATATATCAATTACTAATTCAATGACTCATTACATTTTTATTATATCTATTTATAATAAATTATTTATATTAAATAAATTAACTAGAAAAATTATCCTAATTAAACATTAAGCACACATTTCCCCATTACAATTATATAATAAGCGCTTTGATACCATGATAGAATAGATGTGAATTGGTAAAACTTATTTATTAATTAGTAAACATTAACATGGCAAATGACAACTTCACACTTGCATTAATATACGATTGGATAATATGACATCCTTCAACTTATCATTTTGGCAATGCTCTGTTAGGATTTTATAGTAATATGCTAGAGTTTTAGTGGGAGAAATCATATTTTCAAAAAATATACTCATAAACAAGAATTCTGATAGTGCTATTGAGGCTCTAATAGCAATTACAGCTGTTAACAATTGAAACAGAGATAGGAGGCCTTAGGAGGATGAGAAACAAGTAGTAACTTTTGGCGAGGAGGATATATAGGTAGGAACAGAGATATTCTCAAGGAGTTTAATAGGTAGAGTATTGGCTGATCGTTCGTTCTCAGGAGGGACAATCGTGGCAGCAATGCATGCGATTTGGAGGCAATCGAAGGGGTTTAGGGTGGTGGATCATGGAGAAAATCTTTTTCAATTCTTTTTCTCTGATGAAAAAGATTTTATTCGGATTTAAAGAAGGGGACCATGGCTTTTTAAGAATTATATTCTAAACCTAAAGAGGTGAAAGAGGGAATAGTCAATTAATGATGTTGAATTCTCTCAAGCGCCAGTGTGAATCCAGCTATGGGGACGACTTGAACATTTTAAAACAAAAGAGCTAGGAGAAAAAATAGGAAAACCAATGTGAGAAGTTTTAGACGTTGACCTTTTTCAAGTGAGAGACAAGAAAGTAGGATCGTTATGGTGTTAATCAAACTTGATGTCACTAAGCCACTCTGAAGACTCATCAAAATGGAAAGTTCGAATAAGAGAACCATGAAAATCTCACTCCATTATGAACGGATAGAGATTTTCTGCAACTACTGTGATTTCCTAGGGCACGAGATTTAAAACTACAGCAAACATTTAGATGATGCATTGAAAGAAGACATGGAAGACAAAGGATGTGCAGACTGGTATCAGAACAGGCGGTTAAAAGAGAACAAAATTTTAGAGAAATTGTCAACACTAATGCTGGAAATTCAGAAGATTGGAGAGCAAGAAGAGATAAGCAGCCCACTCAAGTCAATCTCCTCATGGAACTGGCTGGTCTTACTGATGGTTATCAGTGGCTAAGAGAAGAGGAGTTGAATCTTAGACTCCTTTTAATTTTGTTTTCAACCTTGAGTTCTATTGAAATACTTTAAGTAGAAAACAGGAGAGACTATGGTTTTGTCTCTTGACGCGGTAGGAGTCAAAGCAATGTTACATAAAAGGTGTGTTGCTGAATAGTAGAATCAGAAGATACTTCAATTTTATCTCCTATATACAGAACCAGAAACAGAGAAGAGAAAGGATAATAACACACAGATGTATCTTGGTTCAGTTACTCAGTGCAATGTAGCCTACATCTAGTCTCCATCATAACAGTGATGGAATTTCACTATCTTTTAACCAGATTACAATCACCAATTCTCCCTAGGATTCTACCTAATTCTATCTGGGACAAGTCTAGTTTCTAAACCAAGCCAAACTTGACTAGGAACTCACTGTAGCTTTTCAACAGCAAAATACTAACCCAACTTGCAAGGGAATCCCCTCAAGATCATGACAACAAAACAAGAAAACTAATAAAGAACTTTTCAGATAACTTTGACTTTTTCTCCAAGTCTAACTCTGCCTTTTTTCACTCAATAGCTTTTTCTTATAAACCTCACCATTTTGTCTTTTACCATTGAAACACAGAAAGACTAGACTGAGAAAATGAGATACTCAATAAAAAACCATGAAGGAGAAGAATAAACACCTTAGTGAGCTATGGAAACCCAAACGTTGTGCTCTCACTCCTTGCCTCAATCCTTGGTCATTCATCCTTTTAATAGAGGAATGAAGCTTCTTAGGCTTGAAACTTGCTTCAACAACTTATTTGACTTTTTCTCCCAAAATCAGTAGTAGCAATGGCATGACAGAGGAGAGAGATGGTAGAAGCAATGACCGAATCAAACATGCAACCATACCTTCAATCTTCTCTATCAACCTTTTATTCATTTGTGCCTTTTGATTTTTTAGCGTTGATTCATAGCAAAGCTTTATCATCTTCAACATTTTCAACTTTTCACTTCTATGCATGCAAGGAAAAGATTTCCTCACCGAGCTTCAATGAAGCAAAATTGTGGAAACTCCTTTTTGTGATTTGCCCTTGGATGTGATCTTGCCTTTTCCCCTAGCCTTTTCGACCTTCTCTTCTTTTGCTTGAAATTGGAAACATTGTTTTTTGTTCTTCAATTTGCCCTAACTCAGAGTTTTCCATTTTCTTTCTTTTCTTCTAAGATATCACGTGGGTATAGGAAGAGAAAGAAGAGAGAAAAGGGAGAATATAGTTTTGGTGGTGTGGTTTGGTTCCGTTGAAATGAAATTAAAATTCCTAGTTAACAACTAAGTTAAAAAGTTGGATTTGGATATGGACCACTATTTGGGCATTATTCTTGGGCCAAATTTTTCTTTTCCTTCTTTTGGCTAGACTTTTGCTTTTGTCTCTAACGGAAAGGTTTGTAATGGAAGCAAGTAAGTCTTTTGGCCATAATTGTGTGTGTGTGTGTGTGTGTGTGTGGGCCAGATGCCTGTTTGGGCTTGTTTTGTTTCTTCCTGGGCCTGTTTCAATTAAGTTAATTTCCTGTACACTAAATAAAATAAATCACACAAACAATTTTATAATAACCCAATAATATTTAGTCATCATCTTAATAATGTTTTAGTTCTTTAAACTCAACACTTACTATGGAGGAACGAAGTGGGGGTATGCAGCACGAAGTGTAGAAGAAAAAAAAGGAAGAAGAAAAAATAGGAAGGTTGTTGCCAAAATTGGAGGATACAGAAAGCAAAATAGAATCTGCAGCAAATAAGAAAGTCCCGGGTATACGGAATCGAGGTAGCATGGAGATTATAGAAGGTTTAGTGTTTAATTCATGTAGTAAGCATGAAAGACAGCAAAGTAAATGGAAGCATGAAAGGGCACCCGGAGAGCCATGAAGATGGTGATGTGCAACTATCGGGGTTTGAAGAAACCCTTGATAGTTCACAGCATAGAAGGGATTTGTAAATTCCATTTTTCCGAGGTATTGTTAATGTGCGAGACAAAGAAACAATACCTTGACGGTGTCAAATATTTATAAGAAGCTGGGTTTCGTGCACTTTTTTTGCATGGATCCAAGGGGTTTGGTAGGAAGTTTGGTGCTACTGTGAAAGGAGGAGCCTAACATCCCGATTTGACATAGTAATGAGATCTTGATTCACTTTTCATTGTTGGACCGCACACTTCAAAAGTGATGGGAGGTAGTGGGAGTTCATCTTCATAGTGAGGAGAATCAGAGGAATGAGCAAATTGGCAAGATAGATGACTTTAATGCCATCTCAAAGTACCACAAGAAGAAGTGGCATATGAAGCCTAGAAGTACTATTGAGGCCTTCAATAATTTTAATAGTGAAGGAAAATTGGTGATTTTGGGGTATGTTGAAAGCAAATTCATGTGGAGCAACAAGCAATATGAAGAGAATTTTGTTAGAGAAAGGCTGGACAGATGCTTGGCTTCAACACAATGGAGACTAGCGTATCCAAAAGCAATGCTTATGTACTTCGAGAACACTGGTTCCGACCATTGTCCTCTTCTGCTGTAATCAAATAGTGATGAAAGGAGGTCAAAGAAAAGGTTTCGGTCCCAAGAAAGGTGGTGTGATAGTGAGGAGGTCTCAAACATTGTCAAAGAGGTATGGCAAACTCAATTCACTCGCTCTTCTATGTATAAACTATTTTGTAAGCTGAAAAAGTGTCATCATATGCTTGTGGAGTGGAAAAGAAATATCAGCAGCAACTCGATGACACTTATTACTGAGCTCAAAAACAAGTTACAATAGAAAAAGGAGAAAGAAGATGGCTCGGACAGATCGCATATTTTGAATTTAGAGGTTGACCTAACTGATGCGTATGAGAAAGAAGAGCGGTATTGGAAGGAGAAGTCAAGGGTTCAATGGCTGAAATAAGGGGACCAAAATACTCAATTCTTTCATTGAAATTTTAGAATAGTACAAAAAAAAACATGATCCAAAGGCTGTAGGATGACACAGACAGTTATAAAACTGATTCTAAGGGAGAAGCACAGATTGCTCAGAAATATTTTACAGAACTCTTTTCTACCTCTAACCCAAGACCAGCTATGGAAACTATAGAGGACATCGAGGCTCAGGTTGATGATGTGATTAATAGAAGACTAGTGAGACAAGTCACTGAAGATGAGGTAAAAACAGCAACCTTCTCATTAAATCCTTTTTCGGTTCTAGGTGATGATGGATTCACAGGTAAATTTTTTCAACATTACTGGGAGTGATTAAAAAGGATGTTACATATGTAGTTATGAGTTTCTTCTCAAAGAAAAAGATGTTGCGAAGTTTTAATCACACGCATATTTGTTTGATACCAAGGTTCAAAATGCGAAAAATATGGCTCAAATAAGATCCATTAGTTTGAGCAGCGTTCTCTATAAAACCATCTCAAAGATATTGGTACATAGGATTCAAAGAGTCTTGAATAAGGTGATTAGTGAGAACTATAATGCATTCATCAAAGGAAGGTTGATTAGTGATAATATACTAATAGCTCACAACCTTATGCATTTTTTGAATAATAAAAGTTGTGGTGACTACAAGATGGCAGTGAAGCTTGACATGAGTATAGCCTATGATAGGGTGGAACGGAATTTTGTATGGAAGGTTATGGAAAATATGGGATTCTACGAAAAATGGATAGATTCGATGAAAGAGTGTGTTACAGCTGTATTCGACTCTTCTGCTATAGAAGGACAAACTCATGCTTCTTTTAAACCATGTAGCGATTGTGCCAAGGCGACCCCCTCTCCGTCTGCCTATTTTTTATTTGCGCAGAAGGTTTATCCTATCTGCTCCATAAATGAGAACAGAGGCGAGAAATCGAAGGATTGAGGATCAACAATAGGTACCCTATAGTCAGTCATCTACTTTTCGCAGACAATTCGATACTTTTTGGTAAATCTAATGAGGAGGTATGTCATAGTCTACAGCAGATCCTAAGCACTTACGGATAAATTTTCAGAAATCCTCCACCTTTTTTAGCAAGAACACCCCCTTCTCCAGTAAGAGATGAATTAGCTCATATCCTTCAAATTCCAAATGTAGAAAACTATACCAGATATTTAGGACTACTACCAGTAATTAACAGATCAAGAGGAGTACTTTTAACTATATAAAGGACAAAGTGGATAACATGCTTTAGAATTGGAAAAGATCATTATTCTTAGTCCGTAGAAGAGAGGTTCTCATCAAAGTCGTTGCCACAGTTGTTCCCCTCTACACATTGAGTTGTTTCAAGTTACCGGACTCGCTAATTAAGGATATTCAGAGCAAAATAATGAACTTCTGGTGGAGTCAAAAGGGTACAAAATAAAAATAGTGGTGGGCCAAATGGGATATAATTTGCAAAGATAAGAAGCACAGAGAATTAGGATCTCAAATTATTCAATCTAGCTATGCTAGCCAAGAAAAGTTGGAGGATTGTAATAAAATAGGATTCACTAGTTAGTAAAATCTACAAAGGCTCCTACTTCAGATTTTTTTTTAGCAGACAATAGCTCAAACTCATCTTGGACTTTGAGGAGCTTACTAGAGAGTAGGAAGGTCAGTAAAAAAATTTGAGAACCCTTGGATCAGAATTTATAGACCTATTTCAGTCTACCAACAACAAAATACAAATCCAAACTTAATGGGGTGAATCAGTTAATCACACAGAACAAAACATAAAATGCACAACTAATCCAGTCAAACTTCAATTCAGACATAGCAAATAGCATCATGCAAAGAGAAATTAAAAAAAGTGAAGACATGATTACCTAGACAAAAGAAAAATCTGGACACTACTCTATAGCTTTCGAGTCCCAAATAACTTTTTTCTTCTTCCATCCTCCAATTGATCAGATACCTTAAACTTGCAACCAAAATACTATTTGGAACACTTTCATCTGGAAGCTACTCCACAACGGAATCCCAACCCGATAGCACTTGCGTTATCCTCCAAAGGTCGAGACCTTCATTTGCAAGCTACTCGACAACAGGATCCAGGTCCAACAGCTCATCCATAGTAGATTTGAAAACGTAGAAGACGTGTGCCCTAAGTGCGGAGAAGCGGCTCTCACCTTGATGCAACAGCAACGGCAAACAACCACCAGAAACCATCACGATGATGGTCAGAACATGAAAAGAATGCAAAACTATAACAGCAAAGGAGTAATGACCTAGCCCTGACAGCAGTGATTCTCTGATCAATCTGGCAAGGCAGAAACACCAAAATCTTTGAAGAAAGAAACATTTTTTCTCAACAAATGTTCACTCAAGTGATAGAACTCTACTCTAATTTTTAGATACATAAACCATGTTAGCTTTCTTACCTTTCTTTTTGTTCAGGTATGCAATTTCAATTATTTCACCTTCTTAAAGTAGTTTACTTTAATTTGCTATAAGGATAAATTTAGGATTTTACTTCTTATATTTTATTGTTTAAATATAGACCGATCCAAAACAGTGTAGTCATTTGTCTAATAAAATGAATAATGACTAACTTTTTGTAGGAAAAAACATCATTTTGGGAAAAATAGCTTAAATGCTCAACAAAAATAAAAAAAATTCAACGACATCCTTGAACCAACGGAGTATGAGATCAAATGATCACAAACCTAATTCCCTTTTAGCCCTAGCCCTTATTTTGATATTACCTAATGTCAAAGATCTAATTCCTATGGTTCACCACGCATATTTTTTTAGTTTATGGCCTCATTGAAAACTTCTAATAGTATAGAATTGAATTAAATTTCAGTATTTTAAATGAATTAGTAAAATTATATAATTAAATTCTAAATAAAATTTTATAACAAATAATTTTATCCTTTATCGATATAACATCATATTTAAATAATAAATATATTATTTATTAAATTATATGAAATAATTAAAAAAATTATGTTTTTAATTAATATTTTTCAACTAAAATTTGTTCACTTCTTTTAAAAAAATAAAATTAGATAAATCTAAAAATATTAAATTTTAAATATTATTATTAATTAAAAATAAATAATTCTTCATAGTTAATTTCAACAATAAACCAACAACATAACATAAATATAAATTATCAAAAACTAATTTGTTAAGTAATCTAATAACATAACAAATTAGTTATTAACAATGTTATAGTAACTAATTTTTTGCCTGTGTTTTGCTAATATCATAATTAACAGAACTTTAGTTAAGGTTTGTTTGGGGAGCATGATCTTGATAAAAAAAATCCGTTTTTAATTAAAAAATATATTTTTTAAATATATTTGAGAAGTTTCTAATAATAAAAAGGGTTAAATACGATTTTGATCTCTAACATAGAGGTCGAAATTTTATTTTGTCTCTAGCCTTTTTTTGCTACAAAATGATTTCCAAGATTTCAATTTGTTTTAAAATTGTCTTTCAGACGAAAATACCTTTCCCCCTTCTTCTACCAATAAAACAACAACAACAATAACGAGAAGCAAAGAACATCAATGAAATCAAAAGAACAACAACAATAATAGCTACAAGCAGAAGAACAATAACAAAAGAACATCAAAAATCCAGAATTCAAAAAATCATCATCAAAACTCAGAAAAACACCCAAAACTCAGAACTCAAAAAAAAAAATAAATAATAAAATCAAAAAAATAACAACAATATCAGAAGCAGAAGCAATAGAACCAGAAAAAACCAAAAACTGGCAAAGAGCAAAAACGGCGAACGAGAAGAAACAGAAACGACAAGCAGCGCGCAACGTCCACCCTCACAAATCTACTGCCGTCAACACCGGATAAAGAGGAGCAACGACAAGATCTGACTGTAACCCCTTCTGCCGTCAACACCGGACAAAAAGGAACAACTACAAGATCTGACTGTAACCCCTTCGCATAACCCCTTTCCCTTTACTCTACGCGTTTCTTTCTTTTTATTATTTTTTATTTTTTTATTAAAGATAATTTAATAATAAAAATTCTAAGAAGAAAGCCTATTTTGTAACAAAAAAAATTAAAAACAATAAATTTTTAACTTCTACAAACCAAAATGGTACTAAATCTTAATAAAATCAAAACACTAAAAATATTTTTAATAAAAAAAACACATTATTTTTAAGAAACTATAATTTATATTTATTTTAAAAAAAATAAAAAACATTTTACATAAACAAAAAAACTGATCTCAATTGGGGATTCAAGGGACCTTATGACAAGAGCGTCATGGATGCCGATATGTTCTTTCTTTCCAATACTGGAACTTCTCATGGATCGGATCAGTTTCATTTCTGATAGGCAGGGTCCTCAAGAACGAGGCAAGCCTAGAGCATACGTGAAACTAGTAAGCAAAGATAAGCATATTGGAGACTCAAGATTTCAGAGAGAGAGAGATTTAGAGAGTATTCATGGTGAATATCTTACAATGGTTATATTGAAAGATCAACTTCTGATTTTTTACAATAGGAGAGCCCTCTATATATAGAGGCTCTTAGGTAGTGGAGGATAAGGAAGAATCTTATCCATCATTACAACAAGACAAACAACTTTAAGCAAACTACTCAAATACAGACACGTGGACTGCACTACTAAGAGATAAGAAGGAATCTTATCTTTGGTTACATCATGACAACTTTATCTCACATCACTCCTTTTTATGATTATAAAAGGACAAACTTATTTTATGTCACACCATATTTTACATGATTATAAAAGACAAAATACCATAATTACTTTTGGACATCATGGTTGTTGCTGGGTCCCATTCTTCACGGACTGTATTTTGTAATGGGCTCATGTTCATCAATGTCATCCACAAGGTTATGTGGTCCTTCTGTGTATTGATTCTCAGTGTCATCATCTTCAATTCCAGCATCCACATATGTAGGGCTTGGCAGTAGTGGATAAACCCTTGATCCTGGTTCTTCATCGTCAATGTTTCCATAGCCATACGTGGCTTGATCTACAAGAGGAGAATTCCATGGGTGTTCATTCTGGTGGAGTGGCGGGGTAGGATAAGTCACAGATGAAGCAAGAAAATTGGATTGGAATTCTCTTAATTCTTCTTGTATGGTCCTGGAAGAGGAAGCTTCCTCTTCTGATGGAAGTGAGAGTCCTTCAATGGCTCCTGTGAGAACATCAACATTAGGGTTGTTGTGGAAGGTGAGATGTTTGGCCAGATTGTTGAGACAGTGTTTCTCATCTGTTGGCCATATCTTTGAATAACCAACAATGTTAAAGTTATTTCTGGTGTAGAGGATCTCATTACGATAGGCAAATAGCCTTCTTAAGACAAAGGCATAATAAAACCTGTGTCTCAGCTTATCAGGGATGTTCCAAACATCATGGTCTGTTAGTGCACTGAAGAGATTTCCTCTCCAAAAAGGAATAGGTGCAAACATCTTAAGAAGTTTCTCAAGATTTGTTCCTGAGAAGCTTTTGTCACAGAGAAACCTGTACATAGCAATTCCAGGAACTATGATGGCGCAATCATACTGGACAGTGAGCGCCCACATGAACCACAGCATTTCTTCAGGAATTTCACCTTTGATGATGGGTATGATATGATAAGTTGTTTTCGGGTGAAAGTGTTGAGGTTTTGCTGTGATTTGGGTAACAAGGAGGAGCCTGTGTAACCAGTAAAACAGGCATTCTTCAGCTAGGGTCTTGACCTCAGCAGCAGTCCTAGGTCGAAGGGAAAAAGGAAACGGTCCAGGTTCTCTTCTATAGAACTTGTGGTCTTGAGGGCAGTCTGGAAGAGGGAAGGTTGGTGGTGAAGCTCTATCCATGGCTAGGATGTGAAGAACTTTGGGTGGAGGTTCTTTGGTTGGTCTGGAAAGGTAGTCAGCTATGGTGTTGTGGTGTCCTTTGATGTGTCTTACTGTGAATTTATAGCGTGAAAACCAATCTTTCCATCTTAGAAGTTGTGAGTTTGGTAGTATCTTCCCTTTGGTATCCAGCATGGATGGAAAAGACGTATTGTCCATTTCCACAATGAAGTGATATGCACTCAAGTGAAAGCTGAACTTCTCGATTCCTCTTTTGACTGCAAGAATCTCCTTGTATGTAGCATGGTAGTGTTTCTCTGACTCCTTGAACTGTCCGCTAGCATGCGCACAGTAGTGTCTTGTTCCATCAATCTCTTCAAGGAGAACAGCTCCCCAGTAGTTGTCACTAGCATCAGTTTGCAGGATGCGTTGTCCATTGCTAGGAATCTTCAATGGTGGGGGTTTCTGTGCTACTTCTTTCAGGTGCTTGACAGCTGTCGTCTGTTCAGGACCCCAAGGTGGGGGTTGCTTTTTTAGTAGCTTTGACAATTGGCTTGTGTGTCTTGTCACATCCGGAATAAAGTCACGGATGTAGTTGATGATGCCTAAGAACTGTTGGACTTGTTTTGTTGTCAGGTGGTCATCAGGGAAGTTTAACAGTTCCTTTGAGATGTGCTCTCCAGGCTGGAAAAAACCATTATTGAAAGTCATTCCCAAAAAATCAACTTGGGCTTGACCAATAAGGCTTTTCTTTTGAGATAGCATTATTCCATATTTTTCCACAATTTCAGTAAACTGAATCAGAAGGGCCTGATGAGTTGGGCCGTCCTTTGAGAACAGTAGGATGTCATCTATGTAGATGAGAGCTGAGTGGAGTATGGGCTCAAAGATTCTGATCATAGTTTTTTGGAATAATGATAGGGCTACCTTTAGTCCAAATGGCATGACGGTCCATTGGTACTGTGCATCAGGTATGCAAAAGCCCGTCTTGTATCTGTCTTTGGGGTGAATACCCAGTTGCCAAAATCCTGCTTTAAGGTCAAACTTACTGAAAAGTTTAGCTTCACTAAGACGAGGAGTTATGGCGTCAATCCTTGGTAGTGGAAACTTGTCGTCTTGCAAGAAGAGGTTTAAGGGTTTGTAATCAATCACCAATCTCTTCTTTCCTCTGATCTGTTCAGACCTCTTTTCCACATAGAATGCTTGGCATGCCCAGTTGGAAGTTGTTGGTTCAATTAAACCTTGCTTCAGTAGCGAAGCGCATTCTTCCTTTGCCAACTTCAGATCTTCAGGATTCATTCCTGAATGGGTTGCCTTGGTAGGGTTGATGTCTTCATTCTTCTTGAAGGGCAATTGAATGAAGAACTCTTGATTCTTCCATAAAGGAAGAGGGTGATCAAACTTGTCATGACTGTCACAACAAGCTTTTAGTAACCTGTTCTGGATAGCCTCATAGTCTGGAGGAGCCTTGCTAATTTCATAAATGCCTCTGTTTTCGAGAAATGGCAAAAACTTCCTTTTGAATTTCAGACCTTCAAGCCATATCGACATTCCCTGCGTTTGGTAATATGCATCAAAACCAAACAGTACATCTTTCTCAGGGAGGTAGCTTCCCAGGACTTTCAGCCAAATCACCAATTCAGGAAATATTTGTAGCCCAACATTTCCTTTAGAAATATGGTCAATGGTAAATCTTCCTTGGCTGGCTGTTGTGTAGATCTTGTCATGAGGAGCCCAAATTTCATCAGGTAACAGATTGGGCCTGACTACAGTTGCACAAGATCCTGTATCAAGCAGTGCTACGACCTTTTTTGGCACATCATACTTGGACGCCAAAAGTTTGACTTTGAAGTGGGGTCGTTGGATTCCATCAATTCTTTTGGAACCTAAGCTTCCTAGACATCCTCCTTCTGTCATCCACTGTTGAGGCGAAGTAGGTGCCATATAGTGGATTGGTCTGTAGTCATCATCAGAAGAACTATCTTCAGGATCATGAAGCATGTACTTCGTGTACTCATCTGCTTCTGACTGTTCTTCAAGGATCGATTCAAGATCTTCATCGTCTCGGGTTAAGACAGCATCTTGTAGAGATTGAAGCATCTTGATTTCTCTTTTGCTTGTCTGCTTCTTATTGGGACATTTCTTGGCAAAGTGCCCAATTTGTCCACAAAGAAAGCATTTGTTAGTTCGCTTGTCCTTGAAAGTCTTTTTTCTGAAAAACCGTTTCTTTCCTTTGAACTTTCTTCTTTTGCCGAAATGGCCTTGATCGAAATCTGATCGGCTGGTTCTTCTGTAGTGGTGCTTCTTTTTTGTGTGGCAATCACATGAGTCTTTATCCTTGCATTTGATCTGCAGATAAGACTTGTTGCATGCTCCCTTTAGTTTAAGGGAATTCTTGGCTAGCTGTTTGAACAAGTCTTGCTGGTTGCAGAGCTTGTCAAGAGCTGCTAGAGCCAATTGATAGATTTCTCCGAAGGTTATCGTTGGAATATCCTTCTGGTAGATGGCCATTGTTCTTCGTATCTCTGGTAGGAGCTCTTTTGGGAGTGAAGCAAGATACACTTCCTTAAGTGTTGAATTGCTCTGTCCTCCAAGAGGGTAATATTTGGCCTGCATTCTTTTGAAATGTTTTTCCAGATCTTTCTTATTAAGTGAACAGCATTTCATCTCATAGTATTCTTGGGAATTTCTCTGCTGGATAATCCCAATGTCTCCTAGGAATTCTCTATGCAATCTTCCGAGAAACTGAGCAGCACTTCCACCAGTGAGCTGCATTCGCTCATACTCACTTAGTGTGTTTATCCATTCTCTAAGATTGCCAGTCATCCTGGTGACAAACTCAGAGAGTACTTGCTGGATATCTGCATTAGGGCTGGACATCTTGGTATCAATCCAGGCTCCAAAATCATTCAACCTTTCTCTGTACTTATGAGGAGGAAGGTTATCAAAGGTGAAATAATGGTTGCCTGCTTTTGTCTGAGTGGACTTGATCTGTGGAGGATTATCATCTTCTTCTTCTACGACTATTCCCTCTCCTTCTTCTTCTGAGGTTGGGTTAGTCTGATCAACCATTGCTATTGCAGAAAGATCTGCAATTTGATCTTCCTCAGATGATTCTTCAACCGAAAAGTCTGACGAGTCAGACGTTACTTCTTCAAACGAGTCACTTGAAGTGACGTCTGCATTAATCATTCCGATTGTCCTCTTTTCTGGTACCTTTTCTTCTTTTCCTTTGGAAATTGCCTCAGTTTTTTCTCCAGAGATTTCTCTTCTGAGAAATTCTCTTTCTGACCATGGTGGATTATGCATTCTTTTTTGTGAAGGTCCTGTAGGTTGAACCGGGTGTGGCTTAGGCTTTGTGTGAAGTCGTCGGGCAAGATGGTAATGGGTTTTAAAGATGTTGTCATAGTCAGGTTCATTTATGGTTGGCTGTTGTGGAGGAATGTAAGTGGGTGTGTACATGGGATACTGTGGTGGATATAAGGCTAATGGATCTGCGGCCAAAGCTTGTGGCTTGGGTTGTCTGGCTTGATCTTGTTCGATCTGTCTGATCTGGGCCTTGATACGGGTAAGCTCTTGGTCCTTTTTTTGAAATTCTGGGCCAAAGTAATGGGTTTGGATGTAAGCTTTTAGGTCTTGGTCGAGTTTTTGGGCTTGTGTGGTCAATCTATTTTTCAGCTCCTCAACTTGTGTTTGGACTGAGTACACTTGTGAGGACAGGTTGTCTGTCTTTTCAACAAGTGTTTCCAAGGTGTGGTCGATTCTCAACAGGACTTTGTTTTGGCTAACAGCATTCTCCGTTTGCCAATTCAGGACCTCATCTTGCGGTGAAGTTGACTGAACTCCTTGTGGAGTTACTCCTTTTGGGGCTATGTATGGCCGTCGAGTAATCCTTTGACTGTCAGTGGAAACCTGTAAAGGAGGAAACTCTTGTTCATAAGGCTTGAGAGTTGCTATGCATGGTATAGCAACTGGGGCCTAAGGATCTTCTCTGAGTAGTAAATTCTATAAGACTTATTTACATCATTTTTGAAAAAAAAATGTTTTAATTTTATTGTTGTAAACATTTAAAGAAAAATTATTAGTTAGCATAAAAAATGTTAATTTCTGATGTTTTTACGTTTTAATATTTCAGAAAAGAATATTTTATCTATAAATGATATTTAAATAAAATAAAATAAAAATATTTTTTATTTACTTTTTAAAAAAAACGTTTATAAAATTATATATTATAAATTTCCGAAAAAAAAACATTTTTTTATTTTTTAATACTATTTTTTACTATTAAAAATTTCCCAAACACAATAAAAATAAAAAATAACTTTTTTCATTAAAAAGAGTTCAACAAGCCCTTAAACCAGTTTAAATATTTTGTTTCAAATTCTTTCAAATTCCATCAATTCCAAACCCAGCACGCTGTTAATTTGATTATCAACGAATACAGACGTTGATTTCGCAGCCAGTTGCAGAATGGTCAACAGACTTCAAAAATCAAAAAATAAACAAAACATAGAACACAATTGCGAAAAGGGATATTTACAAGCGTCGCAAAAACAAAAGTTCTCCTATTACAATGTTTGTACCACCTAAAACTCTAAAAGTAAGAAGCTCAAAGGGTTAAAAAACAAACCAGCAAATTACTTAAGGATATTGATTACTTAGACAACTCAGCACGATCAATCAATAGCTAATTATATGAACACTTCCAATTCAACAAACAACGGAACTTAATTGACAAAACCATAGATCGAAATCAAGTAACCGAGTCTTGAACAAACATTAGAAAACATTCATGTTATATGTCCTATAATAATAATAATAATATCCTAAACATCACCCCCAAAAGAAATTTGAGCAAACAATTAGAGACATCCGAATTTATATGTCTACCATAAATCCTAACGTCAACACCATGTTGAATTACACAGTAAAACTAAGCACGTTCTCCACGAATGCGCCTAGCGAGCTGAATGTCCTTGGGCATAATGGTGACCCGCTTGGCGTGGATAGCACACAAGTTTGTGTCTTCGAACAATCCAACCAAGTAAGCCTCTGCAGCTTCCTGAAGTGCAAGGACTGCGTGGCTCTGAAATCTCAAATCAGTCTGCACCATACACAAACAATAAATGACATCTTTAATTCCAGGATCAGAAATTGATTAAGCTGAGAAAAAGAAAAAATTTTGAGAACAACACACCTTAAAGTCCTGAGCAATTTCACGAACAAGACGCTGGAAGGGTAACTTACGGATCAGAAGCTCGGTACTCTTTTGGTATTTTCGGATCTCACTGAAAAGATAACACGAAGAGAATGTGAAATTGAGGCCAAAACATACAAGAGCTCCAAAACAAAAAACGTTGACAAGATTTGGGGAAATTGGTACCGGAGAGCAACAGTTCCAGGGCGATAACGATGGGGCTTCTTCACTCCACCAGTTGTGGGAGCGGACTTTCTCGCGGCCTGACAAGAATTACAAAAGACGATGAGAAACCCTAACCCTAAAGAGGTTCCGAATTCCGGCAAAAATTGAACAAATTTTGAGAAACCCTATATCTGAGAAAGACGTTACCTTGGTAGCGAGCTGCTTCCTTGGGGCCTTGCCACCGGTAGACTTACGAGCGGTCTGCTTCGTACGAGCCATGGATTCCGATCAAGGACAAAGGAGAGAAGATACGAAGAGTTTGCAGAGAACGCAAAGAGATTGGAGTCGGAACGACAGAAAGGTTTCGGTCTAGGGTTTTTATAGCATAGCAGAACGGGGTTAGGTCCGTTACGAAAATATGTGGAGTTTTTTCAAAATAAAATTAAAAAAGAACACTGATCCGTGTGCTTGCTATTCACTGGTTAATTCTTAATTTGCAGAAGTAAGGACTGCCAGCGTGGACGAGTTGTGTTTCTTTTGTGAGAGCGTTTAAGCACGAGTCGGCTCAAATGACTCGTTCTTCTTTTTGGTTTTTCCCATTTTGGAACTAATATCGACTCGCTTTTTTTTTAATTTGCAATCTATTTTAGTTTTTTTGTTTAAAACAAAAAAAAAAAAGAAACGAGGTTGGATTTCTTAAGTATATGAGAATCTTTGGGATTTTTTTTTTCCGTTTTGGTAAGAAGAATCTTTGGAATTTACTCATATGTGAATGACAAGTTGACAACTGTTTCTTCTTGAACCCATGCTTACTTTTTCTTGTTGAACCCATATTCCTAGAATACTAGTGTATGTACTTGTACCATACACTGAAAATATTTAATATTTTATATATATTTAAAATATTTTTAAAAAATATATTTTTTAATATATTAAATTTTAAATTAAACTTAATTTATATTTTTTTATTCATGCAAATAATAAATAATAGTATATAACAAAATAAATTACAAATTAATTAAAAATATATTTATTTTGTTAAAATAAATTTATATAAGTTAAAATTAAGAAAATTGACGTTAAAAATTTTTTTATTCAAATTTAATATTCGAAACTAAATTCATAATATTTTTTAGTTATAAAGAAATAAATATTTTTAACATTTTTTCTTAAGTATATCTTAAGTTGATATTCCAACAAATTGCTAGTCCATTGTCATCAGATCTTAGAAAAAGCCACCAAAACTTTACAAGGCTCATTAATTTAGATATGTTTTATATATGTGTGTTATATGTTGATATAAATTATGGGAGTATTTTTCATGAGTGTGGGATAGTTTTTAGCTGAAATTTGGTGAAAAAAATTGAAGGGAACGAGTTGTGTACAAAAAAAAATTGAGTTACCAATTTAAACAGTCCGAATTGTGAGGGAGGAAAAAATTTTGAAATTGACGGTGAACTAATTGGACTGTCGAATTAGTAAACGGATCCTCCGAGTTTGCATAAAAAATTAATTTTTTAAATATGTTAACGGTAATCACTCAGTCTAAATTGAGTATAATATGTTTTTTAACCATTATATATAAGTTTGGGTAGCTGGTATTGTACTGATAAGAGTGTTTTTCATTTCATCATCTTCTTTCCGCAGCACCTGCATCTACATTTCTCCTTCTTTCAAACGAAGGAAAATAATGAGAGTGTGAAGTTTATTTATATGAGTGAGAAAAATGGATGATAGAGTGTTACTGAAAGTATATTATTTTGGTCAGATTTTGTTAGAAACAGTTGAATGAGTGAAATTTGTTTGTGAAAATCCGTTAGATATTGTTATTCCATTCACAATCTCGTTCGAGAAACTAAAAGGTGTGATTTGTGAGAAGATAGAATCTGGGTTGTCTAGAAGAATATCATGTATTTTATACAGGTATCTCATACCTGTATTTGGTGGATTCGTTCAATTTCAGACGAAATATGTAACAGATGAAGTGAGCATGCAATAGATGTTTTCAATGTACATTGAAAGTCGTGGTCAGATATCATTCACTGAGGTGTATGTGGAATTCGAACCGTCTGAAGCGGATCAAAATATTAAATGGGAAGATTACAACAGCAACAGTGAGGAAGAGTTTGAAAGTAATTACGAAGTTGTTGGTCCTGATGGAGATGAAGACCAAGGTGACGGCAATGTGGCACCAAATGTAGCTGACGTGGCAAATGCACTCGCAAACGAACATCCGTTTGAGGTAGGGGTGTTCAAATCAAAACCAATCCAAATTAAACCGCTCATCCAATCCAATCTAAACCGAAAACCGATTAAAACCGCACTAATTCGGATTTGATTAGATCTTATTTTTTGCAAACCGTTGGATCGGATCGGATTTTGGATCTACTTTTCACAACCGATTCAATTTAATCCAAACCGCACATTGTGTTATAATATTATTATTTTATTATTATGTTTACAATTATACTTATAACATATTCAATTTGTTATACATTTTTATATTTTTCATGTATTATTATTATTTAATAGATGTTTTATGTTCAAAATGTGATTTATTTATTTATTTTACTAACCTATAATTTTATTCTATTGTTATGTTATCGTTGATTTTTTAAGATATTGTTAAGACTTGCTATGTCATTGTTGGTTATTTGAAATTCGATATTGAAACTTGTTATATATTTAATTTTTTTAATTTACAAAACCGCAAATCCAATCCAATCTAAACCGCTCGAAATTAGATCGGATCGGATCGGATTTTTTTAAAAAAAAAATCATCCAATCCAAATCGCACCGCAAGTAAACATAGTGTTCGGATCGGATGAGTTTTTGAGTCAAAACCGATCCAAACTGCACCGCGAACACCCCTAGTTTGAGGAGCCGTCTTTCATGTGAGTGTTGGACTTGGAAGCCATGCATGCTCCGGAGTTTCCGGAGTATATGAATGCAGGTACATAATTGCCTATAGGTATACACGAAGGGTTATAATTTTTTACTAATTGATATTGATCGATGTGAACAAATAGTTATGTAACGTGATAATATACGTAATTAGCATTTGTTTGTGTGTTTGTTTAGTTAATAATGTTATTTGTAGTTAGTTATTGATGAAGTTAAATAATAGTTAGTTGTTTATTATTTAGTATTTATTTATGTGCTTATACTTTTAATCAGTGTTCATTAATTATTTTAAGATTGATGTAGTGTTGATTGATTTACTTTTAATTGCACTTATTAAATATTTGTGTATTAAATATTTGTTGCAAATGGTGAATTTGTCGTAGGTATGGAATTCAGTTCTAGGAAAGTTATTATTAGGGCGATGAAAGATTATACTATCCAAAGAGGTGTAGACTACTGGGTGTATGAGACGGAGTCGCTGACATTTTATGCCAAGTGTACGCAGTATGAGTCAGGTTGTGATTGGCTTATCAGGGTTAGCATGATCAGCAGAAAGTACTGTTGCTTTATAAGGAGGTATAATGGTAGTCACACTTGCACCAGAGCAACCATTTTTCAGGATCATTCAAAGCTGGATTCGAAACAATTGCAGAAGCAATAAAGCCGTTGGTTGAGGCTGACCCCTCGATAAAGGTGAAATTAGTCATTGCGGAAGTATAATCGAAGTTCAATTACACCGTCAGCTATCGAAAAGCATAGTTGACTAAGTAAAAGTCGGTGAAAAA
Organism: Arachis hypogaea; assembly: GCF_003086295.3. NCBI lineage: Eukaryota > Viridiplantae > Streptophyta > Magnoliopsida > Fabales > Fabaceae > Arachis > Arachis hypogaea. The sequence goes on along the minus strand of NC_092043.1, from coordinate 2,057,467 downwards.
AATATTTGGAGGTTGGGAAGCATCGTACGAAACTTTACCTATATGGTTTGAGGCCATGTGTCATAAGGAGCCATAAGCAGTTGTCCATTTTGAGACTATGCCTGCATATCAAGGCGATGACTTGGTAACTGATATCCGGGTGTTGCATCGAGTCTTCTGGAGTTATTACCCTTGTATTAGAGCATTCAGACATTGTAAACTAATTGTCCAAGTAGATGGGACTCACTTGTACGGAAAGTATAAAGATTGTCTGTTGGTTGCAGTTTCACAAGATGGAAACAACAATATCGTCCCAATTACATTTGCTATTGTGGAGGGAGAGACTTCTGATACATGGCACTTTTTTCTGAGTAACCTGCGACAGCATGTAGTGACTCGGGATGGTGTGGGACTGATCTCTGACCGGCACGAATCCATCAACACAGCTGTGGCCCGCAGTAACGGAGCTTGGTCACCTCCCAGAGCTTTTCACATGTTTTGCATCAAGCATATAGAGTCAAACTTTTTGAGGAAGTTCAAGGCACCGTACCTACAAAAACTTGTCGTCAATATAGGTACCCTTGTTGTAATTTGAGGTTCATTGTTAACAGGGTACTGTTAATAGTTTTTTTTGTAATTTGTCCTTTCTTATTGTATAGGATATTCGAGGACAGTTCGTGAGTACGAGTTGCGTTACCAACGTTTACGAGAACAGGGCGAGACTTACACAAACTAGCTAAACCGAATACCCTGTGAACAGTATGCATTGGCATTTGACGGTGGTTACCGATGACGACGAACCTCGTAGAATGCATCAACTCAGTCTTGAAGGGTGCACGCAATCTCCCCATCACTGCACTTGTCAAAGCCACTTTCTACAGACTCAACGAGTTGTTCACTCGAAAAAGAGCCGAGGTGGAGGCTCGGATTACTACCGGCCATATTTTTTCTGAGCTTGTGACCTCCAAGTTGCATGCAAATCAACTTGCAATAGAGATCATCCAGATGAATTGCTTCGACAGACAGAATGAGGTCTTCAAAGTGCGTGAGATGCCAAGTGGAGTGGAGTATACTGTCGACCTCCGTCGACAATGTTGTGACTGCGGTGAGTTCCAGGTGGACCAAATTTCTTGTCGACATGTGTTTGCATGTTCTGCAAATCAACGGCTGGATTGGCAGGTTTATGTTCATGAGGTGTATAAGATGGACCAAGTTCGACAGGTTTACCGAGCCAGGTTTAAGCCACTGGGGAATCCTACTATATGGCCGGCTTACAACGGACCTCGATTCGTACCGAATCCGTACATGAGACAAGTATCCAAAGGTTGTCCATGGATGACGCGCTTCTTGAACAAGATGGACACGCAAATGTTACATCGTCCTAGGCGATGTAGGCAATGTGGGGCTGAGGGACACAGCCGTAGTATATGCTGTCAGGCAGGTGGAGCAAGTGCCGGCAATAATGCTCAGTAGATTTATTGTATTATGTTTTAAATCCAAGGAGTCTATGACATTTGAGACTCTATATAACTTATCCAAGCTATAAAGTATGTTGTTTGAAACATTGTAACTGATATCAAACTACTATATGCAATGTTCATTAGAAAGGTACTTAATGATACATAGAAAAGTGTTCAACTACTTTCATGATACATAGAAAACTGTTCAACCACATAGAAAAGTACTTCATGATAAACAATAATAATACTAACTACACAAAAGCTACTTTCTCCTTGTCTACTCTATGTCGTCCACAAGATCATTGCATTTCTTGGAGATCCTTTTGAACACGGATGGCGTGTATCGCTTAGCGCTACGACGAGGTGGATCAACCCTAGGATTGTAGCCCTTCCCTGTTTCAGCTGGAGTTCGTGCCTCACCTGTGTACAACTTAATTAGTTGACTGAACAAGTATATAATATAATCAAATCAACACAAATCAATATCCCAGCAACTATAAAAGATAAGAAAATCAACCATATATGAATATAGTATAATCAAATGACCCAGCAAGTATATAAGATAAGCAAATCAACCATATAGGAATATAGTATAATCAATTGGCTAAAAATTAAAGCAATAATAGGACATGCACCATCGTAATCACTAGCAGCATCATTACTAGAATTTTGATCTTCGTCCATATCTTCATGTTTATCCTCATCGTCATCCTCGTCATATGGGGTATCAACTAGATACTCATTCGTCTCTAGTTCAGTTGTCATAGCATTTTCTTTAATTAGACCCGTTGAAACACGATGAGGGTTTTGACTATTAAGAATTCCTCTACCACCGTCACTTCTACTAGAGTCACCAAATACCAACCCTCCAATACTAACCGAGGAAGTGCGGTATGGATGCATCACGTCCAAGGAATACCTACCAGCCATGATATCAGGCTGATGGCCATACTGTGACTGGCCTGCTTCTGTCCCAAGTAACTGGCTAAAAGATGCTCCGTCTCCTGAGTCAACATGTGGAGTACCCCAATACTGCTGATGTAGAGGATATGATGTGGTAAACTGTATTTGAGGTACATATGGGTTTGAGCATTGCGGTTGTTCTTGTGTAGGTGGAGGTGGAGGTGGAGGTGGATGTGGAGGTGGTGGTGACTGTGGCTCCTGTTCTTCATTTTCATCATCCATGACTTGATTACCCTCAACATTCTCTTGACCCACACGATCTGACAAGTTCAAGTGGTTGCCATATCTTGCACGGTACCAGTACATGTAAATATCCAAGGGATGCTGTGGAGGCATGGGAAGCTCAGTAAGAATGTAGTTATACCTATTTGTCCACTGCATCACCCAAAACGAATGAGTCGTGGCCGTGGCCCAGTCAAGATTCTTAGGACCAGTCAGGACCATTCCATGTGCCTTGTCTAGATTCCGTTCCTGATGAGGAACTCCCTGAACGAAACCAAACTGTCTCCTAAACCTATCGGTTGTATGCCACTCAATGATTTCAAAAGACACCAACGGCACCGTAGCGCTCCACACAACCGAGTGCATGTAGATATCTGCAGGAATTATATCTGGATCAATGCGATCAACAGCATAAGCAAGCCACACGAACTTCGGAAAATAAGGGAAATAGATTATTACAACCCAGATAACATTAACACTCAACCCAAATCAAATACTTCCTTAATAACTACACACCTGGCCTTCTTGGAGATCATCTAAGGCTTTCCTAAAATGCTCAAGTGTAAAATATCGAAAGCGCCGGTCTCCACGCTCCCAGTTACGCCACCTAATATGACTTAATTCATTAACACAATTCGTTTTTACATATGAATATAGGACAAAACTGTAACATAATGTTACCTGTTTGCAAGCGGAAAACTGCGGGGTTCGCGAGGAACCTGCGCTAGATATGGGAGACGGATCCAAGCCCAAGTTAGCAGAAGTGTTAATGGACCATCGATTTCCTTGCAGTCAAAACGAGAAGCCCTGCATAATGACCTATACAGGTGTGCCAGGCATGCAGAGCCCCAACTGTACTGTCCGATACTACCAAAATCACGAAGCAAAGGCAGGAACTTCCAGTGCACAGATGCCCCAGACTTGTCACCAAACAAGACTGTACCAAATAATAACATAATGTGGCACTTCACGTACCTCTGCATGCTGGTTTCATCAACCAACTGTAATCTTTCTTTCAGATCTCGAAGCCAGGTCAGTTTTATGCAACTTGCTCTACAGTCCGACTTCCTAGGTGCAACCCCAAATTGCTGCAAACACTCCGCCTCTAAGGCTTCAAAACTACTTATAGTCATCCCTGTGACTGGAAGACCGTCTGTTGGAAGACCAAGGATAATAGCAACATCTTCTAGTGTCACAGCACATTCACCAACAGGAAGGTGAAAGGTATGTGTGTCTGGGTGCCACCGTTCGACTAGTGCATTTACCAGTGCTTTCTGACATTGAACTACTCCAATTTGGGAAACATGCAAGAAACTAGTAAACCGTAAATACTCCTCAACCCTATTATTGTACCGATTCGGAGGGAGTGGATGATCACATGTCAGATACCGTAAACTCTACAAAAACATATCAGAATTTAGTTAACTCATTAACAATGACTAATTTTCTACTAAAAGATAATAACTCTCTACGATATATAATTTAAATAATTTCCGCAATTAACTAAACAAGACATAATAATTCAAAATCGCGAAGCTATGATATATAATTTCACTAAATGCAATTCAAACAAAAAACTAATTATTGAAAAATAATATTAATACAGTTTATATAATTATAAAAAAAATTGAGTCTATAATTATTGTTAACTAAAAACATAATTAATTTAAGAATGAATGAGTTTATAACTAAAATTAAACTAAATTAAATAGAAGTAAATTATTCGCTGAAAGATATATATATATATATATATATATATATATATATATATATATATATATATTAATTTGCATAGATATTAATAACAGGTTTAACAGTCTGGTGGTTGTGAGTATCATTTTTCCCAGGCGGTTCGGTCAAACCGGTCTTACCGAGTTTGACCAGTTCACTCCAGATCTGACCGGTTCGTTGCCTTACATAATAACATCATCAGACCAGACCGATTTTAGATCCGGTTTGTCGATTTCTCGATCGAACCGGTCGGTCCGGTCCTATATTAATAACAATGCCCTCAACTACTCCAACATATTTATTTATTTCAATTAAAAATCAAACAACAAACAAAAATTTATTACAACAAATTCTGTCTAATTTACTCAAAATTCAATCCATTTTCAATAATTATTCAACATAAACATAATAATTAATTATAATTTCTAAATTTATTATAAAAAAATTCTAAACATATTTTATTTTTAATAATCCATCAAATTACATCAACCTAAATATTATCGTTAACTAAAAAGTTCGCTAATCAACTACAACTATACATATACACATATATACACTCAACAATAAATTCCTAAGTTCTAACCATAATCACAATCTTAACTTATATATGTTTTTATAACAATAATAACATTAACTCTCTATAACATATAATATTTACTTCATTCAAATATATATGCCTAAATTTTTAATAATAATAATAATAATAATAAATCTGAAGTATAAAAAAATTAAAAATTAAAGTTACATAATTAGGGTGGCTGAGATAATGTATAATATGAAGTTCAGGACGATCAACATCTTTATAATTTTGTTTTTTTGGCATTATGAATTTTTTTTACAAGCTTGAATGAAGAACAATAGGGTTGGAGGCTGAAGAAGAAGAAGAGAGAAAAGGAATTGCTGGTGGGGTTTTTGAAAGAGATTCGGAGGGAGTGAGTATGGTCCAGGAAGCATGCTGTATAAGTGGGCACCATCCTTGGAGGAACGACAGCGTGCCACGTGGCCTTTACCGCACAAATTGGACGGTCCAAGTTGCTCCCTCTAATCGGACCGTCCGAGTTCTCCAACTCCTTTGATCCGATTTCTCCTCCCCTGACACCACATACAGGTAAAACACGTGTGTTCTCTATAACGAGGCAACACACCAAACTCTCCTCCATATTAAAAATAAAAAATGCTTTATAGGACTGCAGTGTCACGATAACAATTAAAGTAAATTTTATAACACCTTAATCAACATTTCTATGAAGTTTTTTAGTTCAATCGTTATTCACTTTGGTTTAATTTTTAAGTTTATGTAAAAAGTTTACATTATTACCAACCATAAATTTTTCATTCAATTTCTGAAGTAATAATACCTGATTGAATGTCAACGAAAATTATTTAAAATTTATACTATATAAAAGGAACTGAGTTTAAATTTGTCAATAAAAATTAGACTACAGTCTTATCATAATCAAATCTAAATATTAAATATATTATTCTTTTTCCTTTTCTAAAATGATTAAAAAAATACCATATTTGTTATAGACAAATGACAACTACTTTGGATATTCCCTTTAAATGAATTTTATATATAACTAAAAATTAAAATTTAGAATAATTTATTCATATCTAACTAAAATCCTAAAATTTAAAAAGTATACACTAAAATTGACATAATTTATAATTTAATAGAATAATATATATGATATATAAAAAGACCAACTATCAAAATTTATATTGTTTAGCAAAAAAATAAACCAACATCAAATTTAAGATTCCAAAACAAAAAAATAAGCCAACTAAATTAAAATTAAAGAATTTAAAATAGCATATAAATAATAGTCTTGAATAGTGCTAATTAAAAATTATATGGAAAATCTATAATAAACAATTTTCATTATGACAAATTTCATCATCCAAAATAATTATTTTTGTAGCAGTTTTACCTTTACACCATCTTCTTCAACCAACTTTTTTATTTTGACATTAGATGTCACATATCGCTCCATCTTATTTTTAAAATTGTGTTCTACACCAGATGTAGCCCTTTTTTTTGAGAATTAAGCCTACGTTTGTTTTTGAGAATAAGACAAAACAAAATACAAAAAATAAGACACAAATGACAGAGACACAAAATTTACACTACAACAAATAAGGATTTTCGCAACGGTCGAAAAACGTTGTCATAGATCAAAAAACCATTTCTAAAACCTTAGGCAATGGTTTGACAACAATTTTTGACATGTGGTATATGCGGCCGTTGCCAATGCTCATAAGCAACGGTTTTTTACCTAAGGCAACGGCAACCAAAAAAACTATTGCCATAGTGACTGGCATAGACAACGGTTTTGACAACCATTTTTAAACAACGGTTTAGTACCGTTACTAAATAGACAACGGTTTAGAACTGTTCTCTTTCATGACGGAAAAGTTTAAAATCATAACTGGATAGGCAACGGTTTCAAGCGGTTGTAGTTTTGTTATTCCCAAAACCAACGGTTTAAAAGCGTTGCCTTCGGTGTTATTTTTTTGCAACGGTTTAAATACCATTGCTCTTTTATAGCTGCCTTTGGCAACGATTTTAACACCATTTCCTTTTGTAATTTTTGACAACGATTTTTTTTAATTATATAATTTTTTATTTATAATAATTTTCTCATATTGCATTGAAATTAATTCCAACTATTTTTTTAATTTAGTGTCAATAAATAACCTTAACTATTTGAATCAAATTATTAAAGAAAACTAATTGAACATATACCATCAAATTTGATTTATAAAGTATTATGTAAGATCCACAATCACATTATATCATTATTACAAAATACCATAATATTAGTCTAAGTCATAACTACTAATTATATCATTATTTTTCAAAATATTATAATACTAGTCTAAGTTATAACAACCTCGAACTATATCATCTAATTTTGCAAAAAATACAATAACAAAAGAGAGTTGAAATAGTTAAGTAACAAATACATTTATCATCATCATGTCCACAAGTTCATGACTTTTACTCTCTAACATTTACTCTTCAAAATTTGTGACCTTAATTAAATTCGTTTTTCCCTTCAACATGGTTTTTCGGTAAATAAAATAAGAAATAGTAAATTAAATATAAAACTACACATTTCTAATACTAATAATGTTTAGACCAACAATAAGTGATTTTTCTCATCAAGAGCTTATTAATTCTAAAGGATTCATAGAAGTCAACCACTAATGCTGAAAAAAACATCTCAAACAATTATAAAACTAACAATTCGTATCTAACAAAGTATGCAAAAAAGCTTAATATCATTCAATCACTGAATGTTCTTAATAATTAAATCTTCAAAAGAAATCAAAGAGATAACATGTTAAATTATTTATCTATAGTGTAGTTCAATTTCTAAGATGGTAGCAACTACAAAGAGTGATGTAGTTAAATGCTTAATACGGTACTCTCAATAGCTTGTGTTTTGTCGTTACCTAGAAAGTGCTTAAATTAGTACTTTTGAGCTACGACTTGCATGCCTCAATAATTAGATGGGAAAAACAAGAAAAAATTTAAAAGTAATAGAAAAAAAATCAAGATAACCATAAAATTATACAATATATAATTAATCAACCTCAATATATATTATAACGAAAAAGAGAGAAAGAACTAATACTGATGGATCGATTTTGAAAGTGTCCTGATGATGTGACTGAGTATAAACTGCCACTTCCGACTCCTACCAAGACTTCCAATTTATCCCAACAAAATTCAAAACAAGAGAATAAAGATAAAAAGACTAAGCTAAGAGTGAAAAAAAAACATAATTGAAAAAGAAAAAAAATCACAAACAACATTTTTAGTTTACATTTTTCAATTCCAATAGATATATAAATTAAACTTCACCGGAAGGAGTGAATCTAAAGATAGAAATATAAATCTTTATCTTATTATTCATTTTATATATATAAATATCATACAAATCAAAAGATATATGCAAACATTTCCTGCTTTCAATCTTCTAATTTTATGAATTTTTTTTGTCACTACTTGATTGTAATACTCTAATTTTAAAGAGACAAACTACAATAGTAGCAAAAAAAAAATGGAAGGTTTTCTTAGTAGCTATTTGTGCCATGTTTTGAAAACCAAAAAAGAAAGAAGTACGCTAATATAAGAAACATCAAATTAGAAAACTAATTGTGTCATGTTATGAAAACCAAAGCTAATTTGGTATTAAGAATACGTATGCTCCTAATTTGGTTGTACTAGTGCCAATGCCATTAGGGAAGATTTCTTTAGTAATTCCATAAAATTATACAATTTATCAGTACATGCCATTAGATAAGAACAATAGCATAAACTAAAATTTTATAGCCTTCAAAGCTAAATTCTTTAAACTTTATAATCATTTTCCTACCATTAAATCAAGCTAGTTAGTATTTAGATTTGATATTCCATAGTTTTATTCCACCAAAGCAAATAAAAATTGTGCTAACTTCCCAACAACACGATGAAGCTTTGCAACTACTGAATATATATTATTTATAAAAATATAATTAACTTTCAAGTTAAACTATATATTGTGCATACTTATACCAATTCCAAAGCCGCATTTGTGTAAGGAGAATAATCAAAATATAAGTAATGTGATTAAGTAATAAAGGTAAAATAAAAGTGTAAAATTATAAAAAAAATATAAGTAATGTGATTAAGTAATGAAGGTAAAATTACATTATTTAGAATGAAAGTATAAAAGTTATTTATTTATAAAAAAATTAATTTATTTAGAATAAAAGTGTAAAATTATAAAAAAATGATAAATAATGTAATCAAGTAATGAAAGTAAAATTACATTATTTAGAATGAAAGTATAAAATTTATTTATTTATAAAAAAATTACATTACTTTAGGCATAAAATTATAAAAAAATTAATTTATTTAGAATGAAAGTGTAAAATTATAAAAAAATATAAGTAATATGATTAAGTAATGAAAGTAAAATTACATTATTTAGAATGAAAGTGTAAAAGTTATTTATTTATAAAAAAATTACATTACTTTAAGAGTAAAATTATAAAAAAATTAATTTATTTAAAATAAAAATAATGTAATTAACTGTAATTTACTTAGATGTGATTAAAAAATAATTGAATACTATGTACAGTAAAAAAAATTGATATTATTGAAGGATAAAATTAAAATTTATTTCTATGTATCGTTTTTTTCCCGCCACCAATTCTATTAACGGATCCCTAACGGCATGACAACATTGAGTCAATTTTGAAACGCTAGGAACTTAAATAGGACGATTGAAATGTTAGTGATAACTTTGAAACTTACCCCAAACGCTGGGGACAAAAACGATACTTTACTCTTATTAATATATCTAAAAATATTAATCGCATCAAAAAATATTAATTTGTACCTTCGATGTCTTAAACATTGTAATACCTTAACTTTTAGCACCTCATGATCATACTAAAAGTCCAGGCGTTATTTACCTCTAAACCTTTTTATTCTATACTATGTTTATTTAATTTTGAGCCTTCGTGAATACGAACAGAATATATATATATATATATATATATATATATATATATATATATATATATATATATATATATATATATATATATATATTCACATAGCTTTATATAGATAGACTTATTTCAAAGAGCTTCAATTACAAGTCCTACCCCTCTAAAAACCAAAATAATAATCGACGAGGGGAAAATAAATTCTAATAACTCAAATTGTGAATATAATCTTCTATGCTTCTGTAGCTCCGCATTAAACCTTCGCACCTGTAGCTGAAAGGGGTGAAAATAAGGGGTAAGAATTGGGGAGTTCTTAGTAGGATCGGGGTTAGATGTTTAGTTCATTTTATATATATTTGGTTAGCAACAACAGTCAACAAAGTACAATCCAATTTAACAATTATAGAACACAAATTTCAAACAGTCATTTAGCACACCCACAATCACAAAAAACACACTCACAAACAAATATGCGCATACAAGTATGATGCATCTCTATCCTAGTGTAGGTAATGAGCTCATTTGTCGGTTTCGACCTGCTCCCGACGTAACTCAGCAACATTTGTCTGAGTTTAGTTTCCAGTGTCATAACCTCTGTAAGCAACCTCTGTTTTACAGGTATGACTCTCTTGAGCTGATGTATACAAACATAACTTCTGTCTTACAGGTGAGGCTCTCTCAAGCCAATGTATGTATCGATAACCTCTGTAAGCAACCTCTGTCTTACAGGTGCGACTATCCCCTGAATTGGCTGATGTATCTATGGAAAGCAAATCTCGATGGACTCACCACCATATTTCTAGTCATTTCCAGCAGGTAAACAATCATCTCATTAATTTTCTCAAAATACCACATCACAACAGTATATAAAACTAATAAAACAACCACAGATGAGCTATTCCTCATAGCCAAACCAACAAATCACAAGCAACCACAATAATTCAACATAAACTCATTCAAACTCAAACAATAATCAACCAAATCAACATTCACTTATCAAATTCACATCTAATTATTATAAAAATTACCAAACTCTACCTCCGTACGAAATCAAAACCACAGAAATTCCGAAGAAACTTTTCGACTGAACTGCTGAAGAAGAAAACGTCAGAAACCGTCTGTGCTTCATAAAACTCTAATTGGCCAAACCAAAAAAAAAATGAAAATTACGTCATTGTCAACTTTTGCCCAAAAAAATAACACCAAAACATAAAAAAAAGGATACAAACATTTTTATCAGATTAAATTTTTTATTAGAATTACCGATCACAAGAAATCGAAGCGAAGTTTTTGAGAAGTCCACAGTTTCTTTCTTCTCTCTCGGTTCTATCTCTCTTGTACCACTCAAGAATGAAGCATGCAATGCTAATTAGGTGTTAATGATCATGATTTATGGAAAAGGTTACACATAGGAGTTTAAGTGTCATGAATATATCAATATGTATATGTACACTTACAAGCTACGTTTCTTTTCTTTCTTTTGGTTATATGTATATACATATGCATATAAGTAAGTTTCTTTTTCTTCTTCCCAAATGGCTTCGGCCACTTCCTTTTTTTTTTTTCTTTTTTTTAATAATAATAATAATAATAATAATAATAATAATAATAATAATAATAATAATAATATTTTTTTATTTTTTAAAATATCTTATTATAATAATAAAAATAATTTAATAAATTTAATAAATTTTAAACTCAATGTTTCATAAAATTTTATTTAATTATTTTTAGAAGAATAATTTTCTTTAAATAAAATAATAAATTATTATTTAATTTTTCAAAAATTCGAGGTGTTATATTCCACTCACTTTACAAAAATTTTTGCCTTCAAAAATTGATGTAAAACGAAAAATATTTCATACCACTTCACTTTTTAAACACATTTAAGAAAAAAACAAAAATATCTCAGCATATATACATATATACAACTTTCAAATACTTTGATAGTCATATGGCATAAAGATACAAGGGTAAAAATGTGGTTGCAAAGCAAAAGTAACAAGGGAGGTTCGATGCAAAAGATAACATAGTTTAATCATGTGATGATAAGGCAAGACAATGAAATGTTATAAAACATGCATGGGGTTGAAACGACGTGCTTAATGTCCATGAAACGACGTGCTTAATGTCCACACACTAATCTAATCTCACACTAACTTCAGGGTTTCAATTCCCAAACTTCAACATGAGGTATATTCACCACTCCAAAATATACTTTAACAAATTGATTATTTGTGAATTTCTCAACCTCATCAAATACTTCGCAATCTATTACTAGTAAAAAAATCTAACTTCCGCAAACTTCTTCACGGGACTCAAAACCCCAACATATCCTGTGACGTCGTACGCTTACAAGCTCTACCTTTTGTGTTCATGAAACGCATCATAAAAAACTAACGCACCATTTGCTATGTATAACGGTCGCACGTAACATCAAAACAAATCTCAAGTCACTCAAAAAGATATAATACCTCAGAAAAAGGACAAGTAACTCAGACAAAATTCACAAAGATTTCAATAATTCACTTTTACGTATATAGTAATTGTTTAGTCAATTTTTTTTATTTGTAGAATATATTATTTATTTGTTTAAATAATTCTAAATATTTACTTATTTAAATATACATATATATCAATTCACATATTTTAATTATTTTAAAATTTTTCGATTATGATTTACTTTTAGTCTATAATTATTTAATAATTTTTTTATTTTATTAATAACACCATATGTATAATAATTTTCATAAATCATTGTAATTTTCTTATATATATATATATATTAATTTTTAACCAATAATTTTTTTATTCTGAGAATATATTTATTTTATTAAATGATTTTAGATATTTTTAAATATCATTGTATCTGTAATCTTCATAAATTATGATAATTTTTTTATTTATGTATATTAATTAACATATTAATTATTTAATTAATAGAAAGGTTTAAGTTTTAATGTAGTGTAATTATTATATATAAGGAGGAAGCATTTCGCTTCTTCCACATTAATATATCACCGCAAAATAGTTAAAAAAAGAAAAAAGATATAATACTAAATAAATAAATAATTGTCTAATAATATAAAGTAAAATTTTCGTATTTTATAGAGAATGATATAATCCCTAATGTATTCATTATATAAAATAAGTAAGTTAAATTTATTATCAAAATTTAAATCGAACTAAAAATATTATTGAATGTATAAATTTTTTAATAAATATTATTGTTGATTTATTGGTATCCAATTATTAACTATTTTATTATTTGTTTACAATTATTTCATAGTTAATTAAAATAATTGTCATATCAAAAATAATATTTATTATTTACAGTTTTTTTAACTTAACTATTTTATTTTTTACTTAGTTATACTAAGAGAAAATAAAAATAGAAATAAAAATAACTTAAAAACTGAAAAAGAAAGAAACTTCATATTCAAAAATTTAAAAATAACATATACAAGAAGAATAGTCGTAATATATGAATTGAGGCAACAATTTAAATTTAAATTAATCTAAAACTAATTTAATCAAATACTAATATTAAAACTAAATTACTTAAAATAATATTTAATCTATTCTAATCCTTAGACACGTATAGATTAGAGTAATTCTCGTAACGACAACTAACTGAAACAACATCATAAATTCGAACATTTAGAATTCATGCAAATTCAAATCATCCCATTGTTAAATAAGTTTTATCATCTACTATCTATGTAATAAGTAAGGTATAGAATTGTCACACCAAAAAACTGAATTGACATTTATTTCCCTCAATGACATTGCATTGATACAAAAGAAGACCAGTAGTTTCTAAAAAAATCACAATATGATAAATTATTTTAATTACGAAAAGTTTAAAAAAAGAAAATTTGAATATAACACCAATAATTGAAATTGCGTTTTCGAGTTTGACATGAATTACCAAAATAGAACTTAAATTGAGAAAATTTAATTTAATTTTGTACTCTACTTCAAAAATTTTTGGACAGACGTAGAAAGCATAGAGGTGATGAAAGTTGAACTTGTTCTACAAAGCTCTGTGGAAATAATTCCTCAATTAAAAATTGAGTTCCTCCCAAGGAAACTAATTTTATCCACATGCCATTAGGTTGGTCATAATATGTGAATAGATCCAACCATCATTTAGTAAAATAGAGTACTTTACTGCCACTTCGTTAAATACTTATATCCATATAATTAGAACCTGAATAAGTGAATACAACTCAAGATGATATTTAATGGATATGGTACATTGTAAACGATTGCGGCAAAAGACAATGGCATTGGAACATTAGACGAAAAGAATAAATTGAAGTAAGAATAATCATTAAATTATAAAAAAATAATATAATATAATGACTATAAAAAATACCATAAAAAATTATAAATTGTACTATAAAAGGATCAACTTCGATCAATTTCGATGAGAAACGAAAAAAGCATTCTTATTCTATAAAGTAGTCAAGAAAGAATAATAAATTAAAAAAAATTGACTCTCAGATCTAGGCTCATGAACCAACAAAAAAAACTATATATAACCTTTAGAAGAAATTAATTATTATTATAATTTTTTATTATTTATATCAATATCAATTTGTCTTAATGCACGTTAGTATCATATATTTGGCGTGATGAAAACACCATTATCATATATACATTTTTATCATAATTAGAATCATAAATTTTTATTTAAACTTTTTAAGATAGATATTAATATTAAGTTGTTGAAAATTACGCCCAGTTTAAAATTATATTACAATGATAAAAATTAAAATAATTGATAATTAATATAATTAAAATGATTGAAAATATTTATAATTAACAATTGACAATTACATAATTATTTATTAAATACTAATTTATTGTATAATTATAAGAAATTTTTTTTAAAATAAATTGAAAAAAGAGAAATATACATATTGGCATAAGAATGCTCCATGTCAGCATTTTTGGTGCGAGAATGTTACCTGTTGTAAGATATTATAATAATATTACAAATTATTTAAAATTATACTAATTATTCGGCTTTTAAATTTTAATGCTGTTGTTCTAGTGGTGTTTTTTAATAGAGTTTGGTTTTAATGTATTTATAGTATAAAATATTTTATATATTTGTGCAAGGTAGTTATTTTCATTGATATGACATTACGTAATTGAATACACATGTAAAATTACTAATAGTGTATTAAAGTTAAATTTTTCTTAATAATGTGAAAATTTAGTGTACTTTTTATATGTAGATACCACAAATTTAACCTTTTAGATTTGTGGTTTTTTATTTTTTTAATATATAAATTTAAGAGTTAGATTTAATTCTTTTATTTGAAAATTTTTTAAATATATAAATTTAATTCTCTGATTTGTATTTCAGTATTAATTTTTTTTTAAATATGCTAATCAAACTCTCCAATTTATATTACAATAAACAAAAATTTACTTCACCATAAATTGGACCTCCAATTTATTATTTAAAATTAAAAAATTAAAATCTATATAAAAAAATACACCAATTAATCATAATACTGATTTACATATTTTTTTTCCATTTCTAAAAAAATAGCTAACTATTTTGCACATCTAACTGATTTTATTAAAAGATATTATTCATAAATGTTAATATTTTATTCTTATTAATCACGTATATCTTTTATTATACCTAAATATATTAAACAAATTCAAAACACCTAAACTAACATATTCGCTAATCACATACATCATTCTAATTACATACATACCTAAATATTAATGACATTACAGCAGTGAAACATATTATGGTTTAAGAACGCCTATCTATAAATAACATATATTTAGGATTTTTTCTTAAACTTAAGATGAAAAAAAACAAAGAAAACAGAAAGAAACAAAACATCACCTAAGAATTATTTAGTTTGGGTATGATCCCTGCATAAATATACTTTAAAAACTTTCCAAGGCATAAAAAGTTTCACATATTATGGTCAGGAAATTTATTTGCTTCTCTTTGACTTTTAGTCAACCGCAACTCTTTATTTCAGTTCCAGTGCATAATGCATGATTTTTTTTTTTAATCAGCAAACATTTTGAATCCCAATTTTCATTTCTATCATGAATAAAATTATATGCACTTTCTTACCATGGTCTCAAATTTACTATCACCCACGTATAGGGCCGCACAGATCAAATAGGACCCAATATTATTAAAATTTCGATTCAATTCACACTAATATCATCGGATCAAATTAAATTCAATATTAACATTTTTATATTTAGATCCAATTCACACATTTACGGATATGATCGGATCAGATATATAAAATATCTGAATAAAAAATAAAAGAATATTTCAAAATAAAAAAAAAGGTGTTGAGAAAATTACCAATAAATTCTTTCTGCGTTACAAGAAGTGGTTACGTGTGGATTCTTTTAGTTGTTAATGACAATACGAGAGATAACAAGAAAATAATATTAGTGCTCATTTGCTTTCTTTGTTTTGGTTTACTTGTTGTCCTTATTTGCTCCACTCTTTTGTGTTGAGCTCTTATTTCAAAAAAAAAAAGACAAATAGGTTCTTGATTTTTAAATTTGAAGACATATAAATTCTTGAATAATTGAAAATACAAAAGCATCCATCACCTTCTAAAATATGAGACATTTAAGTTCCTCTGTCCAAAATATATAAGGACAAATTAGTCTCTCGAAAAGACTTAGATGTCTCACTTTTTAAAAAGTGAGGGACGTTTTTGTATTTTTAATTAGTCGAGAATTTATTTGTCTTTGAGATAAAAAATCAAAACAGCCAAACTCGATTTAACATAGTTCTATGTAAATCGAAACAGCCAAATTCGATTTATGCATGCATGGTTACATTTCAAAGTAAATTGTAACACCCTAACTATCAAAATGTCACACTTCTCGATGCGCCACTTTGATAGCTCGGGTATTACAACGACTCTTAAAATATTTAATACTAAAATATGAGCCTATTTAAAACTTATACCGAACTTTTCAAAACATACATCCATACTTACATTACAAATTACAATACTCACAAAGAATACATATATATACATATTATTAATTTACAAGCATTGCATAATCAAATTCCTATCCCTCTTATAAAAACTTGTAAAGATAAAAGTGAGAAAAAAAAATAACTAATACAACATAAAATATCATTTGAACAGAAAAGAAATAAAATAAGCTCCTCTGAACTTTGTTGTCCATGACCTGAAAAAGAAAAGACCTATAGGAGAGTGAGAACATCATCCTTGCTGGTTCTCACTATGGGGTTAGGGAATTATTATAACAAGATACATGAAAATAAAGTTGTTTTTAAAATACAGTAATTAATAACCGCCTTATGCATCTTTTCAAAACCAAAGATTTAATATTCAAATTCGAAATCCTTTCTGAAAGAGAAAGTTGTTAATTTATCAAAAATCCAAAAGCCTTTTAAAAGTTTTTCCTAAACAGCATGAATGACCAAGCTGTTCCAAGCATAGGTTCATTAAATCTATGTTGAACCAGTTTAGTTTTTCATACTTTTCTAAACCAAAAACAAAAAAATCAAACACGGCCTTCGGTCCATCTCATAATCAACCACGGCTCTAGGCCCAAACAAAGCAATCCATAGCCAATTCACCACAAATTCAACCAATTTCAGTCACAAACACAAGTAAGGAGGTTCAAACACAATCAAAGCAGTTACATCAAGTATAGCAATTAGCAGTTAAACATAATTATTCACATAGGCAAACCACATATACAATAAACACACCCAATCAATGTCACATAGATGCAAATGATGCATGCCTGTCCTACTGGCCATGAGCTCACGCGTCGGTTATGTTGCCAGACCTGACTCGAATAAGTGGGATTAAACCACCATCCTTATCCGTAGGTTCCATAAATAAGCGGGATTAAACCACCATTCTTGTTCGGAACACACAAGCGGGATTAAACCACCGTCCTTGCCTCCAAAGTAAGTGGGATTAAACCACCATCCTTACTGGATACACAAAACAATATGCAAGCGGGATCACACCACCATCCTTGCTAAATAATTTATCAATACGTGAGAGGGATAAAACCACCATCCTCACGACAGACGGGAGAAAACCACCATCCTTGCACAACGGTCTACGCACTGAGCAAGCGGGATTATACCACCATCCTTGCCAGGCCAGAAACCCTCATCATATTCTCAGTAATATTCACAATTAATCAGGCTCAAATTCTTATTTCATTAATCATTTTTAGCCCACTTACTTTCAAATAACAAATGTATTAAAGAACCACTTTTTCTCAAATCAATTTCCTTTCTCAACAAAGTCACTTTTTGCAACATCTTTCCAAAACTCCCAAATGACTTCAAAACCATGCCAAATTCAAAATCTCTTCTAAACTACTCAAAATCAATCATTTTCAAACCATTCGCTCAATCACTTTAAAATCAAAAGTTATTAATTAAAATCCACAGCAAGGTCTTAAGACTTTAGAGGAAAAATAACCTGATTTCCATAAATTCAGTAAAGATTCACAAAAATCATTATTTCCTTAATTTGAGTTATTCAAAGGAAGTTTTTAAACCGAATCAAAACCAAATCATGTGAATTAAAAATTCCGAACCAAGTTAAAATCCAAAACCAATCTCAATTTCATTCTTAAAACTAATTCTTTCAACCTTTTCCAAAAACATCATAAAACAACAATCAAAGTCCATTTTCTTCTAAATTCATCAAAACTCCTCTGAACGAATTCCTTAAGTCCAATTCAAAACATAAACTCTTTTTATAGATAAAATTGACCTTAGGACATAATACTTTTCTTAAGTGATTTAAAATTGTAAATTAATTCTTTTTCTGAATAAATTAAACTCAAGACATATGTTTTTCTCAATTAAATTAAATTCGAAACGTACTATTTACGTAATAAATCAAATAATACGATTTCTCAAGTTCAAACTTTCTAAATAATATTTCAAATAAAGTTTCAGATTTTATAGAAAATTCGACCGCACCTTCCTTAAAACTTGGACTTTGCCACCCTTTTTAGGTCCCAACCAAACCAATCCTCAACCCTTTCTAACGGGTTCAAAACCGAATCAATTTCCAATAAAATGAAATTCATTCTTTCAAGTATTAAAATCATTTCAAAACCAAACCAATTAAAAGTCTCCAATTTAACAAAATTAGACAATATTCCAGTCAAACATACAACCATATTCATCCAAGACAAATCAGACAATTCATAGACTTACATAATCACCAGAAAAGTATTTCGCTCATCATATCAATTTATAACAATTCCACTTTAAAATAAATTAGTTTTATAAAAAGCCCCTACCTCGATAAGTTGAAAACATAACCCAAAACGCGTCAACAAAACCTTTTCTCTCAACCCAAAACTAACAGCAACCGCAGACTCAGTCCCTGATCACTTTCACAGCACTCACAACAACTTAAAAGTGACACGCAAAGCTTATAACACGACCATACGTTACCAGAACCTCAGAGTTTACAACCAAACATAATAGAATACTAACGCAGGGGTGTTTGAAACATAAAACTTACTTTAATAAGAACGAAACAGCAGCGATTACTGAACCAGTTTGGCGACAGCCCCGGTAGTCATCTCAAGCGACAGCAGTGACTAGAACTCCGGCGACGCCAACTATTACAAACATGCAGCGATGAAAAAGCTTCCGGAAACTCAAAAGGAATGAAAACCAACTTAAAACTCTTACCGGCAGTGTTTTCCGGTGACGGCAGCAGGGTTTTGAGCCGCAGAGGCAGCGTGGAGCTCCCTGGCGGCGGCTGAACGCGGCGACGGTGGCAAAACCGGCTTCTCCCCTCCCGTGCGCACGCACTCCCATCAGTCTCTCTCTCTCTTCTACTTCACTTATGGCTGACAGCAACGCGGAGAGGACGACGATGACACGGCGACTAGGCGGCGTGATCCACTCCTCCTCGCAGCTCTCTCTCTTTGTTGCTGACTTGAGATGGCGGCTCGTGGTGGATGGGCAGCGAAGGCGACTTCCTATAGACGGGGATGCAGCACGGCGGCGAGGAGCTGGCGCGGTGGTAGGGCGCGGTCAGCTCCCCCCTCTCTTCCACTCTTCTTTCTTTCCTTCTTTCTTTTTCTTTCTTCATGGCTGTGTGCTGTGTGGGTGGTGTGTGTTGTGTGAGTGGGTTAGCGTTAGGTCAAATAGGGTTTTGATTTGGGGATTTTGGGTTTAATTAGAGTAGATTAATTTTAATAAAATTGGGGTATAGATAGTATTAATTTAAAATCTAATTAAATCCTTAAAATTACTTTAAAGTATTATTTGTTGTATCAAAATACTAATTTGATTCTCAATCAAATACTCTAATTGAAAATATAAGATAATATAATTAATTTTTTTACTCTGAAAACTTAAGGTATTAAATTATGAAAATATAAATTATTTAAATTAAATCATATAAAATTTTTATTATTTGACAATTACTAACTTTATATTTTAAATATAGAGAATAACTCAATAATTATAAAATTAGATAAAATCCTAATTTAAATAGTCAAACCACATTATTTTTGAATTTCTAAAACTTTAAATTATAAATAGAAAAATAATCCATAATTATAGAGTTTGGATAAAAATCCTTAATTTATTTCAAATTCAATTAATCAAAACTGCCTTTAATTATTTTCAATAAAATAATTTCTGAAATTAAAATTATAAATAAATATATAATTTGAAATTAGTTCAAAATAGAATTTTTTAAAAGTTATGGGTCTTACAAAAATCGAATTAGTCCCATTCGATTTATGCATGCTTGGTACATTTCCAAGTAAATCAAAGTAGTCAAATTCGATTTACCTCTATCGAAATTACCATGAATAAATCGACACAAGTCAGGTCGATTTACTATAGTTTCAGCAACATATATAAATGGATGTAAGATAATTCGATTTAGTATGGGCCAAATGTATATAAATAGTTGTGGAATGTGAATTCTTCTTTATAGCGAGCCCCACAATGGCTAGTGATGAGAGTTTCTTAGTTTTGGTGCACTATAGAGGGTCGATTAAGAAAAAAACACATTCCGGAATTAAGTTTACTGATAAGGATCCGCTTAGTATTTTTGTGAAACCTTCGACGAGTTTCACCGAGTTTCAGGAAATTATAATCCAAAAACTGGTGCTGCAAGGTGTGAAATGGGTGGAGAAGTTATTCTACAGAATTTTGATTTCTGTTTTATGGGATGATGTGAAGTATGATTCGTTCGTAATAGGTAGTGATAAAAATTTGCAAGTTTTGTTCCATTGTCGTCGGCAATTCCCGGAGGTGAGGACCCCTGAGTTGTTGGCCAAGCTTGTGGATCGGATGTGGTTTCTAGTTCATGATGTTCTAACCGAAGTTCTCAGCCTTTAGGCACGACAGCCTGCTCTAGTTCGAGACCCGTTGGTGCCTCTTCATCTCTGCTTGTGATTGAGCCTGAGGTAGTTTTGGTGGCCTCTTCGTCCTTTATTGCTGATCTAAACTGCACTCATGATAGAGAAAGGGTTTACACTGGGCCCGTAGTTGATGTTGCGATTATGATGGCCTGCATTGATGTTGTAATATTAGAATCCCGATAGGGTGGAGCATCAAATGGTGTGGAAGATGTATTTCAGGATGAGGATGATGATGGTGTGGATCCCTCCACGAACTAATAATCAATTCCACACCTCGTGGCCAAAGGCCAGTGAAAGGCATCAAACCCGCTGGGCCTAAAACTCGGGAACGGCCAGAAGATCCAAGACTGTAGGAGCTGCAGTGGTCCTGTCAACTTAACCACGTGCTTGTCGGCCACACGGCATATGTAATGAACCAATTCCCAGTACGTCATGATCATACTGGAAATCAAATGTCACCAATTTATTCACCTAACACTTTAGCTATTTATTATTTAGCCTGTAATCGTATTAGCGCACTATTGAATTTTTGGAGAAAAACTTTTACTTTTTAAAAAAGATTTGCGAGGGCAGCTAATTGAACATACACAAGCCATAATAGGGAATCAAGTAAAGCATACACAAAGCCAACATTATACATAAACATGACATATAGCATAGATCATACATACATATAAAGGTGCTATCATATATATCATAGGTTAGCGTACAACCCTTCATATTTTGCTACTATATACAAAATCAATACTCCGGGCCCTAGTCCATATAGGAAACCCCTAAGCTGACGCCCGAAACTAGCCTAGTCAACTATGTACACCCTATTTTCTCAGTGAATCTAATCAAAAGTGAGAGACTAACACAAAAGCTAGGCTAACACAAAAAACTACCAAAAGGTACAACCTCAGCTCCCAAGCGTCATCAATCATCATCAGAGGAGAACACAATCACGTCAGAACACTCCTCAGGATCCTCGTCCTCATCATCAGATATCTTAATAATCTTTGGAGGGGCGCTGGCACTCGTACTACTGGTCTGACCAACACTCGTCGGTCCACTAATAGAGGCAGTGAGTGGCTCCTCAGAAGATGGATCGAATGAAGATATTGAGATCTGCTTTACTGAGATATCCTCATCTGGTACATGTTCTAGTATATGCTCCTTCATAGGCTCAGGCTCAGGGTCCACCTGATCCGCAGGCTAATTGGGTGAAATGGAGTGTCCGGGTAGAGCCAATGCAGTAGGAACTCGTAGGGCATATCGGGGCTAAACTGTGGAGTGTCAATCGGATGACTGAAGGGGTGATTGCGCAGAATGTACATACGGGTCCTAATCTCTGCACCTACTACGTAAAACCTATGCTGTACAATGCCCTCATATATATAGGAAGGGTCTATCTCGTAAAATATAACTCCGGTCTCCATCTGAAGGAAAGGAAGAAAAGGGGTAAGAACTAGGGAGTTCTTAATAGGGTCAGGGATAGTTAGTTTAGTCAAGATTACCACAGTTCAAGTAATTCATAAAGAAATATATAAGTATCAGAGAGAAGTATCTAATCACCACAATTAAGAGTAATAGTAAGGAATGCATAAACACAGAAAGACAATCACAAACAATTTCACCGTATCAAGTAAAATGCAAATGCACAACAAAGATGATGCATGTCTAGCCCTATTGCAGGTAATAAGGAGCTCATTTGTCGGTTTTGACCCGCACCCGACGCAATCCAACTCGTAAGTCAGATAAGGCATTCCAACGGCATAACCTCTGCAAGGTTTTAACCTCTTGCAGGCGCTGATTCTCTAGCTGAAATATGCCGAACATGACATTTGCAAGTACTTGCAAGCGCTGATTCTCCAGCTGAAGCATGTGCCCCTTTCTCCTGGAAGGCATTCCATATATACGGGTATCCCCGTACAATCATTCGTACATAAAGCCCACGACTTAACATTTTCACATTAACATTATAATTATTTACTTTCTGTCACCCTCTCGTGACCTTTTAATCATTTCAAAAGCACACGTGCTGATTTATCTTCTCTTTTTTTTAAATAAAAACCAATCTCCTTTTCATCTTTAAAACTAATTCTTTAACCTTTTCCAAGATATCACAAAATGAAATCATTCAATAAAAATTAAATTACTTTTAAAGTTCACTAAAACTCCTCCAAATGAAATCCTTGAGTCAAGTTCAAAACACACTACAACAAATAAGGGTTTTCGAAATGGTAAAAAACGTTGCCGTAAATAAAAAATCGTTCCTAAAACTTTAGACAATGCTTTGGCAACGGTATATGCGGCCGTTACCAATGCTCATAGGCAACAATTTTTTACCTAAGGCAACGGTAACAAAAAAACCGTTGCCACTATTACTGGCATAAACAACAGTTTTGAAGGGAAATTTTAAACAATGGTTTCGAACCATTACTCGATAAGCAATGGTTTAGAACCGTTCTTATTAATGATCCAACGGTTTAATACCGTAACTGGATAGGCATCGGTTTTAAACTGTTATAATTTTATTATTCACATAGCCAACGGTTTTAAAGCATTACCGTTGATGTCATTTTCGGCAATGATTTTAATACCATTGCCATTTTATAGTCATCTAAGACAACGGTTTTAAAGCGTTACCATTGGTGTCATGTTTTGGCAACAGTTTTAACACCATTGTCTTTTGTAACTTTTGACAACGATTTTTTTGTAATATATAATTCTTTATTTACAATAGTTTTCTCATGAATGAAATTAATTTCAATTTTTTTAATTATTTAGTGTCAATAAATAATCTAAACTATTTGAATCAAGTTACTAAAGAAAAATAATTGAACATTTCCCATCAAATTTAACTTATAAAAATTATTGTAAGATCCACAATTACATTATATTATCATTGCAAGATAACATAATACTAGTCTAGGTCATAACTACTTGTACTTATATCACCATCATTTTTTCAAATACGATAATACTATAGCCTAAGTCATGACAACCTCGAACTATATCATCTAATTCTGCAAAAAATATAATAACAAAAAAGAGTTGAAATAGCTAAGTAGCAAATAGATTTATCATCATGTCCACAAGTTCATGACTTTTACTCTATAACATTTGCTTTTAAAAATTTGACCTTAATCAAGTTCGATTTCTCCTTCAACATAGTTTTCCTATAAACAAAAAATAAATCAAATATAAAACTACACATCTTTAATACTAATAATGTTAAATAAAAATGTTTAAGAGAGAGAGGACAAACATATATATCATAATATTCTTCTATTTGGATACGCAAAACAATTGAATCAACATCATCATAATCAACCATTATTTAAGATATGATAACATATAAAAACTTTAACACAAATAATACCTCTTCATGCGCATCATTGTTCGGATTGCCTAAAGTGCTTCCTAATTGAGCAGCTAATATGTCAAGGTCCACTCTTGAGCTTTTTTGTTGCAACATCATCTTAACAAGCGATTTTAGTTCATCTACTTCTTTTTGCATCACATCAACCTTACCCTCTTATGTTGCTTTCTCAGTTGCATGTTGCTGCTTAAGGGTGACAATTTCTTCATTTTTCTTCAACAAAGTTGGTCTGGTAACACTTCCGTGACATCGCACTCTCCCTGCCTTCTTTTTCCCAAATATGGATTAGAAAGCTCTAATTGCTTATTCTTTAGACTTTTTATTCTCAACTTGCAAATGTGCCTATATTAATATGAAGAAAAAAATAATAATAAAAAAGAGCAAATACACAATTGGACTAAAAACATATATCATTTGACAACATAAAACAAATAATAGATATTAAGAATAATGTCAAGATTCTTTAACTCAACTGCAAGCATAAAAGTAACCACAAGTGATGGATAAATTGCCAAGACACAAGAAATCCGTAACCTATTTTAACCAAATTAACTCCCAATACTTACAATAACATCCAAAGTGTCTTCATCCAATGATTTTACCTTTGTGCTTTGGCGAGTCTTAACAAACATTTCTGCTTGAGTAGTGTTCATACCTAATGAGCGGATAATTTATACGCTTTTTGGCATTGTTTTTATATAGTTTTTAGTAAGTTTGAGCTACTTTTAGGGATGTTTTCATTAGTTTTTATGTTAAATTCACATTTCTGGACTTTACTATGAGTTTGTGTGTTTTTCTGTGATTTCAGGTAAATTCTGGCTGAAATTGAGGGACTTGAGCAAAAATCTGAAGAAGGCTGACAAAAGGACTGCTGATGCTGTTGGAATCTGACCTCCCTGCACTCGAAATGGATTTTCTGGAGTTACAGAACTCCAATTGGCGCGCTCTCAACGGCGTTGGAAAGTAGACATCCAGGGCTTTCCAGCAATATATAATAGTCCATACTTTATTCGAAGAATGACGACATAACTTGGCGTTGAACGCCAAGTACATGCTGCTGTCTGGAGTTAAACGCCAGAAAAACGTCATGATCCGGAGTTGAACGCCCAAAACACGTCATAACTCGGAGTTCAACTCCAAGAGAAGCCTCAGCTCGTGGATTAATCAAGCTCAGCCCAAGCATACACCAAGTGGGCCCCGGAAGTGGATTTATGCATCAATTACTTACTCATGTAAACCCTAGGAGCTAGTTTATTATAAATAGAACATTTATCTATTGTATTAGATATCTTTTGACCACTTTAAGTCTTTGATCATTCGGTCACTTGATCATGGAGAGGGCTGGCCATTCGGCCATGCCTGAACCTTTTGCTTATGTATTTTCAACGGTGGAGTTTCTGCACACCATAGATTAAGGGTGTGGAGCTCTGCTGTACCTCAAGTATTAATGCAATTCTATTTTCTTTTATTCAAATCTCTCTTATTCTTATTCCAAGATATTCATTCGTACCCAAGAACATGATGAGTGTAATGATGAAAGTGACGATCATTATCATTCTCACTTATGAACGCACGTGATTGACAACCACTTCCGTTCTACATGCAACAGAGCTTGAATGTGTATCTCTTAGATTCCCCAACAGAATCTTCGTGGTATAAGCTAGATAGATGGCGGCATTTATGAGGATCCGGAAAGTCTCACCTTGTCTGTGGTATTCCGAGTAGGATCCTGGGAATCCGGAAAGTTTCACCTTGTCTGTGGTATTCCGAGTAGGATTCCGGTAATGAATGACTGTGACGTGCTTCAAACTTGCAAGTGCTGGGCGTTAGTGACAGACGCAAAAGAATCAAGGGATTCTATTCCAGTAGGCGCAGGAACCAACCAGTGATTAGCCGTGCTGTGACAGAGTGCGTGAGCGTAGTTTTCACTGCGAGGATGGGATGTAGCCATCAACCATGGGTGATGCCTCCAGACGATTAGCCGTGCGAGTGACAGCCGCATAGGATCATTTTCCCGAGAGGATTGAAAGTAGCCACCGCTGATGGTGAACCCCTATACACAGCTTGCCATGGAAAGGAGTAAGAAGGATTGAGTCGAAGCAGTAGGAGAGCAGGCGTCCTTGAGCCATACAGTATCTCCATTCGCTTATCTGAAATTCCCACCAATGAATCTGCATAAGTATTCTATCCCTTTTATTATTTATTTTCTTATTTCTATTTTCGAAACCCAGAAACCAATTTAATCTGCCTAACTGAGATTTACAAGGTGACCATAGCTTGCTTCATACCAACAATCTCTGTGGGATCGACCCTTACTCACGTAAGGTTTATTACTTGGACGACCCAGTACACTTGCTGGTTAGTTGAACGGAGTTGTGATAACAACTGGTGTCACAATAATGATTTCATACAAATACAAAAGAATAGTGATCACAATTTCGTCCACCAAGTTTTTGGCGCCGTTGCCGGGGATTGTTCGAGTATGGACAACTGACGGTTCGTCTTGTTGCTCAGATTAGGTAATTTTCTTTTCAAAAATCTTTTTCAAAATTTTTCTTTTATTTTTCGTTTTTCCAAAAATGTTTTTCGAAAAAAAATTTAAAATAAAAATACAAAAAAATTAGAAAATCATAAAAATAAAAAAAATAATTTGTGTTTCTTGTTTGAGTCTTGTGTTAATTTTTAAGTTTGGTGTCAATTGCATGCTTTTAAAATTTTTCTTGCATTTTTTTCGAAAATTTCATGCATTCATAGTGTTCTTCATGATCTTCAAGTTGTTCTTGACAAGTCTTCTTGTTTGATCTTGATGCTTTCTTGTTTTGTGTCTTTTGTTGTTTTTCATGTGCACTTTTGCATTCATATCTTCCATGCATTAAAGATTTCTAAGTTTGGTGTCTTGCATGTTTTCTTTGCATCAAAAATTTTTCAAAATTATGTTCTTGATGTTCATCATGATCTTCAAAGTGTTCTTGGTGTTCATCTTGACATTCATAGCATTCTTGCATGCATCTTGTGTCTTGATCCAAAATTTTCATGTTTTGGGTCATTTTTGTGTTTTTCTTTAAAAATTCAAAAATCAAAAAATATCTTTTCCTTATTTTCCTCCAAATTTTCGAAATTTTGGGTTGACTTGGTCAAAAATTTTTAAAATTAGTTGTTTCTTACAAGTCAAGTCAAAATTTCAATTTTAAAAATCTTATCTTTTCAAAATCTTTTTCAAAAATCATATCTTTTTCATTTTTTTATAAATTTCGAAAATTTCAAAAATCTTTTTCAAAATATTATTCAAAATCTTTTTCTTATCTTTATATCAAATTTTCGAAAATTAGCTAACAATTAATGTGATTGGTTCAAAAATTTGAAGTTTGTTACTTTCTTGTTAAGAAAGGTTCAATCTTTAAGTTCTAGAATCTTATCTTGTAGTTTCTTGTTAGTTGAGTCTTTTTTAAAAAAAAATAAATCTTTTTCAAAATATCTTTTTATTAAAATTTTTATCTTATCTTTTTATCTTTTATCTTATCTTTTTCAAAAAGTTTATCTTTTTCAAAATTTGATTTCAAAATATCTTATCTAACTTCTTATCCTCTTATCTTTTCCAAAATTTGATTTCAAATCTTTTTCAATCAACTAACTAACTTTTTGTTTGTTTCTTATCTTTTTCAAAACCACCTAACTACTTTTCCCTCTCTAATTTTCGAAAATTCTCCCTCTTTTTCAAAAATTCTTTTTGTTTTAAATTTTAATTTTAATTATATTTTGTCTTTGATTTTCGAAAATTACTAACCTCTTTTTCAAAAATTATTTTCGAAATCTTCCTTCTCTTTTCTTCTTCTATTTAATTATTTAATTATTAACACTTCTCTTCACCTCTCTTCATCCAAAAATCCGAATCCCCATCTTCATTCTTCTACCCCCTTCTTCTTCTACTAACATAAAGGAATCTCTATACTGTGACATAGAGGATTCTTCTTTCTTTTCTTGTTTTCTTCTCTTTCATATGAGCAGGAACAGAGAAAAAGGCACTCTTGTTGAAGTTGATCCAGAACCTGAAAGGACTCTGAAGAGAAAATTAAGAGAAGCTAAATTAAATTATTCTAAAGGTAACCTTTCAGAAATTTTCGAACAAGAGAAGGAGATGGCAGCCGAAAATAATAATAATAATAATGCAAGGAGAATGCTTGGTGACTTCACAAAGCCAACGTCCAAGTTTGATGGAAGAAGCATCTCCATTCCTGCCATTGGAGCCAATAACTTTGAGCTTAAGCCTCAACTAGTTGCATTAATGCAACAAAACTGCAAGTTTTATGGACTTCCATCTGAAGATCCTTATCAGTTTTTAACTGAGTTCTTGCAGATCTGTGAGACTGTAAAGACGAATGGAGTTGATCCTGAAGTCTACAGACTCATGCTTTTCCCTTTTGCTGTAAGAGACAGAGCTAGAATATGGTTGGATTCACAACCTAAGGATAGCCTGGACTCCTGGGATAAGCTGGTCACTGCCTTCTTGGATAAATTCTTTCTTCCTCAAAAGCTGAGCAAGCTGAGAGTGGATGTTCAAACCTTCAAGCAAAAAGATGGTGAATCCCTCTATGAAGCTTGGGAAAGATACAAGCAGCTGACCAAAAGATGTCCATCTGACATGTTTTCAGAATGGACCCTATTAGATATATTCTATTATGGTCTCTCTGAATTTTCGAAAATGTCATTGGACCATTCTGCAGGTGGATCCATTCACCTGAAGAAAACGCCTGAAGAGGCTCAAGAACTCATTGACATGGTTGCAAACAACCAGTTCATGTACACCTCTGAGAGGAATTCCGTGAATAATGGGATACCTCAGAGGAAGGGAGTTCTTGAAATTGATGCTCTGAATGCCATATTGGCTCAGAACAAAATGTTGACTCAACAGGTCAACATAATCTCTCAAAATCTGAATGGATTGCAACATGCATCAAACAGTACTAGAGAGGTAGCTTCTGAAGAAGCTTATGATCCTGAGAACCCTGCCATGGCAGAGGTTAATTACATGGGTGAACCCTATGGAAACACCTATAACCCATCATGGAGAAATCATCCAAATTTCTCCTGGAAGGATCAACAAAAGCCTCAACAAGGCTTTAACAATGGTGGACGCAATAGGCTGAGCAATAGTGAGCCATATCCATCATCTTCTCAGCAACAGACAGAGAATTCAGAACAAAACACTTCTAATTTAGCCAATATTGTCTCTGATCTGTCAAAGGCCACTTTTAGTTTCATGAATGAAACAAGATCCTCCATTAGAAATTTGGAGGCACAAGTGGGCCAGCTGAGTAAGAAAGTTATTGAAACTCCTCCCAGTATTCTCCCAAGCAATACAGAAGAGAATCCAAAAGGAGAGTGCAAGGTCATTGATTTAGTCAAAGTAGGCGAATGCACTAGGGAGGAGGAAGACGAAAATCCTAGTGAGGAAGACCTCCTGGGACGTCCTTCAAGCAAGAAGGAGTTTCCTAATAAGGATCCAGAGGAATCTGAGGCTCATATAGAGACCATAGAGATTCCATTAAATCTCCTTCTGCCATTCATGAGCTCTGAAGACTATTCTTCCTCTGAAGAGGATGAAGATGTGACTGGAGAGCAAGTTGCTCAATATTTAGGAGCTATCATGAAGCTGAATGCCAAGTTGTTTGGTAATGAGACTTGGGAAAGTAAACCTCCCTTGCTGATTAGTGAACTAGATACTTGGATTCAGAAAACTCTACCTCAAAAGAAACAAGATCCTGGCAAGTTCCTAATACCTTGTACCATAGGCACCATGAGCTTTGAAAAAGCTCTATGTGATCTAGGGTCAGGGATAAATCTTATGCCACTCTCTGTAATGGAGAAGCTGGGAATCATTGAGGTACAACCTGCCTTATTCTCATTACAATTGGCAGATAAGTCCATGAGACAAGCTTATGGAATAGTAGAAGACGTGCTAGTAAAGGTTGAAGGCCTTTACATCCCTGCTGATTTCATAATCCTAGACACTAGGAAGGAAGATGATGAATGCATCATCCTAGGAAGACCTTTCCTAGCCACAGCAGGAGCTGTGATAGATGTCAACAGAGGTGAGTTAGTCCTTCAATTAAATGGGGACTACCTTGTGTTTAAGGCACATGGCCATCCCTCTGTGACAAAAGAGAGTAAGCATGAAGAACTTCTCTCAGTTCAGAGTCAAGAAGAGCCCACACAGTCAAACTCTAAGTTTGGTGTTGTGAGGCCACAACCAAACTCTAAGTTTGGTGTTCAAACCCCATATCCAAACTCTAAGTTTGGTGTTGGGACTACACACTAACATTGACCTGATCATCTTGTGGCTCCATGAGAGCCACTGTCAAGCTATTGACATTAAAGAAGCGCTTGTTGGGAGGCAACCCAATTTTATTTATCTAATTTTATTTTATTTTGTTTCTTTGTTATTTTTGTGTTTTATTAGGTACATGATCATGAGGAGTCACGAAAAAATCAAAAAAATTAAAAACAGAGTCAAAAACAGAAGAAAAAAATTGTTCACCCTGGAGGTAGCGCAGACTGGCGTTCAACGCCAGTAAGATGCATCTGGCTGGCGTTCAACGCCAGAACAGAGCACCATTCTGGCGCTGAACGCCAGAAACAAGCAACATCCTGGCGCTGAACGCCAGGAATGTGCCTGGAGGAGACAAGCTGGCGTTAAACGCCAGCAACAAGCATGAAACTGGCGTTCAACGCCAGAAACATGCATTACATGGGCGTTGAACGCCCAGAACGTGCACCAATGGGCGTTTGAATGCCAGAATGATGCACAAAGGCATTTTACATGCCTATATGGTGAAGGAATGGTATTTCTTTTTCACTTCAGGATCTGTGGACCCCACAGGATCACCTCAGGATCTGTGGACCCCACAGGATCCCCACCTACCATATTCCCACCTTTTCTTTCAATCCTAATCACACTCTCCTAATCCAAACCTCATTTCACCCTTTTCCCACATCACACTTCCCAAAAAACCTTCACCAATCACCTCAATTCCTCTTCCCAATTACCCCATTCACCATTCACATCACCCCACTCTTCCCCATAAACCCCACCTACCTTCATAAAATTCAAATTCAATTTCCCACCCAATCCCACCCATATAGCCGAATCCATCTCCCCTCACTCACCTCCATTTTCTTCTTCTTCTTCTTCCTCTCTTCTTTCTTCTCTTGCTCGAGGGCGAGCAATATTTTAAGTTTGGTGTGGTAAAAGCATAGCTTTTTTGCTTTTCCATTACCATTAATGGCACCTAAGGCCAGAGAAACCTCAAAGGGAAGACAAAAGCTTCCACCTCTGAGTCTTGGGAGATGGAAAGACTATAAGCCGTCATAGCTCAGTGGTAGAACATGTAGCTGCAAATCAAGAGATCCCTGAGATACCTCAGGGAATAAGTTATCCTCCACACAAATATTGGAAGCAACTAAGGGTAGAAACACCAAAATTACTAGGAATCATTCAACAGAAGCAAGGAAGAGACATAGAGGAGCTCAAAAAGCACCATTGGACCTTCAAGAAGGCGCCACCCTCACTCAGGTGGATTCATTCCTTGTTCTTTATTTCTTTCTATTTTCGGTTTTTAATGTTGTGTTTATCTATGTTTTGTGTCTCTACTTCATGATCATTAGTATGTAACCATGCCTTAAAGTTATGAATAAAATCCATTAATCCTTCACCTCTCTTAAATGAAAAATGTTTTAATTCAAAAGAACAAGAAGTACATGAATTTCGAATTTGTCCTTGAATTTAATTTAATTATATTGATGTGGTGGCAATACTTTTTGTTTTCTGAATGAATGCTTGAACAGTGCATATTTTTGATCTTGTTGTTTATGAGTGTTAAAATTGTTGGCTCTTGAAAGAATGATGAACAAAGAGAGATGTTATTGATGATCTGAAAAATCATGAAATTGATTCTTGAAGCAAGAAAAAGCAGTGAAAAAGGAAGCTTGCGAAAAAAAAAGTGGCGAAAAAAATAGAAAGAAAAAGAAGGAGCAGTAGAAAAAGCCAATAGCCCTTAAAACCAAAAGGCAAGGGTAAAAAGGATCCAAGGCTTTGAGCATCAATGGATAGGAGGGCCCAAGGAAATAAAATCCAGGCCTAAGCGGCTAATTCAAGCTGTCCCTAACCATGTGCTTGTGTCATGAAGGTCCAAGTGAAAAGTTTGAGACTGAGTGGTTAAAGTCGTGATCCAAAGCAAAAAGAGTGTGCTTAAGAGCTCTGGACACCTCTAACTGGGGACTCTAGCAAAGCTAAGTCACAATCTGAAAAGGTTCACCCAGTTATGTGTCTGTGGCATTTGTGTATCCGGTGGTAATACTGGAAAATAAAGTGCTTAGGGCCACGGCCAAGACTCATAAGTAGCTGTGTTCAAGAATCAACATGCTTAACTAGGAAAGTCAATAACACTATCCGAAATTCTGAGTTCCCAGAGACGCCAATCACTCTGAACTTCAAAGGAAAAAGTGAGATGCCAAAACTATTCAGAAGCAAAAAGCTACAAGTCCCGCTCATCTAATTAAATTAATATTCATTGATATTCTGGAATTTATAGTATATTCTCTTCTTTTATCCTATCTGATTTTCAGTTGCTTGGGGACAAGCAACAACTTAAGTTTGGTGTTGTGATGAGCGGATAATTTATACGCTTTTTGGCATTGTTTTTATATAGTTTTTAGTAAGTTTGAGCTACTTTTAGGGATGTTTTCATTAGTTTTTATGTTAAATTCACATTTCTGGACTTTACTATGAGTTTGTGTGTTTTTCTGTGATTTCAGGTAAATTCTGGCTAAAATTGAGGGACTTGAGCAAAAATCTGAAGAAGGCTGACAAAAGGACTGCTGATGCTGTTGGAATCTGACCTCCCTGCACTCGAAATGGATTTTCTGGAGCTACAGAATTCTAATTGGCGCGCTCTCAACGGCGTTGAAAAGTAGACATCCAGGGCTTTCTAGCAATATATAATAGTTCATACTTTATTCGAAGAATGACGACGTAACTTGGCGTTGAACGCCAAGTACATGCTGCTGTCTGGAGTTAAACGCCAGAAAAACGTCATGATCCGGAGTTGAACGCCCAAAACACGTCATAACTCGGAGTTCAACTCCAAGAGAAGCCTCAGCTCGTGGATTAATCAAGCTCAGCCCAAGCATACACCAAGTGGGCCCCGGAAGTGGATTTATGCATCAATTACTTACTCATGTAAACCCTAGGAGCTAGTTTATTATAAATAGAACATTTATCTATTGTATTAGATATCTTTTGACCACTTTAAGTCTTTGATCATTCGGTCACTTGATCATGGAGAGGGCTGGCCATTCGGCCATGCCTGAACCTTTTGCTTATGTATTTTCAACGGTGGAGTTTCTGCACACCATAGATTAAGGGTGTGGAGCTCTGCTGTACCTCAAGTATTAATGCAATTCTATTTTCTTTTATTCAAATCTCTCTTATTCTTATTCCAAGATATTCATTCGTACCCAAGAACATGATGAGTGTAGTGATGAAAGTGACGATCATTATCATTCTCACTTATGAACGCACGTGATTGACAACCACTTCCGTTCTACATGCAACAGAGCTTGAATGTGTATCTCTTAGATTCCCCAACAGAATCTTCGTGGTATAAGCTAGATAGATGGCGGCATTTATGAGGATCCGGAAAGTCTCACCTTGTCTGTGGTATTCCGAGTAGGATCCTGGGAATCCGGAAAGTTTCACCTTGTCTGTGGTATTCCGAGTAGGATTCCGGTAATGAATGACTGTGACGTGCTTCAAACTTGCAAGTGCTGGGCGTTAGTGACAGACGCAAAAGAATCAAGGGATTCTATTCCAGTAGGCGCAGGAACCAACCAGTGATTAGCCGTGCTGTGACAGAGTGCGTGAGCGTAGTTTTCACTGCGAGGATGGGATGTAGCCATCAACCATGGGTGATGCCTCCAGACGATTAGCCGTGTGAGTGACAGCCGCATAGGATCATTTTCCCGAGAGGATTGAAAGTAGCCACCGCTGATGGTGAACCCCTATACACAGCTTGCCATGGAAAGGAGTAAGAAGGATTGAGTCGAAGCAGTAGGAGAGCAGGCGTCCTTGAGCCATACAGTATCTCCATTCGCTTATCTGAAATTCCCACCAATGAATCTGCATAAGTATTCTATCCCTTTTATTATTTATTTTCTTATTTCTATTTTTGAAACCCAGAAACCAATTTAATCTGCCTAACTGAGATTTACAAGGTGACCATAGCTTGCTTCATACCAACAATCTCTGTGGGATCGACCCTTACTCACGTAAGGTTTATTACTTGGACGACCCAGTACACTTGCTGGTTAGTTGAACGGAGTTGTGATAACAACTGGTGTCACAATAATGATTTCATACAAATACAAAAGAATAGTGATCACAATTTCGTCCACCAATACCCCGGCCCGAGCTACAAGGCCCGGGTTGGACTAAGACAAACCGGCCGACCTCTTTCTGGATTACTCGACCACCGACCTCTCTACAAAGAGGTCGGACAAACCAACGTAGGATACCCAAGAAAGGCCCAAAGAGGCCCAAAAAGAAGGGTTACTGCTTATTAAAAAGCGGCTGGCCAAAAGATGACGATCTCACCCACAAAAGATAAGATAAGATAACAAACTTATCTCAAGGGAAGATCGTCAAGCACTAATATAAATACACTGGAGCACCCAGGTATAACATATACTCCAATTCTACAAAAAACCTGCCTAAAGCCCGTACTAACTTAAGCATCGGAGTCTCTTGCAGGTACCACCCCCTCTGGTGAATGAAAACCAGCAGTGCCTCCTATTCCAACAAGTCGGACACGACAACCTTAACCAGTCCAGAAGATCTCGTCCGAGATCGACCTCCCAGTTTCAAGTAACCCTCGTAACATTGGTGCCGTTGTCGGGGACCTAGAAGTCATCCCAATCATCATGGCAAACAACCTTCTCACCATCGACCATAACTCCGGACTAGAAGAAGGAATGCCACTCAAGAACGGATGCCAAGCCAGAGGAGGCACACCACTCCAAAGGAGAAAAGCAACCCCAGAATGCCAAAATCCTAGATGCTATCCGTGAACAACATGATCGCCTCAAACAGCTCGAACAAGAGGCCGAACGACAACGAGAGGCCGAATGAGACCTCTGGAGAGAAACAAGGCGACGTCGAGAGCTAGAAGAAAAACTCCTAAAACTCGAAGCCGACCTCAAAACTAAAGCCACACGATTTGACCGCGAAGATAGCCCTCACAAGGACCAATACCCGTTCACAAAAGAAATCATGAAGGCTAAGGTCCCGAAAGACGTCAAAGCTCCCGACATAACTGCATATGATGGCACATCCGACCCGAGTCATCACCTCAGCAACTTTAGGAGGCAGATGTACCTTACAGACGCTTCGGACGTGACCTGTTGCAAGGCCTTCCCGACCACTCTAACCAAAACAGCGATAAAGTGGTTCGACAGCCTGCCGCCAAGGTCGATCACAAGCTTCGATGACCTCGCCAAAAAAGTTCCTCGCTAGGTTCTCCATTTAGAAGGACAAAGCCAAACATGCTCCAAGCCTGCTAGGGATTAAACAGGGAGATCAGGAAAACATCCGCAGCTACATGGAAAGATTCAATAAAACATGCCTTGACATACAGAATCTCCCCACAGAGGCGGCAATTATGGGGCTCATCAATGGTGTACGAGAAGGACCCTTTAGCCACTTCATATCCAATAAGCATCCAACATCTCTAAACGAGGTACAAGAATGGGAGGAAAAGTATATCAATGTGGAAGAGCACTCCCGGTTAGGAGAAAACTCCAAAGCCAAATTCTCCTACCCACCTCGGGATAAGGATAAAAATTCCAGGAAAAAAGAAGACCAATCCGCAGAGAAGCCCAGGAAATACCATAATTACACCCCTCTTCTGGTATCCCTTGTGGATGTCTATCGGAAGATATGCAACACAGAAAAAATCCCACCTCCTCGCCCGATTAAACACAAAAGGGGAGGAAGTCGGATCGAATACTGTAAATACCACAGAATTTACGGACACTCTACCAACGAGTGCTACGACTTGAAGAATGTCATAAAAAAATTGGGTCGAGAAGGAAAACTAGACCGATTCCTGGCCAACAGGACCGACGAGCCAAAAAAAAAGAAGAAGGGATGAAGAAGAGGGGCGAGCTGAACGACCTCCTCACACCCCAGTCTCTAAATCATCTCGAAAAAGATGCCTCAAAGAGGTATATGATCTCGGGGAAGAGGATAGGTCATTCGACCTCCCCACTATCACCTCACTAAAGATGACGCCGTGGGTATCATTCCCGGGCATGATGACCCGGTAGTCATTACCATCATACTCGCCAATGCCAATCTTCACCGAACACTGCTCGACCAAGGAAGCTCTGCGGATATCCTATTCAAATCTGCTTTTGACAAGCTCGGTCTACAAAAAAAGAGCTCAAAGCATATCCCGACAGCCTGTTCGAGCTCAGAGACGCTCCAATCCAGCCCCTAGGTTACAGCCCACTACACACAACCTTTGGAAAAGGAACCCGCTCTAGAACACTGAGCATCGACTACATCGTAGTCGACGTGAGTTTCGCGTACAACACCCTCATAGGTCGGACAACGCTAAATCAGCTCGCCGCAGTAGTCTCCACTCCACACCTATCCATGAAATTCCTAACCCCAGAAGGGATAGCCACCATAAAAGGAGACCAAAAGCTCACGCAACGCTGTTACAACATAAGTCTGAATCTTAAAGGCGATTCTAGGGGAAAGAGACCAACACTATAGAACTCGAGAGAGCCCGAGCCCACCAAGAATTTTGGCCTCAACCAGAAGGCGAGACCGAAGAGGTCCAAGTCGGAGATACTCAAGATAAAACAACAAACATAGGCGCGAACTTAAAAGGAGACCTAAAGGAGCTACTGATAAAGTTCCTAAAGGATAATTCCGACATTTTCGCATGGAAAGTAGCAGACATGCCCGGCATAGACTGTGGATTAATGTGCCACAAGCTAGTAGTGTACTTCGGATCTCGGCCAGAACAACAGAAGCGCAGAAAGCTTGGTCCAAAGAGATCACAAGTCGTGGAGGAGCAAGTACAAGCTTTACTAGAGGCAATGTTCATAAGGGAGGTCAAATACCCACTATGGTTGACCAACGTAGTATTGGTCAAAAAGCCAAATAGAAAGTGGCAAATGTGTGTCAACTACACCGATCTCAACAAAGTTTGCCCAAAAGATCCCTACCCCTTCTCGAATATCGACACCCTAGTCGACGCCTCATCGGGATACAAGTAGCTCTCCTTCATGGACGCCTACTTGGGATACAACTAAATCCCGATGCATCAACCCGACCAGGAAAAAATCTCGTTCCTAATCCCGAGAGTAAACTACTGCTACGTAGTTATGCCGTTCGGACTTAAGAACGTGGGGGCCACATATCAGAGGTTGATGGACAAAGTATTCGCCGACCACATCAGGAAACTGATGGAAGTCTACGTAGACGACATGCTGGTGAAAACACAAAAGGAAAAAATGCTATTTCCCGACCTCGTTGAAGTATTCGGCACCATAAGAAAGCACAGGATGAGAATAAATCCCACAAAGTGCACTTTCGCGATGGAAGTAGGCAAATTCCTAGGATTCATGCTCACCCAGAGAGGGATTGAGGCAAACCCAGACAAATGTCAGGCCATACTCAACATGAAAAGCCCGACCTACGTTAATGAGGTACAACAGCTAAACGGAAGGCTAGCGGCCCTATCTAGGTTCTTAGCTAGATTGGCCATAAGATCCTTCCCCTTCTATGCAACTCTAAGGAAAGGAAAGAGGTTCGAATGGACCCCAGAATGTGAACAAGCCTTCCAAGAATTCAAAACATTCTTGGGGCAACTACCTATTCTGACCCGACCTCGACAAGGAGAAGAACTGATCCTATACCTCGCCGTGGGAAGTTGGGCAATAGCCTCAGCCCCAGTCAGAAAAGATAAAAACGGACAGCAACCCATCTACTTCATCAGTAAAGCTTTACAAGGGGTGGAAGTAAACTTCAAAAGATAGAAAAGTTTTCTTACGCCCTCATACTTACTTCCTGATGACTTTGATCATACTTTCAAACCCACACCATCAGAATACAGACCAACCAATCCATTAAAGGTATCCTGCAGAAAACTGACTTATCTGGAAGAATCCTACAATGGGCGATCGAGTTGTCCAAATTCGACCTTAAGTATGAAGCTCGGACAGCCATGAAATCCCAATACCTGGCCGACTTCGTCGCAGAGTACACCGACACCCCAGGAATCCCCATTAACTGGCAGCTTTATGTTGACAGCTCATCAAACAGAGCCGGAAGTAGAGTAGGCGTTATCCTAGAAAGTGACCAGGGAACCCAACTCGAACTCTCCTTTAGGTTCGAGTTTCCCGCCTCAAATAATCAAGCCGAGTACGAAGCCCTACTGGCTGGTTTGAAGTTAGCTAGGGAAGTCGGTGCCCAAAAGTTTACCATCTTCAACGATTCACAAGTAGTCACCTCGCAAATAACAGGAAGCTACCAGGCAAAGGATCTCATAATGAAAAAAATATCCAGACAAGACTAGAGAACATCTCAGAAAATTCATGGGATATGAGATCCGACATATACCTCGGGAATAAAATGCCCGAGCTGATGCACTTTTGAAACTAGCTAGCACCAAACCAGGGGGCAACAATTCATCCAAGAAACATTACAAAACCCGTCAAATTCCAAAGAAGAGAAGGTCATAAACATATCAGATCAGGACTAAGGGTGGATGACTCCCATAATCAGCTACCTCAGGTCCGAAACACTCTCCGCAGATAAAAAGGAGGCAAAAAGGCTAGTACGAGAGGCACAGTACTATACCATAGTGCACGACATCCTATATAGGAGAGGGATCTCAACACCCTTCCTAAAATGCGTCCCAACCTCCGCTACAAGGAAAGTCTTAGAAGAAGTCCATGGTAGCATGTGCGGCAACCACCTTGGGGGCACGAGCTCTTTCCAAAAAGGTACTCCGAGCTAGCTTTTACTGGCCGACCTTACAAAAGGAAGCAACAGAGTTCGTCAAAACATGCCCCCCATGGTAGAAGCACGCCAACTTTCATATCGCCCCACCTGAAGAGCTCATCTGTGTCACTTCACCCTGGCCATTCGCAAAGTGAGGGCTCGATCTCCTCGGACCATTCTCCCAAGGATCAGGGAAGTCAAGTACCTCATTGTAGGAATAGACTATTTCACAAAGTGGATCGAGGCAGAGCCATTAGCCGCCGTCACCGCCCAAAGAAGTCGGAAGTTCCTATACAGAAATATTGTCACAAGGTTTGGAGTCCCATGCTCCATCACCACAGACAATGGCACTCAGTTCACTGACAAGGGCTTCAGGAACTTGGTAGCCGATTTGAAAATCAAGCACCAGTTCACTTCTGTAGAACACCCACA
The DNA here is from genome assembly GCF_003086295.3 of Arachis hypogaea. Classification (NCBI taxonomy): domain Eukaryota; kingdom Viridiplantae; phylum Streptophyta; class Magnoliopsida; order Fabales; family Fabaceae; genus Arachis; species Arachis hypogaea. Next base: position 2,017,311 of record NC_092043.1, on the reverse strand, counting down.
GGCCAATGGACAGGCGGAGGCCGCCAACAAAGTCATATTGGCCGAATTAAAACGGAGACTACAGGACACAAAAGGAGCCTGAGCTGAAGAGCTTCCGCAAGTCCTATGGGAATACCAGACGACGCCACAATCCACCATCGGAGAATCACCTTTCCGACTTGCTTACGGAATGGAGGCAATGATTCCCGTAGAGGTAGAAGAAAGATCCCTTAGGGTGATCCTCTACAATGAAGATACAAACTCCCAAGCATAGAGGGAAGAGCTCGACTTACTTCCAGAAAGTCCATGAAAGAGTTCGGATTAGAGAGGAAGCACTAAAGTGTTGAACGGCTTTAAGGTATAATCGAAAAGTAATCCAGTGAAGCTTCACTATCGACGACCTCATCCTAATCCAAAATGATATCGAAGCAGGTCAGTCAGGAGAAGGAAAGCTAGCAGCTAACTGGAAAGGGCCATACCGAGTCACAGAAGTACTAGGAAAAGGTTACTGTATGGTGGCCGACCTCCAATGGTGGGAGTTCCCGAGGTCATGGCATGCTTACAACCTGAGAAGGTACTACAGCTAGAAAAAGGTCTCCGGACAAGACGCACTCTTTTTCCCCTAAAAGGGTTTTTTAATAGGCTCCAGGTCCAGACCTAAAAGCTGTCCGACTTGTAGGGTAAGCCCTCACACGTACATACCCTTATTTATATATTGTTTTCACATTTTACTACTTAAATAAATATTTAAAATTCCCTAAAAAAAATTTTCCTACCAAGACGCATTAATTTATGCTCAAAACACAAAATTCATCGCCCGACCAAAGAAAGGTCGGTAAGCTGAAGCGACAAAGTCAAAGTTAATGCGAGAAGTTATAAAAGGTAACCCATATAAAGCGACCTGACAAGGTCGGACTAAAAATGGGATTACTAAAAATAATTTGAGAAGGCTCGATAGAGAAGTCAAACCAATGAAAGGATCACTACAAAGGGAACAACACCATACGGAGGCCAAAAAAGTTGAACGAACTTAAGGCCAAAATGCTTAGCCAAAAGGTACAAGTTCTAAAAAGGGGCGTTACTTAAAAGGCGAGAGCACGACCTCAGAACAAGGCTAAAAAGTCATCCAAACAAACTAAAAAGAAAAGGTTCTATATGAACACTACCTAAAAAGTTGTTGGAGACCGACTAAAAAGCTCAAACAACAAGCCATAAAGGACGACGTCGCCAAAACAGAAGGTTGTCAGCACAACTAAAACAAGGCGCGATCCAAAAGGTAAAGGCAGAAATTGATAAAGCAAACACTACCTTGAAAAAGGTGTCAAACCAAGAAATCCCGAGCATCTACATCCTAGGGTATAAAGAGCCCACGAAAGAACCACGTCCCTAAAACCACAAGACCATACAAGGGTTGAAAGAACAATCTCAAAAGCACCTCATCAAAAGCTAAATCGATGCATCACTAAGACAAACTGAAACACAAAAATTAAAACATTAAAGGCTCAAGGGCTGCCCAACGGCAACCCAAGAGTTAAAAGTGTTTTAATTAAAAACAAAAAGTTGCTAAGAAGCAACTAGGAAAAGTATCAGAAAAGTCATCCCAAAAGAGTTACAAACTAAGGAATCAAATAGGTCCACAAGTCGGACCACACCAGATACATCATAAAAAGAGATAAAAAGGAGCTACAAAGGATCCAGCTTCGCCCTAGTCGCAGCATCCTGAGGGCCAAGAGGGATGACAGAGATCGGGACAGCACCGACCACACCATCAGGGCCATTCAATATCTCTAAATTAAGTTCTGCCTCGGGCTGGGACGTCTCGGTAGGAGGGGTTGTGAAGGCCTTAGCCGTTGACCCTGAAAGAGGAGCCTCATCATTATCATCATCAGGAGCAGGCACAATTTTACCATCCTCCACTACGTTGTCCATGCTGAATAAGGAGAGGTCGATATCGGGAGTGAGAACTCGGACCTGGGCCTTCAGATTCTCATATAAAGCAGTAATACCATTTACCACATGTCTCTGGAGCTCGGCATAGTCATCATAAGTGGACTGAAGCCTCTCTTTAGTCTCCAACAGCTAGCCATAGGTCCGAGTATAACTCTCCTTAGCCTTTTTTGCCATATCTTCAGCCAGATTAGCGGCTGCCTTCGTAGCTGTGGCCTTATCATAATCGGCCTTAGCCTCTTCAAGAAAAGCCTTAGTGGCGCAAACAGGAGACTCTTTAACAACCCGAGACAAGGCAACACTAAGATTAGCCATCTGGATACTATTGCTTGAGATAAAATCAAGGTGGTGAAGGATCGACATGTCATCAGTAGGAACCTTGCCATAATGAGCAATGAGTTCTGAAGTGAAAGCCACACCATCAAAATCTTTATCATCCAAATTATAAATCCCAGCAGTCCTCAGCTTCTCGGGATGAGGACCAGATGAAGAAGGGGAGGAGACAGCACCAGAAGTCGCCAAGGGAGGCTCAGTAGGAATCGTCCGAACTCGAGGGGTCGAGATGACCTTCCTCGGTCCCTGAGGGTCGGACTCCGGCTTCTTCGGAGGAACCTGACTAGGACCCTCCCCCGACGTCTTGCCCTGAATGTTTTGAGTGGCCACCGTTTTCTTGGTCTTCCTTAGGACCTTCATCGAATTAGAATGAGCAACTATCTCTGAAAAGGAAGAAAGGTACCACAGAAACAGTTATGCAATGAGCAAATAAAGTAACAAGAGAAGACTGCCTCATAAAAAAGTCGGACGCTACCTAGCTCGAAACAGAGGAGAGCAGGATCTCCTAAAAACCACTTCGTGTCCAAATGAGGAAGCTCCCTTCAATGCTCGTCTAAGACACCTACAAAGGTCCTTTCTACCTCATCTAGACTCTTCCATGGGTACTTAAGAACTACAGGGTCTTAACACCATCAACAACTCGGACTTTGAAATAAAGGTTTTTAAAATCGTGGAAAGAGTCATCAAATATGGAAAAAACTTTCTTCCCCTGGGTAGCCCGGAAGGAGATCCAAGAAGCCTTCTTCTTGGCCGCCCCCAATTTGGTCAGCACAAACAATTAAAGAAAAAGGGAAAGGGTAGGTCGGACACCCAACTCTTGACACAACAATTGAAAAATCTTCATAAAAGCCCAAGAGTTCGGGTGAAGCTGCGAAGGAGCCACATTACAGTTCCATAGAACTTCAGTCTCAAATGCGGTAAAAGGAAAGGTAATACCTAGCTGGGTAAAGAAATAGTCATAGACATAAAAGAAAGGGCGCTCTGCCCGTCTTAAATGAGGGAAACTAACACTCTCTTCGGGGTCGGGTGACACTAGCTCATAGTTCTTTTCATCCTCCCTACGCTCACAAATTCTATGATACCTCCTAAGCTTCTCACAATACTCCGGGTCAGTCACAGAAACACACATTAACACTATCGAATCCAACCAATCAGCCATACCAGCAGGGACCTTCGTAGACATCTCAACAATATTCTTACTCGAAAACATAAGAAAACTACACCTAAAGTAAGAAAATGGAAGAAAGGTAACTACCAAGCAACTCGGGTAAAATCAGAAAAACAAAAAGCAACCAGCAACGACAGAATCCAATAGCGAAAAAAGGCACCCCAAGGTTCAAAGATCATCACTAAAATCCAGGGGCACCCTTCGGAGGCAACAATATAGAATACAGAAGGGAAAAATGCTGCGAGCCAAAACCCTAACTCTCTCAACAAAAGAAACACAAAGAGGTAAACAGAAATCAAGGCGCCAACATTTCTCCCCAAAGATCCAGCAAAACAAAAAAAGATAAAAACTTTGCAAGAAATAAACATGCAAACATCACCAGGAGACAAGGCAGGGTAGGATTGTAACTATCAAATCAAAAAAGCAAAAAGCATAAAACAAGCACCAACCTGTGATGAAGAAAAAGCGATAGCAACAGACGAACGAGGCACGAGCAATCCTCACCAAAAGGCTTCAGAGAAAAAGAAAGGCTTGAGGCAAAGCCGAAGGAACTAGAAGAAGAGAATTTTTTGCAGAGAAGCGAGAAGCAAAACGAAGCAGAAGAAGACAAAAGAAACTGAAAGAGAAAAACCCCTTCTTTGATTTCAAACAAAGTTTAAAGAGGAAAAAGAAACGGCAAAACAAATAAAAGCCCAATCAAAAGGCTGCAAAGACACTCGCACACTCCCAAGAAACTAACGCCCTCGAAAGCAATGCTACAATTAAGGAGCAAAATTAAAAAATGCCTTGCATCTTTAAGTGGCACTTAATGACGCGAAACCCACATAGGAAGGAGCAGGCCAGACGCAACCGGACAAGATGCTTGAGCACGACTCCTTCAAAGGAGATCGAAGCATGGAAAGCACGATCTCTCGGGAAAGATCGAAGCTCAAGTAGGGGCACTGTTCATACCCCGGTCCGAGCTACAAAGCCCGGGTTGGACTAAGACAAACTGGCCAACCTCTTTCTAGATTACTCGACCATCGAACTCTCTACAAAGAGGTCGGATAAACCGCCACAGGAGACCCAAGAAAGGCCCAAAGAGGCCCAAAAAGAAGGATCACCGCCTACTAGAAGGCAGCTGGCCAAAAAATGACAATCTCACCCACAAAAAGATAAGATAAGATAAGATAACAAACTTATCTCAAGGGAAGATCGTCAAGCACTAATATAAATACACTAGAGCACCCAAGTATAACATATACTCCAATTCTACAAAAAAAAAACCTGCCTAAAACCCGTACTAACTTAAGCATCAGAGTCTCTTGCAGGTACCACCCCCTCCGGTGAACGAGGACCAGTAGTGCCTCCTATTCCAACAAGTCGGACACAACAGTCTTAACCAGTCCAGAAGATCTCGTCCGAGATCGACCTCTCAGTTTCAGGTAACCCTCGGAACAAGTAGGTGGTTCATTATTCTCCTTAGAAGCAGCCTATAAATCCCATTCAAATAGAATTTATATAGAGTTAAAAGGCACACCACACATACACATACAAATTCACATGATCATAAAAAATTGTACCAATCTTGCAAGTATTCTTGCAAAATTTATTGGTCCCTTTCGATGCCTAAATTTCTGTTGTTCCCTATTTTTCTTATTCTGCGCAGACATTTTCTACATAGCAAGAGACAAGTATTATAAAAAAATAATCATATTTCACTTATAAATGTATATAATATAATTGCATAAACAATTATACTAAATTTCACATGTCTTACCTTAACTTTCTCAATTCTCCAATAAGCAATTAACTTTCGAAAATGACTCTCAGGTATGCTTTTAGGATGATTTTTCAGCATCTCATTAACACATTTGTATGACAGAAAATGAGTTTACTTGATTGTGGTCTTATACCATCTCTAGTTGTCATTGATACGAGCAAGGACTATCCTTTTTTCCTTTGATTGGAATAATGAATTTAGCCTATAAAACACAAATATTATTTGCTAGTAAGAATAAAATATATGTGTACATTTTCAAATAATTTCTAAAAGTAACAAGACTAATATTTTCACTTGGACATATTTCCAAATAGCTTCTTTATCTTTAATCCCCTTCCAGTTTGTGTAAATTAATGGAAAAAAAATCTGAATTCCTTGCCACTGTGCCAAAAAATTTGCTCAAGTTGTTTACAACTTCATCAGTAGGACCAATTACCTCTCCTTCAATATCTAAAGTAATTTATTCTCTATCTTCTAACTGTCTTGCATGAATCTTCAAGCATTGCGCAAGTCCTCGAATTTTCTTCACTGTTATCTCTATACAAAGAGACTTATTAAAATTACAATATAATAATATATTTAATTGAAAAAAACAGCTGCAGCAATTTAGCCAAATGAATAAAATTCCATAATTTAGCTAAATCTTTTACCATGACCTTGATTTTATTAAAAGAATCAGGAATACTCAAATGAGGAATCGCTTCTTTCAATAATTCAAGTAGAGCAGTAAAGGATGCGTTGCTCCAACCATTAAGAGTCTTTAACATATACATTCGGATAACGAATGATAATGTCAAAATTTTTTTACAATCAGGATATAACTCTTGTTTTCCTTCTTAAAGCAAGTTATAAAACTTTTTGCATCTTTGTTTGGCCCATCACCATCTTTATCTCCTTCAAGCACATGCCGAAACGTCTCGTTTAGCAGCCCATGAATGTTGTCGACAAATCCACCATTGACTTCAACCTCATCGGAATCACTATTCATGTGACTTATCCTTTCATCATGATGAACCCACACAGTGTAACCTTTTTAAAATCCCTTACTTATTAGATGATCATAAACTCCATCCCTTCACCCCCAACTAAAGTTGTTGCATATAGAACAAGGACAAAGAATTTCTTCTCCTTGTGGTCTACCTCTAGAAAAGACAAAATCCAAAAATGAATTAACACCATGTTGGTAACCCTCAGTATGTCTTGGTAAACTAGTCCACGTTTTGTCCATTACTTTTTCAACTAAAACAAAAGACACCGACATATGGTTTAGACTAACTATAAGTGATTTTTTTCAATCAAGAGCTTATTACTTCTAAAGGATTTCTAGAAGTCAACCACAAATGTACAAAAGAGAACATCTCAACCAATCATGAAACTAACAATTTGTATCAAACAAACTATGCAAAGAAGCTTAAGCAATCAATCAATCACTAAATATTCTTAACAATTAAGTCTTCAAATGAATGTAAAAAGATAATATATTAAATGATTTATGTGTAGTGTAGCTCAATGTCTAAGATAATAGCAGCTACAGAGAGACGTACTATTTGATTCCCTTTTTCTGGTTTTAAAGAGGCAAACTACAACAACAAGAAAGAATAAAAATATAGGCACTTTATAACCATAACTCTAATACTAATGTTACTATCACTTCCATGACTACCTATAAATCAAACAAAACCCACCAAAGACACTAGTTACCATAGTTGTCAGAATCGAACTGGTGATCGAACTGATCAAATTACTAGTTCACTGGTTTATTGGTTCAACCGATAAATCACTGGTTGAACTGATAAAACCAATCTCACGTAAATATAAAATATAAAATAGTTAAAAATTTAAAATTAAAATTTGAAATACATATCTTCACTAACATTTAATGAAGAATCAAGTCTCAACTTCTAAAAATAACTAAAAAAACCATAAAATTTTAATACTACAATAGTATCTTAATTTGACACAATAAAAAAATAATTAATTCACAAAACCTATCATCTAACTATAATATCAGTAGATTTTAACACTAATATCAAAACAAATAACCTTAATCACAATACTAGCAATAAAATAGATCAAGTAAATTAATAAATTTTTAGTGAAATTTATATTTATATTAATAATAGTATATAATTAAAATATAATTAATTTTAAAAATAGAAAAAACAAAAATTAAATTAAATTAGATATTTATGTATACTATATAATTAGTATTTGTCAAATATAATAGTTAAAAGTGCAATGGCTGAATGGCAAATGGAGGTTGCTTTTGCTCCAAGGTTCTTGGTTCGAGACCTGGTGGAGACATTTTAAAAATTTTTTCAAGCAAACCGGTTCAATTAGACCGGTTCTCATCAGTTTTGATCGATTTGATCCGGTTCTTACCGGTTCACACCGATTTTCTTCTTTAAATAGTCCAAGGAGTAAATCGAACCAAACTAGAGTCCGGTTTACCAATTTTTCGGTCAAATTGGGCAGTCCAATTCTATTTTTACAATTAAGCTAGTTACCACGTAACCAAAACAATTTTCTGATTTATGACATCCAAAAATTAACAACAAAATCAAACTTATGACATCCAAAAATTAACAACAAAATCAAACTTATTTGCACTGAACAGTTCAAAAAGACTCAAAATAATAGCACATGAGTAAAACCAATCTACCATATACAAATCTTCATAATTGTGGAAATATTTTTCTATTTTAAATCAATGACCAAAATAGAGCAATGACCAAAATCAATATTAAAAACAACACAAAATCAAAACAACATTTTCAGGTAACCAATTACCAAATCAAAATTAGAATAGGACTATACCAAATTAATATTAAAATCAAAATAAAATTAAAATAGTATTTCTAGAGAACCAATTTCTAAATCAAAATCACACAGCATTATACTAAATTAATATAAAATTAAGTTTAAAGTCAAAGCAAAACCAGAACAACATTTTCAGAGAACTAATTACCAAATCAAAATCATAACAGTATTATAATAAGTTAATATTAAAATTAAAACAAAATCAGAGTAGCATTGATAGAGAACCATTACCCATTTGTGTCTATAGGGATTATGCAAAAACCTAGCAAATCATAGAATTCCTAGCTGCTTTAAGTATATGGCATTATATATTCAACTTCTGAGGTGAACTATTACAATAATATACATGAAGCAAAACATCAAACAGATGGAGTGCAACTTTCATACCACTTTATATGAATAGAACGAACCAGCACGAAGACTCCTCCACAAGCCCACAAGGACTAACTCAAGTTGCCGCCGCCATCAAAGAGATTGCCAACCGTACTCCAACTTGTCCCTGGATCAGTGGTCTCTCAAGATGCCATCTGCTCTCGAAACGGCTAAGATGAACGTCTGTCTTTGCCTTTTTGGGGGGGTGTTCTTAGGCCATCTCTGCCTTCAACTGAAGCAACTGTTTATCTCTTAGGCCTAAAATTGGGTCAGAAAATAAAAACATTAAAGTCAAAATAAAATTACAACAGCATTTCCAAATAATAATTTAGTGAACAAAAGCAACAGCAAAAGATTAGCAAATCCCGCATTCCCATGCTGTATTCCGCTCCCTAATCGTAACATCATAATTAGTTAATCATGTCTCATGTCAATCCAAACTCTAATAATGTTTAAAAATCTAAAGGTTCAGTAGCCAATTAGCCATCCAACTCAGGAAAGATTCACAGATAAATAAACATTCAAGTTGTTATAATATTTACCAAGCAAAGAACTTGCAAGGCTATTGTTATCCAGAAATTCATACACCAATATTCAATAACTACCTTCAACACATCACTATTCAAAAGGACTGAAACATACACGAATGAAGCATAGACAAAAATGGCCAAGGCAAACACGCCCTAACCAAACAAAAGAAAATTGGAAACAAAAATCACTTATCACAGACCTACAAACGGTCAAGGCAGCAAAGCAGTAGTAGCGAAGCAGAATCACAACCCACAATCAGCCAAGGCAGTGAAGCAGAAGTAGCAAGATAAAAGCATCGAAGCAGAAGTAGAACAGGGAAGAAGTAGCAAAGCAGAAGCAAAACAGGAGAGAAGCAAGGAGGCTGCGGAGAACAGAGAAGTAGTGACGCCGTAGAGAAAGGAGAAGTAACGACACCGCGGAGAGGAGAGAGTCAGTGACTTCGAGAAGTAAAGGACGCAGCAACGACTTTGGGAAGAAAGACGCAGCGATGATTTCGGGAAGAAGGAAGCAGCAACAATTTCGGGAAGAAGGACGGTGCACCGAAAACTCTTTCTTCGACAATGGGTTTGGTCTACATGGTGAGTTGCGGTGCGATAATGGTCTGATGGCCTGGGTTGGTATGAGTTAGGGTTACGTTGATGTTGAAGGGAAGAAGAAGAGCACGCTCTGATTTCTTTTTTAAGAGATCAGTAAAGTCTTTGGTTTTTGTTTTTGATTTTGAGTAGAGTCCTTGGTTATTAGAGAAAATTTTTTTAATAAATATTTAATCTTTACTTTAAAATTATTTTAATTTTATTTTTTTTATAATTATATTATTATAAATGTATTTTAACTTTATTTTTTCTAAAAATAATATTTGTTATATATTTATAACAAAAATATATAATATTTATTATAAATTTATTTTAATTTTAATTTTTAAAAAAATTATATTTATTATATATTTATAACAACAACTTTTGAGTATTTTATAAATTCAGTATTTATAGAAAAAATAGTTTTAATTTATATGATTATTTAAAATTATTGTTATTGGTATTGTTTGATTTATATAATTATTTAAATAATATTAAAAAATTATTGTTTGATAAATAATTGCTGTAATGGTTATAAAACAGTTCTTTAAAATAGTCAAAGAGAATGGTTTTATTTTGTTGCTATAACGTAATGAAAAATTGAATTTCAAAAGCAACACTGTAAAAATCGTTGTCTAAAACCATCAAATAGAACTGTTTTAAAGTGTAGCATTTTTACAACGGTTTTTATGCGTTTCTTTTGTACAATTATTTAAACAACAAGAAAAAAATGGTTCTTAAAACAAATCATGGTAACGGTTATAAAATTGTTCTTTAAAATAGTAAAAAAAAACAGTTTTAATTTGTTGCTATAAAATAATAAAAAATTGAATTCAACAGTAACACTACAAAAAACTGTTGTCTAAAACTATCTAAGACAACGATTTTAAGGCGTTGCAAAATTTGACGTTGCTAAAGGCCATATTTATTAAAGTGACATAAGCCCTTTTCATATTTAAATCAAACTTAAAACATAATAGTTTTCTTAAATAATTTAAAATCATAAAATAATTCTTTTCTAAATAAATCGAACTCAGAATATATACTTTTCTTAAATGAATTAAATCCGGCATATAACTAATTTTTGAATAATCGAAAATCAAATAATATAATTTCTCAAATCCAATCTTTTTCTTCTAAATAAAATTTCAAATAAATCCTTAAGGTGTATAACAAAATTTCGGCGGCAACTCCCCTAAAATTTGGACTCTGCCACCCTTCTAGGGTTCCATCCAAATCATTTTTCACACTCTTTTCAAATCATTTCCAATAAATCAAACCAGATAAATTCCAACATTTTTAAATTATCCTATCGTAATCTAGAAATCAAATTCATCAAAATAACTCACTTCCTGGCTGCATTTAAATCCTCCGAACCTCAAACTTATCACAAATATCAATATATCACAAAAATTCAATATAAATTCAGTCAAATTCAATTGACAAGTAATCACGACATCAATTCACTTATCAAATACCAATTTAATCGGTGAAAATTTACTAAAACTCTACCTTTGTACGAAATCAAAATATGCAAAGTTTCGAAGGAGCCTTCTGACCGAACTGCCGAAAGAGAAAAATGTCCAGAATTGTCTGTACCTTTTAGAACTTCAGTTGGCCGAACTCAAGGGATAAGGGAGTTAGGTTACCGTCAACTTTCACCAATTGAAAGTGACGCCAACACATAGAAGAGGAAGATACGAACACTTTTATCGGATTAAATTTTTTATTGAAGTTATAGATCGCAAAAAATCGAAGTCAAAAGTTCGATGGGTTACGATTCTCTCTCTCCGTCACTCTTTCTCTCTTCCTCACCGAGCATGCAATCAACTAAAGCTATATGTGATGAGTAATATATATATATATATATCATTGCATGTATAAGTCTTATAATATTTTTCTAGCTTTTCTTTGTTTCTTAGGGAAACCGGTATATCATTGCATGTATAAGTCTTATAATATTTTTCTTGCTTTTCTTTGTTTCTTAGGGAAACCGGTCAATGAATAATAATAATAATAATAATAATAATAATAATAATAATAATAATAATAATAATAATAATAACGTAATATTGATATTAATAGTAATATATATATATATATATATATATATATATATATATATATATATATATATATATATATATATAAAAGGTTGAATGTATATGAGTTACTAATATAAATGACATTAGTAACTTAGAAATTAAAAGATATTGGATGAAACTTTAACAACTCTAAACTCATAAAAAAATACTGATAATTATTTATATCGGTAAAAGTCAAATTTGATATAATAATAATAATAATAATAATAATAATAATAATAATAATAATAATAATAATAATAATAATAATAATAATAACATTATTATCTAGACTCCATTATAATTAGGACAAGTAAAATAAATAAATAACATAATAATTAAATTATATTACCATTTATTTTACTTCGAGGTTTAAAGTCGACTCATCAAAATAAAACTAATTGCTTTAAAATATTATTTTAAGAAAAACTCACGTTAGTGCAAAAATTAGATTTGTTACAGCATAGGCACCTGTATAATCATGACAGGGCAGCAGATCCCCATCTATATCCGCCGATGTTCTCTAATATCGCCATGTACGGCAGCCACTGAATATGCATGCGGGTATCAAACTTGTCCCTAAAGAGCTACATCGATATTAGCATCATGATGTACGCTCTCGCGTACCTTCTGACTATCTCCTCGTTTGTGCCCTCTAGAAGATGACTGAATGTCTCCTGCATTCAAGTGCACTTCATAGTGAACTTGTCGATGCAGTCTGGCGGCGGTAACACACCCAACAACTCCTCAAACCAAGTCCATGCCGGACAACCTCCCTTGATCGAAGTCCGTTAGATATCTGTTGACGTACTGTCCGTCGATCGGGAGTCCAAGATGGTAGGCTACATACTGGAGCATAATCGTATACTCACCAAATGGCATATGAAATGTATGAGTCTTTGAATGCCATTTCTCCATAAATGCATTGACTAACGGCTCAGCCAACATAAACCAGTGATCATTGAGTTTTGCGAGATGGGCTAGGCCAGCCATCTGGATGTACGGCATGATCCTCTCATGTAACGGCATATCATGTTGTCTCTTCATGCTCGAGATACAGTGGTGGAGCCGCACGACATAAAAAATTCTCTTAAAATCATAATACTTTACAAAACAACATTAACCTAAAATGGATAATATTAATCAAAAAATACTTTAACCAGATTTAAATTAAATTTTAACAAAACATAATCTATCATTTCATAATTCAATTTTCAAAATAAATTAAATTATTTTATACTCTAGGCTAATCTTCTGCTGCCTACATAATCCAAAGCTTGAAATCGAAATTACCTTAAAGGTTCCTATCTCTTTATAAATACTCTAACTACTAATCGAGGTTTACAGAGCCTATTAATTATAAACTTCAAGTTTTAAATGGTTTAATATCACTAACAATCCTCTAATACACTACCATTCCTAAATCAATACTCTAGCTACTACTTTAAGTTTAGACATTCTAATAATTCTAAGAATCAAGTTCTAAGCGACTTAATATCACTAACAACAATTTATTTCTTAAATTAAAAAAATACTAACCTCGTCATGCACGCTACTAGCAATATGCCTGACTCAATTCAACCAATATATTCAATTTGGGTCGTCTTCCATTTGTATGGTATCAAACTTGTAGAATAGCATCACTTTCTTTGATTTTTTGGATGGAGGTGAAATATAATTTGAATGAACTAAATTTAAACTCTATATATAGCGGGAATAAGAGTAAATCAAATTAGGTGTTATAGATTTACCTTTGAGCCACCTACCATGTAAATTGACTGCCCTGATTCGATTTACCTTCAGTTCGGAAACCATGTGCTAGTTCAAACGTTCCTGATTCGATTTATTAGCAATCCGAAAATCATGTGCTGATTTGAACTAGCCTGTTTTAAATTAGTATGATGTGAACTCAATGCCATGTGCTTCCCTAATAAATCGATACTGTCCGTTTCGATTTATAGTTGGACACACTAAATCAAAGTACTCTAATTCGATTTATTATTGGTTCTTGTAAATCAAATACGCCTCATTCGATTTATATAGATATATTTTTTAGGGACATGTATGTAAAATAATTTTATTTAGGTGATACACATAATTTTTTCATACCAATAGTTTATATGTAATTTGCCCTAAGAGTTAATGTACTTTACAAAAATAAAAAATGATATAATATAATAATATTTTGTCACATTAAATAATTATATGTAAAATAAGCACAAAATTATTTTTTAAGAATCGTTCTAATATTTTTCTAAAATGGATAAAACATGTGCATAAACTTTTCAATTAAATAAATTTACATCAAGTGATTTAAATAGGATTTATAGCTAATTCAACATAGTTTATATATATTTTAATAGTTAGTACATAATATATATCTATATATTATTATTATTATTATTATTATTATTATTATTATAATATCAATATCATATGTTATTCTATGTAAATTATGCATATTTTTTATTTTTATTTATCTTAAGTTTTATTTAGATAACAACAATTAAATTTTAAAATTTTATTATAAAAAATTTAATTTATTCAAAAAAATATTCGATACGTAATCTGCATGCATAATTCTCTTCAAGTTAGAGCCGGTTTATGATTTATCATTGCTCGCATATAATATGTGGCTGGATATAATGGTCTACATAAAAATTTTAAAAATTTTGTAGCCTATAGCAGTTTACATAGATTAGAGTTAAGATCAAAATGTAAACTGCTTGAGAATTTTGCATTTGTAGAAATTTCATCTCTAATTATTTTAGTCGTGGGAATTGTCCAATTATATATGATGAAGGGTATTTTAGAAAAAAAAATGATATACTAAATGTTTCATATTCCAATTATATATTTTAGATTTAATTATTCTATTAATTCTTATAGTTTCATTAAATTTTTAATTAAATTTTTATAGATTAAAAATTTGTTATTGAATCCTATAGTAAATAAAAACTTTCAATTAAATTATTTCTAACTATAATTTTTTTTGTTAAAAGTACAGTTTTCTTTTTGAAAAATTTATCTTTGTGTTTGATGTAAAATAAATTATAAAATGTTATAAAAGTAAATATTTTAAGACTAGTATGTGGTTTTTTTTGAAAGATAACAATTAATAAAGATCTAATTACAAATATTTATCTAATATAAAAATTTAATTACAAAACTAAACTATTATCGGAGGAACATTCTTATCATAAAAACTCTGTACCTATAAAAATAACGGCCTTAGAGAGAGAATGGTTCAAGATGGATAGAAGAACTCTTTATAAAAGAGTTTTTTCAAATACTTTCTATTACTCACTCACCAGTAAGTATCCAAAAAACCCAAACTTTCTATGAGTTTATTTTAGTTGACTAGGATTTATTGAATTAACCAACAATAAAGACCTAACCAAAAAAGACACAATATACTCTAAAATTAATATCTTCAAATTAATATCTATTGAATTAACCAACAATAAAGACCTAACCACAAATGATCTATTATGATTACATAGATACTTGGTAGTACACCCTGTATCTTTCTCAAAATTCACACTCCTGATTCATATGGTTTCATAAGAAAATTTCTCTATAATTTTTTAAGTGGTTTTAAATATGGTTCCAAGAGTTCGAACTGATAGAAGCTATTTTTCCAAAAGAGGTTAGCATGGCTTATGAATATTTTAAAAATAAAGTCTCATTTTCAGATAGATATAAGCTGATTTTCTTTATTCCCACTATGGGAATATATTGCATTATGACCTGAAAATATGACTCCGCGGGATATGAAGATCCTCCAAGTGTACAAAATTTAATTAGAAACATAAAAAGTAAAATAATGGAACAAATTTGATCTTAACCTAATCAGTTAAAGGGCCATTGATAACTGGATGATTATATCTCAAAAAAATCAAAACCCCCAAATCACAGTTTGGGGTTTAAAAAAATATCATATGTAAAAGAGACTCATTTCTTAACCCATAAAAAATAGATGATGGCTGCCCTTGTAGCGGCCACCTCAAAAGAAGAAATTCATAATTTGCTAAAAGCAATAATAGCAGTTTCAACAGATGAAGACAAAAAAGTTCAGTCCAGCTTAGGGCTATACATACTAGACACCCGAAATTTATTTAGAGATTAAAAAAAAAGTCCCAGAATCAGAAAATTAGACACCTATCTAATAATAAAAGAAGAGGTGCCAAAACAACTCAAAAATCAATAAAGGCATCACGTGCAGAAAATAACAAAAGCTCCCAGTGAAATAGCAACAGAATACCAGTAGAATTATAAAATTAGCTACCAGATTTGCAAAAACTATGACAGAACACATCAAATTTAAGACAGAGTCTCTGAATCATACATAGAAAGAGCAAACAGATTTGTAAAGTAAAGCATAAAATTGTAAAAAGATAATGAGAATAGCCCACTATAAAAAGGGGGAGGAGAGAAAGTTGAAGGGCATCTGCATTTACACATAATTTCTCATACTCTGAAATATATTTAAATTTTTGTTGCAATCTTTGTATCTTGAATAAGCATCCTTGTATTTTGTTGAAGCTTTTGAATTATAATACAATTTCATATTATTCGATCATATTGTGAGTATTAATATTCATTATTAGTTCATTAGATGTTATTCTATTATTAATATTATTCTTATTTAATTTATATCTAATTGAATTAAATGTTTATATTATTAATAAGATTTTATCAATAGTTGGTACCAGAGCTAAGTGAAAGCTTAGTTCTGGTATCTTCTCCTAGCCTGATTCTTGTATCCTCTTATGAAGCCACCATTTAAGCATATTGCTAGGAGAAGAAAAGAAAAGTTGACTGTATACTGGGTAGCTGATCTTAATAATTGAGAGTGGAGTTTAACTCAAAAACTGTTTCTACTGCTCTATCTCACAAGAATATAAAGTTTGGAATCCAAATAGAACAAACTACAACCTAAAACTCAATTTTTTCACGGGAGGTACCTCAACCTGAGGAACTCTCTCTTAATCAAGAACTTGTAATTAATATTATATTTTACAGTATCTCCATATCCTTACTCTTATGCTATTATTCTAAATTTTGTTTGAGCAACTAAAGATATTTTAAACTCCATTCCATAATCTTTTAAAGATAACTGTAGCAGTGAAAGCCGTTCATACGTTGGTCAGCTCAGTAAGTAAGCATGGTGGTAAGTCCTCCTTGAAGGCAGTAAATTCATTGGTAACTAGGGTAGTCCCGTAGCATAAGTCTTTGAAAAGATATAATAGCTCGGATTTTAAAAACTTTAGTTAAATTGAACAGAGAAAAGAATATTTCAATAATAGTAAGGAGTAATGATAATGAAGCTTTAAGTTCATCATCAAAACTATAAGTAGTAAAATTAAAAGAAAAGTTTTATAATTGGTCTATACCCCTTATAAGTAAAAACGAAGTCTATAAAAGACAAGCGTTTTGAGAACAAAGAGATAATGAAATACATATGTTAGAATATATATACCCAAGAACTAGTAATAACCATATTATAAATATTCTAGAAGAAGAAAAACTAAAAGAACACCAAGAAAAATGTTATAATTTTATTCATATAGGACTTATCCAAGTAGTTGTCAAGCCTAACTTTAGGCTAGGAATCAACATATCTATTTTCATGATTTTACGAGATACAAGATTTAAAAAATTTAGAGATTCATTGATTGCTATATTAAAAAGTAATTGTCATGATGGTCTAGTATTTTTTAATTGTTATCCAAACTTTTCCATGAGTCTTAAAAATGAATATACCTCTGAAACTCTTACATTATATATTAAGACACCCAAAGTGATTATTGATGAAAAATATTATCCTTTTGATGTAATTTATATAATATATTACAAAATTACAAGGATAAACTACAATTTTACGGCTAGAAGAGAATCGTCAAAAGATGAAACTATTATTATTCACACTAATTTACGAAGGTCTTTTATTCAAACACCTAAAAAACTCCAGCATGAAAAACTAATGAAGAATATCCCTGAAGAATGGATTCTAGAGGATATAGTCGAAGAAGAAGAAAAAATAGAAAACACATAAATTAGAAAATTTTTTAGAGAAGGTCCAAACGTTAGAATAAAAATGAATAAGTCACAATCAATCAGAATATCGGACTAACAGAATAAAGAAAAGAATACTCCTAGACACTCTATAGATCATTCTGTTATAAACGAAGAAGTTATAAGAATAAACAACAATAGACCAAATATAACAACTCCTTATGTGGGATAGAAACTAATTACTCACCAAATGCTTCTCAAATCATAGGAGTTATAATAAAAGAGGAACCTTTAGAGATTGATGAAAATTAGATTAATAAAGATTTTAATGCAGAATATAATACGGGATTAAGAAAATGGTATTTTACTAAATATTTTGGAAAAAAAACCATAGAAACAAGAAAAGAATTTTATGATTACTTAACCAAAAATAAAATCAATTTATACTTTTTTGACTGGTTCAAAAATTACTTTCAAGATTTCAAAAAAGAATTTTGTCCTTTAAGTAAGACAATCACTATTTGAAAAATTAGCACAGGGTAAACAGTAGAATCTCAATATCCACAGAAAGAAACTATAAAGCTACAGGTAGCCTAAAATTTAGAACTAAACCCTATATAAAAATAGTGAAATAGAAGAAAGTATAGATAAAAGAGATATTAAAAAGGTATATCAGCAGCTTAACTATACTAATACAGTCCTAGATATTATGAAAAATCAATTAGAATGAATTGAACATAAACATGAACAAATTAAACCCATAGAAAAGCCTATAAGTTTCAAAGTCCCGATGTGATTAAATTAAGAACAAACGTGAAAGCTGACATTGAAGAGCTAAAGGAAAAACTTAAGTCCATAAGTCAAGAAAAAACAGTTATCAATATAATAGAAATTAACAAGATGACATATAAGAATCAATATTATCCGAAACTAAGAAATTATTATCAAAGACCAATCTCAACTGACGTAAGCCTTGAAGAAAGAATACAATTAGTACAAAATAGTTTTATTGGATCTGATTTAGTATAATAGAACTTAGATAGGTTAAGTGAATAAGCTATTCTAGATCTAATGTTAGTATAACTATAGCAGCAACTGCTTATAAGGTAAAATGAGCTAGTGATAGAGAAGCAGAACTCATGATCACCCAGGAGTTCATGGGACAATTAAAAGGATGATGGGATAACTTTCTAACTTTACCAAAAAAAGATTTAATCTTAAGTAGTGTAAAACCAGAAAACCAAACACAAGATGCTATAACAACCTTAATCTTTACAATCGTAAAAATTATTTAAGAGACCTAAATATTTTTAAAGACAGAATAGGAACCCAACTAATGAACTTACGATATCCCACAATGTCTGAATACAGGTGGTATAAAGATGTTTTCATTTCTAAGGTAATGTTGAGAGATGATGCAGCAACCCCTTTTTAGAAAGAAAGATTTATAGCAGTTTTACCCAAACTCTTTTCATAAACTTTTTTTTACAAAAGCTACAATCTCTATTTGATTTCAAATACCATATGAAGGTCTAATTTTTGGACAAATATATAATATAGTAGTACAAATTGGAGCAAAAATATGTACTGACACCAAATTACAAGAGAAAATAAGAAAAGAAAATATGAGTAGTAAGCGAGAATTATAAACCCCGTAAAATTAGCATATAATTAATCAATAAATTAAATATTAATAAAAGAAATTAGGAATATAAATTTTATAGTTTAATAATATAGAACGAATTAAAATAAGAATTTTGACATTAATTTTAAAGAATTTGGTTCAAGATTAAGCCGAACTAGACGAACCGGACCCGTATTAGGTCCAAGGCGCAGCCCAACACACATAAATTAATGAACTCAGCTCTCTTTCCCTTCCCAAAACAAGGAAACATGCTGGAAAACTTGAAGAAGGGGAGAAAAATCCATAAACCCTAGCCCTCCACTCAAATCCAAATAACTTTCAATTTGGAGCTTCAATCGCTGCACCACTTGTGGCCACGCGACTAGCGCAATGAGTCTACAAAACCCAGTAACTAATTCGGTAAGAAATTCATATTTCAATTTTAGTTATCTACTCCTCAAATTTCGAAATTCAATGTAAACTTATGTTGAATTTTGCTTGATTTCGGTGTTTAGGTTCGAATTAGCTTGTGAGTTTTGTTGGGTTTAGCTCACTTGAGTTGTGAGCAAGGTAAGCACCCTCAAACCCTTGGTATGAGTGTTGAATTATTGAGCTATATGTTAATTGCAGTGGAAATTGTGATCTTAGATTGGAACTTCAATGTTGGTTGGATGAAGATTGAAAATGTGGGGCTTGGATTGAGCCTTGGTGATTAGAAGGTCTCTTGTTGGAGTTTTGGAATCTTGGAAGATTGGAGAACGCTGATTTGTGAGGTGTTCCGGGTTTATCGGGAAATCGGCCACAGTATGATTTAGGTTTCTCGTATTTAGTATATAATATTTTGTGAAAACTTAGGCTAGATAACCATAGGATAGATTGGAATTGTATGTTTGTGTTGAATGCTTAGTAAAGTTTATAAAGGATGTTAAATTAGTATGATAATGGGTTGATGATTGTTGCTTTTGGTTAGTAGTTGATGGTGTAGTGAAAATTATGAATTTTGGAGATTGGTTGGTAATTTAGTTGACATGGTATGATTTGTTGATAATGCATGGCAACGTTAATGATTGTATGATATGAGTATAGTTGATGTGGTAAGAGGATTAATGAATGATGACTTTGATAGTGTTAAATAAGAATGTTGGTTATAGATATGTGAAGGATAATGATTTTGATGTTATGATTGAAAATATTGGAAGAAAATGCATGTAAGATTGAGGTATGCTTGGTTTTGATAGAATGTGAGGTTATGATGCTGAATTCAAAGGTTGTGGTGCTATTTGTATATTTAGAGGGTTAGTATTGAGTTGAGTTGGTGATAATAGAGGTTTATGAGGTTTTATTAAAAATTTTATTTTTGCCCGAACTTCGGCGACCTATAACTCAGCTTCCAGACTCCCAAATTATTTCAAACTTGTTTCATATGAAAATTGGATTTGTGAAGTTTACAGCATTTGAAGAATGGATGAAAAATATTTTAAAACGGAAAAGTTATGTGCATCGAAAGTTTGTAGTGCAAAGCTGAAAATTCTGCAGCATTCAGCATTTTCGCTGTTCTGCATAACTTGTGTACGCGACCACTACATGCGATGCGACCAACTTATTTGGGTTGGGTATCTCGCATACACGAGCAGAGTGCTTGTGTACGCGAGCATAGAAAATTGTACGCCCATGCATACATGTGACCTTTCAGTAATGCAGTCCCACGCGTACGCGTGGCCCACGCGTACGCGTGACCCCTGTTTTCAGCACACTTGATTTTATGTTTCTAAAACCTAATTTTGAACCTCTAAATCTCTATTTTTACTCTTCAGTGTCCTAAGTCTTAAAATTAATCATAGGAAGAGAGTTAAATATTGAGAGAATAATAATTTGTCAGTGAAGAAAGGTTGTAAAGGGGGATGTAAGTTAAAAAGTTTAACGGGAAGGCTGGTTCGTAAATAAATATGATTTTGGCCCCGGATAGTAGGTAGTGGAAAAGTCCACTTGCTCCGGGTATGAGATGGAAAGAAGAAGTATGAAAACTGAGTTAATTATGAATTTTGGATGAGATAATTGGGTAGTAGCAAGGATGGTGGTTCGTCCCGCTTGCTCTAGGTTAATGTTTGAGATTTGATAACCATGATGATTGATTTAAGCTGAATGAATGTGTGTGCGAGACCCTGGGCAATAGCAAGGATGGTGGTTTGTCCCTCTTGCTCCAGGTCAGAGATTATGATGCCTGGGTAATAGCGGAGGTAGTGGTTATTCCACTCGCTCTAAGTTGAGCTTTTAAACACCTGCCTGGGTAGTAGCTGCAGTAGTGGTTATTCAACTGGCTCTGGGTTGAGCGGGTAGTAGCAAGAGGGTTGTAGCTCAAACCCACTTGCTCCGCGATGGGTGTTTCAGTCCATGGTTAACTACCAGGACGTGTCGGGTTGGCTATATAACCGATAGATGATATTATCAGCCATAGGACAGGCATGCATCATATGCATTTGTGTGTTTTGATTGCTTGTGCATTAATTGGGCTTATCAATGTGATTATTTTACTTACTTGCTAAATTGTTACCTGCTGTATTTGTATTCTACATGTGCTTGCTTTGCCTGTTTGTCTGTTTGTGATTTCACTGGGAGTTGGAGGATTGGAGGAAAGGCGGAGAATTGAGAGTTTTGGATAGTATTTAGTCAAGTTTAGGAATACTAGAAAAACCACCCTTATTTCTGGTTTTCAGTTTTAATTCTTAAGTTTTATAATTTGAGTGTCGGTGTTCTAGGATTGTCTATGGCATTCCCAAGACCTTATATCTTATCTACGTGGTATCTTTACCATGCTGAGAACCCCCGGTTCTTATCCCATAGGATATTTGTGTTTTCAGATGCAGGTCGAGAGGCACCTCACTAGGCGTCTGGAGTTCTCTGCAGCGAAGTGGACTTTTTGGAATTATACTTTTGTTCTGTTTCGTTATGTGTGTGTGTGTGTGTGTGTGTGTGTGTGTGTGTGTGTGTGTGTGTGTGTGTGTGTGTGTGTGTGTGTGTGTGTGTGTGTGTGTGTGTGTGTGTGTGTGTGTGTGTGTGTGTGTGTGTAGATTCTCCCTATGTATATATGTTTTACTTTTATATCTCATAGAGGTTTATGGAGAACTAGGGTTGCTTTTATATTTTGGGTTATGGATTATACATATGGTGAATGCTACGGTGATGAAGGAATTTTGCTTCTTTAGGTGATAAAAGTAGCGTGGATAGTATTCTTTCGTGACACATATCTTTGGCATAGTTTTCTAGGAGACATTGTCTAACTTGAGTCAGTAGTGCCTCTGGAGTTGTTCCATTTTATAACATAATTAGCTCAATACAAATTAACTCTAATTAAATTGATTTGTTTTTGTTGGGCTTTTTTGTGGACTTAGGTTTTATTTTGTCACATATGAATATAAAATGTAGTTTTTGTTATCACATTAATGTAATTCTCAAAATTTTGATGGCCTCAAGGAGAGAAAATAATTGTATGACAAAAAATAGAGATAATAATAATAATAATAATAATAATAATAATAATAATAATAATAATAATAATAATAATAAAATGCTCAAATTTCTAAATCTAACCCTAAATTACGCCCATTCATAATCAGCAATTCAGAATCCACTCAAATATCCCTACCTTCCATTACAATCACGTTCCTCCCACTTTCCTCCATCGACCAGAGGTTGTCATCGCTGGCCGCTCACTAACTGTTGAACATGTCGCTAACCTCGCCTGGTCACCTCTCCAGTCTCTAGCCTCTCTCATCTCGCCGTCACTCACCTCTACGGTAAGCATTCCTTGACTCCTCTGTCAATGGCCATTGCTTGATGCTTGCTTTGCTTTAGTGCTTTGTGACTTTTATTTTTTATTTCTTCTTTAGTGCTTCAATGGTTAGTGAGTTTTAATGGGTTTAATGCTTTAGTGCTTCTTGCTTAGTTGCTGTGGATTTTAGTCTTCTTTTTTTTTGTGTTGTGAAAAATTAAAGAAAGAAACAAGAAAGAAAATACCTAAAAAAGAAAAGACAAGTGGTTTCTCTAATGAAGATTCAGAAATGGTCTTGGAGGTTGAATCCAATCCACCATCCGCTTTACTAAAAACCCCAACCATAGCAAGAAAATCAGCCCATTGTTTTCATCTTTATGAATCAAATTAAACCCCACTTTTTATCCGTGATTTTAGTCGTTCTAAACTAAATTAAATTGAGTTTAGTCACTTAGTAGTTGTTAAATGAGTAAATTATTGAAGTTGTAGTATATAATTAATTAGAAATTTCTTTTATTTTGAAGATGGATAGAAAGCATGATCAACAAACACATTATATTGCTAGATTTGAATGTGAATTTAGCATTTGTGTGGATTTGTGTGTATTTTAGTTTTCCTTGGTTATAAATTTTGATTTTTGAATTTGAATGTGAAATTTTATTGATAAAATATAGAAAATTATGTTAAATTCTGAAAGTTTGAATTTTATTATTATATAAATTAATGAATTTAAATATTTAAAAGTTTATATTATATTTATAATATTTTAGAGTTTGTGTTCTATTTTCAAGAATAAGCTAATTAGGTTGTGTTAGTGGATATAAGTTAGTTGATTTTTGTGAGTGTAGTATTATGGAAGCAACAATGGAGTTTTAATAGGTTCTTTAAGTGGATTTATCTTATGTTATGGCCAATATACTGGTTGTTTGATTTATTTGTTGATGAACTGTGGTGTTAGCAACTTTATCTTGTTTACCTTGTTATGCTGAATTCATAGGGTGCGTTCGTTACATGGAGGCTCTATCGGCAGACTGCACAACTGATGTGAATAATGAGTTTGAGTGGTCTTCAGAGGATGAAATAGACGATGTTGAAGGGTTAGAGTACAGAGACATTTTGGGGTTGATTGTTGGAGACATAATGAGGATGGTTTTTCGCAGTGATGACGGAGCTTATGAGTTTTACAGGGTGTTTGGTAAATTTTACGGATTTGGCATTCGAAAGGGTGATTGTGGTAAGGATGATGACAAAAGGTTGATTAGAGGATGTTTTTCTGTAATAGGACAGGATTGAGGAAGAAAAAACACTACAACCAACTTGATAGGTGGTGGGAACACAAGCCTGAAACCCGCACAAATTGTGATGCAAAGTTATCAATTTACCTTGATATCGACAGCAATGTTTGGAGGGTTAGGAAGGAAATATTGGAGCATAATCATAATCTGACACCGGCAGAAATGGTGCATATGATACCAAATTTTAGGAAAATGACTGAATCAGCAAAGGCACAAATTCATGGGATGCAGGCTCATGGAGTCCCGACGTCTACAATATTAGGGTATATGGCTGGCCAGGCGGGTGGTTATTCCTTCATGGGGTTCAATAAGAAGGACGCATATAACTATGTTGACCAGAGTAAGCGTGCCAAGATAGTGGACGGGGATTCTAATGCCGCAATCGTATACCTAGAGGGAAAGGCAGTTGCAGACCCAATGAGCATGTTGAGATACAATTTAACTAAGGATAACATGTTGGCAAACATGTTTTGGGCCGACGGAGGTAGCAGGACTGATTATCATTTTTTTGGGATGTTCTTGCATTTGATTCAACGTATAAGAAAAATAAGTACAAAAGACCATTGGTGATATTTTTAGGTTTTAACAATCATAAATAGACCACAATTTTTGGATTCGGGCTAGTGCTAGATTAGAGCGTCGGGTCGTACAAGTGGCTTTTAGAAAATTTGCTAGAAGTGATGTGTAACAAGATGCCTTCGGTCGTTGTTTCCGATGATTGTGACTCAATGAAAGTTGCCATAAAGTCAGTTTTTTCAGAGGCAACCCATAGGTTATGCGCGTGGCACATGGAAAAAAATATCACTCTGAATGTTAAAGATGTTGGGTTGTGTCAACTTTTCAAAAAGTGGTTGTATGCTGATATGGAGATCGAGAATTTCGAAGAAGAGTGGGCAGCAACTATGGAGGAGCATGGTTTGCATGACACCTTTTGGTTTAAGGAAACTTATGAGAAGAGAAGCATGTGAGCCAATGCATACCTTCGCGACAAGTTTTGCGCTAGGTTTCGGACAACTTCTCGGTGTGAACGGATCAACTCGAATGTTAAAAATTTTTTAAAGTAAAGACATAGCATATTTGAGATGGTACAAAACCTTGAACTACTTGTGCGAGAGTATCGAAATAACGAGCTTCTTGCACAATTTAGATCAATAAATGACATTTCGGTGATGACTACTTGCCTAGACCCCCTTGAGAAGTTTGCTGCGAGTGTTTATACGCGAGATTTATTTGCTGATGTGAAGAAAGAGATAGAAGGAGTTGGTGTCGTGAACTTCATGACAAAAGTGAGACGATCTACCACGATGGTGTACACGTTCGAGGAGTATGGAGAGCCCGGAAGACACCTAGTTGTGTTGTACGATAGGGTTCCTAGCAATCTTGTGTGTCCGTGCTATTTTTGGAACAAAAAAGGGTATTCATGCCGATACATGTTCTTCGTGATGAAATACGAGCACTTAACAAAAATACCTGACCGGTTGGTGTTGAAGAGATTGAGGCAAGATGCGAAGGGGTTGGAGCACTATGTTGAGGAGGGTATAGACGATGGTAGTGAGATGAGTATTTTACTTTGACATGGGGTACTCCATACTGCGTCACAATGGATGTTGTTTGTCATGTCAAGGAAGTCGTCATTCTTCATAAAGGCGACGAATGGGATACGTGCAATATGTGAGGATCTTGAAGCAAATTGCAAAGATTTTAGCGGTGCAAAGAAACAAACGAACGTGTCTCATATCAAGGACCCAGTTGTCGTGAAGACGAATGGAGCTCCTCGGGTGAAAGGGCAAAATGGTAAGAAACGACGATGTGGCAAGTGTAGGAAATCCGGTCACAACAAAAGACAGTGCTGGAGTCGGGGTGAGGACATGGCACCGAATCGTGAAAACCAGTTACAAGAGGAGGGAGTTGCTGGTTTTGGATCGGAAAGGTCATCCCCAACGGAATTTGTGAGTCTTCTTTGCTTTCAACTTAATTTTATTATAGTAGTTGATTGTAAACTTGGTTAGTTTTGTATGTAGTACATCTATTAGGGTACAGTGAATTATATTTGAATTGTGATTGTTCATGGTGGACCATGCTTATGCTAGGGTTTTAGGGTTTATTCATATATTCTAATTGAAATT
This sequence comes from Arachis hypogaea, assembly GCF_003086295.3. Lineage (NCBI taxonomy): Eukaryota > Viridiplantae > Streptophyta > Magnoliopsida > Fabales > Fabaceae > Arachis > Arachis hypogaea. The sequence goes on along the minus strand of NC_092043.1, from coordinate 1,990,908 downwards.
ATCAAGCTTGCAGGTTCGATGTTCAATATCGACTGCCTGTAAGAATGAGGGGGGTTAGGAATATTCATGTGGTCTGAACGCTGATGGCCACAGTGAGTTTGTCGACCAAGCTGCTAAGGAGAATGTTCCGAGGGTTACCTGAAACTGTAGGTCGATCTCGGATGAGATCTTCTGTGTTGGTCGGAGCCGACGTGTCCGGCAGGTGTACAGCGGCCGGAGCTGGTGTGTCCAACTTGTTGGACTTGGTGGTGGTGCTGATCCTTCGTCCCCGGAGGGTGGGGGGTACCTGCAAGGGACTCCGATGCTTAAGTTAGCAAGGGTATTAAGCAGGTATTGAGTAGAATCAGAGTATGAGTTATACCTGGGTGCTCTAGTGTATTTATAATGGTGAGATATGACCTCCTGTGTATAAGATAAGTTAGTTATCTTATCTTATCTTTATCTTTGAGTGAGGTCATCTTATCTTTAGGGGAACCGCCTTTATCTTTCTGGGCTTTGGCTGCCTTTAGATTGGGCTGTGTTCCTTCGTTTTGGGCCTGCTTTGGGCTCCTTTGGCGATTTGGCCGAGCTCTTTGAGAAGAGGTCGGATATTGGCCGAGCTCTTTGAGAAGAGGTCGGATAGTCTGACCTGAAGAGGTCGGTCAGCTTGTCGCTAAACATCCGGGTCGGACAGCTTGACCCAGGGTATGAACAGTGCCCCTGCTTGAGTTCGATCTTTCCGTGAGATCGTGTTTTTCAGAGCTTCGATCTCTTTGGAAGTCGTGCTCAAGCATCTGTCTGGCTTGTTTCTTCATTGCTTCGCAATCTTTGCAGATTTTCTAGAGGTTTGGTACTTCATAGTCCAACCTCTTTTGAGTGGTAGTGCGGGTTTTCTATCCTTGCCTTCTGGATCATGCCTTGCTTTAAGTTTGTGTTGACAACCTTCTGCTTTGGCAAAGTTATCCTTGCGGCTTGATATCCGATCTTTTAGTGACTTGTCCCATGACTTTTTAGTGTTCTTTATATAGAACCTTTTTTAGTCTTGGATGATGTTTGTAGCCCTGTTTGAGATTGTGCCTTAGTGGAGTTGTATCCTTTTTGGCTAAGCGCATTTGAGCCTTATGTTGTTTCCTAACTTTTTGACTTGTTCTTTTTTGAAGTCGTACTTGCGCCTCTTCTTTAGCTGACGTCGACCTGTATGACTTTGCCCCTGCTTGAGTTCGGACTTTTCCTTGAGACCGTGCTTTTAGAGTTTCGATCTCTTCGGGGAAGTCGTGCTCAAGCATCCTGACTTTGGTCGATCTTTGAGAAGTTTCTCCTTGTGCGAGTCTGGTATTGCCCCTTTTACTTTGTTGAGGGGTCTTTTCAACCTTCTTCCAACTTGTTTGTCTTTGCTGTTCGGGCTTTTTAGTCATAATCCAACAACTTTTTAGGTAGTGTTCCGATGGGGAACCTTTTTTATAGTTTGTTTGGATGACTTTTTTAGCCCTGTCTTTGAGGCTGTGCTTTTCGCTTTTTAAGTAGTGTCTTTTTTCAAGACTTCGTATTTTTTTTTAGCAAAGCATTTCTGGCCTTCCTTTGGCCGTTTGCGAGATGTCTTTGTCCGTTTTTGTGAATCTTTGTAGAGTGTCGGTACTTTGTTGTCCGACCTCTTTTGATCACTTCTGATTTTGTCCACTTTCTGCTTGGTCGAGGTGGTCCTTGGGGCTAACTTGTCCGACGACTTTTTAGTATTCTCGTAGAATACTTTTTAGTCAGTCTGAACAATTTTGATAGCCTTGTCGTGGAGCCGTGGCTTTTTGGGCGGAGCTATGTCCGTTTTAGCGCACATTTTTTGTTAGTCCGACTTCTTCTTGTCGGTCCAAGCTGTAGCTTTCGTTGGTCCGGCTTCTTTTTGTCGGTCCAAGCAGCAGCTTTCGTTGGTCCGACTTCTTCTTGTTGGTCCAAGCTGTAGCTTTCGTTGGTCCGGCTTCTTTTTGTTGGTCCAACCAGCAGCTTTCGTTGGTCCAACTTCTTCTTGTCGGTCCAAGCTGTAGCTTTCGTTGGTCCGACTTCTTCTCGTTGATCCAATCTGTCGCTTTAATTGGCTCGGGCTGACTTCTTCATGTCGGGTCCTTCTAAGTTATTTTTGTAATCCTCTTTCTTGGACCTTTGTCAGATCTCTTTCAGGGATTACTTTTATAACTTGTCCGTTGTAGGAGACCGACTTCTTTATGTCGATCTCTTCTAAGTTATTTCGTAATCCTCTTTCTTGGACCTTTGTCAGGTCTCTTTCAGGGATTACTTTTATAACTCTTTGGTAGTAGGAGTCCGACTTTGTTATGTCGGTCTCTTCCTAAGTTATTTTCGTAATCCTCTTTCTTGGATCTTTGTCAGATCTCTTTCAGGGATTACTTTTATAACTCTTTGGTAGTAGGAGTCCGACTTCGTTATGTCGGTCTCTTCCTAAGTTATTTTCGTAATCCTCTTTCTTGGATCTTTGTCAGATCTCTTTCAGGGATTACTTTGACAACTTTTTAGTGGTAGGAGTCCGACTTGTTATGTCGGTCTCCTTTAAGTTATTTTTTGTAGTCCTCTTTCTTGGATCTTTGTCAGATCTCTTTCAGGGACTACTTGTATAACTTTTTGTTTTGGGCTGACTTTGTTATGTCAGGCCCTTCTAAGTTAAAGTAATCCTCTTTAATAGGGTTGGCCAGACCTCTTTCCAGGGTTTACTTATAACTTGGGTTGACTTGGTTCGACTTCTTAATGTTCGACCAGTCCTTAAGTTATTATTTTAGCGATCCGTAAGACCTCGTCAGGTTCTTTTTTAGATCACTTTCGATAACTTCTTACATTATTCTGTGTTCATCTTTGCCGATTTGTAGAAAGTGGTTGTCATCTCTAGATCGTCCTTTGGGTGAATCGCGTTTTCACCTTTATCGGACGGTTGTCTTTATCGTGATCGTGCAGTGAAATTGTTTTTCACTTTCTGCCGATCTGTTGCTTTATAATCGGGCGATGAACTCGGCTTTCACTTTTTTGCCGACCTTGTCGAAATCGGGCGATGAATTCTGGTTTCATCTTTCCCGACTTTTATCATGATCGGGCGGTGAATTTGGTTTTCACCCCGCCGACCTTGTCGTGATCCGGCAGTGAAATTTGCGTTTCAGATTAATGCGTCTTGGTATAGTAGTGAATTTTGTTTTCACTTTGTCGAAATCAAATGATGAATTCAGTTTTCATCGTGGTCGGGCGGTGAAGTTGGTTTTCACCTTGCCGACTTGTCGCTTTGTAATCGGACGATGAGTTTGGTTTTCATCTTGCCGACTTTGTCGTGATCGGGCGGTGATTTTGGTGTTTCACCTTGCCGACCTGCCGTAGTCGGGCGTCTTGGTAGGAAACTTTTTAGGGAATCTGCAATCTTTTAAACAATAATATAAAGATAAGAGTGTGTACATGTTAGTACTTACCTTTCTAGGTCGGGCAATCTTTTTGGATCTCGGCCTGGCGCCCTTTTTAGATTGCAGGCATGCCATGACCTTGGTAGCTCTTGCCCTTCGAGTTCGGACAGTCTGTAGCAACCTTTCCCCAGTTCTTCTGAACAACTTGGTGTGGTCCTTTCCAGTTGGCTACTAGCTTTCCTTCTCCAGGTCGAGTTGTTCCGATATCATTTCGGATTAGGATAAGGTTGTTGTTGGCAAAGCTTCGCTGTACTACCTTCTGATTGTATCTTGAGGCCATTCGATGTTTTAACGCCTCTTCCTTGATCGGAGCTCTCTCTCGGACTCTTGGAAGTAGGTCGAGTTCTTTCCTTTGGATTTGGGAGTTGACCTCTTCATTATAGAAGATCATTCTTGGGGATCCTTCTTTGATCTCTACTGGGATCATTGCCTCCATTCCGTAAATCAATCGGAAGGGTGATTCCCCCGTGGTGAAGTGTGGAGTTGTCCGATATGCCCATAGGACTTGTGGGAGCTCTTCAGCCCAAGCTCCCTTTGCGTCCTGTAGTCTCTGTTTTAACCTAGCTAGTATGACTTTGTTGGCAGCTTCTTCTTGTCCATTGGCTTGTGGGTGTTCTACGGATGTGAATTGGTGCCTGTAATAATGTTTCTGTACAAGAATTTTTGACTTCTTTGAGCAGTGGCATTAGCTAGGGGCTCTGCCTCAATCCATTTTATGAACACCCCTACAATGAGGAACTTGACTTGTCCCAATCCTTGGGGAAATAGTCTGAGGAGGTCGAGTCCCCTCTTTGTGAATGGCCAAGGTGATGTTACACTGATGAGCTCCTCTGGTGGGGCAATGTGGAAGTTGGCATGCTTTTGGATGTAAAGCTTTGACTTTGTATTTGGGTTTTTGCTCCGTTGTTGCCTCCAAAGGGTGCCCTTGGATCTTCGTGTGAGTCCTGGGGTTTCCCTTTTACTGTTGTATCTGACACCTGATATTTTGCTGTTATTGTTCGATTTGTTGCCCGAGTTGTTTGGTAGTAACCCTATAGTTGACCTATGTCTTTGAGATGTATACTAAGATCCCAGACGGCATGTCTAATTGGCTGGATTCCATAGTTTTTTAATGGGTGTTACTGTGGCTGACCCTGAGTACATCCCTGAGATTGACTTGTTGTGGTCTTGTGATGTAGCCTGGATGAGGCTTCTGTTATTGCCCCCTGGTTTGGTGTTGGCTAGTTTTGAAAATGCATCAGCTCGGGCATTCTGCTCCTGAGGTATGTGTCAGACTTCATATTCCCCGAAATGTCCGGGCTGTTTTCTATTTTTGTCCAGGGTCCCCTGAATTGTCTGAGGTATTTTTTGTGGTGGGATCCTCAGTTTGGTTGTTCCCTTCTATTTGTGAGGTGACTACTTGTGAGTCATTGGACATGGTAAGCTCCTACCTTCTTAGCTAGCCTTAAACCAGCCAGTAGTGCCTCGTATTCAGCTTGGTCATTTGGCTTGATTTGACTTCCCTGATCGCTTTTCTATAATTACACCTGCACCACTCCCGGTTTTGTTTGAAGAGTCATCCATGTAGAGTTTCCATTTTGTAGGAGTTCCTGGGGTGTCAGTGTACTCTGTAATGAAGTCGGCCAAGTACTATGATTTGATGGCTGTCTGAGCTTTATGTCGAAGATTGATTTTGACTGCCCACTGTAGAATTCTTCCTGCTAAGTCTGTTTTCTTGTAGGATGCCTTCGATGGGCTGGTTGGTCCGAACTCTGATAGTGTGAGCTTGAAAGTATGGGTGGAGTCATCGAGAGGTGAGTATGGGGGTGTAGGCGAACTTTTCTATCTTTTGATAGTATAGTTCGGCCCCTTGTAGAGCCTTGATGATGAAGTAGATGGGTTGTTGCCCACTTTTGTCTTCTTTAACTAGTGATGAGGCTATTGACCGACTTCCCACTACGAGGTATAATATGAGCTTTTCACTTTCCCTTGGTTGGGGAAGAATGGGTGGTTGCCCCAAAAACTTTTGAAATCTCGGAAGGCTTGTTTGCACCCCGTTGTCCTATTCAAACCTTTCTCCCTTCCTTAATATACCTCTTTGAGGTGTCCTTTGCGAGATGATTTAGAGATCCCTCCTCCTGCGAATCTTCCATGAACATGTCTCTCAGGGGTGTGAGGTGGACGTTCAACTCGTTCGACCTCTTTGGTGTGAGACGTTCGACTTGTCCGACCTCTTTGGTGTGAGGTTGACCTTCAACTTGTCCGACCTCTTTGGTGTGAGGTGGACCTTCAACGCGTCTGACCTCTTTGGTGTGAGGTGGACCTTCAACATGTCCAACCTCTTTGGTGTGAGGTGGACCTCTAACTCGTCCGCCTCTTTGGTGTGAGGTGGACCTCTAACTCGTCCGACCTCTTTGGTGTGAGGTGAACCTCTTTGGTGTGAGGTGGACCTTCAACTTTGTCCGACCTCTTTGGTGTGAGGTGGACCTTCAACGCGTCCGACCTCTTTGGTGTGAGGTGGACCTTCAACGCGTCTGACCTCTTTTATTTTTGATTGGGCGAGTTGATGGGATCTTCTCAGTGTTGCATATTTCTCGGTAGATATCCACAACAGACACCCGAAGGGGGTGTAATTGTGGTATTTTCTAGGCTTCTCTCCATGTTGATCTTCTTTTTTCTTGGACTCTTTATCCTTATCCCGAGAGGAGTAGGAATGTTCGGTTTTGATATCTCTCCTTAGTCGAGAATTTTCCTCCATGTTGATGTACTTCTCTGCCCGTTTCTGTACCTCGTTCCGAGATGTTTGGGTGCTTCTTGGATATTGAGTGGCTAAAAGGTCCTTCTCGTAGACCATTGATGAGACCCCTGATAGCTGCTTCTGTTGGCAGACTTTGTATGTCCAGACATGTTTTGTTGAATCTTTCCATGTAGTTGCGAAGGCTCTCTCGATCTCCTTGCTTGATCCATAATAGGCTTGATGCGTGTTTGGTTTTGTCCTTCTGGATGGAGAATAACGGATTGCATCTGAGGCCTCTGTGAGATACATCCTGCTTCTGAAATTGCTAAGATGATAGCTTAGATCTGATGTGCCGTCGTACGGAGTCATGTTGGGAGCTTTGAAGTCCTTTGGGACCTTTAGCTTTCATGATCTCTTTGGTGAGTGGGTCTTGATCTTTGTGGGGGCTATCTTGGTGACTGGATCGAGCCATCTCGGTTTTGAGATCAGCTTCGAGTTTTAAGAGCTTATCTTTTAACTCTCGGCATCGCCTAGTTTCCCTTCGGAGGTCCTTCTTGGCTTCCCGTTGATGCTCATCTTCTTTTTCGAGTTGTTGGAGGCGGTTTTGTTGAGCTTGTAGTGCTTCCATGATTTCTGTGTTTGCAGGTTACTTATCTCCCCCGTTTTGGGGTGTGCTTTTGGGGGTGGCGTCCGCGTTTTTATGCGGCGTTCTATCCTCTAGATCTGAATCGTGGTCGTTGTCATGGTCGTCCGCCATGGTGTTGGGATGACTTCCAGGTTCCCCAGCAACGGCGCCAATGTTCCGAGGGTTACCTGAAACTGTAGGTCGATCTCGGATGAGATCTTTTGTGTTGGTCGGAGCCGACGTGTCCGGCAGGTGTACAGCGGCCGGAGCTGGTGTGTCCGACTTGTTGGACTTGGTGGTGGTGCTGATCCTTTGTCTCCGGAGGGTGGGGGTACCTGCAAGGGACTCCGATGCTTAAGTTAGCAAGGGTATTAAGCAGGTATTGAGTAGAATCAGAGTATGAGTTATACCTGGGTGCTCCAGTGTATTTATAATGGTGAGATGTGGCCTCCTGTGTATAAGATAAGTTAGTTATCTTATCTTATCTTTATCTTTTAGTGAGGTCATCTTATCTTTAGGGGAACCGCCTTTATCTTTCTGGGCTTTGGCTGCCTTTAGATTAGGCTGTGTTCCTTCGTTTTGGGCCTACTTTGGGCTTCTTTGGCGATTTGGCCGAGCTCTTTGAGAAGAGGTCGGATATTGGCCGAGCTCTTTGAGAAGAGGTCGGATAGTCTGACCTGAAGAGGTCGGTCAGCTTGTCGCTAAACATCCCGGGTCGGACAGCTTGACCCAGGATATGAACAGAGAACAATGGAGATCAATTGATGCCAGTACGTACAATCTAGTTATAAATTGATTATAAATACTTTAACGTAGGTCGACTTAGTTTCCAACCTAACTTCCTCGAAAGATGATGAGCAAGATTAATGCAATGAGTGCAAGGCTGGTGAGCATGCTTGGACATCGTTGTTGAAAAGATGGTAACGAAAAATTCAGTTCTGATGAATCTAAGTGGAGGACTGTTTGTTGTTGTGTTTCCTAAAACAATAGAATAGGGCATTGAACTAGTGAAACTTATTGCCTTGTATGAGCCAAATTTTTTATGACAACTAGATTTCACAAGTTATGAATTATGAATCTTTTCAGACATATTTACTCTTTTTTTGGTATTATCATTTGGCTTTTATTTCATAGTCATACATAGAAATGAAAAAAAAAAGAAAGGGACATCACATTGGGTCTAAATCACAGGTTGGCCTTTGTTCGGCTTACTCCAATATTTTATTGCATAAAATAATTTAATATTTTCCAATAATGCAGATAGTAATTTATAAAATAGAGATTTGACATTCACGATTGTGTCTGAAATGGTATAAAATTTTCATTTGACTAGAGTATAACCAATAATTGCACCAAAAAAATAGAAAGATGTCTTGGTAGAGTCTAAAGTGAATAGCCTTACACCCCATGTATAACCAAATTTTAGGTCCACTACCATCTTCTTTACATGCTTATGTTATGGGGCTGAAAGAACAACATGGCCTTTTAGTCCTTTCAGATGGCCTTTCTACATCTTTTGTTGGACATTAGCATTTTGCTATCTCAATGTTTGATTGCTTTGTTGGTAACAACGTCCTTAAGTGGATTGTGTTCTCCCATCACAAGGTCAATAGCTATCGTCATTCTAATTATATCATTGACTACTAAGTCATAAGAATCTCATATATCATATATTATCATCCATTGTGAAACCCAGACACTACAGTCTAGCCTAGAAAAGAAGAAGATAATCAACAATAATTTAACAAAAACAAACCAAACAAGTATGCCAAATTTTGAATAGGAGTACCCAAATTGTTGTGAAATGCATGGTTCATACACCCTGAATGTCGAGATTGATTTTTGTGACTTTCTCTTGTCATCATAAAACTTGTCCTCACTCAACATGATATCTAAAAATTCGGCCTGTTGAGAAAAATAGTAAGAATGAGTTGTGGTTTAATGAGTATAAATTGGCTGTGTGAACTTCTAATCTTTGTGGGCTAAAATAAGGCTGGCTCCATTTATGATCTACATAAATTATTAAAAAAAATCAAGAGTGTTACGTTTACACATACAACAGTAACCATTTGCTTCACCCTACATTGACGTTCGTCTTTATCCTTCAAGAAATCCAAATAAACAAGCTTACTCGCCCACATGTCAACTATCATAAGGTACCAATGACGCCCAATATAAAGTAGGACATAAATCTAAAAGATAATTTCAAATAAAATCAGAGATGCCAAAAGAGAATAATTTGACAAAAATTTTAGAAGTTGGGATACACATACCTTGACAAGATTTTTTACTATACCCATGTACTTGGCCGCAATATAGTCAAGGGTGGCTTTGCAGTGCAAATTTGGATCCAAAGCAATTTGCTTACAAGATAAATAGTGTTACTAATTAATATCCGGTACATAGTATGTGTTTGGATTACTATTTGCAAAAGGGAGTTTGTATTAAATTGATTTTACAAATTCATTGATTTTGATAAAGAGTGAGTTGTTGTTAACATGATTTATTTGGTAATGTTATATCAAAATAGATTATAATAAAATAAATGTTATTTAGATTACATTATTCAAAATCACTTATGTATAAAAAGTAGAAAAAAATATGAATTTTTATTTATGACCATATTTTTTAACACTTTTTTACTATAACTTTTAGGGTTGAAAAGAACTCTATTTATGTGGAAAAATTTAGTACTTTTTTGTCATAATTTTTACGATACTTTTTATTTAGTACTCTTTTTGTATTTACTTTGGCATTTATAATCGCCTTGCCAATTATATATAATAAATAAAATAACAATAAATAAAGTGTAAATTAATTCAACATCACATATTCAAAATCATACAAAGACAGTAAAAAAATGAAAATATTAAAAATATTTATTTATAAAATATGACAATAAAAAAAATAAATAAATACAAATGTTCTGATTATTATTCCTTCTCTTATTAGAAATGTAACATTGCGGAGCCAAGGTAAGGGATGAATTTACCGCAAAAGTTGTCAGTAGCCACCACATGCTGTCATTTCTACTAAACGAGACTATTCCAACCACCAAGTTCAAAACCTACACAATTTAATTTCATGCAACGATAGTTTTACCAAGGCATAAAACAATACATATGGTTCATAGTCGAAAACCCATTTAATATAATAGTAATGGAAAAAAATACATACATCATCCACAAGCTCCAATCCTAGATGTAATGTCCACAAGGCCTCTCTGCTCCCGGAACAGTGGTCATTATCCACCAATATCTCATTGCCATATGTAGGCCACAACACTTTTAGTTTGCAAGGAAACTTTCTAAAGTCCAACTATAAACTCATACACAAGTTACGAATTTCAGAACAAACCTCATATCCAAATCATTTCCAAAAATATAGCAAGCAACTACCAGCTCAACACCAACAAATTGCATGCCCTCAGGGGGCCAGAATGCAAGATCCAAGCACTACCACCAATCATAGAAAAAAAATAAAATAATCGAGTTATCCATACTTAAAGAGAAGTTTAAAAAAGAAAATCTTATCTTCTAACATTTCCAACACCTCGGGAACGAAGTCCATAGATATGGGTGGTTCCGGCCGAAAGTGAAATCCGTCTTTTTCAAATTTCTTCAAGATGGTCTCAATGACTGGTTTGGTCGTAAGCATTCCTCGTGTGGTTGAATTCTTGGTCACGTTCTTTTGTTGTGGTCCACAGTCTTTTTTGTCGATGGTTTTCCTTGGAATGAATTTGCATCTTGAACCTCCTCAGTCAATTTTCTGTCTTTTTTTCCAGACCTATCTCCAGCGAGATGGCTTGCAGTCAACAATTCAAGAACTTTACTATGTTGCACCATCAACTCAGATAACGCTTGAATCTGTTTAGCCTGGGTACTCAGTATAGACATCACCATTTTCTCCCTGCTCACCTTCTTGATATCATTCAGTGCTTCGTTCATCTGGTCGTCCACTCCACTAACGTCGTCCTTGACCATTGTATGTATGTCCCTAAAACCTCAAGCAAAGTGACTTCAATCATTAGACTCAACAAGGTGAGATTCTAAACATAAATTAGTGTAAAGGATGAATCAACCTACCTTAAAGTGTCAGCTTCATTTACCTCCTTCATTAGTCATTGGCTTGCATTTTCATTGTCATCGATTTTTGGGACTTCCATTTACCTTTTTCCAAGCTCTGAGAAGGTATAGAAGCGTGTTGTGTAAGATTATATACAAGCCACACCAAATTCTCATAAGCAATCGCCTTCTCTGTGATGGACCTTTTTCGTTTCACTTGACATAAGGCCCACATGATAAGGCCCACAAATTTGAGATCCATAGTGTTACAAACATAAAAAGGAGACGTTTTATTTTCATAAAAAATAATTAAATAATAGAAAAAAAATCCTAAACAGTCCCTGACAATCCGGCCCCTGAGCTTTACTTTTATGAGACTGATTAGCCCCTGTGCAAAAAAAATTCAATGTTTTTTTTTCACAGGGCTAATCAGTCCCAAAAAAAAAGATCAGGAATCAGATTGGGTATTTTTTTTTCAAGGACCTCGTAGTCCTTTCGAGGTAATTATCAGGGATCGGGTGGGGTATTCACTCTAAATAATATTAACAATTTTAAGTACACAGACTGACCCGACATTTGACAAAACGTGTCATTGACTCATTACGTGCATCCATTTTACTTTTTTATCGATCAAATTCATTCCTAATCCTCCCATCCTAAGTCTATTTTCTAACATATTAGAACAAATAAATGTTTGACATTCACTTTTTATTCCTAACCGCCTCTAACACACCCTAAATTCTAAACTAACCTTTTACTGTCAAAACTCCCATCACACTCAATCACCAGTCACTTTTTTAGTTCTATTTTTTTAATCTTAAATTCAAATATTTATCTCTTATTTAAGGAAGAGTAATGTATTTTAAACATGCGGAAAGAGTACTTTACTTCTTCCTCTTCAATCCATTTAATAACATCATTTACTAGCCCAAATTCGTTTCCCACTTTTTAAACAGAATACTGTAATTTATTTCAATCTTTGTCTCTTAGTTTCTGTCTCTCAGTCTCAATCTTTCAGTCCTTGTCTCTCTACCAAACGCTACCCTAATCCTTGCAATAGAGGAGACAGAAAGAGTATACATTTTAGAAATAAAGATAGAAGAGAATGCCATTTAGATCGTCTTCTCTAAAAATATTTGACTAAAACTCTACAAATATCCTAAATATTCCAAACCATACATCTTTAAACCATAAATCATAAATTTATTTTGTCTTAAGCCTGCAAACAGTCTACATCCTAAAGCATAAATCTAAATCTTAAATTCTAAATTCTATACCCTAAATCTCAAATCCCTAAACCATCCAAACCTGAAAAGTTCTGAATCCTAAACTCTAAATGCATTCGTCTTAACCCTACAAATATCCTAAATCTTAAACCTTTTTACCAAACTCCAAATTTCAAACTCTAAATCCTAAATCCTAGACCCAAATAATTTTAGTTATAGAAACAAAAATACATTAAAATAAATTTTCTTTAACATTGATATATTTATAATTATTACAATGATGTATAAGCTAAGTAGATTTTTTTACATATATTTAGAATAATTATGTATAAGAGTTAAAATAAAAAATATTAATAAAATTTTAATTAGAAAGTTTATTTCTTTTAGTAGATGGCAATTAACTTTTTTTTTAAAATAGTTTTGTTTATTTTATATTTTAAATCTTAACCCTTCTAAAAGTAGAATTTTTACAATTAAAAAATAACATTGGTTAATGTGGATAGTTAAAAGTTGGTTCGTTAACTATATATTTTTACTAATTAATAGATATATAATATTTTTTATCTCAACCAAATTTTGAGAAAATACTAATTTCACTTATGTTTAGAAATTTCTAACCCTAAATTCTTAACCCTCTAAACTATTAAACCTTAAACCCTCCAAACCCTACATTCTTAAACCTTATATTTCACGTAATAAATCCTAAACACTATTATTAATTTTTAACCATTAAACTCTATACACTTATTAATAAATTCTAAATTCTAAATCTAACGTATTAAATCATAAATTCTTAACCATGATGTATAAGCTAAGTAGAATTTTTTTTTACACATATTTAGAATATTATGTATAGAGTTAAAATAAAAAAAATTAATAAAATTTTAATTAAAAAGTTTATTTCTTTTAGTCAATGCCAATTAATTTTTTTAAAATATTTTTTATTTTATAGTTTAAATCTTAAACCTTCTAAAAGTAAAATTTTTACAATTAAAAAATAACATTGATTAATGTAGATAGTTAAAAGTTGGTTCGTTAAGTATATTTTTCTACTAATTAATAGATATATAATATTTTTTTATCTCAATCAATTTTTTAAAAAGACTAATAATTTACTTATGTTTATAAAATTAAATTTCAGTTTGGTGATTAACTAGTTGGTTAGTTTTTAAAAAGATAAAAACTCACATGTAATTGTTTTTATGTAAATTTGTAATTTGAGAATCGTTAGAAAATTTGATAAATTTGACTAAATCATCATTTATCAATTTTTAACTGTTAATTTCACATGAAAACAACTACTTATAAGTTTTCACTTTTAATAAATATATTATCACTATTTATTCATTTTTATTTAAATTTTGATATTAAATCAAATTTAACAAGACAAATATATGATTAAATTTAATAAAATAAATATTTTAACATAAATTTCAAAAAAAGTCATTTATAATTTATTATGGAGACAAACAAAATAAAACAAACAGGGCATATATATATATATATATATATATATATATATATATATATATATATATATATAAAATATTATTTTACAATTTCAGTGGTAATAGTCGGTTCGCCCCTATTTTTAACCCTAAATTTTTAACCCTCTAAACTATAACTTTAAACTCTTCAAACTCTACATTTCAATCTATAACCCTCTAAATTCTAAACTCCTAAATTTCACACAATAAATCCTAAACCTTATTCCTAACTTTTAACCACTAAACTCTACACATTCATCAATAAATTCTAAATTCTAATTCTTAGACCCTAAATCATAAATCTTAAATTATTCAACTTAAAAGAATCATATCTAATATTTTTTATCATGCAACATTAATTAGTTCCATGCATGTCACCTCTTACCAACTAGCAAAAAAAAATCCTAAACTAAAACATTCCATCTCAAATAACGTTTCAATTTACACATAATATACTTCACGTGTCAACAATTATGAGATATGTCGTTCACTAATTAACTAAAATATAACATTTTTTCTCCATAAATTATTATACATTGCCTTAAGCCAAATTAATTGCAATTTAAAGATGTTTATGACAACACAACACAAAACCACATATACTAATTTTAAATGATATATTACTCTCATAACTAAAATTTCTTAAATATTTATAATGTTATGATATAATCACATATGCATTCATCAACCCTAATAAAAATAGTCCATCAAACCTCATGCAACAAAATTTAACATTCTTATATTGAGCTTATTATTATTATTATTCGAAAATGTTTGGTAAAAAATATTTGTTAAAAATAGTCAATAATTAATAAATACTAAACAAAATAAGTTCTGACTGTTTTTTTATCTAATATTATCGATTATTATTATTCTCATCGTTGTTATTATTGTTGTTGTTGCTATTATAATCGCTATATTGTTCTTCCTCTTAATTAGTGTTAGTTCTATCAACATGATTTTTGTTTACCAGCAACTAATTTTTCCAAATTTAGTCATTGCTACTAATATTTCTCTTTCCTAGTTGATTACCAAAAACTAAATTGACCCTAAACCCGTAAGCCCATGTAAAAAGGGCCCACGAATCAACATCTTTAACATTAAAATTAATTTAAGCTAATCACAATAAGATGGATGACAACATGACTTAGAGCTCTGACTTTGATTCAATAATTGTCGACGTTCTTCCCAGCATCGATGCCACGCGTATAGAAGCAACTTCAGCCACGTACTTTCATCTCCTAAATAATCAATATGTGTTCATCACCGTAGTATTTACTTATATATGTATGTAACTATTCTCTGGCCAGCCTTAGCTTCGTAAGTTGAGTCCGGAACTTGATATTTTGTATTTTAAAAGTAAGATTAGAAATTCAAGATACAAAATATCAAGCTTTGGACTTAGCCTGCAAAACTAAGGCTAATCAGAGAATACATACATACATACATACATACATACATACATACATATATATATATATGTACTATTAAGAACTTTAGTTTCTATGTACGCAAGTTACGTTATTTCTGAGCGCTGCGTTTTTGTATTTTGTGATTTTGCTTTATTTTTTCTTCAAGACTCCTTGTATATTATATCCTTCCAATTATTATACCATATATATTTTATTTTAGAGGTTATAGCGCCTCACCACCTCTGTTTTACATCCTAGGTGTAAAAGTCTGTGTTGTAGGGTGTTACAAAAATTAGAAAATTTTTGTCAACAATATGGCATTACCACTGAAAAGGTACCTAGCAACCAAAATAAAATCTTTAAGAAAAGAAATGTAAAGAATTATGAAAACAGGTATAGGTATCAATCTAGAGAACCTTATACAACAGGAAATAAGCTAAAAGAAAACTATAGAAAAAGCAAAAATAAAATAGTAAAAAGAAAAGTGATAAGAAGCACATATTCTGTTGGAAATGTAAAAAATTAGGTCAACAACTACAAAACAGAAGAAAAAATAAATAAAATTAGTAATGAAGAAGTAAGAAAAGCTTTAGTTGCTATACTAATTTATAGTGAATCAAAAATCAAAATAAAAAAAGAGTATTCTTCTGATGATTCAGGTAATTTCATACAACAGTTAGATATACCATCTTCTTCGGGTTCTTTTGAATTAGAAGAAGAAGACTCGTGTTTAGGACCAAAAATATGTAATTGTGATGGTTGTATAAAATCCTTAAATATAATTACGAGAGCTCAAGAAAAGCCAATCAATACATTAACCAGAGAACAAACGAGTATTTTAATATCTATAATAGATAAATTAGAAGATTCTTTTTTAAAAGATAAATTCATATTCCAATTAAATGATCGTATTAGAAAAGAAGAACAAGCCAAAGAATAGATGGAGTAGAAATTAAAGAGATATATAATAGGTTTAGGACTTCTAAAAAAGAGATTTCTTTAAAACATTTACAAGAAGAAGTAAAAATATTAAATCTTAAAATTTCTGAATTAAAACAATAGGACATTTTTCTTGACTATAGAATACTAAAATTAGAAGGAGAAAATATAGTAAAGTTATAAAAAAAGATTAAAATTAATAGAAGAAGAAGAAGAGGAGGTTATAACTCCACAAATTACATTAGTGAACTAACATTACTTATTAATCAAAAGTAGTTTACTTCTATAGTAATAATAATCGAAAAAGAAAAATTTGAGTTTATAGCTATAGTAGACTTAGGAGCATATGTAAACTGTATACAAGAAGTATTAATACCTATTAAGTACTATAAAAAAATAACTGAAACTATTGTCAAAGTAGAAAATGATAGAATGACCATAAATTACAAGATTTCTACAGTAAAAATTTGTAAAGACAAAGTATGCTTTTCAACTACCTTTTTTCTAACAAAAAGAATATCCCAATAAGTTGTATTAAGTAACTTCTTCACATTTTTACTATATCCTTTTATGGTAGATGTAGGTGGGGTAACCACTTTTACATACCAAACCAGCCGATCCTATTTAAGTTCATACAAAAACTAAAGAGAAGAAAGCTAAATTTATTATAACAAGTAGCTATCTCCCAACTTAATATAATAGAAAAAAAAGAAACAAATTAATTTTTTAAATCAAGAGATTATATATAAAAGAATAGAACAACAATTGAAAATTCAAAAAACACAAATCACAATAAAAGGGTTAGAAGATAGGATTAAAAAAGACTTGTGTAGTCTAAATCCAACAGCTTTTCATTATAGAAAATTACATGAAGTATTCCTAACATATGAAGATAATTTTAATGAAAAAGATATCCCTATTAAGGCAAAGTCTATCCAAATGAATAAAGAATTCTTAGAATACTATAAGAAAGAAATCCAAAAATACTTAGATAAATGATTAATTAGGCTATCAAAATCTTTTTAGAACTGTGGAAGATTTTATAAAATGAAGGCCTTAGAAATCGAAAAAGGAGCTCCCAAGTTAATAATTAATTACATGCCTCTAAATAAAATCTTAAAATGAAAAATATATCTCTTACCTAACAAAAATGACTTAATTAAAAAATTAAATAGTACTATCATTTTCTAAATTTGACCTAAAATATGGATATTTTAAATATATATATATATATATATATATATATATATATATGAAATTTAATAAAAGAATTTTTATTATTTTGTGAGATTAAATTTAATAGTAAAAATTTAAAAATATAACTTCAACTAAATAAACTTTTCTAGTTGAATGTATAGTATCACAATATTCTATTTTTGTAAACCTTGATTTAATATATATATATATATATATATATATATATATATATATATATATATATATATATATATATATATATATCATATTTTTAGATTAAATTAAATAAAAAAAATTTATTATATTATGAAATTAAATTTAATAAAATAAAATTTTTGACAAAAAAAATTAACCATAATTTTTTATTTTAAAGTAGGAGTAAAATTCAATTTTATAATAGAACATGTTATCACGGTAAATTTTAAAAGGTTAAATTTAACGGTATTTGTATAATTTTTTGGAGTGTTTGAGAATGTTTTAGATTGTTCTAGAATATCCTAGAAAGTCCTTAAATATCCTAGAAGATTCTAGAAGACTATGAAAGGTCATAGAGTATTTTAAAAAAGTGTGAATATATATAGAAGTATAAAGAGTAGTATGGAATAATCTAGAAGTATTTAGAGATATGTGGTATGATAGATATTTATAGTGAAGGTTGTGGATGATCAATCTGGATTGTTGATTAGATTTAATTCTAACCATTCATTAAGGAGGTGGATGGCTATAAATAAAGTATTCTTTCCACCAAAGTTTTCTTTCTCTTGTATTCTCTTGCGTTCTTAGCTTTCTTACTAATTATTGAGGGTTAGACTAACTTGGTCTTAGGTCAAGAGGTTGAGTAAGTCTGAGTGTCAGCATAGTAGCGTTGGAGTGTGTCCAAAACCGTGATGATTTAGCATCAGAGCAAGGCTCGAAAGGAAGCACAAATAGTTTGTGGGTATGACTTTTACTATAACCATGGAACATGTTGAGTCTCAAAGGAGAAGGAATGCTATTCCTTCTCAATGGGGAGGCAAGAAGGCCCATTCTTCATGTGAGCCTAGAAGTAAGGAATCTAACTTTCTAGAAAAGAGAGTTTCTATGTTGGAGAATATTCTATCTACTATGGATGAATGCTTCCAAAGGATAGAACACGACAAGGAGACTCTCGAGACTCACGTGTTGGAAAAATTAGATGATTTCAAAGAAAGCATGCTCCAAATAAAAAGAGAAGCTAGAGAATTCCTTGAAACTATTCGAGAAGGTTCGAGTTTGGTTTGAGGGGGCGAGATCCCAACCAACCATTATAAAGAAGACGACAAGAATTGATCTCCCAAAGCCGGAGGAGTTCAAGAACGCGATGGACGCTCAAGAGGTGAAAAACTTTCTATGGCAAATGAAAATATACTTTGAAGGTCAAGGGGTGGTCGAAGAAGCAATAAAGGTATGCACTACAACTCTCTATCTTTCTGATAATGCTACTTTGTAGTGGATGAGAAAATGTGTAGATATGAAAAATGGACTTGCAACATAGCCACATGGAAAGATTTTAAAAGGGCGTTGAAAAGATAATTCTTCCTTGAGAATGTGGTCTACGAAGTAAGGAAGAAGTTGAGGGAGTTAAAGCACAAGAGTATGATTAGCGACTACGTAAAGGAGTTCACTCATCTCACGCTTCAAATCCTTAACTTAGCATCAGAGGATGCATTTTTCTTCTTTATCGATGGACTCTAACTTTGGACAAAGCAAGAATTACAAAGAAGGAATGCTAAAGATGTTGATAAAGCTATTGTAGTGGTTGAATTGCTCACCGAGAAGACTCTAAATCCAAGTCTTCTTCCAAGCCTAATTCTATTAAAGGTGGGGGAGATAAAGGGAAGAGTTACTCAACAAAGAAAGAAGGAAAGTACTAAAAAAAGTACGAAAAAAAGAAGAAAACTTTCGTGCCCAAAGGAGAATATTTCGTGTGCAAGGGACCATACTAAATGAAGGACTGTCCCAAGTTAGAAACTCTGACATCTATCACCGAAGAACAGGAGGCTCAATCACAAGTGATTGAATGTGTTGGATATGTCCAAATCATGAATACTGTGAAAGGCAAAGAGACAAGCCCTACAGAAAAGAAATGCTTGATGTATGTCAAAGCCTTTATCAATAAAAACCCATTATGATTATGATCGACACTGGTGCTATACACAACTTTATCATGCCTGATGAAGCAAAGAAACTTGGGTTGAAGATCACCGAAAAGAATGGCTAGTTCAAACTTGTGAATACCAAAAGTGAACCTCTTAAGGGAGTAGCAAAAGGGGTTGATATGACTCTTGATTCTTGGAAGGGCCTTGTGAATTTCTCATTAGCACCATGGACGATTTCAAAATAGTCATCGGGCTCGATTTGCAAAGAAAGACAAATATAATATCTATGTCATACTATGACATAATATACGTCATGGAGAAAGAGTATCTATACATGGTCTCTACAGTCTCTAAAGTTTAAGGACCACCGATACTCTCCAACATGTAACTCAAGAAAGGGTTCAAGAAGGGAGAGATTACATATTTGGCTCTATTATAAGAAAAGTCAACATCTGAAAGAGATGATGTTCCTCACGAAATCAAGGAAGTACTTGAAGAAAATAAGGATGTGATGCTTTCCAAGTTGTCGAAGCAACTACCACCTAGGAGGAAGGTGGATCACAAGATTGAATTGGAGTTAGGAGCAAAACTGCATATATCAGCACCTTATAGGATGGCGTCGCCATAACTTGTAGAGTTGAAAAAGTAACTCAAGAATCTGCTAGATGCTGGATGCATCCGTCCATTGGAGACTAAATTGGCAACCATTTCTATCGTTGAAAGAGACATTAAATGCATCATCAAGAAAAGGGTTACATCATGATCCATTAACCAAGAAATTAGTGGAGTTGGCTAAAGAAGGTAAGATCAAAAGATTTTTGTTAGAAGACGACATTTTTTACACTAAAGGAGAAGACTATACGTCCTTAAATGGAAAAATCTAAGAAGAAAGTTGGTGAGAGAATGCCACGATACCAAGTGGGCTGGTCACCAAGGCTAGCAAAGGACATTGACACTCATTGAATCTTCTTATTATTGGACTCAAATGAGAGATGCAGTGGAGAGCTATATAAAGACTTGTCTTGTGTACCAATAAGATAAGATTGAAAATAAGGCACCAAGTGAGTTGTTGGAACCTCTGCCTCCATCAGGGTGACCGTGAAAAAGTATTTCTCTAGATTTCATCTCTGTCTTACCAAAGTCCGAGGGGTCATTACGAAAGGTCCATAAGGACTTAATATGCAAATACGAAGGGCCATTTGAGATTATTGGGCGCATTGGGGAGGTTGCTTACAAAGTACAACTCCCTCCCTCTATGAAGATCCATCATGTCTTCCATGTGAGTATGCTTATATTATATCATGGACATCGAGAGGAACCAGGTAGAGGTGACTCGAATCATATTCCGCCCCTAGTGATTAGATCATTTGATAAGGAAATCAAAGAGATCTTAACTAATCACATTGTGAGACGCAGGAGAGTACTACCAAGTATCTAATAATTGATCAAGTGGAAAGGGCTCTTGATAACCAAAGCTAGTTGGAAAGCTCGTGAAGATCTATGACAATGTCAAGAACACCTATAGCGCATGAACAGAACGCGACGAGGACGTCTGCACAATAGTTGAGGGAGAATGTCACGGTAAATTTTGGAAGGTTAAATTTAACGGTGTTTGTATAGTTTTCTAGAGTGTTTGAGAATACTCTAGATGATTTTTGAAACGTTCTAAAATGTCCTAGAAGATCTAGAAGGTCATAGAGTATTCTAGAGTGTAGATGTATACAGAAGTATAAAGAGTAGTATGGAATAATCTAGAAGTATTTAGAGAAATATGGTATGATAAATATTTGTAGTGAAAGTCCTAGATGATCAATCTAGACCATTGGTTAGATTTAATTCTAACCATCCATTGAGGAGGTGGATGGTTATAAATAGGGATGAGAGTTAGAATTTGGGTGCAAGAGTTATTTGTAATAAACACTTGAGTAATATAGTATTTTTTCCACCAAAGCTTTCTTTCTCTTGTATTATCTTCCGTTATGCTCTTTTTTACTAAGTATTGAGGGTTAAGGTAACTTGATTTTAGTTCAAGAAATTAAGTAAGTCCGAATGCTAGTACGGTAGTATTGAAGTGTGTCTAAAACCGTGACAACGTATATACATAATTATATAATTTCTAACATTTTTTAACAATACTAGTTAGGGCACTTGCTCCCATAATTTATTAAATAGATCCGCCTCTAAGTATAAGACGATTTTATATTATTATTATTATTATTATTATTATTATTATTATTATTATTATTATTATTATTATTTGTAATGTTTTTAAGTTAATAGTTATTAAATCAAAGGCTAAGGAGAATTATTTTTTGTTCATTATTAGTTTAAAAATAATTAAATAAAAATAAAACTTTTGTATGCTTATATATTAATAATTATAAGGTAACTATTCACATAAAAATAGTTAAAAAGTATTAGATTATTTAAATATTTAACTTAATTATTTACATAATACATATTTATATCGCAACTATTATTTTTCTATTAAGATTTCGTTATGTGAATAATAATTTAATTATAATTATTACTCCAATTTTTTAATAGGTTTATAACCAATATAATTAATAACCTCACAAATTTGACTCCAAATGAAATAATTGAAAGCAAAATCCTAACTGAATAAACCTCTTTGACTTTTATACAAAAAATAATTGAAGAAAAAAAAGAGCAAAAAATGGAACACAAATTCAAATTTAAATTTAAAATATAAAAAAACTTAAATACTTAATCACTAAACTAAACGTTGGTCTCACTTGTAATTTTGATTTTTTTTTGACAATTGTAATTTTGATTTGTGTATTTTTGGATTGGATATAATAAATTAAATATAAAAATAGAAATTAAATCTTAAATATTTTTTTGGGAGACTAAATTTTAAATAATTTGAGTTGATCGAATGTGATTAATTTATTTATCTATTTAAATAAATATCAGAGATTTATTTCATATATATAATAATTTATTAGCCATCAATAACTTCTAAATAAAATTCACATCTCCAGGAAATTAGTCTTTTATCTATAAAACATTGGATATTTAAATAAATATCAGAGATTTATTTCATATATATAATAATTTATTAGCCATCAATAACTTCTAAATAAAATTCACATCTCCAGGAAATTAGTCTTTTATCTATAAAACATTGGATACCGTGGGGCCAAAAAAAAAAAAATTTAAATCCTAATCATAGATATTAGATAGACAAATATAACAATAATAGATTAAGTATTAACAATGAAAAAGGTTGAGTTGTTGCTAGTTGCTACTCTCGAAAACCCCAAGACAATCTTCTCTTTTTAGTTTTTATTTTATCTAATAGTATAGGGTAGCTCTTTTTCTATTTCAGTACCTTTGTAAAAATGAATTAGGGTTTCATCTCGCATTTTGCTTTCTTCATTCACCACACTGTCACTCCGCAAACGCAGAGAGAGCTCTTCCTTAACCCTTCTCCCCCATTCTGATCTTTTCCCGCCACTTGGTGCCTCGGATTTTGAATACTAGCCGTTGGATCTACCATTTTTTTGTATTTGAACCAAAAAATTTGTTGACCGTTGCTCTCGCCGGAGTGAACGGGAAATGTCTGCAACGGAAGCGGAGAAGAAGGCCACCGAGGGAGAGAACGAGGTCGTCAAAGGTGGAGAGCTCTTGTTCTGTGGCGGCACGTGCTGGGATGTCATTGGCCGTCGCAAAGGCTCCGTCGACGGTAACCTCGTCTCTCCCACGCGCCTCCGTCCTCTTGTTGGCGTTGACATTCGCTTCGTTGCCTCTGGTTGCAGTAAGTTACTTTCTTACCACTCCTTTTATATTTTCCCTCAAACTCACTCCTCGTTCGTTTTAAATTTACTGTTACTTTAATCTTGTTACTTACTGTTTTGTTAATTCTTTCTCTTCTTCTTCTTATCATTATCTTTGAATGAATGCAGCTTCTTGTCATTGTGTAGCACTTGACGTTGAAGGGCGTTGCTATACATGGGGTCGAAATGAGGTGAGGATATGATATTTTAAATTTCATGATTTGTTTTTGGGTCTTGAGTGCCCAAGGATACTACAAGGGCGTTACCATTGCTATGATGATTGATGAAAAGAAATTTTTTTTTTTCAGAAAGGGCAACTGGGTCATGGAGACACCATTCAGCGTGATAGGCCTACCGTGGTATCTGAACTTTCCAAGTTAGTTGATGATACCTTGCTTCCTCTCCTTTTGGTTATAATGGTTCCTTATTTAGTTTTATATGTGGTTATAAGCTTGAACTAGAATGATACTAAGTCTTCTCTTGCATGGGGTAACGATATCGTTCCTTGGGTTGTTAATAGGCGTATAGTGAGGTTTGGGAAGATTTGAGGAATACTTTGAGGAAGGGAACTATATTCTTACTCTATAATTTTAAAAACAATGCTGAGTTTAGTGTTTGTCAAGCACATTTTCTGCATAAAGGTTAATTTTGTATCTACATTTGCAGTTTTTTTTCCTGTCAATATTTATGGTTATGCTAAAATTTGTTGACGTTTGAGATGAAGATACAAAATTGTCAAAGCTGGAGCTGGGAGGAACCATACAGTGGTTGTGACAGAGGATGGAAATTCACTAGCCTTTGGATGGAACAAGCATGGACAGCTAGGTTCGGGTTCTGCTAAAAATGGTAGGTAGAGTGTTTTTAGTGTATTATGCTAAAAGTCTGCATTTTTTTATGCCAGCTATTGTTTGTTTGTTAGTGTGTTCCATGCTCCATAGTTACCATATCCTTTGTAGCTTGTAGAGAAAAATGGTTGCAGTTACTTATATTCATCCTGGTGGTAGTTTTTATTTGCACTTGTTGCTACTGTTTGTATAGTTGTATTTTGTAGCATGTCTATTTTCTTCCAGTTACGCCAAGGTGAAGATGATATTTGATCCCAAACTGCACAGATTTGCCCTTCTAGTTTTAGCTTATGCATTTCTGTTTTGTTTATGAATATTCAGAATCACCATCTCACTGAGAGCGGTAATCTGATTTTCTTCCTTGCTTCACTGTGCAGAAATTGAGTCATCTCCTGTTCGCTGTCTTGTGTCTGAAGTAAATTATACTACTTGTGGCGGTGACTTCACTGTTTGGTTGTCATCTGTTGAAGGATCTTCTATACTGTATGGTTTATGAAAATTGCATCCTTTTTATTTATTCTGTACTAGCATACATGATGATTCTCCTTTTTTGCTCGTTTTGGGATACCCCTTTCAAACATTTCCTTGTTTTATTTCCCAGGACTGCAGGACTTCCACAGTATGGACAGCTTGGACATGGAACAGATAATGAGGTATGCTAGATTTGTGTGTCGTTACTTTGGTTTTAACACATGGACACAGGTCACTGTAATCAAGTGGTTGAATACTTCTGTTTGTTCTACCAATGGTATGCAATATATAAGGCTCAAATTGCAATTGTGTTTGTGTATCACATCTTTCCGGTGACTGACAACCATGCACTTGCAACATAGCATTTAATGTTAAACTTTTTCTTTTCTCTACTCAAAAGTTAAAATCTTTGTTATCATCCCCCCACAGCTTATGCTTATCCTAGTAAATGTTTGCATGAAAGGTGCAACAAAGAACAGAAAGCTTTACATATTTTGCATTTGCTTGCAGTATAATTCCAAGGACAGCTCTGTGAAACTGGTGTATGAACCCCAGCCACGTCCTCGGGCAATTGCTTCTCTGTCTGGGGAAACAATTGTCAAAGTGGCATGTGGGACAAATCACACAGGTGCTTGTTTTCCCATTCTTGATCTCAATTATTTAACCTTTTCTTTCATCTACTCATTATTTCTTTTTGAATGTTTAGTGGCGGTGGATAAGAATGGCTTTGTCTACACGTGAGTAATTCTTTACTTTCTTAGTTCAGTATCTTAGCTCTGTAAAACAAGTTATAACTGTTGATTATCCATTTGTGCAGCTGGGGATTTGGTGGTTATGGAAGGTTTGTGCAGAATTTCCAGATTGGTTGTCAGTGTTCTATAAAATACAAAGAAATCACAACAATCAGATGATTCAATTCAAATTGGTTTTATTTATTTATTTATTTTGTTCTTCTTCACTTTTATTTTGTTTTAGTTTACAAGTAAGTTTATGAATATGTTCAGGCTAGGACATAGGGAGCAGAAGGACGAGTGGACCCCTCGTCGCATTGATGTCTTTCAGAATAGAAATGTTTTGCCTCCCGATGCAGTTATTTCGGCTGGTTCTGTGAATTCTGCGTGTACTGCAGGTATGCTTGACACAAACTCAATTCCCTTCCTTGTCTTTTGTGTGTGTGTGTGTGTGTGTGTATGTGTGTGTGTGTATATATATATATATAAATGGATCATCTGTCAGATATCTCTTTATACGAGTCATTAAGCCTTGTTCAATTATGGCTACATCATACTGATTAATGATAGGTCATATGGCATTGGCAGTGTGAGCATTTACAAGTTACAAGATTTAAGGCTTGTTTTTGAAAAGTGACAGGCAATGTTATTACTTATAGTACTGCACCCTTTTGGACGGCTTCAGTATTACAAGTTTACAACATTGTTATTATATGTATTGAGCTTACACACACACATATATTAAAACCGGTCTAAAATGGAATGCTGCTTCAGCATATTTGAAATGATTGGTTACTTTCCAGAGTTGGTTTTTGTTTAGTGTCGTTAATATGTATTTCAGGTGGAGGGCAGTTGTACATGTGGGGGAAAATAAAAAACACTGGTGATGACTGGATGTATCCAAAGCCTCTAATGGATTTAAGGTTGTGATTTTTTAAGTCATGTTTGAATGATATATGGTATATAAAATCCATATATATGGGTTCTTATATCTCTCGTTTACTCGGACCATTATATTCTGTGTTTGCTTTGGTGGATAGTGGCTGGAATTTACGATGCATGGATTCAGGCAATATGCACCATTTTGTTGGGGCTGATTCCTCATGTATAAGTTGGGGCCATGCTCAATACGGAGAGCTTGGATATGGGCCCACTGGACAGAAGTATGTTTTTATGAAAATTCCCCCCGTGCATTATCTTTATATCCGTTTCTTCATAATTTTTTTTTCCTTTTTTCTAATCCTGCTTTTATTTACCCTTTAGGTCTTCAGCTGTCCCCAAAAAGGTTGATATACTTGAGGGCATGCATGTTTTGAGGTAAGCAGTAAGGCTTGGTTCTTTACTCCTTTTTATCTATCTCACTATCTCTTGGAACTGCTTCATATTCTATATTTACTCTCTGGAAGTCAACAATCAACTGGTTGTCTTCTGTCTTGTAATTACCTTTAGCTGCCAAAATGCTGAAATTGCAAAGAAATATTTAGTGCATGAAACTTCATAATAAAAAAAGGCTGCATATGGATGATATGATGCCTTATTAAATGAAGGTATATGGTTTGTTTTCTTTTTATTTCTAGTCAATGTCTTCAGTTTCCATTAATAATTAATAGGGCTAGAATGCCACTTTATTTTCATTATGTTTCCTATTTTCAAGTTTATATGAAGGCAAAAAAAGATTGAAAATCGAGCAGCGTTTTAGTTACTGTTAAACCGAATAAAAATATACCAGATACCCTTTATGATTATGATATAAATAACCAACGAAATGAGAAATGATCCTAATGTATTCCTATTTTCCAAACAGTGTTGCTTGTGGTATGGGTCATTCAATGGTTATTGTTGATAGGACAAATGTTGCTGATCGACTTGACCAGGTAGCTTAGAAGCTAATTATTTTGTGATTACTATACTAAGTTCTCCAAGGATTGAATGAATATTGCTGTGCTTTAGTCTCTTTATTGATGATGCTTAAATCAGAAATTATTGTTCAGGAGTTTGTGTTATTTATCCACACTACATGGCACTTTGAATAAATTTTAGAGAATTAATGAATGTTATGTCCTATACATTTTTTTGTTATCCCTACCCCCTTCCTAAATTTATACTTAGTTTGTTTATGAATGAGATGCATCAGGTTTCTGTTAGCTTTTCTGTCCTCTACATTGCTTGTCTGATTTAGTTAATATTTTTAGAAGTTCTATTTTTTTTCACATACTTATTTTTCTGCAGCTTGATATCTATGATGGCAAAGCTTTTGGTGAAGGTATGCTACTTACAATAATTCAAGTTTGTCTTGGGTGTCCCGTATGTATTTCTTCCCAAACCCGGGGGTTAATAAAACTTTTCATATCTCGAATGCATCACAAAATATGATCTAGTGGATGGATTCAAAGGGGAAATTGTTTTCCCTCTTCTTTGGTCCCGTTTTTGTGTCCTGATCATAGGGTGTCAGGGATTTTCCTGAAATATCTTAGTTGGATTTTAAAACAATATGGTTGAGGTATAAAATGCTGCTCATTTATCTGTGTTCTTGATCAGAAAATGAGGCTACAATCAAAATTCCAGTGGCTAAACAGAGTGCAAAAAAGGGTGCCAAGGGGGCTGAAAATTCAAAGAAAAGGAAGAAATCCAAAGATTCCTCTGACTCAGAAGAGGATGTTGAAGAAAGTGATAATAGTGAGGATGAAGCTAACGGTGCGGCCGAGGTAAAAAGGTCACGTGGTGGAAATAGTTCTGGTAGAGGCCGGGGTAAGGCTAAGGCATCCAAAAAGTCAGGTTCTGGCAGAGGGCGTGGTGGTGCTCCAGCATCGAACAAGAGTAGTACTAAAGACCCGCCAGTGAAATCCGGCAAGAGAGGGCGACCCCGAAAGTCTTGAATTGGGTTTTGGCTGGAAATTTTGTTCTCTACACAGAGAATTGTAATAGTAATTCATTGGCCGATTGTCTCACTAAAATTTCTGCTATTTTGAAATCTGGTCCCTCTAAGTATTTCTTATCTAATGCAAATTTTTAAACCACGTCTAAGATTTGCTGATCGTTTTTAGGTGCAGAGGATGTATTTTATACTTTTGTGAAGGGAATAGTGGCTTAGGTTTGTATTGGTCTTTTGCTAATTTACCTGATTGGTGACTTGGTTAGATGTTTTGCTGATGAAACTCGAGGTCAGTTGAACTGTTCTAATTTTTAAGCCGATATGGTACTATATTCGAGAAATTCTATGTACTTCTGTAATGGCAAAAAGATATACATGATTAATTTGTTCCTGAGAGGATCTTATCGTTGCATCATAGCTAAAAGAATTTGGTTTCCCTTCAACTTTGCCTATTATAATGATGGGAAAGCTAATAGTCATAATCCATTAACTATATTTGGATGTGGAGACAAATTTAGGTAATGGAATTAGCTGTCTTAATATCTAGGAAACTTTGGTTTTCTCTTCTGAGGAACCACGAGACACTTTCATTTTGTATGTCAAATCTTTTGATTTGGAGTCGTAAGTAGACGGTGCCTCTTGTCTGGCCTAAACCAATCATTGTGGTTTGGAAGCAAGAACCGACTTGTCTTATTCTAACCCAATTACCCAAATAAGGCATGGTTATGTGGGACATTATATCATTTTTTATTTGATGCTGCTTGACAGTTACTCAATTATTTATTTATTTTATTATATTTTCTCTTTTTTAAAATTATTTTGTAGTGATAAATGAATAGGGCTTCAGCTTTTTTTTTTTTTTTTTTGATATTGGAACATTAAGAGTGTTTTGCGTTATTTCGGTGTAATACGCTTATATAGGAAAGTTTAGTGTTAGAAAAAATCGTAACTAACCATTTCAATAAAAGACAAATATTAGATGAAATCGTGATCTATAATTTCATGTGGGACAAAATTTATCAGATTAGAAAAGTCAATACCAACGATTTTAAAAATAAAAATCTTTTATAATAAACTAATAGCTAGATATTAATATATCAGATTAGATCATTAGAAAAGTCAAGAGACAAGTGTTATAGTCACCGAAAAAAGTGACAAGTGTTATGTTTTGGAATAGGAAAACATAACTTGGACTAATATTAACATATATCACTATCTTTTCTAATCCCTTGAAATTAAATATCCAAAAAACTGTAAAGGTTTCGTGATTTAACTAAAAGTGAAAGTAAAACCTTTCCAATGAACTAGGTTAGGGCGGTGGCGGAAGAACGTACCCACCGTCAGGGACTTAGGAGCTAGGAAAGTGAAGCTTCACGCTCTCCAACCATTCACAATTTTTCATTCGTCTGCTTGACACCGGGTTTCGGAGATTCAATCTTTCTTGGTTTCCTAGTCTATGTCCAAAAGTCTTAGCCAAATCCAGCGCTTGTCCTGGTTCCACCCTCTTTGACTCGTTCGTAACTAGTCCAGGTGGAGTTCTCGAGGACTTTCATCCATACATATGCTAATTGGAATAATTCAAGTTAGATACAAATTGTTACTAACGATTTGTTTATTGTTATTATTATTATTATTATTTTCAAATTGTTGGTAACGATTTCATCTAACATTAGTCTTTTATTGAAATTGTTAGTCGCGATTTCTTCCGATATTAAATTCTTCCATATCAACGTATTACACCAAAATAACATAATATTAATGTAAAACTCGCTTAATGTTCCAATATCAAATAAATAAATAAATAAATAAATTGCGAGAAGGATCATCTTTTCTTCTTAGTGTGTATATAAAAATTACACTAGTTCCGTTATGACTATGTCAGCAAACCCTATTATCGTACTGCGTAAGCACATGTGACATGTCAACACTTGACCAATACAAAAGAGCACATGCGAACACGTATCCTATTCTAACGGTTACTACTTGTAGTGAGTAAAGTGATTATGTGTTACGTGAAGTTGAAGCATGAGAGGATGCTATGGATCCAAAGGCTTGTGTGCTGCGCTGCTCACTGATTGTTAATGATTCATGGAGGCAGCATGTGAAACATGTCAGGGGCCATAGCCCTTTTGAACTGAGACCAAGCCACGTAACATAACACAACACAAACTTTGGTTTTGAATGAATGAGTACTGTCTCTTCATAATGAGTGAAATTTTGTTAACGAATAACAAATTTATGGCTGGCTTTCTGCGTTGGATCCCATGTGATACTGGGCTCTACCACAACTGCACACTCACTATTAATTGGGTTTAAATGGGTGGCCACCCATGTTCCGTTGTACCTAAATGTAGTATTACTAACTATTAAGTGTGTGTTTTGATTACAGTTTGCAAATGGGAGTTTGCATAAAATTGATTTTGCAAACTTGATTTTGGTCAAAAGTAGGTTTGTGTTAAAGTGATTTATGTTTGGTAATTTTTGTATCAAAATGGATCATAGTAAAATAAATGTTGTTTGGCTTATACCATTCAAAATTACTTTTAGATAAAAAATTACTAAAATGGACATCAACTTAGATTTTTTTATATTATCCTATTGTTTTAATTTAGATATTTAAATAGATTTTATTAGTTAATTTTATAATAAAATTAATATTTACTTACTAAAATAAAAATAACATATAAAAATAGACAAAATATTTTTTTAAATAAAAATAAAAATTATATATTTTAGATATATATATATATATATATATATATATATATATATATATATATAAGAATATTTAATCAAATATGTTACATTTTTTAAGTATTAAATGTTACTTTAGTATTTTTTTACATCGTACTCTTATTCTAGTACTCTCAATAATCTTATTCTTAATATTAATTTGAAATTCAACGTTTATGATTTTATTATTATATATGATTAATTTTTTATTTAATTTATCTTTTTTAATGGAATCATAATCTATATTATAAAAAATTACACTAAAATATAGTATAGGAGAATTACAATTATAAAAGATAGTACTGAAAATAATAAAAAAAATTAAGTGATCGAAACAAATCTAAAAGTTCTTAACGATCTTTTTATATAATATATTTTTAGTATTTTTAGTACTCTTTTTTTATTATGTTATAATTTTTTACTATTATTATTATTTACAGTTAATTTTTTTATTTAATTTACTTTACCTAATAGAATTAATAAATCATATTATAAAAAGATAATAACAAACATAATACATAAAAATCACGATTATAAAAGTGTATAATGTCAAACAAATAGTTAAAAAAATAAAAATAATAAATAATAGAAAATTAGAGCTCATATAAATAGAAATAACAAGAATTTTATAAATAATACAATAACATATACAAAGGATAAAGTTGGTAAAAAGTAAATAAAAGGTTAGTATCTATGGCTAAAAGCCCGTTAAGAAAAAGCAGAAGCTAAAAATAGTTGCTTCTTGTAAACGCTGGTTTTGGCAGCAGAATCACTTCTGCGTTCATGAGAAAAAAATTTGCCAAACCAAAAGTTGAAACTTTCAAGAAATTTAAACGTGCTTTTTCCCTTCCAACGGGTTTCCCAAACACACCCTAACTACTAAGGGTGTGTTTGGAAACTCGTTTGAAAGAAAGAAGCACGTTTAAATTTTTAGAAAGCTTCAACTTTTGGTTTGGCAAATTTTTTTTTCATAAATACAGAAGAGATTTTGCTGCCAAAACAACGTTTGCAAGAAGCAATTATTTGTAACTTCTGCGTTTTTTTAACTGGCTTTTAGCCATAGATACTAACAATTTATTTACCTTTTATTAACTTTATCTTTTGTATATGTTATTGTATTATTTATAAAATTCTTGTGATTTCTATTTATATGAATTTTATTTTTTATTATTTATTATTTTTATTTTTTTAACTATTTGTTTGACATTATACACTTTTATAATTGTGATTTTTGTGTATTATGTTTGTTATTATCTTTTTATAATATAATTTATTAATTCTATTAGGTAAAGTAAATTAAACAAAAAATTAAATGTAAATAATAATAATAATAATAATAATAATAATAATAATAATAATAATAATAATAATAATAATAATAATAATAATAATAAATTATAACATACTAAAAAATGAGTACCAAAAATACTAAAAATATATTATATAAAAAGATCATCAAGAACTTTTAGATTTGTTTCAATCACTATAAAGTAAATATTTATTTTTTTTTATTATTTTCAGTATTCTTTTTATAATTGTAATTCTCGTATACTATGTTTTAGTGTAATCTTTTATAATATAGATTATGATTCCATTAAAAAAGATAAATTAGATAAAAAATTAATCATAGATAATAATAAAATCATAAACGTTGGATTCCAAATTAATATTAAGAATAAGATTATTGAGAGTACTAGAATAAGAATACGATGTAAAAAATACTAAAATAACATTTAATACTTGAAAAATGTAACATATTTGATTAAATATTCTTATATATATATATAATTTATATTTTTTATTTTTATTTAAAAATATATTTTATCTATTTTTATATGTTATTTCTAATTTAGTAAGTAAATATTAATTTTATTATAAAATTAACTAATAAGATGTATTTAAATATCTAAATTAAGATAATAGGATAATATAAAAAAAATTTTAAGTTGATGTCCATTTTAGTAATTTTTTATCTAAAAGTAATTTTAAATGGTATAAACCAAACAACATTTATTTTACTATAATCCATTTTAATACCAAAATTACCAAACATAAATCACTTTAACACAAACTTACTTTTTATCAAAATCAAGTTTACAAAATCAATTTTATGCAAATTCCCATTTGCAAACTGTAATCCAAACACACACTAACTAGTGATGTTATGGATAAGAAAAATGGAACCTTTATGTGTGAAAGGTTTACACCCAACCAAATTGAAGTTTTTTTTCTTTTTTTTTTGTAAATCAGTATTTTTTTATAAAAAATTGGTGTCCACTTCTAGAAAGTGCGAGAGAGCAATTGCTGGAAAAAGAAAAGGAGAAGTAGGAGTATCAGTGAAAGAAATAACGAACTTGCATTGTTCTCATCCGTGTGTCATTGCTGTAAAAGGGATGGTTACGTCATTTGCTTTTGTCGCGTCCGTTTGTCCATACAACGATTTTGAAATTAATGTGTTAGGATATTGCATGGAGTTGAAGTGGCTTAGTTGAATGAGACATTGTTTTTGTTTATAAAACTTTTGGGGTAATCGTAAACTGAAAAATAATTCTAAAAAATATAAATATAAATAAATATTGAAATAATTTAAAAGTGTGACAATAATGATAAAAATATTGACAAATGATTTTTGAATTTATCAACAACTTATATATTTGATTTGAGTTTTGTAAACAAAATTAATTTAAATTAAAGAGTAAACATCCAACTTGATCCTTGTCTATTTTAAAATAAGACAAGGCAATTTTTGTCAATAAATTATACCCGGCCTTATCTTTGTTCCTGATAAAAGTGAGACAAGGCGGCCCATCCGTTATAACTTCTCACTAAAATTGACGGAAAAGTCTTACGTGACATTCACCGGCACTGATGTGGAGGGTTACTTAGAGTTAAGTGCCATGTTAGCGTAGAGAGAATGAACATGAGTCAATTTGTCCCCCTCCATTCTTCAAAAACAATGTTATTTCTGATTTTTTTATTGAAACACAACCTAATTTTAGTGGGTGATTGCACACTAAGCCTCTTCCTACGTTCTACGGTGCAAAATTGGAGACAACCCTAAGACAAGATGAACTTGCGAATTGGAGGTGATATTTCGAGTTGCAACATGAACTCAAGTGAGAGCGTTGGAGTTCTGAGGAAGAAGAGATGGTTCTCTCCAAAGTGCTATTGCGGGTCTCATGCTATTCTATTCATGTCTAGGACTGAAAACAATCCGGATAGATTATTCTTTCGTTGTTCTTATTTCAAGGTATGTTAGGTTTAATAATGTCTAGGTTCAATTTTGTACTCAATGTTAGTTTCACAAACTTAATTCATATTGTAGACTGCAGAAGTTCATTGCTCATTCTTTGCGTAGCTAGATGATTATGTTGCTTCATTTAATGAGTATGCTGGGAAGACAATATCAAAGGGGGTATTGTTGTAAAAGTAAAATTCGTTTGAAGGACAGAATAATACAATGGATGACAAAGTGAAAGAGCTAAAGGATAGGTTGATTGGATTCGAGAACGAATAGGAGAAGTATAGATTAAAAATGGGTAGAAGTACATGTCTTAGTTTTGGATGTAATTTTTTTTTTTGTATTTTTTGGTGGGGTTGTGATTGCTTGCTTGTTTAGGTTAACTTTGTAGAAAAATTGATGTCCTAACTTTAGTTGGTTGGGATTGTTTATAACTTGGGATGAAATCATATATTTAAATACTGTTGAAGATAAATGAAAATGACTTCCTATGATCTTTTTTAATAGTTTGTTTCATGAATTAAATGTGCAAAAAAAATTGTGCATGAAATATTTGTAAATGCAATCTACTGGTTGTGCAGCAATCCAGAAGTTCACCAATATCAAATAAAGCATAGAAATTTATATATTATACTCATGCGGGTATCGATCCATAGATTCATAGTTTAGACAGTATTGAATGGGCAACAACATGGCCTTAAATTAAAAGATTAAAATATTTGCCTCTAAACCAAAAGACTTAAACATTTGTTCCTAAATCGAAAGACTTAAACATAGTCTTGAAGAAGCTAAATAAGCAGCCAAAAAATTAAAATAAGTAGCCAAAATACCAAAAAAATAAAACACACTTCTTTAATTCCTATATCATTATCACAACTTCTTCAAAGGCCTAAGGCTTGGAGGCCTAAAGCCTAGTGTTGGCACAAATTTTAGAAGCTTTGATGCAGTTGTTGAATTTGCAGCAGTCATCGTCTCAGCAGATATTGCAGCTCCTTGTAGTTCTCGGAGTTGTTGTACCAACTACTGGCCTAGTGCATTAATTTTGTGAGTTGTGAGGTCCAGGTTGTTGAGATTGTGAGGGCTGAGAAACCATGAAGTTAGTTCTGGAGCTGGTATAAGTGGGATTACATAATATGGAGCTGTAGGTCGAACAATTTGTTGTTTTTCTCTAAATGTTATAGGATTGTTGTTGGAGTTATGTGTTATAACCTGTTATAAGTGGTAAAAAAATTGACAAAACAGTGTATTAACCTAATTGATCTTGGAATACATTTATGCTCTTCTCTCTCTTTTTTTTTTGTCATTGGCTTCCAGTTAAGGTCTTGGAATACATTTGTGCATGTTTTGTAGTAATGATCTTTCTGTCCACATTTGGAGCAAGTAACAATAAATATTTTCTTCACCTTCGTTGTGATCAACTTTTTCTCAATTGGGTCAGCTCTTCTCTTAAACTTTGACCTATGAGCAACTCTCTTGATTGTGAGAGACATAGGCCTTGGAACTTTAGTAGGTGTCCAGTACTTTTTACTATTGATAGGCTTAATGTAGTTTGCATATGTTGCCCTAATGGCATCCATGGTTAGCTATTTATGGACAAAATCCTCAGTTTTAAGGCTTATTTTAGCCATTGCAAAAACTGCATGTGTCTACAAGGCATGCCTGTACACAATATGAAATAGGAAAAAATATTATTCAAAATCTCTCCATGGTCGTACAAAAAATATTTTGGCAAATTTTATTATCAAATAGATTAAAAATATTATTGAAAAATCAGATAAATGTGCTTAGGAACCTCTTACCATTCAGCTGCCAAACATTGCATGTGCATGTCCTCTCTTATAAATTAACAGCCACCTTATGATTTTGGCAATGAACTTCAAACAGAATTTTTTATGAATCATCAGTCCAAATAGCTTTCCATCTGTGACTTTTAGGCTTGATAAAATCATTTAATCTTTTATGTTGTACTGGAGCAAGGGGTCCAATGTGAGACTCTAACTTCTTTTTATGCATTACCATTTTTCTCATTATGTAGCACCGTAATTCTTCACATATAGTCAGAATTGGCTTTTTCCTATATTACACTATTTTAGCATTCCACACTTCACACATGTTATTAGTTATATTGTCCACCTTAGGTCCATGGTTAAAATGTGCTTTACACCAAACAACTGGCTTAAATTTCTGGAAATATTCCCATGTTGGAGTTCGTACTTGCTTCAGTTTTTTCATTGCAGCATTCAGTTTATTGTGAGTGGTACATTTTGCATACTCCCACACTAGTTGTTTTGTCTATTTATCTTTAAAGCGTTTAATAAAATTTTTCTATATGTGTAAAATATAGTTTCTGTGATGAGCTCTCAGATATACATCCTTCAAAACTAATGCCAATCTTTAAAAAGCATTTAACATAATAGTAAGTAATTTACTAATTAATTATCACCCATTAAATTACTTTAGACTCTGATGTATTTAAAAAAAATGCAAAATGTCAACTAGCTGCGCAAATTATCTAATGTATTTAAGAAAATAAAATAAATGCATCAATCAAATTTAGTAGAACCCACAAAATATAAAGCACTAAAAACTGCATAAATAAAACTAGGCTTACTACTTGATATAAATTAAAATGTATCAAAACAAAAATTAATTAAAAATAAAGGGCCGTAACATTCTACCATACAGAACTTTACGCTTAGGACATAAATCAGGGGTGATGAGGTGCTACGACCTCTAAAAATAAAATACATATATAGATATAGTTGAAAGAAGTTATAAATAGGAGTCTTGAAAAAGAAGTTAAGCAAAATCAAAACAGAAATCGCGTCGCTCACAAAAGATAAGCATAGATGGATAAGCAAGATCGAAAGGAAGGCTAAAAGACCATAAATATATATTAGAATCCCAAAATACAAATATCAAGCTCCGAACTCGACCTGCAAAACAAAGGCCAACCAAAGTATATATATATATATATATATATATATATATATATATATATATATATATATATATATATATATATATATATAAAAGACAAAATATCCCAAACTCATACAATTGACAATTTGTTTTTCCAAGTCAACCTCTAAGAGGGACAAACATAAAATACAAAATGGAGAATCTATATACATATATAAACATAAATAAAATACAACCCTAAGTCCCTAGAGTTCTTCACTTAAGAGAGTCTCCAGAATGCTCAATGAGGTACCTTCTGCTCTGCATATGAAAAGTAACAATATATATGAAATGAGAGGTTCTTAGCATGATAAATGTGCCCACATAGTTAATATAAAAGGTCCTGGAAAAGCCAGAGACAATTCTAGAACTCTGTCAATTAGATATAAACAAACTTAAAGGAATAAACTAAACCACAAAAATTTGGTAAAACTCTCTATAGTATCCAAGTCGCAATCTAACTCTGATTCTACATTTCACTTTCTGTCTTATTAAACTCTAACCCTACAATTCATTCTCTGTCTCCTCCAATCTAATTGTGATCTAGTCTTTCACTTTCCGTTTCCTCCATTCCTTTAAAACTCTGGTGCATAGACAAGCAATACAGGCAAAGCAAAAACAAGTAAGATACAGATATAACAGGTAGAAATTATAGCAAGTAAGCATAATAATCACATAGACAAGCCCAATTAATACACAATCAAACAAAACACCAATATGCATATGATGTATGTCTGCCCTATGGCTAATGAGTCTCATCTGTCGGTTATAAAGTCAACCCGACATGTCCGGTAGCTAACCCAGACATCGTTTTCTTGAAAACTGGTGAGCGGTACAATA
Organism: Arachis hypogaea; assembly: GCF_003086295.3. Taxonomy (NCBI): domain Eukaryota; kingdom Viridiplantae; phylum Streptophyta; class Magnoliopsida; order Fabales; family Fabaceae; genus Arachis; species Arachis hypogaea. The sequence continues at coordinate 1,953,209 of NC_092043.1, read as the reverse complement.
CTACGATCCTCACTTGGTGAGAGATAAACCACCTCGATCCCCATCATCTGTGGGCGGTAAATCATCTCGATCTCCACAGACGTTTTTAATTGGAAAATAGCACACATATGGGTGGTAAATAACCACGTTCCCCCATAAAATAACTTTCTTTAAAATCTGGTAGGCGGTAAATAACCACGATTCCCACAAACGTCTCAACACTAGACAAGTGATAAACCACCATGATCCTTGCTAGGTCAAAGCTCAAAAATCAATTTCATTTTCAAATTCTTTATAAATCATTCACACATTCATTCTTAATCATATTTCATTCATCACGAATCTTAACATCAAAACCGTCCCCCATCATACCATATTCATTATTTCCAATCAAAGTCATTTGTTGTTATATCTCACTCCAACTCCCCTACCCTCTACTCCATTGGCTCTAAATTCATGATGCTAAATACTCTTTTAAACCAAAACCAATTTCAATTTCATTCTTAAATTTAAAACATTCCCAAAAACTCGGAGATCGTCTCGTTTTGCTAAATCAAAACTCAAATTCTTCAACTTTTCCAAAACATTGCAAAATGAAATTATTCAATCAAAAACCAATTACTTTTAAAATTCACTAAAATTCTTCCAAATGTGATTTCTTAATCAAACTCAAAACACAATTATTTTCTCAATAATTTAAACTCAAACCTAATTCATTCTTTTCTTAAATAAATCAAAATCAAATAAACTATTCTTCCATCCAAATTAACCAATACAACATTTTTCAAAATTCTCATAAAATTTTGGTAGCACCTCCCCTAAAATTCGGACTTTACCACCCTTCTCCGATCCCATCCAAACCACTCAATCATCCATAATCAACAAATCTCCACAACCTATCCTCATCATCACTTACTATCAATATTATTTATCACATTCATTATTCATTCCAAAGTTCATCATTATAATTTAATATCATTCATCAATCATCAATCATCAATCATCAATCATTCTCATCATCATTATTCACAATCATTAATAATCAATCATTATGTATTTCAACCACCCACTCAATAATTTTCAACAACGAGTCAGTAAACCTCAACCTTCCATATCATATAACTTATCTTATGGTCATCTATCCTATGTTTTCACGTGACATTAAACATTAACTACGAGAAACCAAAATCATACTTTAACGGATTCCTCCCTAAGCCTGAAACACCTTAATTATCCACCGTTCCTCAAGTTCCAAAACTCCAACTCCTCACCAATTGAATTTTTAGCTCCGAGGATTCAATTCCAGACTTTCAATATCTACCAATTTAACTCTAATTCAACAAGATACACGATCTAATACATACAATATCACAATAATCAATATTGAGCTCACTAAATCACCAATTCACAAGGGTTAGAGCTTCCTTACCATTATCTACGAGTCAAATAGACAAAATTTGATGATTATTTACCGCTAGAGAACCCTTAAACCATCAAAATTACAAAATCTCTTAATTACCAAAATCCAAAATATGAACTGAAAAGGGGAGAATTAGGTGAGCAAACATGATTCACTTACCAAATTGCTTAGTTTGGTAGAGAATTTTGAGATAAACGCGTAGCCGCAGACGGCTCGTCAATCGAAACTCCGGATTGAAAGTTATGGACGATAGCATTTTTTGGAAGAGAGGGTTAGGAATTTCGTTACATGATTCTCTCCTCGTCAACATCCTAGGAGTGAAAAATGAGAAAAGAAAGCTCATGGCTTAGTTTATAGGGTGGGTCTTGGGCCGGTTTGGACCTAGTCTAACCGGTTTGGTCCGTTGACCCAGTTTTAAACCAAAATCTTTAAAATTAATGTCAAAATTCATATTTTAATTATTTCTTCCATTTTAAATTATAAAATTTAATTTTCTAATTTTTTAAATAATAATTAATTTATTGACTAATTATTTACTAATTACTTAAGATTTACAAGGTATATATATATATATATTTGAGTAATTACCCAAATTAGTCCCCAAGGATTTTAGAATCGGACATTTTAGTCCCCAAGAAAAATTAATATACAGATCAATCCCCAAGGTTTTACTCCGGCAGACAAATCAATCCTCAATTCATTTTTCGGCAGAGTAACTACCCAAATCAGTTCCTAAAGATTTTAAAAACGGACATTTTGGTCCCAAAAAAAACTAATGTACAAATCAATCCCCAACGTTTCTCTCTATTAGACATAATAGTCTTCCGTCCAAAAATAAAATAAAATAAAATAATTATTATTATTAATTGCACAATAATATTATACTATATTTTTTGTATTTTTTAGACAAAAATAATAATAAATTTATTCATTAAATTCTTATATATATATATATATATATATATATATATATATATATATATATATATATAGTCACTCAATAATAATAATAATAATAATAATAATAATAATAATAATAATAATAATAATAATAATAATAATAAACAAAATAATTAGACATTATTTTACAAGAAATTCAAGATTAAAACTATTTGATATTTTTGTATTTAATATACTCAAAAGATGTCCTATGTAAAAAAAAATATGTTTGTATTAAAAAATATGTACTAAAAGAAAATATTTTATATATATATAGTCACTCAATAATAATAATAATAATAATAATAATAATAATAATAATAATAATAATAATAATAATAATAATAATAAAATTATTAGAGATTATTTTACAAAAAATTCAAGATTAAAACTATTTGATATTTTTGTATTTAATATAATCAAAAGATGTACTATTTTAAAAAATATGTTTTGCATTAAAAAATATATATTTAATATAAATCTAAATTAAAATCTTTTCTTTTAATACATATTTTTTAATACAAAAATATATTTTTTTACATAGGATATCTTTTAATAATAATAATAATAATAATAATAATAATAATAATAATAAAATTATTAGAGATTATTTTACAAAAAATTTAAGATTAAAATCATTTGATATTTTTGTATTTAATATAATCAAAAGATGTACTATTTTAAAAAATATGTTTGCATTAAAAAATATGTATTTAACATAAATCCAAATTAAAATCTTTTCTTTTAATACATATTTTTTTAATACAAACATATATTTTTTTATATAGGACATCTTTTGATTATATTAAATACAAAAATATCAAATAGTTTTAATCTTGAATTTCTTGTAAAATAATCTCTAATAATTTTATTATTATTATTATTATTATTATTATTATTATTATTATTATTATTGAGTGAGTATATATATATATTTAATGAATAAATTTATCATTATATTTGTCCAAAAATACAAAAAAATAGTACAATATTATTGTGTAATTAATAATAATAATAATAATTTTATTTTATTTTATTTTTGGACGGAGGACTATTATGTCTAATAGAGAGAAACGTTGCGGATTGATTTGTACATTAATTTTTTTGGAACTAAAATGTCTGTTTTTAAAATCTTCGGGGACTGATTTGGGTAATTTCTCTGCTGAAAAATGAGTTGGGGACTAATTTGTTTATCGAAGTAAAACCTTGGAGATTGATTTGTGTATTAATTTTCCTTAAGGACTAAAATATCCGATTTTAAAATCTTTGGGAATCAATTTGGGAAATTACCCTACATATTTCATTTATTAATTTAATAATAATATTATTATTGTCACTTATAACAGGCACAGTTGCACAAAGATATTGTTATATAAAGTCTTGGAGTTTGTAATATAGAAGGGTCTATATTAATTAGGAATAACAGTTTTACTAATATATATATATAGTGGCGGAGTTTGAAATAAAATTTTGGGGGCCAGATAGAAGATAATTGTCAAGATGCTTTTCATATGAATCCTATTTAAGATAAATTCGTCTAACCTCGTCTCTTTGATTCGGGTGATATTACCAAATTTGAAGTCATTTTCTAGGGGTTTTGTTCCAAAGAATTAAGGTCAAACTCATCAGATGCAACTCTTTAAACTTTTGAAGGTTGTATCTCACTTTTTTCGTAATTCATTAAAGTAGAAGGACTATCTACATATGTTGATATTGTAAAAGTTATATGTTTTCCTTTTTGAATATTAGTTCTTTGATTTTTCATGATTATTTTATATAGAAATTTGAATATATATATCTAGTAAAATATGTAAAAAAGAAGTTAGAAGGACAAATATTAAAATTTATAATATTTATTGAATTTTTTTATCAATTTATACAATACAATAATATCAATACTTATTGAATATTCTAATATTTTTTATCATATAAAAAATTAAATTAAATTAACAGTAAAATATAAAATAATATTAAATTACATAAATAAAAAATACCTAATTTTTTATATTTGAACTTAAAGGTAGAGGGAGTGTTGCTTATTGAATAGAGGAGTTGCGAAATGCGAATACACTCAATTCATTCCAAATCCAACATGTTTAAATGTTTAAAAATAAAAAACTATTGTGCAATAAAAATAAGAGATAAAAATTAAATTTTGATATTTTAAGTCATAGTAAAGTATTTGAGCCAATTGAATTATTTTTTATTTTTTAAAAAAATATTACTAATTTTTTTAACAAAAATTTGGAGAACTGTGACCCCCTTATCTCAACTAAGCTCCGCCATATATATATATATATATATATATATATATATATGCAGGTATTTGTGCCGTATAAAAATATTAATTAAAGCCAATATTAAATAGAACAAAAATTCAGCAAACATGACAATAATAAAAAAATCAGCAACCAAACTGCTTGCTTTAATGTACATGTTCTCAAATAATTTAAATCAACTTACATGATGTTAAAGAATATAACATCAGATTGCATGACAATGACATAAAAAAATATAAGATTCATAACAATAACAAAAAATTAGATTATACCAATTGAACTCAACAAACCAAATTATATAATAATAATAATGAAATCAACATATAAGTACTCATTTATATGAATTGAACTCAACAACTTAAATTATATAACAATAATAAAAAATAGTAAATCAATACTCACTTACGTCAATTAAACTCAACAACTCAGCTTACATGACAATAATTAGTAATCAACAAATTATTATACAATTAAATCAATTGAATTCAACAACTCAGATTATATGACAATAAAAATTTCAAAAAATCAAGGTATATGATATCAAATGAATTACTTAAAGCAGAATCTATGTATATATTAACAAAAAATATAAGTTAGATCTTTTGTTGATTCGATATGAAATTTAAATCAAGTTCAGTGCATTCTTCTAAATTTTGTTGGAGTAGTGTGAGGAACCATTTCTATATATCTTTACACTCATTGAAAACTACAGCATACGTAATAACAAAAAAGTGGTTGTTGGCGTCTTGACCCACAGCATATAATAGCTAATCACCGTAGTAACCTTTTAGAAAACACCCATCTAACCCAATTAGAGGTCTGCATTTATCTCTAAATTCTTTTTTACATGCATCCAAACTTATGTATAATTTATCAAAAAGTGGCAGCGACTTCGGCTGAGGTATGACTTCCATCAAAGCTGTACTCCCAAGATTACTCTGATGCCGTTCTTGCAGATAGTCACGAATCTTTTCATATTGAGCTTGTTCATTACCTATAACTATCTCTTTAGCAGCCTTCAGTATCCTACTTACCATTTTACCACTCAGATGCACATTGTAATCTTCAATCATATATTCTATAGCCTGTTTAAGCTTCAAATTAGGCTGAATAAGTAGCATCTTCTTCAATTTTGATATTACTCAATGCCTATCAGCTAGGTTGAAACCATAATTTCTAGCATAATTGTGTTCATTTAACCAGGATTTTTACTTGATAACTACCTTCTGCACTATTTCAAGAAGTCAGGATCAACCAAGGGCACTGCTCACCCGCACATGCTATCCTAACTCTCTTCTTTTCATTCTTGAGATATACTACATCCTTTCCCTCAAACACAAAATAGTCCTTCAGGGCATTCTTAAAACTCTCCATTGTAACGAATGTCTGTCCAACCTTAAATTCAACATCTCCATACCCTGTCTCCTCATTGAATGCATCAAATGCAGTCATTTCTTCATCATCATCTGACATTGAATTGTTAAATGCCTCTTTCATCCTCATATGGCTTCTCATAATCAGAATCTAACTCAACTCTATTTCCATCATTTGTTGCTCCCACCAAATTTTTTCCTAAAGCATTTTTAGGTCCATTACCACCCTCGGTGTCAAGCGTATCAACCCATCTAAATTCACACTATCTCCTTCATTCTTTTCAGCTCTAAGAACATGTGTCCTCCTCTTTTTAGAATACTTTTTTGAAGTCTTTTTCTTGGTTGTCCTAGGAGAAAAAGTTGGGTCACTCTTACTTGGGCCAACATGATCATTTTTTTTACTTGGGCTAGTCTTATCTACAACTTTTGGGCCAGCCTTATCATCTTTCATCTCAACATTTAGGCCTTGAGTAGCTTTTTTTTTTTTTTTTGCAGCACCCATCATTCTCTTCTTCTTCAAGCTCTCATTCTTTAGCACCCATCCTTCTCTTCTTTTTCAACCTCTCATTCTTTCTTTGTTTTCCACTGTCTTCACTACTACCTGCATCTTCATATCCAGGAGGAAGAGGCTTGTAAGGCTCATCTTTCGTTGTTTCATATCCATCATTTGAAGATGATGAGTCACTCAGAATAACATTCTCAACTTGCTCCTCATTATCCACAACTTCAGGTACATTAATTAGATGATCAAAGTAGATGTGAATTTCATTAGTTTCTTTATTTCTACTCTTGTTATTGCTTATTTCATTTATCTCAGCATCACCCTTTATTACATGCAAACCAGACTCAAAGTTAGGGACCATGCTATCAAATCAATACATGATCTTGTAATTTGTGTAACCAAACTCCCTCAGTAAAGCTTTTAGATAGAAGAGGTTTACCAAATCAATATCAAGAGGTGACCATTTCTTCACTTTTTCATTAACATAATCCATTTTATCCTGTGAATTTCTCTTAAAATTTTCTCTATGATGAAAAACAAAAACTACTTCAAACTCATTCATATGCAAATATGTACATCTAATCAATTTTTACTTCAATACACTAATTATCCAACTATGACCGTGATCTAAACCAATCACAAGCAACATTATTTAGATAAAAAATTAATTAACCAGCTTTAGAAAAGAGCACATTCAGTGAACACCCCAACATCAACATGCAATTGGAAAAAAAGAGTGAATACTGCTAAATTTTGAAACTATAAAACAGTACACTAACCTGGATGGTGACAACAGCTGCCTCCACTCAATGTCGTCAATGACACCGTCAATTGTGTAGTTACAGTTTTTGTTTGGGACCCAGTCAACAGCTTTGTCAGCAACGCACTCAGCACAATCGACAGGTGCTCTGTCAAACGTTTCTTGTTTTAGGTGAAGAAGAAAACAAGAGTTTGGTATTTCTGTAAATAAGGGTTAGGGCTTAGGGGTTATATGTGACCTTATTAGGTTTTGTTTCAATAGAGAACCAGAAACGATGTCGTTTTTGAAGAATGGAAGGGGACAAATCGACCTCTATCAATTTTTTCTAAGCCAACGTGGCACTTAACTCTGAGTAACCTTCCACATCGGCATCGGTGAATGCCACGTAAGACTTTCCGTCAACTTTGGTGAGGGGTTATAACAGAGGAGCCGCCTTGTCTCACTTTTATCAGGGACAAGGGTCGAGACAGGTGTAATTTATTGACAGGGATCGCCTTGTCCTATTTTAAAAAGGACAGGGATCGAGTTGGGTGTTTACTCTAAGTTAAAACTATCAAGTTTTAAGCATGAAAATGTATGCTTAAATTTTGGGTCAACAAGATGTTATTTGTGAGACGGATTGTATGGAAGCGTTTAATTTTGTTACTAATTACCAAGATGTTTTTGGGTTTATTGATCTGTTGGTGCTCAAAAATAAGGGATATCATGTATTAAAATTGGCGTGTTGACTTTCGTTTGATTATGTGAGATGCAAATATGGTGGCATACACTATGACAAAGATAGCAATGAGGTTATAACTTCATCAAGTGAAACTTCTCTTTCCTTGAGAGGAGTTTAAGAATAGTCTTAAATAAGATTATTCCTCTATTTAAGCAATTCTTTTATTTTTCTTAATTTTTTTGTTTAACTTATTTAAGTCATAAAAAAAATATGAAAATGTATAACTTTTAATAATATTTATAAAAATATTATCAAAATATAATTTCTAAAATTTTTAAAAATATATATAATATTTAATTATTTTTCTCACATTTTTTATTTTTTCAAAAATTTACTTGTTATTAATATATTTTAAAATATTTTTCAGCAATATAAACCGATACCATTTGAGGAGTTTATGTTTTTTTTTTTTATATTTTGACTAGTTTATGTTTAAATTAATGGAGAAATATTAGTTGTTTTTTAACTTTTAATTTTTAATTAATTTTTTAAAATTTATTATTAATTAATTAATTTAAATATCTACTTTTATATATTAGTTGTTAAAAAATTAAAAGGTTTACTTATTTTTTATTTTTTTTTCTATAAAGACGGAATGAAAGAACAATATTTGAAAGATATTTGGTTGTAGTGTAATTAATGTATTCGTTTATGGTTTGTAAATTTCTATATGATGAATCCGGTAATAGAAATACAGTATCATATGATTTAAATAATTATTTCTGTAGTACGGGAAAAAAGTAATTTCATAGCCAGGACATTAGTCACTATTTGCTGCCTTAATTTCAAGAGAGAGTAAAACCTACTTAACTACTACACATAAATTTCGAAGCTGTACTAATCTCTTACATTTTGATCCGACTGTGGTGATGAAGACAAACTTTCGAGAATCCAATCGAGGCGTTGCAGTTTTCTCATCTGTTTAGTTAACCCGTACTGTTAGTGCTAAACGATAACGATCCTAAATTCCCAATCCAGAAAAAGGCAAACCTACTTCACCCTCCATCATCATAAAACCAACCATCTTCAACACGAGATTTTCACTTTTTACCATACTCGTCTAATTTCTCGCGAGTTCCAAGTCTTCTCTCTATCCTCATTCCTCAAAAGTTAAAATTTCAAAGCAATGACCACCGGATAACATCATTGCTTCAAAGAAAAAGAAAAAGAAGATTAAATTAAATTAAAACATGAGTCATAGGAACGGAACGCGGACTCCAATGCAAAAAACAAAGTAGATTTAAAATGTGTTGAGGTCCGATTCATAAATAAAATTTTAGTTAGTATTATTTTTTCAATTTCCAATACTGTAACAGGAAAGCAAAGCGGTATGGTTTGTTTTATTTTCTCCAGTGAGTGAAGTAGGAAGTGTGAAGTGAGTGAGAGAGATAGAGAGAGAAGCAAGCAGCATGGGAAGACCGGCCTCCTGCTTCAAGCTAATTATATGCGGCGGCGATGCGGCGGAGAAGGACGGTTACCAAGTAGCTCAGGTGAGCTTAACCTCTTCATTCGCTTCATCTCCATTGTGCTTTATGCATGTGCATTATTGTGCTCACGAATGAGTAGAATCAGTCAACAATAAATTAAAGTAAATGCTTCAATCTAAAATGTCTCAATTATATTATGAAATTGCAGATCAAGGATTCTAATGATAAACGTGGTTGGAGTTTCCGCAAGAAATCTGTAACTGCAAAGCAACGTGTGCTTAGCAATACTGTGACTGCAGATTCCTCATCTGCAAATAAGGAGAGTTCACAATGTAATAGTTTTAATTTTGAACCTAACGTTGTTGACAAGGTTTACACAACAAATAACTCTGATAAGAAGCCCAATTTATCCTCCATTGAAAGTTCAGAAACGAATGTCATTGAAGCAGAGAGTAAAAAGGACGTGAATCCCCCAGAATCTGCTGTTATCACTATCCAGGCTGCCATCAGAGGGTTGCTGGTATATTTTCCTTTCGAATTTTGGTAACCATGAAACTCCCATGAAGGAACCAACTGTAATTAAAATGTTATGTGTGTTTTGTTGTTTGGTTGTGATCAGGCTCAGAGAGATTTAATGCAGATTAAGAATTTAGTGAAATTGCAAGCTGCTGTTCGTGGGCACTTGGTCCGGAGCCATGCTGTAGGAACCCTTCGCTGTGTTCAAGCCATTGCTAAAATGCAGCTTCTCGTTCGAGCTCGTCGGGCTCAGCAATCACAGGTTCTTCTTTTCAATGGTGTATATTTTAGTTTGCATATAGTTTTGTCCGTCTGGATTTATGAGTGTAGTCATTCAGAGCAATTTTCCCCTTCATAAGTATTGTTACAGCTACTTGATCTTAGGATACTAATTGTAGTTTGTTGACTGTTGCTTGTGAGATATCAATAAAAGGTTTCAATACAGAAGAGCATTATTGCAGTTAATTAATATGCTCTAGGTCCTTCTCGGATATTGATCCTTAATTTTGCCTTGCTTTAGGAAAATCAAAGCCACATGAGCAAGTCAAATGTGATGGATGCATCCATTGAGAAGCTGCTTAGCAGTAGGTTTGCTCGCCAGGTATCATAGTTATGGGTTGCTTTAGTTGGGTATTTTTGCATTTACATGTATCTTATTTATATTTATTTTATTTCCACTAATTGTAACCTCCTTTTTTAAACGCATTAAAGCTATTGGAATCAACACCAAAAAATAAACCTATACATGTCAAGTGTGATCCTTCTAAAGCTGATTCTGCATGGAAATGGTTGGAGAGGTGGATGTCTATGTCTTCAAAGTATACTTCAGATGACAAAAAAACAAGTTCCCTGACAGAGGAATCAGAAGTTTATCCACAGACAGCTGACACAAAGCCCAGTGTGGAGGATTCAATTCTACCTTCTAGGGATGAAAAGAAGCCAATTACTCATGATGCTAATAACTTCAGCTTTCAAGCAATCCGCTCTCCATCACCTTCTAAAAAGGCAGTTGAATTTGGTGCTAAAGTAGCCTCAGCAGAAATCGGTTCCTTTAAAGATGAAAAATCAGCATCAGATGTAAGTGCCCGACCAGAGGTTAAATCCCTTCCTCAGAAGCCTGAAATTGATGGTGAGCCGCGCAAACGATCAATGAAAAGATATGCATCAGACCAACTAGAAGCTGAACGAAATAAATCTGGACATGGATCAAGAAAGGTCAGTAATCCTGCATTTATTGCTGCACAGTCAAAATTTGAAGAGCTGAGTTCAATGATAAATTCAGGTAGGACAAGCAGTTTTTCTGATCAAACTGCAGCAGTTGAATCAGAAGCAGACACCTCTTCTGTCAACATGGATATGGCATATAGATCAAAAGAGTTATCTGAGAATTCTGGTCCCTTTTTTTCTAAGCTTGGTGGTTCTCAATGTGGTACTAAACTATCTATTTCTTCCACTCTTGATACACCCAATGTATCCGAGGTTGGTCCTATTGAAGATGACCAAGATGCCAAAGATTTAGAAGGGGTTGGAAATCTTGACAAGAAAACAAACCTTGATGTTGATACCGATATTCCAGGTGCTATTCCATCTTCTCACTTAGCCACTGCTGTTATGGATCAGACAGAAACTGTTGACGAAATCAATGGCATTATGGTTCACTCATCAGTTGCAGTGGACTCTGAAGAGCCTGTTAGCAAGACTGAGAAAAATGCATCTGATGTACAGAGAGATCAAAATGAGGATCCTCTGCAAGGTTTCAGATCATCTCGAGAAGCATCACCTAAAACACACACAAAGGTCCCTGAATCACAAGAAACACCTTCGAGTCAGTTATCTATGAAACCCAAAGACGGCAAAGACAAGTCTAGATCCAACAGTAAACTTGGGACCCCACCAGTGGTTAACAAATCACCTGTAAATGGAAATCATGATTCGAGCTCTAGAGGTCAGCCGAGTGGGAAGCGACGCAATTCATTTGGCTCAGTTAAAGCTGATCACATTGATCAAGAACCTACAGGTAACACAAATAACAATAGTCCTCTTCCCCGTTTCATGCAAGCAACAGAATCAGCTAAGGCCAAAACCAGTGCAAATAACACACCAAGGTCAAGTCCAGATGTGCATGAACGAGATGTTCAAGTTACGAAGAGACACTCGTTACCAGGTGCCACCGGTAGGCAGGTTTCTCCACGCATCCAACAATCGATGTCTCAACCACAGCAGAACCCGAAGGGATATTGTGTACAGCCTCAGCCTACACAAGGTAACTTCTAAAGCATAAGGAATCTTGCAGTTCTGTATCATTGAGGATTTATTCATTTTCTATATCATCTCGTAGATGCATGCACGCACGAATTGTTCTCACATTTCAGAGGAAACCTTTTAAGCAATAGGAGAAAAAATAAAAAAGAAAGATAATAGTGCTTCTTTATATGTTTAATGCTGATCTTTTGAGTTGTTCTTTCAGAGAGAAAATGGGTGAGGTGAATTGACAGCTCAAGTGTGCTCACATACTTCTACAGTAGTTGATGATCAGCAATGGCGTGGCAATTTAGAATATCTAATTTCGTTTCTTCATTCTCTTTTGAAGGAAAGGAATGTCGCTTCCCTATACCCTGTAACTGCTGCAATCTCCTTTTGAGTCTTTCTTTTTTCGTAGTGTTGTTTTTCCCTTTATCTTTGACTCTCTATTCTTTACCTCCCCTCTCTGCCTCCCCATATTTGAAGGTGCCCTGTTTTGGTCGGTTCGTAAAAGTGAGTGAGGCTTTTATATGTATATTAACCACTCGATCTGTTTACTTTCCGACAGTGTTTCTAAGAATATATTAATGTTTGTTAAATATATTCTGCTTGAGACAACTTCAGGATTATAATCTAGTGGTACTTTGCCCTGCATTATTCTATTGATTTGAATCGTTTTATCTTCATGAACGTTGCACTACTCTGCAACAAAACTGTCTGGTGCGGTATACATTAATAGACATATTTTACTCAATATTATAAAAGATCGATTTTTTTATTTGTGTCTAAAAGTAAATGAAAGAAAAGAAAAACAAGGGAGAAGAACAAGCCAAATCAACTAGCTGGAACCATATCAAGATTCAATGCTTGTATGATTTTGAAGCGCACTCTAAGGATTCAACCATTCCGAATAGGATGGAAGAGAAAAAAAAATCGATTGAATTTAATCTTGCCGATACACCAAAGAAGGCGTTTTTTTGTATTTTCGTGTTATTAATATTATGGTGAATATTTGCATGCATTTGTCTTTATATGTAATTGATACTTGATAGTTAAGAAGCATTGTATGATTTGATAAATTTGACTAAATTGTTATCTAATATCAACTTTAGAGTTAAATCTCAATTTGTTCCGATATTCAGAATAACCCTTACAATTTTTTTGGCCCCAATTAGAACCCCCAAATTTGCAATCGTGGCTCCGCCTTGCCCCTGCGATCATCTCCATCACTGAAATGCTGATCTGGTACAATTGCATGACATGGTGAACATTACTTAAACGACGGCGCATTGATTTTGCTCTCAAATCTTTTGGAAACCACATAGTATAAGGGTTTTCTTGATGTTTTGCAACTTATGATCGTTGTCGTCAAAAGAAAGAGAGTTTTAACTCACAAAAAACTGAAACGACATAGTTTCCAAAGGGTTTGGATGCGAAAACAATGCATCGTCGTTTAAGTAGTGTCCACTGTATCATGTAATTGCGTCAGATTAGCATTCCGGTGATGGAGATAATCGCATGAGTAAGTTGGAGCCACGATTGTAAATTTAGAGGTTCTAATTGGAGCCAACAAAATTGTGAGGGTCATTCTGATCATCGAACAAAATTTTAGGGGTTAAATTGAGATTTAACTCATCAACTTTACATAAAGATAACTGTATATGAATTTTTACCTAATATTAATTATAAAAAATATTAAAGCCATGAGTTAATAATAATTATATAAAATATAATATTGTAGTACCACCATAATTGAATATTAAGATTTTTCACTAATTTGAGTTAGTTGAGTAGGTAGTTTTATTTTTTATATGTTGCAATTAATTAGTTAGTAATTAATTTTTAAATAAAATTTAGATATATGACACAAATAAAAAAAAATAAATTTAGATTTTAATTTGACTAATTAATAACTTAAGAAAAATTTTAAGTATACCAAGTACACTAGTGTTTTAATAATTTTAATTATTAATCTCAATTATAAAAATTATATAAAATATATATTAATTAAAATCAACGGTTAAATTACTCAAACACCAATAATTGGGTTACATTTAAAAACTTTCCAATGACTTAAATAATTAACTTTAGTTTGAAATTTAACAATAGAGTTAAAAATGTTGGAAAATTCAATGTCACGATTAGAGGTGGAAGTGGGACGGGCTACTCAATGGAACTCGTGGCTTAGGTTTGTTTTATTAAACAGGCTAGACTTAAACGTTTTGTAAAATCTATTAATTAAAAAGGTTAAATCATATACTTAAAAGAAAGCCTAAGAAGTTCCTTGGTTTAGCTCGTCAAAATATTTTATTTTTGTAAAATAAGTTATTTTTAGTTTAAACTTTCAACTATTCACTTATATTAAATACAAAATAAAACTAAAAAGAATCAATAGTCAATATTAATTTAGATCGTGATTTTTTTATCCAAAAAAAGAAATTATGAATTTAAGTATGGTTATGATATATGACTAAGGATTGATATATAAATAATTTTTTTTTTACAAATTATGAATTATAATTTTAGAATCCATTTAATTTTAATTTAGATTTTTAAGTTTTTTTTTGAGTTATAATTCATGAAACATACTTTTTTTAATAGACTCGTGGACTTGTTTAACTTTAAACAAAATGAGCTTAAGTCTGAAAAAAGTCTATAAGAAATAGTAGGTCTAGATAGAGCTGACAATATATACTCTACCCGTGGGTATCCAACTCGAACCAACTCGTTTGGGTAGGGTTGTCTATTCTACCCGCTGCGGATAGGGGATGATAGGGTCCAAATTTACCTGCGGGTAGAGTAGGGTACGGGTTTAGGGTATATCCTATCCTGCCCTACATGCACCTATAATATATTATATAATATATATGTAAAAGTTATGTATGTAGAAAAAAAGTGAGTCTTGTACTCATAATCTTTTTCTTATAAAAACTTGAAATAATCACTAAGTTAGTTGGTGATCATATTATTTATAATTTTATGTTAGATTTTTTTAATATTTTAATTTTAATTTGAACATAATTTTTTATTTTCTATTTTATTAATATATATGAAATTTAGAATGGTTGAATTTTATATTTATTTAAATTTTTTTTTGTTTCTGTGGGTAGGGTCGGCCGGTTGGGTAGGATAGGGTTTAGAACTTTAGGGTGCGGGTAGGGTTAGGGTTGAGAGATTCTCAATCCACAAATAGAGTATGATAGAATTTTAAGAAAGTTTTCAACCTGCGGATAGGATTAGGGTAGAGTATAAATCCTACCGTATCCTATCCATTGCCAACTCTAAGTATAAACTTGGGTGGTCTATTTACAACATAGGACATGCTTATCAAAATTCATTTTTAACCGTTGTTTTTACTAACGAGTTATAGTTCAAATGATATAGTCTTTTCATCTTCATCTAAAGTCTCGAATTTGAATTTTACTCCTAATTTAAAAAAAAAATCTCACATTTATTTTAACTATTCATACTATCAATGTGAAAAGTGTTATTTTTATTAGTATTATTGCATAATTGGATGCACATATAAAATTGTTTATATCAAAATTAAATTTATATATTTTTTATTTTCTAAAAATAAAAAAAATAAATAAAGAGGACCGGACTACGTGAGACGTGAGTAGTGACGAGCTGACGACAATTTAGGTTTGAGAATCATCGTATTATGAAGCTGGCATTTTGGGAATTTTCTCATTAGGAGTGACGATAATTTTGGGGTGAGTTGTTAAGGTTAAGGAGACTAGGAGAGACTAGTGGAAAGGGCAACTTGTTAAAGCAAAGGGCTGCATAGGTGGAAATGTGGAATTCTATTTCCAAGCATGTGAATTTTAACACCCAATAACTGCGATACATAGGAGGCTGCTGCAGAGCCCTATTCTTTCTTTCTTTCTTATAACTTAAAGATATTATATTATTTATATCCTCTCGTCTTGCCTTCCAGTCTTTCTCTGCCTTCGTCTTCGAGTGTGTCTGACTAGGGTTTACTCTCTCATCTTCATTCCTTACCCTTAACTATGCGTGGATTACACAAATCGAAAAGAGTTTCATGGGCCTCCGATTTAGATCTTTGTCAGGTAAAAACTAATTACTATCCCTTCAATTCAGTTGCCCACTCCCAATCCGTCAAATTAACAATCCTGTAATCCCTAATTCTGTTTTTTCTCTGTGCGTGCGTGCCTTACCCTTCTCTATTCATGATTGAATGATACTGCCACCATCGGCGAGTTCTACCTCGTGTTGATCAAAATCTGATCTTGCTTGAATCTCATAGAAACATGCACTTAATTGAAGTTCTCGTATGGCAGGCGTTAATCATCAATTTATGAATGCTGGTGGACTTCCTAATTGATTTTCAATCAAGCTGTACAACTTTTGATTAAACAAAATAAATCCAATAACCGATTATAGTTTCAAACTTCATCGGAAAAATATAATTAGAAGAAGAGTAAGTGATGTGTTGTTGTTGTATAGGAACAAACACAAAACAGGGCTTTGAGAGATCATTTTTACTGTAACTGAAACTCTTCATAAAGTAATCTTGATAAATTTGCTTTTGAAGTTACTAGTAAGGTCATGAAACAGTGCCAAAAGAGAGAGGGAAAAGAAAAGATCTGTTTTCGTAGAGTGTATTCATAATTGTTGATATGAGACTATGCCACTATGGCGATGCTATATTTGACCATGGCTGCAAAATGTATCCTTATAACCTGTAGGAGAATTACATACCAGATACATGAACTACAAATCAAATTTGCATGATAATGTTATCATTTCCATCAGTACTATACTAGAGCTCTTTTGCAATTTTTCTTGCACCATGGTGGCTTGATGATTAATCATATGGATGTTTAAGATAGAGTACCAGTACAAGTTCCTGTTTCACTTTTATATTGGGGTACCAGTAGGGACAGACATTATATATTTGAGTTGTAGGTAGTTGTGATGTGACTAGGAACAACCTGTAGCAATTGCAATCTTTCATTCTTGCAAAGTAAGTTTGATGGAAGAATTCTATGCAGGGCAATTCAATTTCTGCAGCTTATACCTAAGTAAATCTTACTTTTGATGCTCCGCTAAGTTTTCTTTTTAGTTCTGTCCCTATGATCTTTCATGGTTTGTGTCAATTACAATGATTTTAAATCTTTTATGATGCATTGGAGAGTGATTGCTCGATACCAGGTTCCTTCGTTTCAAGATGTTGCTATCTTTCTTACTATGCCAATTTGTGCTTTCATTTGTTGGACATAGAAAAGGAAAACTTTATTTTGATAAACTAGATCTTTAGTGGTTTGGTGGTTTGAATGTAAATTTTGATTGTATATGGTATAGGTATGCTGCACATGGGGATTGTGTCTCCAAAAACTACTGAATAAGTCTGGGCATTAGATTGCTTTGTTAACTGTTATTGTTCTTTGAATTTGTTTATATTGCTCATTTTAACATTATGTCTAGTTTTCATTGGAGTAAATCCTTTCGAAGCTTGCCACTGTTGTTCAAGAAGATGTGACATAAATATTGGTTTTGAATAAATATTAGAATGAAGTATTTGGGTTAACTAATGGGTTTCGTTTAACAGATTAGGTTATTCTTATCAGAGGAATCTCCTTCTCAAGTTGGTTTAAATTCTCAAGATCACCTCCAAGCAAAGACATCATTGCTATTACCTCCAGGAGGAACAAGTTCTGATGACTTTCTACCTCCTGGATTCGAGGGAACCCAAGCGTCGACCCATTTTGAGGTTGATCTGTCTCAAATACCAGTGTCTAGGTGGACTACACCATGCAAGGTAGTTTTGTTTTTAGGTCGCATGTTAAATATTCTTTTTAAATACTTTCCAATATTCAATGCATGAGTTGGGTTATGGTGTTATTATGATTCTTAATAATCTTGTGATTCTCACAGATTATACTTAATTTAGCGTGGCAAGTGGTGGCTGGGGAAGAAAGCAAGGAGGTAGAAGATCAATGTCAGAGGGAGATGAGAGTACTTGAAGCAATTTATCCCCGCCCATCCTCTATTCCTCCAAAGTTTGAATCTCTTAAAACTCGTACAGTAATTTTTATTTAATTCCCCATTAGTGATGTAACTGTTATTCTTTCTTCTTGCAGCCCATCTGTTTCAGCGGATGTCGAGGCTTCCCAGTGCATTGATAGCCAAACTACCTTGATACCAATTACACCTATGGAAGATGAAGATGCTGCAACTGATTCTATCTCACAATCTAATTCTTTTGAATTACCTCCTGGCATACCAAATGGTCCAAACCCCCATACAAGTGTGCAGTTAGCTCATGGCTCATTATCTGATGCATTAACTAGTGTGATGAAGAATAATGAACATGGGAATTTGATTGATCCTGAATTATTCAATAATATTCTCAAAAACCCAGAAGTGATTGAGAAACTGGTTAGAGATTATGGAGCCTCTAACAGTTTGCAGAGTGCAAATAATCCGGGGTCATCTTCAGTGACATTTTCACATCCATCTCTTCCTAGTCATCAAGTAGAAGCCAGTGCACCAGCATCAGTTACATTTTCGTCTCCTAACTATCCTTCTTCAGGTGGAAATCAAGTAGGACCTGTTTCTACCCAATGGCTTCCTAGGCCTCCGATGAGTCAAGCTACAATTTCTTCTGCCTCAGACGTCTCTCTACCAAAGGATGTAAATTATTACAAGAGCTTAATTCAACAACATGGAGAAGAGAGACAAGAAACCCACCCTTACACTGCTAACCGTCAAATCCAGAGACCAATGGTGAACCATGAGACACCACAACACAATTCTAGATCAAGGGAAACTAAATCCAAGATAATGAAACCTTGTATATTCTTTAACAGTTCTAGAGGATGTCGAAATGGTGCTAATTGTGCATACCAACATGATGTAACATTCCAATCACGAGGTAGTGCCGTGCCTTCGGTACAAAGTTCAAAGAGAATGAAAATGGATAGTGAGATCAGCAGTTAGATGAACTCGGTTATCATTTTGATGGTGTTGGATGCATGTAATGCAACTTTTACGGTCATTTGATAAGTGATTGTGAGCCTTGTTTCTCACTAGTATTAAAGTTAATACATACGTTATTTTTTAATGGAAGGTTCCTTTACACTTTCCCCTTTTTTTAATAATTTTTTGTTGTTTTCGTCATAATTTTAATTACCTTTAAGGCTCTGGTGTTGTAATTTGTTTTAGGGACATGTATCTGCTTTCAATTTCTTGATGCTATAACACTTCAATTACTTAGGCTGTGTTTGGTTTAGCGTTAAAAAGTTAGAAAAAAGAGAAGCACGAGAAGCACATTTAAATGTATTGAACGCTTAAATGTATTGAACGCTTCTTTATATTTGGATGTTTTTTTTGTTTTAAATGCTAAAGTGATTTTACTTTCTTAACGTGCGTCTACAAGAAGTTAGAAATTGTTAGGACTGCACATGGATCGAATCCGAATTTTGCAGATATTATCCGATTTGCAGAGCCATCGGATCGGATCAGATTCGATCCACACTGTGGTAGGATCGAATTGTAGATTTAGCAGTGATATCCGTTGATCTGATCCGTATAAAAGTAAACTCTAATGTGATATGAATTTTAGTGCATTGTTTTATGAATTTTATGATATTTTGTTCTTAATTTTTTTTTGTTGTACTTCAAATAAGAATAATTAAACTTAGATCTTGTGTTATTATATATTTTTTTTTTGTTATTCAAGAGAACTTTATTGATAATATTTTAGGAGTAAATAGGTTTAATCAGGTGAAAAAATGGTAAAACAACAAAATAGCATCTTAAAACAGTTTTTTTTTAATTATGCGAATATCGTATCCGATCTAATTCGATGAGTGTAGTGTGGATCGGATAGAATCATAGACTATATCCGATCCGTGTGCAGTCTTAGAAATTGTAGTTTCTGCGTTTAGAAAATTAGGTTAGAATTGAATTTATTTTTTTCTTATTAATTCTGCTCTTTATTTCCTTGCTTGTAGTTTCTTTAGTATTCAAATATTTTAAATATATAAGTATATTTTTTTATAAATTTTTATTTTTAGTTTTGAATAAAAAAATTTATTTTTTATTTAACTCTGTTAAAATTTTTAAGTGTAATTCTTGTATATTAATTTATTATTATAATTTTTTATAATATAAATTATTGATCCAATTAAAAAATAAAGTAAATAAAAAATTAATTATAACTAATAATAAAGTTATAAATAATTAAAATTTATAGATTAAAATAGTATTAAATAAAAGATTACTGATAATACTAAAAGAATTATAAGTAATATAATCTAATAAAGTATATTTTGATATATTTTTTATATATTATTTTTGTTTTTGATATAAAAATATATTTTGCCAATTTTTATATATATTTTTTATTTTAGTAAGTAAATATTAATTTTATTATAAAATTAATTAATAAGATCCATTTAAATATTAAAATTAAAATGATAGGATAATATACAAATTTTATTTAAGTTGATGTCTATTTTAATAATTTTTTATCTAAAAATAATTTTGAGTTGTGTAATTCAAACAACATTTACTTTACTATAATCTATTATTATATAAAGATTACCAAACATAAATTACTTTAATATAAACTTATTTTTCATTAAAATTAAATTTATAAAATTAATTATCATTTATAAACTGTAATCCAAACACACATTTAATATTTGCTTCACCCTTAAGTTTCGTAATCAGGCTTAAGACTTAAGAGCATGTGCAGAAATTTTTCAAAAATGAGATTGTATGCTTTGTAAATATTAAAGGAAGAACATATCTTTGACTCACAATTATAGCAGGGCAATCTTTGACTTAGATATAAACTTCAATCTTATAGTTAATAGGAGAAGAAAAATTTGGTAAAGTAGTACTTTTTAATTAACTTTTAATTAAGTTTCGAAACATAATTTTTTTTATAATTAATACAGAAATTTTAAAACGGAATACAAAACTTAAAAAAAAGACAATTTTTGGATAAAGATATAAAAATTAAAAAATGGAAAAAAAAGAAAAATTATTCTATATTTAGGATTCTTTTGAGGTATTTAATTAGTAGTTAAACAATGACTTAGTATTAGCAAAAATATATATAATTTGTCTTGAGACATATTTTATAATATATATAAAAATAAGAATAAATTACTAAAATAAAATATTTAGGCTTTAAATTTATCGAAATATAACTTTTGCAAATTACATACAAAAATACAATTTTTCAGTAAATTATGTAAACTGCGAGAAGAGTTTTACGGATTCGAAATATACATAAATTGTGGTAAGGCTCTCGCAGTTTACGTTGAAGAGCAAAATGGCCAAAAACAGCGATAGGAGTCTCACGATTTCTGTGTAAAGTGGAAACGTGCATAAACCGCGAAGGGGTCCAGCGGTTTATGCTCTAGTATAAATAGGGAGTCTCGGAATATTCAGTTTGAGCCACTTTGAAATTGTTAGCGAGGGAAAGAGACGTTCTAGAGAGAGGGGAAGAGGAAAGTGTGGTGAGGAAGACATTCTGACTTTTTTCGGGCCGGGACCATGGCGGACGAACACAGTCTTTACCGGCTCAACGGCGTTGCGCACATAGCCGGCAGCATCAACGAAGAGGTAAGTTTGTTTTCTTTTATTTATTGTATTTCATATAACATTAAATATAGTATTCAGGTTTGGTAGTTAGAACACATAATTTAGGATTGATCAGTTTTAGATTTCAAAGTAATGATGTAAAATTTAGAGAAAGGACCAAAAGTTTAAGTAGAATGATGATCCTCTTGTGTTTGAGATATAGGGTTCAAATTGCAAAGATTGTAGGGTTGTTGTTTAAGTATCATGTTTGAAAACTAAGTTTTAAAATTCTAACTTTTGAATATGTAAGTTTAAATTCAAGTATTATAATTTTAGTTGTTAAGGTTTTAAAACTTACGGATTAAATTTTGTAAATTAAACCTAATGCTTGTATTCTGCATTCTTAAATTTTAAGATTATAAATTTTGTAGTTTAGCTTTTTAAATTTAAGATTTAAATTGTAAAATTATAAGTTTAGTATTTGTTTATTTTAAATTAAAGATTTGAGTATTATATTTAATCTTTATTAATTTGAATTTAAAATGATAAGTTTAGTATTTGTTTTGGAACTTGTTTAGTATCTATAGGTTAAAGTTATTAGTGATGGAATTTCATTTGGTTTTAGTTATTTCTCTCACATGCTACAGTCAAGTAAGTGTATTTATAGTATCCGGAGACAACAGAACATGTCTCTGCATGACAGGATCATATCATATCTGGAGAGGACAAGTTTAGACCACCTGGTGAGGCTCAACACGAGGTGGTTTTGGTTGGATGAGCCACTCGTCAGCGTATTCATTGAGAGGTGGCGTCCTGAGACGCACACCTTGCACATGTCATTTGGGGAGTGCACCATCACGCTGCAGGATGTTGCATACCAGTTAGGGTTGCCCGTGGATAATTTATCTGTATCCGGGTGCCTTACATATTTCGAGAAGTTGATATATGATGGCAGACCCGCTTGGGAGTTGTTTCAGGAACTATTTGGCGAGCTTGCCCCACCAAATAAGGTAAAGTTTTTACAGTCCACTTCACCTGGTTCTATGAGAGATTTAGGGTGCTGCCGTAGGATGCTACTGAGGACACCGTATGGATATATGCATGGGCTTACATTATGATGCTGCTATCCACTCAGTTGTTCGGTGACAATAGTGGAAATCGGGTTCATATTCGGTGGTTGCCCTTTGTGGCGAGGTTTGACGAGATGGACAGTTATAATTGGGCTTTGGCAGCATTGGCCTGGCTATATTGATGCATGTGTCGGGTTGTCAACAGAAATGTGACGAACTTGGCCGGCTCGCTCCAACTATTGCAGTCTTGGATTTTCTGGCGGTTCCTTAGTCTCAGACTGTGGGATTTGACGATTTTTCTTTTCCATTGGCTTCCAGGTATCGATATATGGGCACTTAGACTTTCAGTTTTAGTTTTTAGGGTTCTAGTTATTAACTAAGTTATTCCCAGTTTATATATTCATATAGGGTTACGCTATGTGTACACCAAAATCAGCCACCAGTATAAAATACATACTAGAATATAAATATACATTGAAAATAAATTAAACCACACATGTATTTATACATAAATATATTAGTGGCTAATTTTAGTGGCTAATTTTAATGTTCAAATAGCATTTTCCATTCATATAACATTCTCTTCGTTCAGGTGGGCTACGTATTTACAGACATCCGACCGTAGGGAGAAGAGAGTTATCCAGTGTCGCCTTATTTATGGTTATTTATATTTACAAACATGTACTCGTGTGTGCCTTGTTTATTTTCATGGACTTTTGTATGTCTTATGTATGGTTATTTATGTTTATGAAGATGTACTCTTGTGTGAGAATGACTATGTTCATGAATTTTTGTTTGCCGAATCATAGGTTGATAGTTTGATTTAATGAAGTTAGTTTCTTGTACTCAACATAATCATGAACAAATGAAATAAACTTTACTCAAAAGAATCACAACTAACATAGAGAAACACAAATGATAACCACATTACAGTAAAATGAAATCAACAACATGGGCTAAACATTCATACCAACAACATAATACACTAAAACAGGACAACAAAACAAATAAAGAAAGAACATAAAACTTAATCACAACGACTTGATGCTGATGCCCCGGAACTGTCGACACCATCTTCCAACTTGGCATACAGCTCGTGTATTTTCACCTCCAGAAAACTGTGCCAACAATGAAACAAAACCTCCATGTCTTCGTCCGACCCTATCACAAATGTTTCATACTGCACACCAGTTGATACAACCTCAAGTGAAATCTTGTTGAACACCTTCTTCAACCACTTGGCCCCACACAACCCTACCTTTTGCAATATACTCATCTTTAGTTCTGACAAAGTATTTGTTAAATGGATAAAAACGCTCATCGGTTCTTTATCAGTGAACTTATCACCGTGCCTTTTGCTTTTTTTTGATTTTACTAAAGCAGTGGACTAGAACTAAAAGACTCTCCTCATTATCCATCTGTGAAGGTATGAAAATGACTCTCTACTATCACACCACTCCTCCTTGGTTGGTATATATAGGTGAATTTTGATGCAAGTATAAACTGCTGGACCCCTGTCGCAGTTTATGCATATTTCGTATTTACACAGAAACCGCAAGATCCCTACTGTGGTTTCTAGCCATTTAGCATCCCAACATAAACCGTTGGAGGGGTCTAGCGATTTACATTCATTTAGAATCTGTAGGACCCCTCTAACGGTTTACATAGTTTTGTGAAAAATTATATTTTTGTATATAATTTGTAAAAGTTGTATTTCGATAAATTTAAAGGCCAAATATTTTATTTTGGTCATTTTTCCTAAAAATAATTTGGCATTTGGTTATGTTTAATTTTTTAGCCAATTTTTTTTACTTTAAGGTTTAAAGTTTAACCAAAATAATTATATCTTTATTTATGTCTATAGTTCCTAAAAACCTAGACAAATATCTAAGAATATGTTGAGCTACAATATGTGAAACAAATATGTAAAAATATTATTGTTGAAGCCATATTATCAAAGTGAGTAACAATATTTTGGGGATGAGACTATATTGTTGTTATTATTTTTTTCAGTCATCACTTAAGAGCATATATAGAAAAGTAGATTTTTTTTAAACTAATCACCTTAAATAATGGTTAATGTTAAACCTACGCAAAAAATAAATGAATACATTTATTATATAATATACTAAATTAAAGGGTAATTTATATAAATAAATAGTTTAAGACTCAAATTTACGCAGATGTCTTAATTCTATTTTGCATACATGTGTGTTCTATTCATATTTTATGTATATCGTAGGTGACAAATTCGATTTGGTAGTAAAGGAGAGAATGCTTCGATTTTGGTTTTGCACCTTAGTAAATTGGTACATTGAAAACCGATTTAGCCACAACTATGGGACAAGGTAAATCGAAGTAGGGCAATTCGATTTACTAATAGTAATTCACATTATAAATCGAAGTAAGCAGCAAAACTGCTAAATTAAATCGAAGTAGGATCTATTATACCTTCTAATATAAATCTGACTTAAATCCTAAATTTTAAATCCTAAATTCTATATGTGTGAGGTCTATTATATCTTTTGACTTCCCAAGTATCTTTTCATTATCAAGAATGATCTGAATCAACCAATGTAACCTTTTACAAATTCTTTACACTTTCTATATTACTTGATGTGATCTGACTCTAGCACTCTATATTCAAGCCTACGATGAATGCTATAACTCTTGACCCTAAGCACACTTTCCTCTTTACTTTGAAGTTGTTGTCCAACTTAAAACTCACTTGGAGCCGATATATCATACGAATCTATTCTTCCAAATCCAAATTTTACGTCCGAAAAATCTTGTTACGTTATGGCCTCCAAGTTTAAAGTAAAAAAATGCAGTGGATACTGTTGCGCTCTGGAACTCAAGGGGTCACCTTGACCGATTGGAATGCTCCCTAAATCCTCGTCGCTATCTTCATCTATCATGGCAGACTCCACATCCTCATCATCCCGCAGTGCATCTTCCATAGAATCTGGTTTTTAACCCCTTGTTGAAACTGGGATCATCACAAGAGAAGCAGCCATTGCATTCGTAAGCTCATTGAAGGAACGATTGTCACCAATGTCACAAGCATCATCATTAACGTAATTTAAATCAACTATAAATTATAAAGGTTAAAGATGCTATGAACGCTTCTTCAAGTACAACTATAGGCATAGAGCTAAAGGCCATTCCAGGCATTGAGCTAGTTGACTGATGAATCCATATTTGATGGTAGTTTTTGGTTGGAATTGAGTGGATTTCATCATGCAAACCTGCATTTATTCTCTTAAATAGCATGCTTTTAAGTTTCCTCCTGAATTGTGTTTGATTGTGAAAACATTCTCTTTTGTGCTTAATTTAATCAATTGTTGTTTTATTTGCATTTCATTTGATACCTTGATATTTTTGGTGAGTGATTTAAGATGTAATATGTAAGAATGACTTGGCAAGAATGGAAGAGAAACATGCAAGAAGGAGGAAATATGAAAAAAATAAAGGAGAAAAGCTTTGCGAAGTGTGTGTGTGCACAGCCTTTTGTGCGTACGCACAGGTACCAGCGCGTGCCTTCATTAAAAAGTCACGTGACTCGCATTTGAAAGGCTTTGGAAGCCCAAATCTGATGGCCTAGAGCTCATATAGAGGGGGCAACACTTGAGAAAACATGGCATATCATTAGGAGTAGTATTAGATAGCTTTAGGAGGCTTTAGGTTTAGTTTTTCTCTAAATTTTCTCTCAACTTTCTTAAGATTTTTATTAAGGTTTATATTCCAAGTGCTATTTTCATTTTTGATCTTGGATTTTTACTAACCTCCATTGTAAATATTTCTTAATTGCTCTCTTTTATTGCTATAATTTTGTTACTCTTTCTTGTAGTTAAAGATATATTGTTAATATATATACTTTTTGTAATTTTGATTTCTTGTTGATGAATTTGATGATTGATGATTATTATATGCTTGGTTAAGTTAATATTGTTACTTTTAATCATTTGTTGCTCATAGTTTCAAGCATTTTTTCAATTTTATCTTGTTTTATGATTATGTCCGCCAAGTATTTGTGGAAATGTCAATTTTGATTATGAAGTAAATTTCTACCTCTTGGCTTGGGAAAAATGAGCATATGAGGTACTAGAGTTGTAATGTCCAATATTTAGTGATAATTTTTGGATTGTTAATTGTTCTTGTTTCCACTAACACTAGCTTTTTGCTAAGGCAATTAGTAAGTTAAAAATTAAAATTAAATGACATTAGTACTTTTTGGTTTAATAAAATTAAAATAAAGTACAAAAATAAGGATAAAAACTAAAAAAATAGATAACTCTAGAGAAGGATAATGTTAAATTTTATGTCATTATGTATGAAAACAATGATTTATTTTACTATATTTATTTTTGTACTAAATAAAAAAAAGTTAAATTTTATGTCCTTTTTTATTACTTATTTTACTTATCTATAGTTGTTTATATTAGATTTTATAATTATTGAGTTATGTTTCATTCCAAAAAAAAGTTATGAAATTATTTTCATTTTTTATTGGAGTACATCTATTATATCATGATTTTAATAATTGATGTAAAATTTAAAAAATTAAATAAGCATATATTTATTTTTATTAAATTCAAGAGTGAATTATATATATTTCTACAGTAAAAAATAGACTTAACTTTTTTTATAATAATTTGTTTTTCAATCATCTAATTTATAAAAAAAGTCCCATCTTTTTATTTATCCTAAAGGTTAAATATTAAAACTAATGTTAATATTTTTTATTAATGAAACTAAAATAAAACATAAAAATAAACCTTGAATAAAAATAAAAATATAAAATTTTGAATCCCAAAATATAAAATGATTATAAGATAAAAAAATTACTTAACTTTTTTCAGGCAAATTATATTAAATTTTACGGTATATTTAAGTAAAATGAGAATGATGTAAGAGAAAATGGATAAGAAAAAAAAGTTTTTTTATTATGCAATAACAATAATCTGAGATGATAGATAGTAAAGGAGGTAAGAGATAATGATAGAAGTTCCGTAAATGTGAATTAATGAGATAAGAGAGAACGTGAATGTATGTGATAAGAGAGAAGATGAAATAGTGGAAGTTTTTTAATGTAAAATAACTGACATAGTGGGGTAGATTATTAGAAAAGACAAAATTAAAAAAAAATTGGACACCAAAACAGATTTTGCCATTAAATACTGTTATAGATATTGACATGATCTTATTTATATCATATTTTCTTAAAATTAAAACTACTATTAAAAAAATTTTACAATGTTAAATTATAAAAATACACAATAAAAAGTATATATAAACCAAAATACATATTAATTATTACAAAAGATAGTTTTTACTTAAATGTCATATATATTTATATTTGTCTTCATATTTTTTAAGTGGTAGGCCAAAATATAGATATAAATCTAAAAAGGTCTTCATTTTTCTATAAATAATGAAAAAGCAGAAAAAATGAGAATGCTTATTTTTTTTTCATTTTTAAATATCAAACTATAAGAATAATTAATAAACAAAATAGGAGAATATAAAAATTGTGTACCTGACAAAAATTTTTGTATTTCATCGTACATATCCTTATTAATAACTTTTTGAGTCTTAAAAAATTGTTAGATTTATTTATTATAAAAATAACTATATAAACGCTTCAAGATTATTCAATTAAATTGATTCCTTAATATAGTAGAAAAAATTTAATTAATTCAATTAATTATAGATTTGATAAAATAATTTAAAAATTAAAAAAATATATTTAAAAATAAATATAGAAATTTTATTAGTTATTTAACTTTTAGGACGTTCAAAAATTATAAATTTAAATTAAATAAGATATTAAAAAATTTATTATATTATTATTATGTGTAATAAAATCAAGATAAATATTTATAAAATAATTATTTATAAATATTATAAAGTTTATTTATTTATTTTTTTAATAGTATTTAATTTAAAGCAAAGATAAAAATTTATATTCAAAGTATTTTTTTATCTTTATTCATAATTCTAATAGATAAAAAAAATATTTTTTAATTTTATATTCATATTTCTAATAGATAAAAAATATTTTGTTTTTTAAATTTTATATTCAATTTATTAAATTATCTTTAATTTTATTATTTTTTTAAATTATTAATGTATACTTTTATTATATCTTCTTATTGTATCACACACTATTATTTTCTATCATACACTATTATTGCCTTTTTCTCCTTTCTAATTTTCTTCTTCTCCTCGCACCTTCTCTTCACCCGATCGTAATTAATTATCAGCAAGTACCATTATCGCAACTTTCAATCTTGTCTATCACTTTGATCTATA
Organism: Arachis hypogaea; assembly: GCF_003086295.3. Classification (NCBI taxonomy): domain Eukaryota; kingdom Viridiplantae; phylum Streptophyta; class Magnoliopsida; order Fabales; family Fabaceae; genus Arachis; species Arachis hypogaea. The sequence continues at coordinate 1,924,103 of NC_092043.1, read as the reverse complement.
ATCATTTATTGTGTTAACTTTTATGAGTCGTTGAAGTGTTGTTAAAAGAATTGAATTTTGTGTCTTTTGAATATCTAAATGTATAAATATAACACCCTAGCTATCAAAGCTCACGCTTCTAGCTGCCGACTCTAATAGCTCGGACATTACGACGACTCTTATACTATTTAATACTAAAATATAAGCCTGTTTAAAACTTTAAACCGCAATACCACTCCAAAATACTTTTGTTATGTAACGTACATCCATACATACAATACAACTTACAAAAACTCACAAAGAGTACATACATATATATAAAAATAATTTTACAAGCGTTAACCAATACAATTCCTATCCCTCTTACAGAATATATAAAGGTAAAGGCGAGGGAACAATAAGCAATAACTAAAGCAATACAAAACATCATGACAACAACTATATAAACTCTTCGTGACTTCTGCGTCCATATCTTGAAAAGAAAAATTTGTAGGGGAGTGAGAACATCATCCTCGAAAGGGTTCTCACTATAGGTTGCAATATGCGAGATAAAATCGTTACAGTGATTGATAACCAATGTATGTATCTTTTCAAAAGCAACGGTTTACTATAAAAGAGAAATATGAAACCTTTTCTGAAAGACGAATTGTTCAATTCTTAAAAACTCAAAAGCCTTTTAAAAGGTTTAGCTATACTGAACCAGATTAGTTTTTCATACTTTTCTAAACCAGAAACAGCAACCAACATGGCCTTCGGCCCATCTCATGATCAACTACGGCTCTAGGTCCAAACAACCCAAACAACAACCAATCACCACAGTCTAACAGAGTCTCAGTCGCAAACACAAATAGGAAAGTTCAAGTACAAACATATAGTTACTGCAAGTAGAACAGTTAGCAGATAATCACAAGTAATCACAAAGGCAAACCAAGTACAATATGCACACCCAAACAATGTCACATAGATGCATATGATGCATGCCTGTCCTTGTGGCTGATGATATCATTTGTCGGTTATAAAACCAACCTGACAAGTCCTGGTAGCTAAACATTGGACTATCCCTCTGTCGTGCATCCCCAACTCGAGTTATTCACAAGAGATAATCATAATTTACATCCAACACCCTCACTGGTGTATATTCACGGGGGCGAGCTCATCCAGAACTTTCAGTGTCTGGCCACACTTACGACATAGGGTCAGCAGAGTATCAAGTCTCAACCTGGAGCACGTGGTGGCTAGCCACTGCTTCTATCCAGGAAAACTCATATCTCAGATAGTTGGAAGTGCAAAATCACAATATCAATAACTCAGCATATATGTATTTATTGTCAGCCATAAATCAACATTCATTTCAGCCATTCGGCTCAAATTCATGACTCATAGTCAGCCATCCAGCTCATAACATATTTCGCAATCAGCCACAATTCATTATCATATACAGCTATTCCGGCTCATAACAAAATAGCACTTCCACCATCCAACATCATCAAATTCATAAAATCATTATTCAAAGCCATAAATCACTTGTTCTTAATTCACTTCACTTTGAAATCAAATTTCAACTCTTTTTAGCCTTGACTTTTAAGTTCCCATTCCTCAAATCATCTCAGGCTCATAAGCCACTCTTACTCAAAGTAAGTTTCCTTTTTAAAAACAAAGCCACCCTCGACATTCTCTTTTCAAAACTTCCAAAAACCATGACAATTTAAAAGATTTATTTTGAAATGTTCAAAATTATCCATCCAATAACGGAATTTTATAACCAAAGTCCCTCGGTAGAGTCTCAAGTCTTTAGGGAAGGACAACCTATCTCAATTCCTTAAAAACTCATTGAAACTCTTAAAATTATAGATTCTTGGTTCAAGTAAATAAAAACTGAATTTATTATAAAACCTAGTCATACAAAATCACAAGTTCCAACCCAATCCAAAATCAGTTCACTTGAAATGGAACCAGTCCATTCGAATCAAACCACTTTCAAATTTCTTCTTGAAACCAATTCTCTAACCTCTTCCAAAATGTCTCAAACGTAGTTATTCAATCAAAAGTCCAATTTCCTTTAAAATCACTAAAAGCTCCTCTGAACGAAATCTTTAAGTCCAACCAAGAGCAAAAGTCCTTTTTTATATTAAAATCAATATTAGAACATAATTCTTTCCTTCAGTGGTTCAAATGGTAAAATAATTCATTTCTAAATAAGTCGAACTCAAGACATATAGTTTTCTTAAATAAATTATACTTGAAAACATAAATATTTTCTTAATAAATCAAATAATACAATTTCTCAAATCCAAACTTTTCTAAATAACTTTTCAAAAGAAGTCTAGGATTTTTATAGAAATTTCGGCAGCACCTCCCCTAAAACTTGGACTTTGTCACCCGATTTGGGTCCCAACTAAACCGTTCCACAATCCTTTTCAACGGTCTAAACCCAAAATCAGTTCAAGAGCAAGCTAAATCCAACAGTCACCTCATTTTCATATCTCAAGGAAACCGTTTTAAAATCAAATCATTATCAACCGATTAAACTTATTTCCAAAACTTTAAAGAAACAGTTCAGCAACAATTCATTTATCAAAACCAAATTAATTAAAGCAAATCCGGCTGAATCTAAAAGTGTATTCTATTTTTCACATTATCAAGAAAATCAACTCAACTCAAATCAATTCCCAACGGATTAAACTCGATCTCAAATCTTTAAAAGGATCAACTTAAAAAACATTCCATTTCACAAAGCCGCACAACAATCCAGTCAAACAAACATTCATAATCATTCAAGACAATCAAACAATACATAAGACTGATACAATCACCAAATATACATTGTCTCACATCAGTATCTATATGTAATAATTCCAATATATAAAACATAGTTTTCAAAAAAAGTCCCTACTTTAATACGCAAAACCATAACCCAAACGCGTCACAGGAACCCTCTATCTCAACCCAAAATCACCGACAACCGCAATCCTCAGTTCCAAGCCACTTTCGCAGTAACCACAGCAACTCTAATCGCGATATACAACAATCGAAACTCAATCTTATAGCAATTAACACCGCAAAACCTCGGCGTATGATAACAGAACAGTAACTAAAGAGCTTTCAAATTGAAAATGCTTACCAAAACAAAGAAGGAATGGTGAATCGAACAGCGGCAGTCTCCGAACCGGTTCGGCGGCAGCCCAGCACCCACCTCAAGCGGCAGTGGTGACCTGAACAACATGTAGTGAGAATGAGGTTCCCAGAGACTCAACGGGAAGGAGAACCAACTTAAAACCCTCACCGATGGAATTTTCCAGCGACGACAGTGGCATTTTCTGGCGGCAGAAGCAGCCAGAAGCTTCGGCGATGGTTCCGGTGGCCACGGGACTGCTCCCGGCGGCCCGAACAGTGGCAAGGCTGTCTCCTCCTTCGGCAGCAACAGCAGCGGTGTCTTCCGGCAACCACAAATCTCCAGAAACATTGCAGAAACTTCAGCTAAGCACCGCAGAGCAGCAGATCGGCAGTGACGGAGGCAGACGGCAGTAACGGGAACTATCTCAGCCTCGGACCTCTCCCCTGCTTCTTCACGCACGTCGGGCTCCTCCTTGTGCGTCTCCTCTCTCCTGGCAGAACCCCAATGATGGCGACGGCGGAATGGTGGCGGTTAGTGGCGCGATAGCGACGACTGAACGCAGCTCCTCCAGCTCGCGTCTTCTTCTCTCCCAGCGTCGCTCAGTCTCGGCCTTCCTCCTCGACGAGATGTGGCAGCGACTGGGCGAAGCTCGTGGCTCCATAGGTGATGGCGATGAGGCACGAGCTCCCTCTTTCCCTATTTGGTTCTCTATGTATATCGGTTCGGCGGCGACGGCGGTGGCGAGGCCCTCACCAGTGCCAGCCCCCTCCCTTTTCTCTTCTCCTCCCTACCGCAACTCAATCTCTCTTTCCCTTTTTCTGCTTCGTTTTTCTTTCGTTCAAGAAGAAGGGGAAAGCTGTGTGTGCTACTGCTACTGGGTGAAGGAAACATTGTGTGCTACAGCTGGGTCTTGGGGGAAAATGAGTAACCGGGTTAGGGTTTCAGGGTTTGGATTTGTTTCAATTTGGAAATTAGGGTTGTGGTAAAATTAAGTTTAGGGGTAGTTTTGTAATTTCAAATAAAAATAGGAATAATATAGTAATTATAAATAAATTATAATCCAACAATAATAATATATAAAATACTATTTATTCATCAATTTCACAAATTATTTTCAATAAAATGTTCAAATCCAATAATTAGAAATAATATCATTAATTTTCCTATTTTCCAAAACAGCAGTATTAATATATTAAAATATTAATTATTCTAATATTACATCAGCTCCTATATAAGTTGCTGCCTGGAGTGATGCAATGTGCATTTTTGTCAAAATGTATTTATCTTGGGCCATTAGAGTGCACATGTTCTCATACTCGTTAGTTGTGCCATTCGCGTATGTCTTCACTCGCGTCCTCCAGATGTAGCACTTATGTTTCATATCATCCGTATTCTCATTTATTCCCGCAGGAGTTTCAAACTTCCCAGAACTTTCTCCCCCAGTCTCCCTTTGAATTTGTGGACTTTTACTTTCTTCTTTCGCTGCACTTTTTGCTATTTTTTCTACCAAATTCTCTAATTGTTCTAGCAAATTTGCAGCTTCTGGAGATTTTGCCCTTTCTGCCTCCTGCGTTGACGCTCCCTCCTGCGTTGATGCTTCTTCTTGGCTTGAATCAGTGAGGCCAAGGCTGAATGATGGTATCTGATCTGTTCTAGGAACATACGATGTTATCCGTGCCATCATCAATAGGGCAGCAGCGTCTTCTGCGACTGGATAACTGCGTCATCATGTATAACGTATTATAAGAATAAGAATATATGGATGATAAGCAAAGATTGATTTCAGTCTGATGAACTTACATTTTAGTTGGAGCTGGGGGAAGCGTGGGTGTGCTTTCTTCAAGTTGTTGGGGGGTTCAGGAGTGCTGCACAGTTACACACAAATTAATCATGGCGTAAAAAAAACTATTCAGGAACAATATACACCCAAACTGTTACCAAATATACACCCGAACTGTAACCCAATATACACCCAAACTCTAAACAAATAATACTATTTCTTACGTTTCTGTAGTTCCTTCAATTTGTAGAAGAGGGGTTGGTTCAAAATCTGTCTCAGGTGTTTCTTGAAATTTCGGCACAGTGGTTGTTTGGGACACTGGCACAAAAACTTGAATAGGAACTCTAAACAAGAAGAAAAATGAAAGGTTAACAACGCCTTTGAAAATAATAAGGTTATAAGATTGAAATATGCTTGAAAAACTCACATTGCAAGTGCTTCCGACGGTGTCTGTTCCCTCACAACCATCATATTCAAATCAGCTGGCTCACTGGCTGACTGTTGAACCGGACTCAACCTAAAATACACCCAAAGAAAGTCAATAAATATACCCGAACAATTCAAAAGGAAGACAGGCTTTGTTTTTTGAGAACTTACATACTTGCAGTTTTTGCTTTTTTTCCTCCCTTTTTTTTCTCGAATAAAATAATAAAGGGCTTTTTTTCTAAAAAAAATATATACAGAATTAGAAGTAGAAGGTAATAGAAGAACAAAAGTAACGGTTATTTGAAAGAGAAATTACATGCTCTCTGCCTGCTTGTTTACACTACTTTGTTCTGTGCGTCCTTGAGAGGAATGATCATCACTTCCCAAGTTTACATCCGGTATTCTAAACAGATTTCATGTTATTCAAAAAAAATATGATATAGATATAAAATAGATCCAAATGAATGCACAAGATACAACCAACTAAATGGACAATATACACCCAACACAACAAACGAAATACACCCAATTTAATAAACAACATACACCCAAATCATGATAACAAGATTTTATTAAATAAAGCTTCTTACGTTTCAGAGGAGACATAGCGACCTTCTGTTGATCGCAGGTCAGCTTCGTTCTGCCTGCGATAACAAGAAACAATTATTAGCAAAGAAAACACACTAAAATCTGAAATATACACCCCAACAAGACATACCCCTCTGCAGCAGATTTTTTATCGATTCCCCTTAACAATTCATCTAGATCTTCACTTCCTATTTCATATCTCTCACTACATTCATAAAAGAAGATGTTAACAAAAATAATTATGATGATAAACGGTAATATAGCTTACGAGGTACTGTACCCATCACAGTATTGATCTTCTTCAGGAGATGAATGCTCAACAACAACCTTTTTCTTTTTAGATTGTGTTCTGGGTGGAAAAAACAAGTATGAATCAGAAATAAAAAATTAATTTTATTACAGAATATTATCCAAAGAAGTGCTTACTTTTTTGGTGTTCTTTGTGTCTTTTTCTTTTTCTTTTGCTTCTCCACCGGTGATGATTCTTCGCTTCTATAAGTTAATAAGAGACACTTCAGTTAATACACAAAATCTTTATAATGAGGCCAAAAGAAAGGAGTAATAATTTTAGAACATTACTCATCAGTTGATTCAGATTCTGAATCAGAATCTGAATCCTCTTGACTCTTCTTTCTTTTTCTGGAGTCCATTCTGGAAGGCAAACAATCATTATTTAGAACATACTAAAGTATAAAATACACCTAAATGAATGCACAAGATACAACCAACTTAATCGATAATATACACCCAACTTAGTTAACAACATACACCCAACTTGATAAACAAAATACACCCAAATAGTTCCACAAAATACACCCAACTCGACAAAGAAATTACACCTAAGTATGGTACTTACTTTTTTTCTTTTTTGCTGGATTATTTTCTTGGTGAATCCTCTGAGTCTTCTTGAGTCTCAGACTCAGAGGTAGAACTGTCACTGTCAGTTGTTTCTATCTCCAAAGATGATGTTGAACTCGCCTTCCTTTTTTGTTTTTTTTTTCTTGTTTTTTTTCTCTATTTTTTTCATTTTCTCTCTTGTTTTCGCCATCTTTACAATCCCCTGAAACATTAGATATTTTAGTTAGCAGCATTCAGGTAAATAAAATACACCCAACATATTACGTTCACTTACCAAAAATTTCCTCTGTTTCTGCACTCATTCTTTCGACCAACTGCTCCTTACTCCAGTTGGCAATCCAGGATTTTGGCGGTCTTTCAGCCTTCTTCTTGCCCTTGTTTTTAGAAAGATGAAAGTAAATTATCATCAGGGCAAAGAGGCAGCCATCAATTGCCTTCTTCTTTTTCTCCTTGTAGTCGGTTATGCCCTTGACCATAAAGGTCAAAACATGCCCCCAGTTTCGCTCCGTTATGCTGTCATTTCAAAAATTGGGGCCAGGTGCACAGGCGAGATTTTGTTTATTGTCGTTGGTAAAAGGAACACCATTTGTATATAGAGGATGAAAATCCTCTTCATTACCAACGCCAATATCCATCATCTCATCTGTAAGACTTTTGAGGGTCTTACCCTGGAATCTTCTAAAAATTACTTTCTCATCCTCAGAAAGTTTCTTATAATCGACTTTCTGAGGAAATAGATCTCCTACAAAAAGGAACACAACAAAGTATCAAAGTCGGTTCAAATACACCCAAGCATCAACTTAAATACACCCAAGCATCAGTTAATATACACCTATAGTTTTTAGCGAGTTACCTGTTGCATTGATGCCAAGCGCATCACCTATTTTTCTTGGTGTTATTTTAAAAGAATCGTATTCCGTTTTCAGTCTGTTCTCCCCTAGTTTGAAGTTGTTAGCCAGCTCCCTTAACACTTGGTGATGCACCCTTAGTGGTGGGATGTGCATCAAGCCACCGAATCTCAAATCCCTCACAATTGTTTTCTTTTCCTCACTCATATTTCTGAATTTATCACTTAAGAGATGTGTTGCACACTTAAGATCTTTTGTTTGCTGTAAACAAAAATAAAATTATTGTCAGATATAATTCTATTATATAAAACTGATTTCATGTAAGACATATATTTGTTCTTACATTTCTTCCAGGTTGGTTTCTCGCTGCCATTTTCTCTGAAATGAAAAATACACCCAAAGATATCAGTAAGATACACCCATATATATGAGTCAGATACACCCATTGATAACAGTAAGATACACCCATATATATGATTCAGATACACCCATATATATCAGTCAGATACACCCATAGATATGAATCAGATACAACCATATATATCAGTCAGGTGTCACTCAAACATGCATCAATATCAAGCAACATTACAAGGTCAACCAATATACACCCAACAAATTAATCCATATACACCCATAGATATGATTCAGATACACCCATATATATATATCAGTTCAGAAATATACACCCAATATTTTATGCCATATACACCCAACAAATTACTGCATATATACCCACCAAACTACGGAATATATCCCCAAAAATGAGTTACAAGAACAGTAACACCTACAAAAACGAAGAAGAATAGTGTAACATAGAAACAAGAATAACGGTAAAACCTAGAACATTAAAAACTATAAAATGAGACGTAGAGCAAAAAGAACAGTAAAAACTAGAAGAACGTAGAAGAACAGTAAAACCTAGTTCGAAATCTAGAAAATATACAGGAATAGTAATAGTAATGTAACGTACCTTGAGTATTATACCTTTGTTTACTCTGGAGATTCTTGATCGAGAGTTTTATGGTGTGTTGATGGAGTTTTCGAATGTTAGCGACGAGTTGTATATCTTGAGTTTCGAATGTTGCTCAAAAATGGAAGGGTTGCGTTTTCTCTGAATGGCTTTGAGAAGTGGAAGAGTCTTCCATTAAGGGGCGGTTTACACGAAGAGAAGCGTAACCGTTTGAGTGGGAGTGCGTGATGTTACGCTCCATTCAATATCAATACACGCGCATATGGAATGTTTGTGGGCTGGGGCTTGTAACACTTGTAAGGCCTTATTGCTTGTATGTGTAGCACGCCCCTTTAAAAAATTATTAACTAATTAAAAATATAAAATATTTTTTATTTTTTAAAATACAAAATATCTAATTTTTTTCTTAAGAATCTATTTACTTTGTATATTTTAGATAAAAAGAATTAGATGTCCTATAAAATATAATGAATATTTTGAGACTTATTTTTTTTTCATTTTGTTATTGACTTATTTATACTAGTGTATCAGTAAACATTAATTTATTTTTTATTTATTAAATAAAATTTAATTTTAATACACTATTATAAGTCTAAAATAATAATAATAATTTTTTATATTGATTGTAATAATTATCATCTAAAAAAGTGAACGGGATTAAAAGATTTTTTATCTAATAAAGTAAGATTTATTGAAATAGTAAATTGTTTATAATTGAATTAAAAGATTTTGGGTTTAAGTTATGGTAAAATAATTCTTTTATAAATTATATATAATAAAAAATATTTTAAAAAAAGAAAAATAATCAAACACCAAACCTTCTCATATTCTCGTTATATAAGTATAAATAGATAGATATATATATTTTCTTACTATTTATCTTCTTAGTTGACAAATTGTATGATAACATATATTTATGATTATGTATGATAACATATATTTATTATTTTTAAATATTTGTGAGAAATTATTAAAAAATATAAAAAAAACCAATTTAAATACTAATCAAATTCTCAATTTTTTCTTTGGCGTACTAGCAGTCCTGATAATAAAATATATAATATTATATGTATCAACTATCCTTTTTTCTTAGTTTTTTTTATGTTATTTTAATTTTTTTCGCTTTTAAAATGGATATTTCTGTCAAAAAGATATATTTTCATATGATATCCACCTTCTTATATAACCCGAGAAAAAAAGAAAAAACTACAGGATTTTCCTGGTAAAAATATGATTAACCTAAAGAGAATTGCGTGAAAACGAATTAAATATTAACAAAAAGAGAAGTTGACAAACAGATAAACGAACGTGTGTGTGTATATATATAGCTAGAGAGAGATAGAGGACGAAGGAAGGCAAGAACGAAATGTTCACATTATAGGTTTGTTATGAATCCTAATATCTACCATAAAAGAAAGGGAAAATATGCAGAGCAGAAGAATAGAATTTCAGAATGAAACAAAAGAAATTAAAACAAACTAATTAATTAATAATTATTAAGCACGCTCGCCACGGATACGCCTGGCAAGCTGAAGGTCCTTGGGCATAATGGTAACTCTCTTGGCGTGGATCGCACACAAGTTTGTGTCCTCAAAGAGTCCCACTAGATAAGCCTCCACTGCCTCCTGAAGTGCAAGAACCGCATGGCTCTGAAACCTCAGGTCCGCCTGTAATGTTAAACAATTTAGTTAAATATATCGAATTATTTAATAATTTTTTGTTGTCATCACCATGTGAAAATAGAAACTTTGAAAAAAAAAATGAAGACCTTGAAGTTCTGAGCGATTTCACGAACGAAACGCTGGAATGGCAACTTGCGAATCAGAAGCTCGGTACTCTTTTGGTATTTTCGTATCTCACTGAAACAAAAAAGGTAGAACTGTTCCATTAGAAACTGATGAAATCAAATAACTTGAGAGATAGGAGAACGTCGTTAATGCACGCAGTAGTGTTACCGTAGGGCAACAGTTCCGGGGCGAAAACGATGCGGCTTCTTCACTCCACATGTTGTTGGAGCAGATTTCTTCGCAGCCTAAAGAGGATTATATCACTTGAAATCACAATCGTAAAACGAAAACAGAAAGGAATAGTTATGAAAACCCTAGGTAGCAGGAAAGTGTATTTACCTTCCTGGCGAGTTCCTTTCTAGGGGCCTTGCCACCGGTGGACTTGCGAGCAGTTTGCTTCGTGCGAGCCATGGGAGATGAAAACGGGAGAAAACTGAATTTGGAATAATGCGAAAAGAAGAATGATTAAAGGGGGTTTATATAATGCAAGTGAATGATGTGATTACATTGTTGGGTCCTTATGATTTGTGAACGTGGGCTCCGATCCAAGATTTCAACGGTTATTAACGGAAGTTTATTAATTAAAAAAAAATAAGATATCTTAAAAATTAGTAAACTTAAGATGGATATTAATAATTTTAATCTGTGTACTTATTCCTCATTGGTTGCTTCTGACCAGACAATATTTTTCATTGGTTGCTTTGTGAACGTATGGATTATTACTTGAAAAAACACAAATTAAATGTTTTTTTTCTTTCTTTTGGTTAAGATCTTTTTGGCAATTAAAAATTTAAAATGCATCTTATCTAACATGTCACGAAGAAACAAGGTAATATATAAAAAAAACCATGTAATTGATCAAGTAAAATTATTATTATTATTACTATTTTACCAAACATAGGTAGATTTAAATATTATTATTATTATTATTATTATTATTATTATTATTATTATTGGCTATCTAAGTTATCTTAGACAATAAAATAATCATTATCTTTTAAATTTTTATATAATTCTCAATTCTTTATTTACCACAAATTCTAATGAATCAGGATTAATTAATCTAAAATTAAAATCTTCAATAATCTAATAATCAAATTATTCTAAAATAAGATTTCATTTTACACATTATTTTATTTTTATTATTTGGATATTTACTCTCGGAGATTATTCTCTTAATTTGTTTATAATCATCATCCATATTGATACGAAGAAGAGTTCAATTTTTCTTTTGGTAAATGTTTTTCGGCATCATATGAAAAGGAAAGGGAACATCTTTATTTCACTTCATGGATATTGAAAAGGACAATAGATTATTTGACATGATTCATCATATGTTTATTTTTCGATAAGGTAGGTAGATTTTTTGTATCCCGCTAGGAAGACAATGGACTATTTGTACAATGTGTACAATGGTTATTACTATGTGTACAATAGCTATTGAGTTATGAAATGAACATCCCCTATACTATTTAGAATAACCATCCGAGTACAAGGGATAATAAACATTTTCTCGAAAAATTAAAACTTTAATACCATGTCATGAGCTGGTGAGAAAATATAACACTAATAATTATATCTCTAATACTCCATAAACCTTCATTGTACACATTGTATAAATATTTCATTGGCTCCTCGTACTTTTCCCAAATTTTTTATTTAAATAAATCCTTTGCGCCTCTCATCCGTTAAAATTACATTAACTTTTTAATTAATTTTATCTTTTACAAAATCCTTTTTTTTCTAAAAGACACTTTTACGTGTTTTTATATTGTATAAAACTATAAATGTTTTTATACTGTCATTCAATTAGATTTATCTATTTAGATTATTTTTTTAATTTAATAATAAATTTAAAAATTAATTATTTTTATTAATATAATAATATATGCTTAAATAAATTTATAATATAAGTGTACAAAAAATTAAATTTATTATTATTTTTTATAGCTACCAAAACTAATTAGTTACATAGTACTTTTTTAACAAATCTGACCTAAAATCAATAGTGAGAATAATGATTTAAAAGCAATATCCTTGAGCATGAGATCAGATCAAATTTTTTTGAATACCATGAACAAACCAAGTCACATTACTACCGACACACATGGTTGGTTTAGAATTTAAATATTCGTTTTATATTTCATTAATCAGTGATTTTACATTTAAGTAGTCTTTTAGATTGAAAACGTATGATGCACGGATATTAACAGTTTGACATAAGCCACAACATAATACGAGAATATGTAGATACATAAATTTTAAAATTTTATAAGATATAAAAACATAATATATATATATATATAAAATATAAAATATTTTTTAATAAATTATAATAAATTTTTTATATTTTATTATTATTAAAATATAAAATAATTTTTTAACTATATAAAAGTATATGAAATAATTTTTGTTTTAATAAATAATAATATATATTATTTTTAAACTTATTTTAATAATATATATTAAAAATAAGGCTGGACATGTTAACACATGATGATATTTACGTGTATTTAAACATATTTAAAAAATAATTTTTTATTTTTTATCAAGATACAGTTAGACACAACAAATACGTATATCGAACGAATATCAATAAGTGTCGTATTTAAAATGTGTTCAATATACAAACATGATAATTTAATAAAATATCCGTGTTTCATAGTTAAAAACCATTTGTGTAAAGAGTTATACACACTATCAAGTTTTTAATGCTCAAACGTAACAAATAAATTATTAAAACTTCATTTCAAACATTTAGGCACCATACAAAAATTTTTAAAAGATGAAAACGACAAAAATATTCTTGAAATAGTAAAAGAGTTCGACAAATATAATAAATCATCGAGTAACTCAGTTCTTGGTTTTGCCAATTTTTTTTAAAAAATTATCTTTTTATATCTTGAGATTTTTTTCTTAATATTTAATTTTTAAAATATATTTTTAGTAGCTTATTCCAAATATTCTTATACCTATTAGAAGATATAAGTAATTTGGGAGTAAAAAAATAAAGCAAACAAATAAAGAAACTTGGCACATTAGTCATATGCTTTGGAAGGATATATTAGATTTTTGTTTCCAGTATAGCATATTAATATTACTTGGAAATTTTTTTAAAAAAGTCTGTATTCGCCCCTTTTTTTGAATAAAATTGAGAAACTCCCATTTTTTTTTTTGAAAAATTTTGAACCAATGAGCCAAATGCTTTTTCTGTTCCAAAGGAGGCTGCAGACAAAAACAGGATTAGAAAATCCGTATTATATAGAAGAAGAGACAAAAGAAAGTAAGGAAGAGGACAAAAGAACAAAAAAAGAACAAGAGGAAAAAAGACGTATAGCCTGTAATAGTTTTATAGTTGCTCAAGTAACAAGAGGCTCGTTATTAATAACCCAATCGATTCTTAGAAAATATATTGTATTGCCTTCGTTGATAATAATTAAAAATATTGTTCGTATGCTTTTATTTCAATTTCCCGAATGGTCAGAAGATTTTAGGGATTGGAATAGAGAAATATCAAATAGAGTTAGAAAGTGTATTGAAACATAATATAAAGAGGAGGAGTTAAGTACGATTTTGGTATTTTTTTACATATAAAATTGTTTTTAAAATTTAACTTGATTTTAAAATTATTCTTACTTTAAAGACTAAAATTGTACGGAGGTGATGGCAAAAGCAGAGATAGATGTAGATCGTGGACAGCTTCTTCTTCTTCTCTTCTCTCTTCTTCTTCGTTTCTTTCTGGAGCAAAAACACTATTTTTTTTATAATTTTTTTTATTATGAATAATTTGGTCTAAAATTTTAATATTTAAGTAAAAATGATGATTTTAAAATTTGATTTTAAACATTACGGACGATTTTATATAAAAAAAAGCTTAGGAACAATAATAATAATAATAATAATAATAATAATAATAATAATAATAATAATAATATTATTATTATTATTATTATTATTATTATTATTATTTGAATGAGTTTTTGTGATTTTTCTAAATTAGATAATGACTATACCAAATGTTGATTTTCGAGTCATGTATGAAAAGAGGAAAAAAAATAATTAGGAGTGATAAATAATTTTTTATAGATTTTATCATTTTGTTTTAGATATATTCTTTATATAAATACTTTACACCAGATCTCATTATTCTATTATAAATTTTTTTATCTCATTATTCTTACTGTTGCTATCATTTTCCTTTCTTCAACATCGTGATTATATATTTCCATCTTTTTCTTGCTTTTATTCACTACAATTGCAAATTTTATAGCGTTTCATTGCTGTTATTAATTTCACGCATAATTTTTACCTTCTTTTTTTTCAGTTTACTTACCAAACTGTATTCATTCTTATATATTTTTAATTTGTGTTTCACATATAAAATTTTGTCTCAACAGTTTAATTTAAAAAAAATATTTTTTTATCTAATTATTTTTTAATTTTTTTTATATGTATGTATCTATCAATAATGAACGAAAAAATTCTCATAAATTATTTTGTTAACTCATTTTTATTTTTTAAACGATTTTGTATGAGATAAAATTATTTTTTAAATTTTTTAAATTATTGATTAGGTAGAATAATTTTGTTAAATTTGAGTACATCAATATTTACCTTTTAGTTAAATTTTATTTTTTTTAAATTACTTTGTATTTAATGATGTTATTTTTTTAATCTTCTAAATTATTGATTATGTAAAATATTATAATTAAAATTTGAGTACATAAATATTTATTTTTAAATAAAATTAAATAAATTATACAATAAAAATTTGGTAATTTTATATTCCACAATATTATTTGTTTGGCATATAGTCCTGATTATTTGATGAGTTTAATTTGATGACATTGCGCAATTAGATGCATGTGTAAAACTATTTTACATTCATAGGACATCAAAATGAAATTCTTATTTGATTGACATAAAAAATACGCAAAAAAGAAAATATATGCAACTACCAATGATTTGTTAAAATATTGAAATGTTTATTTCCTAAACTATTAACGATGTAGAGTTCTGACATTTAAGTACATGCAAATTTGTTTATAATTAAATTAAAATAATTAATTTATATTACAAAAAATTAATTTAATATTATTTATTTGACATATGATATTGATTATTTGATTGGCATATAAAAGATGTAAAAAAATCTGTATAAAGTAAAAAAACTCTCATGAATATTTTGTTAATTATTTTTTGAATTTTTAATCAATTTTATATTGATTAATATTTTTTTTACTGAATATTAGATTGACATATAACATTAAAGATGTGATAGGATAATAACATCTATTAATTAGTTTTGTTAAATAACTTGATAACATAATAAACATTTAAATTTTCTGTTATATATTTTTTAAGAGTTTCAACCTTCACAATATTATACAGGCTAATTTAGATAGCCAAAATAAAATAAAATAAGTAACAGCAAGAAGATATAGAATTCTACTTTTTGTTATATGGTACAAAAATAATATAATAATATAATAAACTGTAATAAAAATAAAGTAAAATAAGTAATAACAACAAGATATAGAATTTTACTTTTTGTTCAGAAGTACAAAGATAATATAATAATCTCATAAATTGTAATATTCTGTTACAAAAGAACATAAAATTTAATCAAAAATACTATTTGTACACTAAATAAAATAAGCCACTAATATATTTGTGTATAAATATATGTGTAATTTAATTTATGTTCAATGTGTATTTATATTTTAGCATGTATTTTATACTGATAGCTGGCTTTAGTGGTTAATTTTGGTATACACGTAGCATAACTCAAACTAAATATTATCCTTTACATACATCCCACCTTCGGAGGCCAAGGATTACACGAGGGAAATCCTTCTAAGGAATCTCAAATTGGCCAATCTTTCTAGACTAAGGAGGAAGTTGTGTTGAGTGTTAAGGATTATAGCATCCGTCGTGGAGTTCGGTATCGGGTGATGGAGTCAGATCATCTTAAGTATCATGGGAGATGCAAGGAGTTTGGAAACGGCTGTACGTGGTTGATCCGCATCACACTTCAGCAGCGTAAGGATAATTGGGAGGTTAGTATATGTACAACGGACCTCACACTTTCTTGGCCACTTCAATTTCGAGCGACCACTGACAGCTCAATCACCACATCATTTGTGTGAGGATCTTTCCGTTGGATAGGGCAGATGCAGCGGTTACGATAAAGGTGTTGTAATAAGCTACTGAGGCAACCTATGGATTCAGACCTAGTTATAGGAAGGTGTAGATAGCAAATAGAAGGTATTTGCACAGATATACGGAAATTGAGAAGAGTCATATGCCGAGTTACCCCGTTGGATCCTTGGGCTGCAAGCCACGATGGACGGAACCTGGCATTGTTGAAGACTTCTCCGGTGTGTGTTGGTGATCAAGTTGATGAGTCTACGAGGTACTTTCATCATCTTTTCAGGACATTTCCTCCGTGCATTGAGGCATTTAGACATTGCAAGCCACTACTCAGCATTGACGGGACTCATCTGTATGGGAAGTATGGCGAGACTTTGCTCCTGGCTATCGCGCAAGATGGAAACTTGAATATCTTTCCTGTTGCCTTTGCATTTGTGGAAGGGGAGAATGTGAAGTATTGAGCTTTTTTCTTATCCCACTTACGTCAACATGTGATCTCACAAGAAGGCATTCTAGTGATCTCTGACCGGAAAAATGGCATTAAGGCTGCACTTGAGGCACCTGACAGTGGTTGGCTACCACCTCATGCATATCGAGCGTATTGAATTCAACATGTTACAGCTAATTTTGCCCTCAGTTTCAAGGGTCATGATGTGAGGCGACTGCTTGTGAATGCAGCGTATGCCAAGACTAAGGCAGAGTTTGACTATTAATTTGATATTATGAGGATCGACAATGGCCTTTTTTCTATCAGGAAATTCTACAAGATCCCAAACTTGGTTATCCGCCATAGAATTTATTTCATCCTTTATAGCATCTAGTCATAAATTGGAATTACAAATTTTCATTGCTTGTGAAAACGTTGTTGGGTTCTTTTCATCACAAACATCATAGTCAGACTCAACAAGATACTCTACATAGTCACTAGAAATTGCAGACTTTCTTATTCTTGTTGATCTTCTTAATGCTACAACATTAACCTCTTGTAAAGGTAGTGGCATAACAGGTTCTCCCTCTTCTTGAAGTTGCTCTTGAACAACATTTTCATTATGAAGAGTTTGATCATCTACTATATGATCTACTTGAACATTATCTTCATTATATGGAATATCAATAATAGGTTGTTCTACATTAACCCTATCTGTATGGGCATTGTATTGAATAATCACTCTTGTACATAGAGAGGTTTGACAAACATTATCATTCTCAATAACTTTAAGAGGATGATTTCTCATACTTTCTACATCATGCTCTAAAAACCTTGCATTTCTAAATTCAACTATTTTACTTGAATGGGAGGGACAATAAAATCTGTAACCCTTAGAATTTTTTGCATAGCCAATAAAATAGGCACTTATCGTCCTTGGGTCCAACTTTCTTTCTTGTGGATTATAAACCCGAACTTCAGCAAGACAACCTCAAATGTGTATATGATTCAAACTAGGTTTCCAACCTTTTCATAGCTCAAATGACATTTTAGAAACTGCCTTTGTTGGAATTCTATTTAATATATATGTAGCTGTCTTAATGGCTTCACTCCACAAGGATAAAGGAAGATTGGAGTTGCTAAACATACTCCTCACCATATCCAGCAAAGTCCTATTTCTTCTTTCAGCTACACCATTTTAATCTGGTGTGCCAGCCTGCCAGGCATGGTATATTGTGCCACAATACCATGCTCTTGAAGATACTTTACAAATGGACCAGGTGCTTATCCACTTCCGATACATCTCTCGTAGAATTCTCCACCTCTATCTGATCTCACGATCTTAATTTATTTTTCGCATTGTTTCTCTACTTCAACTTTATAAACTTTAAAAGCGTCCAATGCCTCATATTTATTTTGAAGCATATAGAGATACATATATCGTGAATAATCATCAATAGAGGCAATGAAGTATTTCTAACCACTTAAGGACATATCAGGACAACATATGTCAGTGTGAATTATTTTTAATATGTCAGAACTCTTCTTAGTACCTTTTTGAGAACTTTTGGTTTGCTTCCCCTTAATGCAATCCACAAGGATTAAAATTAGTAAAGTCTAAAGGTTCAAAAACTCCATCACTTACTAATTTCTTCATTCTCTCAATAGAGATGTGTCCCAACCTTCGGTGCCACAACATGAAGAATTTTCATTCATATCATTACCATGCATAACCATAAAACTAGATGGAACATTATTAGCTAAATAGATTTTAAATAAATCACCAATTAAAGTACTACGTCCAATAATATTAAAATTTTTAATAATGTCAATAGAATCATCATAAAAATTTATACATAATCCTTATTTTATAAGCTTAGATAAAGAAATCAAAATTTTAAAAAAATATGGAATATAATTTTTTTCTAAATCTTTAATACAACCAGTACTTAATACAAGCTTAAATATTCTAACAGCTTCCACACGTGAACGCATCCGATTGCCCATATAGATGCTCAGTTCACTTTTTATCTGTTTCCTTTTCCTTATGAAACCCTGCATGGTATTTGAAATATGAATTTCAGCACCAGAACCAATCCACAAAGTACCATGACATATTTCAACAAAATTAGATTCAAAACACACTGAAAGAATAAGTTCACAAAGGTTAGTACCTTTCTTTTCAAGCCAAATTGTAAATTTTGGACACTCCTTCTTCATGTGTCCTTTCTTTTTATAAAAGAAACACCGTGCACCTTCTTTCTTCGTAGGATGGGATGCAATACCCTTTTCTTTTTTCTTATGAGCTTGCTTTTTACCACCCTTATTTGTCACTAATAGTACACTTTTACCAAGTTTCTGAATTAGCCTTCCTTCCTTTTGCACACACATCACTAGTAATTCATTAATGGACCATTTTTTCTTATGTGTGTTATAATCTTAAATGGTCTGTACTGGGCAGGAAGAGAATTCAGAATAAGATGCACTAGAAATGAGTCAGAGATCTCAATCTCTAAACTTTCAGTTGTGCTGCAATGTCTCTCAACCTCATGATGTGTTCACGCACACCTCTGATGCCGGTAAGCCTCATGGATGACAATTATGCCATTAGGATGCTTGCAAGTATCTTACTAGAAGACTCAAACTATTCATCAATAGTCTTCATGTAATCCTTGACATTCCCACAATCAGAAATTGAACCTTGGATGCTAGCTGAGATACGAGACTTAATGAACATCATACTTAAATGGTTGGATTTCTCCCACCGTTCGTATAATACTACCTCGGCTCGAGAACTAGCATCAGTAGGTGCCGGAGGCTCTTCCCTACGAAGAGTATAGTCAAGGTCTGTACACCCTAAGTGAAAGAAAACCTTATCTTTCCATTCTTTATAGTTGTCATAACTTAACAAATGAACTTCAGATACAATTTCAGATATCATTACTGCTACAAATAATAGATCATGCTAACATTACTCAACTTTAAATAGGCACATCAAAATCTATAACATATGATAACACATGATAATGCAATTCATATCAAAATAATATGAATCATAGTGTCATTAAAATCTACCTGTAGGCAAAGACTTCAATACACATAATATTCACTATATTAACTAAAGTATTGAAATTAGAAAGTAAAATACTACTTCTTAATACCTGTAGACTAGTTAAGAAGTAAAAATATTTTCTATTTCAACCTAATTATATGTTAATAATATAATAAATTCCCGTGGATAAGTTTATTATATAATTCACAACAATTATAAATATATCATATTAATATTTATGTAATTTTTTTAAATATAATTATTATCAAAGATGCTGTGGCTACTTCTCAATAAATCATATATTAATCACATGATATGCAATAAAAAATTTTATATGGCATGCAAATATAATTATCATTATTGAATAAATAAATGCAGTGACATAAGTAATGATAAAAATGAAAATGATCTAATGGTCAAATATTTTGACAATATTTAAAAGATCTAAGTTCAAATCTCACTCAACACAAATTTTACAATTTTATAGCAATTCAAATGAAGCCCAATATAAAAATCAAAAGAAATAAAATCAAAAGAAATGGTTCAAGGAACTTACAAAACCATATATAAACATGGTAGAGAACCATATATAAATATAGTAGAGAAAAGCCATTAAAATAGAAAGTGACACACGCTGTATACGTTCTTCTTTACTTTTTCGTTTCCCATTTCATTTTTTATTCAAAATGAGAAAACCAAGCAGAATCATAACGAAATCATGCCATTATGAAGAACAACTACAAAACAAATTTGGAGAATTTCTTTTGGGAGTATTTTCTATTATTCCCTCTTCTTATGGTGTGTCAATTTCAATTTCAATGGTTTTTTTTATTTGTTCCAAAATTCATACTATGCATTTTTTCTTTAAAAATAATTAATCAAAATAATGCATAATAATTAAATTTTGAAATGGCCAGACAGAGACAATTTTGCTCTGATAGCACATGTTATATATTTTATGATAAACATCTAAACTTTGTGATAATTGGTGCACGAAATTATGATCATCAACGATGGCGCCAATAGACTTGGAGCTCTCAAACGTGAATCACACTTTGTCACAACTTCGCACAACTAACCAGCAAGTGCACTGGGTCGTCCAAGTAATACCTTACGTGAGTAAGGATCGATCCCACAGAGATTGTTGGTATGAAGCAAGCTATGGTCATCTTGTAAATCTCAGTCAGGCGGATTTAAATGGTTATAATGGTTTTCGAATATAAAGATAAATAAAACATAAAATAAAGATAGAGATACTTATGTAAATCATTGGTGGAAATTCCAGATAAGTGCATAGAGATGTTGTGTTCTTGTTGAATCTCTGCTTTCCTACTGCCTTCATCCAATTCTTCATACTCCTTTCCATGGCAAGCTGTATGTAGGGCATCACCGTTGTCAATAGCTACTTCCCATCCTCTCAGTAAAAATGGTCCAAATACTCTGTCACAGCACGGCTAATCATCTGTCGGTTCTCGATCATGTCGGAATAGAATCCAGTGATTCTTTTGCGTCTGTCACTACGCCCAACAATCGCGAGTTTGAAGCTCGTCACAGTCATTCAATCCCTGAATCCTACTCGAAATACCACAGACAAGGTTTAGACTTTCCAGATTCTCAAGAATGCTGCCAATAGGTTCTAGCTTATACCACGAAGACTCTGATTAAGGAATCCAAGAGATGCTCATTCAATCGAAAGTAGAACGGAGGTAGTTGTCAGGCACGCGTTCATAGGTTGAGAATGGTGATGAGTGTCACGGATCATCACATTCATCAGGTTGAAGTGCGAATGAATATCTTAAAACAAGAATAAGCATGAATTGAATAGAAAATAGTAGTAATTGCATTAATACTCGAGATACAGCAGAGCTCCACACCTTAATCTATGGTGTGTAGAAACTCCACCGTTGAAAATATATAAGTGATGGTCCAGGCATGACCGAATGGCCAGTCTCCAAACGTGATCAATAGTCTCCCCAAAAATGATCTAAGGAAAGCTAAAGATAAGACGCAGTCAAAAGACTCTCAATACAATAGTAAAAAGTTCTATGTATACTAAACTAGTTACTAGGGTTTACAAAAATAAGTCTTAGTGCAGAAATTCACTTCCGGGACCCACTTTGGTGTGTGCTTGGGCTGAGCTTGAGCTTTACACGTGCAGAGGCTTCTCTTGGAGTTAAACACCAAGTTGTAACGTATTTTTGGCGTTTAACTCTGGTTTGTGACGTGTTTCTGGCATTTTACTCCAGAATGCAGCATGAAACTGGCATTGAACGCCAGTTTGCGTCGTCTAAAATCAAATAAAGTATGGACTATTATATATTGCTGGAAAGCCCTAAATGTCTACTTTCCAACGCAGTTGAGAGTGCACTATTTAGAGTTCTGTAGCTCCAGAAAATCCATTTCGAGTGCAGGGAGGTCAGAATCCAACAGCATCAGCAGTCCTTTTTTAGCCTCCTATCAGATTTTTGCTCAGGTCCCTCAATTTCAGCTAAAAAATACCTGAAATCACAGAAAAACACACAAACTCATAGTAAAGTTCATAAATGTGAATTTTGCATAAAAACTAATAAAAACATCCCTAAAAGTAGCTAGATCCTACTAAAAACTACCTAAAAACAATGCCAAAAAGCGTATAAATTATCCGCTCATCAATAATAAACAAAATTTTTTAAAGATAATTATTGACAATAAACACAACAATTTTGTGATGAAAAACATAGAAATATTTTGGCAATAAACACAAATTTTATGACCATAATTCAAGTTATATTTCTAAAAAAATTTGCATGAATGATCAAACACAATTTTTTTAAGAATAATGTTAGGTAACTAATTTTTTAAGCCAACATTAGTCAATTACAAACATTAAACCCTAAAATTAGTTAATATTAACAAATTAAAAATTAGTTCTCTATAATTTTTTAACAGAAAAAAAAAACGATGACAGTGTATGAGAAAAAAAATCTTGAATACATATAGTTTAAAGTAAAAAAAAAAACAGAATAAAAAGAATAAAAATGAAACACAAAATCTCAAAATCAAATAAATAAGTGTATAGAAAAGAGCTACTAGCCTTTGGATTTAACCACACAAAACTGATTTCTTGCATGGATTTAAATTTATTTTTATTCATTTATATGCACTTACAATAAATAAATAAATAATTAAAAAATTAATAACATTCCCACTTTTGTGTACATATGCCTGAAAAGGTTTTAAGACCTGTAATCATAGTGCCCCTGAATCACTTGCAAAAATAAATAGTAAATCTAGAACAATTAAAATAGATTCCATAGAAAAATTGCATGGAATGATGTTCAATTGTTCACACATCGTTCAAAATTATTTAAATGAATAATTTATTCACCAAGTATTTTTAGCTTTACATTTATTTACATTGATCTGACATACGATATTTTGTAAGTTGTTTCTTTGCCTTCTTTGTGAGTGACTCTTATGTTCTTGAAGCATCCCAATTATAATTCTTGAACAATCACAAAGTGAAATGTCAATATATCATAGGATAAGATTAGCGCCATCAAGTGTTAAAAGCACCTTATATAGCTCCCCAACAATATCTCTAGGATTTGATCTTATCCAAATCGATTTGAGCAATAAGAACGCACGGCTTCATGTTTATCAACGCAGCTGCAACTATTTTTTCAGTTGGTCCTGATCAAAGAGAAGATTAAACCAAAAAATGACAAGTAGTACTAAGCTATGCCTGCGGCTAAAAAGATTAACATTTTCATAGTGGAATATTTTATGTGCAGAAAAGAGAAGAGCTGGATTACCTGCTATAAAGGAGTTTCCATAAAACGTAATCTCACTATTCCCATGCTCAGTCTCAATTACCTATTTTCCTATCTTATTTGAAGCTACAAGAGGTACCTGCATTTATTAATCTAGTAAAAAGATATAGTAGCCCTTGGCAAATTACAATTTCACATGCAGAAAAAAGATTATCAAAAATAAATTTTCTTTTCTCTTACATTCAGCAAAGCATGTATCGGATTGTTTTGTTTTAAAGGTTCAATGCGACAACTACCTTCAAGATCAGGAGTCGTAAAGAGAAATAGTTGTAAGCATGGAATGCATGCATATATTACATAAATGAGAAATGGGAGAATACGCATCTCATCAGCATGCCTTATAATTATTAAAATTTGAGTGGTTAAGTAGTACAAAATTCTACTAAATTAACCCCAGCATGTCCTTGCATTACACACTTCTAATGGTCACGAGAGTCAAGACCCTGATCTTGTGGTTCAGAACCAATAGCAGTGGAATAAAATAAAATCTCTGCACCTTGAAGTGCCATTGCCCGTGCTGCTTTAGGAAACCATTGGTCCCAGTAAATAGCTGACATGAAATAAGAGTTGTCAACTTTATTATCTAATTCCTTCCTTCATCATAGTTTAGTATCAGAAAGAACAATAAAAAATGTAACTTTGAATATTGTTTTAGATAGCTAGTATAAAGCTAAAGTAAAAATTAGCATTTTTAGAAAGAAAATTTTAGAGATTCAAAATTCTTGAATAAGTCTTAGAAATCTTCCTATGAAGCGTACACGTAAAATGAACAGAATGTAAACAGTCAATAATCACAATTTCTTACCAACTCCAATCTTTGCAAATTTAGTCTAGAAAATCTGTTATGCAAAATACCAATGTTACAAAATAATCGGTAGTTACAAAAAGAATCACAAAAACCAAGCTTTCGGCTAGCCAACTTTATCCACTCCTAGTTGAGTAGAGTCTAGAAGATGCCACACTCTACGACCAACCCAAACTCTTCCAGCATTCAAATCCGGATTATAAGCGTTCAAATGCTGTTTGACATCTTTTGGAATGTTAGAGAAAATATCATGAAGATTCCATTGACCATATTTCCAAACGTCTTTAATAGTTAAATCAAAGTCAGATATATGTACAAAAGGAACAACTTGAGTAATTGGGCCCTCAATACTCCAATTGTCAAACCAAAAAGACTGATTAAGTGACCCAATGCACCAAGAGAAGGCATTCTTAAGAGCACTAAAAGCCTTTGAGATACTCTTCCAAATATGAGAAACGTTGTAAGGGACAAGGCCATCTAAAATTCTCTCATTTCTCATATAAGTGAACGGATAGTTTGGTTTCACTATTATTATGATTGGTTTATAGAAAAATATAAAATGAAGAATAAGCTTCACAAAACAATGCATTGAGAAGCGGTCTCTCTTTTAATATATTATAAAGAATAAATAGTCATTTTGGTTTTGGAAAGATTTTGATTTTGATAAAATGATCTCCATAAAATGATAACAACAAAATAACAAAAAATATGTTTTATTTGATAAAATGATCTAAATGTTAGTCAATAGTTAATTTTTTTAGTCAACTGTTAAAATTTGAGATAAATACCAAATCGTTATTTAAAAGATTCTGACACTCACAAAATAGTACCTGACTTTTGTTATTGACCAAATGTACTCTTAAGTTTGTCGAAATACATCTTCGATGAGAATGATGTTGAGGTGGCCACTGTATTTTGATAATATGGCAGCTTTGTTAATGTATGATATCTAAGTAATTAATTAAAAATTCCACCTTGAAAAATCTAGTGCATTGAGAAGGGGGATCCTTCGCTAGATTTTCCAAGTTTGGGGCAATTCTTGGTGTAAAGAGTGCGTTGGGGAGGAAAGGGACTAGGGTTCCAGAAAAGGGGAGATTTTGGTGTTTTGATTTTTCACGTTGGATTGGGGTGTTTAATTAAAATTCCAACTAGGTATATTTGTTAATAAGGCTGCAATCTCAACAAAATACGGTGGCCAATTCAACAGCATTCTCTTCCGACGAGTTTAAGGGCACGCTTGTCAAATTTTAAAATTATTCAGGGAATATTTGTCAAAACAAAAGTCATGTACTATTTTATTAATGCCAGAATCTTTTTAGTACTGATTTGGTATTTACCTCGTTAATTCTTTTATGATTTTCCTAATATACCCTCATCTTTTTCTCTCTCAAATACCATCAATGTCATCCTTATCCTCTTCTATTCTATCCCACTATCACCACCTTATATTGCTGCTCTCATCCACTGTCATTATTATCAACTTCTATTCCACCCAATCTCATTGTCACTACACATTATCCCATCCACCACCGCTCACCCATGATTGGAATCATCATCATTATTATTATTACTATTACTGCCAATACCATCAAACCCCATCCCATTGCCACCAATCCACTTTACTTGTTGCACCTTCATCCATGGATAATATTGTCGTTCTCATTACACTCCACCCCATCCCTCGCAGCCTCTCACTACCACTACTGTCACCTTCAATCTTTACTATCAAGTACTTAATCCTAACTCTTTCATCGCTATTATGCACCCAAAATTATCATCATAATTATTACCATAATTATGAATAATAATAAATTCATAAACTGAAATTGTGAGAAAGAATCTAATTGAAAATTGAAAGGGAGAGAAAGAATGATAAATAAGATAGAGAAAGATAGCAAGAAATTTTTTTAAAGAAATGGAGGTGAAAGTGGTAGTCAGTGAGGGTAATAGCAGCGATTGAAAAGGTGTGGCAGTGACAGAGTTGTAGAATTGATTGTGGTAATGGGTGCAAAGCGACGATAATAGAATGGTGGCATGGAATAGAGTGGTTCGAAGTGAGGGAATTGGTGGTGGGTGATGGTGATGAAAAAGGGAGAGAAGGATTAGTAGTGGATAATGATGATAAGAAAAAGGGGAGAGAGGAGCTTAATGATAGATGATAGTGATGAAAAGGGAGGCGGGTTGAAGAAAGAAAAGGGGTAGTAATTTTATAAGAGAAAATAAAGGTAAACCAATAATTTTGCAAGAATTTTAATAGTTAACTAAGTAAAATAATTATTAACTAAAGGTGAGTTCTATGGTATAGAATGAAAGTTTTTGACTTTTTTCTACACATGTATGTTATTGCTGTTACCTAAAGATTTTGACAATTGTCTAAATAAATATTGTTTGAAGACAAACACTGCAGAATAACAGCTGACATAAACCATATTTTATCTGCTGCTGGCATGTGATGGCTTTTGCTACACTATGCTAATTAGTTTAGTTTAGCCTTAGTTTAGCTTAAGTAATTAATTTAGAAGATATTGGGCCAGGGGCCTTTGGGCTTTTTATTTTCATTGTGATTGGTTTTTGTCATAGTGGTATCACTAAAAACTTGGAAAAATTAAATAAAAGAATTAAAATTAGAAAAACAAGAAAATAAAAGATTATCCATTCCCATAGCAAAATAGGCTGCGTTTAGTTCTTACAACAGGATAAGATAAGACATTAAAAATAAGATATAAAGAATAGAGATATAAAAATTAATATTCTTGTATTTTGTTTGATGATAAACTAGAATAAATTATAAAAATTTAATTTATTTTTACTTTTTTATTCAAAAAATTTAGAAAAAAAATATAATAATAAAAAGTATAATTATAAAAAATTAATAAGAATAATGAAAATAAATAAATAAATCGTATCTCTCGTTAGTATCATAGTGTCTTTCCGATCAAGATGGATACAAAATATATTAATTCAGTGTCTCTGTATACAATATTTCTATTTATACATGTCTCATCTACCAAATATGACTTTGTGTTTATGTGTCTCTATGTATTCTGTCCCTATAAACAAACGCAACAATAATTACTAGAATAGGGACTTCGAATCTCTACCACAACCATAATTTCTCAAAGCTCGTTATTTACTAAGTGAATATGTCGAACAATTTGATTTGAAAAATTAAATAATTATATTATTAATAATAAAAATCAATTCATAACAATTTTATACCTTTAACGGTTTAAAAAACTAAATTTTTTAAATTTATATTTTAAAATTTATAAAATAACATAAAATTAAAAATATTTTCAAAATATCAAACTAAATTACAAATTCTAATTCCTAACTTTACACTCGAAATCTTAAATTCTTAAGAACATACCCAAACTCTAACTCCAAATCCAAAATGCATCAATCCTAACTTAATCCTAAACTCTAAATCACAAATGCTACACCCTCAATCCATAATAATAATAATAATAATAAAACTCTTCTCCTCATTCCTTGTTATTTTTTATTCATCTATTATTTAAGTGATCCTTAAATTAGTATATTTCGACATAAACAGCAATATTATTTTTTGCTAACAAAATATAATAAACAGAAGTATAACAATAAATTAAAAAGAATTGTTATCTAGAATCAATTTCTCTCTCTATCGATCTTTAAAATAATAATAAAAAACTATTTTCATATGTTAATTTCAATTTGAAATAATTTTTATTTTAATTTTGCTTCACACATTTTATTTTTAAATTATATAATTCTCTTTCTATAAATGAAATCAAATATCATTTTATTAAAAAACTGTTTTCATATGTTTATTTATTTTGTTTTCGATTTTTTTTTTACTAATAACATACCCTAAAAAAACTTTCTTTGTGTACAAAAATTTTAACAGATCAGATGCACTTTACAAATAAAAAAGATTACAATATTCATTCCTCACTCAACAACCCAACATAAAACCTAATCAAAACAAAAATTGCACCCACAAAATGCCAAAAAGCCTAATCAAAACAAAAATTTTACCTACAAAATGCCAAAAGCTCAATAACTAACCAATTTGGGTTGGTCGAGTGGTCAACTCACTCGTCTGCTTAAGCAAGTGTCGGGAGTTTGAACCCCACCTTATGCATGCAGCAACTCATTGGTCAGCGGCAGACCCTTAAATGGAGCTCTTGCGACGGATTAGTCCTTGACCTGTCGGATTGGGAGATACCATTTGGGTAAACAAAAAAAAACAATAATTAAACTCTCCTAATTAACTCACTCCAGACAAACCCCTTGTCTTGTCATTCACCGGTAGCAGAAACTGTCTACGCGTGTAGTCACGCAAACCCATGTGTCACGCAATGAGTTATACCACGCAATTTTCTTACCGCGTGTAGTCACACAAACTCATATGTCACACAAGAAGTTACACCACGCAATTTTCTTACCTGAGAAAAAAATATCACTTCCCCACCATAGCATTTACCATTCTATAAATCCCAAGATCACTCCCATCAGCATCAATTATGGTTATTGAATTATAATGTGCGTTGTTTGCTTTCTCGAAGAAGCTAACTGGTATGACTATGCTTAACTCTTTTGCAAGTTTTTGCATCCTACATTACAAAAGTTGAAACAAAAATAGAATTCACTACAGAATAGCACAGACAAACAGTTAATATAATTTATTAATGAATCATTAAAGTTTAAAAGAATAGTGAATTTGTGAGAAAATAAAACTAATATATATATATATATATATTGAATTTAAAAATAAGAATAATTTATATTAATAAATTGATTAAAGACTAAAATTATACAGATTTTTTGAATAGAAATTGGTTTTATATATGTTCTAAATAGATTTATATAAATCAAATCAGGTAAACTCAATTTTTAAGTATTTACATATGAATCGAATACATACATAATAAATAAGTATGAATTAAAATAAAAAATTTATTATAATTAATTTTTTCTTTTAATTCATACATTAAAATTTTTTAATGTATTTATTAAAATAAAAGTTGTATTTAAGGTTTATAATAATAATTTATAATTGTATGATTATAAAAAATAAAAATAATAAAATATAAAGATTATTATTTATATTACAAATTCAAAAAATATATATTTAGAATCAAATTTTTGTATAGACATTAAATACTTATATGTTAAAAATAACATAAAAAAAATAATGAATAAAACAAAAAATGAGACAGGAAGACAAATTCTTTTGAGAGATGAGAGATAATAGATTTTGTTGGGACATTTCTGGAGGTGAATTTTGTTTCAGATGAAGTCCTAACATTCACTATATCTTTAATTATTATTATTGTTGTTGTCAGAAAAATGTTAGAGAATTATCAGAATTTATTATTTTTAATTATTAATTAGTTATCATTTATTAATATTTAAAAATATGAAATAAAATATATTATTGAATTACTAAACTAAAATAACTAAACTAAAAAAAATTGAATTAATAACTAAATATATATTAACAAAAAATAATAAATTTTGATAATTTTCTATTATTATTATTATTATTATTGGATCAATTCTTTACATTACCAATCCAATGCATCTACTAACAAAAAAGTCCAACAATAACAAAAAGATTAATCCAATTCTTATAAAAGATTAAACTCTCAAATTAATACACTATTTGGCATAATTATCTCCCTATACAAACATTCTGTCCACTGATATTTCGGCTCACTTGATGTTTCTCATGTTATATCAAAATCAACACATCTCCTATATATTGTGTCCAACGTATTTTAGCAGGTGCTAAAAAAAAAAATCATTTCAGTACCATAGCATTACCCTAATTTATAAATTTATATTGTTTGGCTGCGTATATTATTAGTATTGATTTTGTGTCAATTAACAATTATGCTCTTCTATAAATGTGATCTTTCTCATTACACAAGAAAATTTGGGATTAATGTGTTGAATATATCATTCTTGCTCATTAAAGATATTACAAATAATTGAGCCTAGCACTCATTAGAGTTGCTGTAGATCAAAAAAGCTTTTTCGATGGTGCTGCATGCATTATTGTGCTTTTCAGTGCTGAGAAGTGAGAACTATAATCTCTATTTTGGAAAAGAAAGGGACTACCAATTGAATAAAAGGACGCCGTTTTGTTTATTTGGAAAAAAAAAAATAACCAAAACAAAAGCAGAACCATTCGTGAACCAACCCCCCCCCCCCCCTCCTTCTTCCCCCAATCATTCTTGCACTCCCTGGAGATCTCTGAAGCAAAGCAAAACCCTAGCCCTTCATCGCCGCCACCGTCCCCAGGTCCTCCGCGGCGCCGCTGCTTCCTCTTTCCCGTGTTGTTTTCATCTTCGCTGGCACGTCGTTTTCGTCTTCCTCTTCCCCAGGTAGCTCGGCACGTCGTTTTCATCTTCGCTGGCTTCTCGGCATGGAACCCTGGTTAGTGGCCCTGCTTTCAATTCTTCGCCTCCGTTTCTTCCTTTTAATTTCTGAATGTTCGGTGGTCTTCTTCATTTGAAGTTCTGAAATTGTTCAATTTTTGTTCCATTTTTCTTGTAATGTTTTGTAAATTGTAATTGCCTGCTGCTGATGGATCTGTCTTGTATTTGCTGGTTGCTGATGGCTGTAAATTTTTTTTTCAAATTTACTGATGGCTCGATGGCTCTGTTAGTCTGTTGCTTTCAATTCTTTGCTCTGTTATTGATGGCTCTGTTACTGATGTCTCGATGGCTCTTAATTTTTTGGTTCAAATTTACTGATGGCTTTGTTTGTAGTTGTTGGTTTTGCTGGGTGAAGGTTTAGTGTTTTGGAATGTTTTATAATGTGCTAATGTTTGTAATTGCTGGCTTTGTTTGTAATTGCTGGGTGAAGGTTTAGTGTTTTGTGATTATTGGTTAATGTTTTGGTTTAGTGTTCTCTCTTTTTCAGATTTCCCTTCTCCCTGTATTTTTGCATGTTGCTGAATTGGTAATCAATAAATTTGCCTTTTTGCTGTAAATCGGGACTTTACTAGGATTTGTTAAATTTCTTGCTGTAACTTGAATTTGTTGCTTCCCAGTCACCGATTCAGAACAGAATGCAAAGTCAGTGCTTGATTGATTGGCTTTGCTCACTGATTGTATTTGATGATAAATTTTAAATTGATAACTTTTAAATTTTAAATCTGCACTTCCTATGTTACTGATTCATTGTTCTTTCAGTGCTTTTTGTTGTTGTTAATCATTGTGATGAGCTTTGTTAAAATTTGCACTGCCTATATTACTGATTTACTGTTCCTTCAGTGCTTTTTGTTGTTGTTAATCATTGTGATGAGCTTTGTTAAAATTTGCACTGCCTATGTTACTGATTCACGGATTCATCCCCCTTGTCATCATCATCGGCATGAACTCCGAACCAAAACCCCAACTCTCTGGATAAAATTGTAATGAAAGCTGATTGGGGCTTTTTCTTCTACTTAAGGTATGAATCAGAATGATGAGGCCAAGTTGTGAATACACAAGTGTCAATGGACTATAATATATATTGAGTTTGTGACATTAGAAGGGTGTAATAATAACAATAATGGTGTCATGTTATTTGAATATTGAGGTTTAACATTTAAACTCTCAGCTTTTCAGCCCTATTTGATTCTTCATCTCAGGCAATTGAATCAAATCAACCAGGCCTTCCTTTTCTTTTTCTTTTAGTTGATTCTTAATTTTTCTAATATATGTAGCTTTCTGAATCAAGTGGATCAGATTATGTAGTTTTCTTGATTTGGGATATTTTCGGAGACGCATTAGAAGAGCTATTTTATTATTATGTTTGCTATAATAATATTCACATGTTGTGTATGCTTGTGATTGTTTCGGTGTTTACATTTTCTTTCCAAGTCACTTGCTGTGGTTGTTCTTTGAGTTAAGGCTTTGTATGTGTGTGTGAGAATATATGATAATGTTGAATGCTGTTGCATCTAATAGGAGTTCTTGGAGTATCCTCATCTTTGGTCCTTTATAATTTATTTATTATTTATTCTAAAACAGTTTTTTCGGTTGAACCACCGGTTTGACTGGTTAGACCAATAAACCAGTAAACCAGTGACTAAAGCGGTTTGATGACCGGTCTGGTTTTCAGAACCTCTGAGAGAACAACCCATTCTCAAAAATTTATAATCCTAGTTGGAAGAATATTTCTAACTATTCTTTCTACATTTAAGTTTAACTGAAAACATATTAGGATTTATCTTTGCAACATACTAATACATTTTTTCTTTCTAATCTACTTTCACTATTTAATCATTCTTCATCTTATCTGGCTTCGATTGTTGTTTCAGGTTTAGATTAGTTGGACCCAACAATGGGTTCTGATTCAAATGTGGCTGGGTCATCATCGCCCAGTGCAAAGCGCACCAGAGATCCTGAAGAGGAAGTTTATGTTGACAATCTTCGCTCTCACAAGCGTTACCTTAGCGAGGTATCCATTTCGTTTTTAAATTTGGCGACTTTTTTTCTTCTTTTTTATGGTTTTGTTTTATTTTAGTGGTCTGTCTCTGACATAACTTTTAGAACATTTTCCCCACTATCTTAACTATACATTTTAACCTTTTTGTTGGTGTTTTATAAGGAAGTGGTTGAGATTATGAGCATTGTTGTTGATTTATTGCTTGTATCAATTGTAATAGGATGATCATTTGCATCTTCTATCTTGAATAATAAGATTGCATTGCCAAATTGGTTAGCAGATATTATATGTATTTATGAATCTCAGTAATAATACATGAATAAACTCAACTAGCCCATTCCTAGTGGATTTGTTGTTTGTTTAAAAGTTGCTAGATTTGGTTAAATTACACAGTGCATTTTTGCATGACTGAGCTTAAACACAATCTCATGGGTTTCCTTTTTGTTAGAAAGATATTATTTGCCTGGATCATATAGAATGTATGTTATCAGGAGGTGGTCAACGTTGATGTTTCTTTTGTTCATCTATACTCTGCAATCCAATGAAATGCACTAGAATCAAATTAGAGTCACTCAATCGATGGTTTTCCTGTTCAGATAATGGCATCCAGTCTTAATGGACTGACGGTTGGTGACTCTCTTCCGGATAATCTAATGGACTCTCCAGCCAGGTCTGAAAGCATGTTCTCTCTTAGGTAAAAATCATGGCCACTTTCTTATATAGGTACCATATTGTCCCAGCTTGGAATGTTGTCATCAACTATTTTGATGGATTAGTTTTTTTTTTTTTGTTTGTTAGTGTTTCATTGATGAGCAAGCTTCTACTTGCTCTTTAAACAAGTTACAGTTAATTTATATTGTTTGGCTGTGTATGCTAGTATTGATTATGTGTCAATTATGCTCTTCCATAAATGTGATCTTCCTCATTACACATGGAAATTTGGGGTTAATGTGTCAATTCCTCATGTGTATAATGTCATGTATGCATTTCCGTATCTAGTGTGTTAGTTTATGATTCTCTTTGAGCTTGAAAATAAATACAACAGATATAAAGGAATCAAATTCCCTGATCCTCTAATTCTGTCTTACTATTTTGTGATGTTGTCCCAGTGTTCTTTTTTGTTCTCTATAGTTTACTGTAAAAACTAAAAAGGTATAAAAGTAGACATTTTTTAAAATAGAAAATGATAACTCTCTTGCAGCAACAGTGAACTACAAGCAGCCTTTTGTATAAGCAAATATCTTCAATGCTCCTGTTTCTAGCAAATGTTTCAAATAAATTTTGTTTAATTTACTTTCAGGGATGATATGTCTTGGCAATATTCACCTATGTCAGAAGACTCAGATGACTTGAGGTTTTGCGAGACCCCATTGCACGCTTGCCCGACCCAACTGGACAGTCTTCCAAGCAGTCCAGTTTCTTCTCCATATAGGTACCAAAAACCACAGAATGCATCCTCTTCAGCACCTTCTAGTAGTTCAATTGCGTCGCATAGCTCAACCGTCTTGGCTGTCACATGCTCCCAGCCTCGCCAACGAGGGTCAGATTCTGAGGGCCGATTCCCATCATCTCCAAGTGATATATGCCACTCAGCTGATTTGAGAAGAGCTGCACTTTTGAGATCGGTGCAGATGAGAACACAACCTCCCGGATCTACATCCATGGAGTTGCCGTTTGGTTCTTGCCATGAGCCTATACCTAATGTAGATACCGAGGAACGATCATGCTCGTATATGAAACCACTGGATGACGAGAGGGAATATCAGATTGAGGAGTGTTCGGCAATCAGTATTTCTGAACCGGAGTTTAACCCTGATGACAATAAGTCAGGTAGGGTCTTAGGTGTGAATGCAAAATCAACTGACTCGTGAGTAGAGTTGTAGTGTTCAAGTGTTGCTTTAGTCTCTGTCTTCAACATGAAGCGGGTGCTTGTGTGTTGGTTCTGAGTTCTGACCATAGAAGGAAAAGTGTTTTATATCTTCAAGAGTTTTCCTTCCCCTCGACCCAATTTTTAGTTGCTTGTTGCCCTTGGGGAAACTAACACACGACTAAATTCATACCAGGAAAAATGTTATTCAATCATGTAACAGTTGTCTTTTAAGTTTATGATCGAGAAATTAAATCAAATTAACTAGCACATGAAGTCTCACCTTGTTAAATTTATTTTGTATAAGGGGAAGTCTAGTATCGATAAATATCGCGGGAGTATGAATTTGTACCCGAGTTTTCTCCCGAAAGTGGAAATATTTTTTCTCTTTTTTGTTAATGGGCGTCCTCATTCTTAGTGTAAGGATTAAAAACAATTCAGTAACCAGCTCGAGTATCAGTAAACAATAACTAACTTAGTGCAAGGATTAAAAACAATTCAGTTAACCAGCTCGAGTATCAGTAGACAATAACTAACTATTAATTGGGTCGCAAATAAACAAAAAAATATATAAAATTATTGTAAAAAAAAATTTAAAATCTAACAAAAAAACATTCAGAACGTAATAAAAATAAACATTTAAAATCATTCTAAAGAACTTTCAAAACCTAACAAAAAAGTTCCAAAATTTGAACGCAATAAAAGGTCTTTTAATTATGGTAAAAAAAAACATTATTTTAGATGTTTCTTTTACTTGAATTTCAAATATTTAAATTTTAGAAGTTTCAAATGTTTTTTTTTTTTGAAAATGTACGACTAAAAATAAATGAAAGCAAAATATTAAAAAAGGCATAATTTTGGATGTTTTTTATTTCTGGATTTCAGATATTTAAATGTTAGAATTTTCAGATATTTTTCTAGGAATGTCCAATTAAAAGCAAATGAAAAGTAAGCTATTAAAAACGAAGGCATCATCTCGGATTTTTTTTATACCTAGATTTTTTATGTTTAAATTTTAGAGATTTCATATGTTTTTCTGGGAATGTACATTAAAAAGTAAATTGAAACAAACAATACCTTTAAATTTCGGATGTTTAAATTTTAGAGGTTCCAAATGTTTTTTCTATGATTTTAGATGTTCTTTTTAACGATTTTGATTTTTTGTTAGATTTTGAATTTTTTTTCAATAATTTTAGATGTTTTTCTGTTAAATTTTGGATATTATTTTTTAAAACATAAGAAATAAAATTCTAAAACTAAGAAATAGAATCATTTAAAACCTAAAAAGAAGAAACATCCAACATTACTAAAAAGAATCAAACTCCCAGTCATGTCATAGGATACATCTTGTGTGTTGACAACTGAAACTTGCATCCCGGTCAAGTACTGAGAAGTCATACTTATCTGCTGGGACATGAGCTTATTCTGTGCCAAAATAGCATCCAGTGTGTCCACCTCCATGACTCCTCTCTTCTGAGTAGTCACAGTATTTACAGGGTTCCTCTCGAAAGTGTACGTGTACTGGTTGTTGGCAACCATCTCAATGATCTCGTTTGCCTCTTCAGGCATCTTTTTCATGTGTAGTGAACCACCTGCGGAGTGATCCAGTGACACGTTGGCCATCTCAGAGAGGCCATCGTAAAAGATTTCCAGCTTGGTTCAATCTGAAACCATGTTGGGAGGGCATCTCCTAATCATCTACTTGTATCTCTCCCAGGTCTCATAGAGGGACTCTCTCCCTTTCTGTTTGAAGGTCTAGACATCCACTCTAAGCTTACTTGACTTCTGGGATGGAAAGAACTTGGTCAAAAATTCAGTGACCACCTTGTCCCATGTGTCCAGGCTCT
Organism: Arachis hypogaea; assembly: GCF_003086295.3. Taxonomy (NCBI): domain Eukaryota; kingdom Viridiplantae; phylum Streptophyta; class Magnoliopsida; order Fabales; family Fabaceae; genus Arachis; species Arachis hypogaea. The sequence goes on along the minus strand of NC_092043.1, from coordinate 1,887,362 downwards.
CCTTGGGCTGAGAATCCAGCTACAGCTTTGCTTTGTCCCTTACAGCAAAAGGGAAGAGCATGAGCTTGTAAATCTCGGGGTTTACTCCATTTGTCTTAACAATGTCACAGATTTGCAGAAAGTCGGATATGAATTTGTTGGGATCCTTTTGCGGGAGTCCATGAAACTGACAGTTCTGTTGCACCAGAGTAACTAATTGAGGCTTGAGCTCGAAATTGTTGGCACCAATGGCAGGTACAGATATACTGCGCCCATAGAAGTCAGATGTGAGTGCAGTGTATGAGCCAAGCACCTTCCTTTCTTACTCTTCAGCGTTCGAATTGTCTTTATTAGCTGTCATAGTGGTCTGTTCAGCTTCCTTCTCAAGGTTTCCTTGGGATTTTCTCTAGCTTTGTAAGTTTTAGCTTGTTGCAAATGCCGTCTCAAGGTTCTTTTAGGTTCAGAATCAAACTTGAGAAGGGGTTCTTTGTTCTTTTTCTTGCTTATAAACAACAAAAAGCAAAGAAAAAGTGGGAGTCTCTGTATCAAAGTATAGAGAACTCCCAATGAGATATCCTAAAAGAACTAAAGTAAAGTAAAATAAGTAACTAACTAAAAAAATTCAAAAACAAAGATAAACAAATAACCTAAAAGGATTTTTAAAAATAAATTAAAATAAATAAAAAAATTTTGAAAAGAAAAGACAATATCTAAAGGGACACCAAATTTAAAATCCAAAATTAAATGAAAATAAAATAACTAAAACAAAATTCGAAAATAAAGAGAAAAATAAATAAAGATAAAATTGAAAATTAAGGAGAATAAACAAAAGGAGAATCGAAAATTAAAACGAGAAATAAATAAACAAAAACTAATAAAAAATACCTAATCTAAGCAACAAGACAACTGGTAGTTGTCAATCACAAACAATCTCCGACAACGGCGCCAAAAACATGGTGCGCGAAATTAGAACTCGCACAACTTAACCGGCAAGTGCACCGGGTCATCCAAGTAATACCTCAGATGAGTAAAGGTCGATCTCACGAGAATTGTCGGACTGAGCAAGTAATGGTTATCCTATTAGACTTAGTCAGGCAAACAGTAAAAAGGGAGTTGTTGTTGTAAACGCATAAAACAATAAAATAGCAAATAAAGAAAGCAAATAAGAGTTTGGTGTAAAACAATAATGAGAAAACAGTTAAGGTCTTGGAGATGTTTATCTTTCCGGATTAAAACGTCTTACTAACTATTTTAACAATGAATGATTCATTCTATGGCAAACCATGAGTGATTAAACCCTAATCTCTTAGTGATTTAATTTTTCCTAACCTTCATCAAACGCCACTTTGTGGTCACTCAATTCCGATTAGAGGGTTAGTTCAGAAAACTAGTTTAACGCCACAAAAATCCTAATTACCCAAAGCTAACAGGATTTTATGTCACATATCCCAATTAGTTAATGTTATTAGCAATTTAGGAGGAGTGTTTTCAAGCTGTAGTTCAAGCAAGATAACTCTTTCAAGAATCACAAGAACTCATGTAGAAAAGGGTCATACTCTCGTTCCACCCAGTTCATAAAATTAAAAGCAAAAACAATACCTTAGAATTGAATCAAACATAAATTAAAATAGAAGAATAATAATCTTAATCCATAGAAATAAACAGAATTCATAACCTTAACCAGGAGGTTTAGTTGCTCATAACTTACAAAAAAAACAGAGTTCTAAAAAGTGCGAAAGGAAGAAGATTATGTTCGAACCCCTATTAGGGTTAATCTTTTTTTTTTAAATACTAACCTCATAATAAATTCTTGACCTAAAAGATATTACTTGTAAATAAATATTATAAAAAGAAAATAAAATAAAACTAATAAGTGTTAAATCCACTTAGAGGCTCAAAGAGGTGTGAAACGGGCTGCTGCTGGCGTTCAACTTCAGGAATGAGCGTTGAACGCCAATGGGGAAGCGTGCGTCTCTAGCTTGTGCCCCTTGCTGGCGCCAAATGCCAAGTGAGTGTTTAGCGCTCAGGGAGGGTGCTGCCAACATTTTCCTTTCTTGCTCCACACTTCTCCAAACTACTCCGAATTTCACCTATAATCATAAAAACACAAAAAAAAAAAAAACTCAAAGTAGCATCCAAAGGTGATTTTTGCACAAGAAAAACTCAAACTTAGAATTCACATACTATTTTTCCTAATATCACAAACTAATAAATTCACTTCATTTTAGTGATTATTATCTCATTCCAACAATATATTATCCCTTGTCTTTAAATTTATTCGTCTTACTATATTCTATTTTATATTTTTTAAGATGAGTTATCATAAGCAAAAAGGAAAGCAGAAGAAGGAAAATGCTACGATAGATAAAGAAGGAAGAAACCTCTTCCTCCACCACAACAGCATGAAGATCCACCAGTTGAAGTTGGCGATTTGTTCAAGTTTTCGCATCCCTAATCGTAGAAAGTCCACAGAAGATTAGGCAAAATTTAAGCGTGAAATGGCTTAAAACGGCAATTGTAATTGTAAAAATGCTTTTTTCAAATATTTTCATATTTTATTTTTCTTATTGCTATGTCTTTTAGATTTTTTGTTAATTATTTGGTTACTTTAAATTTTCTTTTAGTAGTTGTATTTTACTTGTTTTCTATATAATTTAGAGCTTTATTTGTATTTTTATTTAGCATGGTTTGTATATATCTTTTATTGTTATTTTAGTTGTGTATAAATGAACATGTGATAATGTAATCTTGATAATTTTCTCTATATGCATGAAATGATTGAGATTTGTAAAGAACTTAGAATTTTAATTTTCATTCAACCAACCCTTTAAAAAAATTAGGGTACTAGATTAAAATAATAAACTTTCAAGATAATTTTTTTATAGGAACATCCCATTTGATTTGGGTTAAAACTTTCTTTTGAACTTGCTTAAACTATAATTGTGGAATATAAATGAGAACTAGAACACACAAGTTAGTACTACAAAAAATATTAGTAAAAATGACACTAATTTTATGGCAGGTTTAAAGAACTATCATTATGTTTGTTAATTTCAGTGGTGCTAACTTATGCCATAATGCTCATGATTTTTGTGGTTGCTTTTGTTAATTGTGGCGGTTTGAAATCGCCATAAATTTTTTTTTTTTTAACTTGAGTGATGTTGCATATGATTATATGAGAGTGTGATTAGTATTGTTGGCATGTTGCATATGAGAAAGGAGTTAACTACAAAAAACGCCGATAAAAATGCACCCGAATTTTATTATTTATTTTTTAAATAATTTAAAAACTCAATAACAATACCTAATATTAAATATATATTTCTCAAAAAATACATTAGAAATTGAATTTTAATGTAATTTTTTGCAAACATGATTATAAAAATGAGATATTATTATTCTTAAAATTTGTTAATTTTTTTTAAGTATATATTTTTTTTGTAATTTTTTAAAAGTATTATTGATTATTAATAAAAAAATTATAAAAAATATATACTTACCGAAAAATTACCAATTTTTATGTATAATAATATCTTATTTTTATAATTATACTTGCAAAAAATTACATCAAAATTCAATCTCTAAAATATTTTTCAAAAATATATATTTAATGTTAGATATTATTATTATATTTTTAAATTATTTAAAAGTATTCTTGGTAATACTAAAATTCGAGTGCACATCTTATAAATAATTTGGGGGCGTTTTTTGTGGATAACCTCTAACTAATTTCTTGCCATTGTTCATCTTCCACTGATTTGTCATTCAACTCCTCGCTGTCGCTCATTCCTTCGTTGCAGCTCATCTCGTTGCTGCAAGCAATGCCGTTGTCGCTGCCTTCAGTGAGCTTCTACGATTCGGCTTCAATCTGAAGATTTGTCAGCATTCGTCTCATCACCATCGTTCATCTCCTCGCCATCGCAAGAAACACCATTGTCGCTGCCTTCAACGAGCTTATAGGATCTAGTTCTCAATCTAGCTCATCTCCTCGCCGCCACAAGCAATTCCATTGTTGTTGCCTTCAGTAAGCTTCAACAATTTGGCTTCGATATGAAGATTTGTCACCGCTCATCTCACTGCCGTCATTCATCTATGCACCATCGCAAGCAACACCATTGTCGCTGCCTTCTAGGATCTGATTTTCAATCTGGCTCATCTCCTCACCTCAGCAAGCAACGCCGTTGTTGCTGCCTTCAGCAAGCTTCAACAATTTAGTTTCGCCATCTCTGTCACTTCTAATAGGTAATCTACTTAATCTTCTTAGATTTTTTTCTTCATCTTTGTACTTTTAGATCTAGTTCATGCTCTAATGGGAAGAAACAAAGAATGCTGGTTCTTTTTTGTTATTGTGTATTTTGATTTTCATTGATCTTTTGTGATGTTGTTGTTGTTGTTAGCTTGTTACTGCTGCATTTTCTGTTGTGTTGTTGTTTTTTTGCTTTTGATTCTGTTTAGTTTGAGACCTAATCTGTTGTATTAAACTGATAATCTCATAATCTGCATCATTTGTCCGAAATTAGTACAACACAATACTTTACTTTTTCGTCAACAAAAGTCATGCCATTGTGGAGGAACTGATTGGATTTGGAGCAAGAGTGCACGCGTGTGCAAAGAACGAAGCTGAGCTCACTAAGTCTCTTATCTAATAAAATGATTCTGGTTTTGAGGTTATTGGCTCTGTTTGTGATGTCTCTGTTCCTCATAAGAGGGAGAAGCTGATGGACTCTGCGTGTTCTCAATTCCAAGGGAAACTCAACATCCTTGTAAGCTCTCTTCTTTCTCTGCATTTCATCTATTTGATATTATTCCCCAACTAACACTATTGTGTATGTTTTGAATTAACATTAACTGATACTTCAATACCGGTATAGATAAACAATGTAGGGACAAACATTAGGAAACCAATGAGAAAACTCACTGCTTCAGAGCTTTCCAGACTAATGGGATACATATGTGTAAACAAAGAGGAAAATATGTGTAGAGGTAAACGTATGTACATAATTCGAGTCTATAAAATTTCAAACAATAATAGGGAAAATTTTTTTAACATTCTTATAGTTGAAACCTTCAAGCTGCACTATAATTTGAAGGTGCAAGAGGATGACTTTGTTGGTTTAGTTTGAAATCTTGTTGGTTTCAGTCCTGGTCATATTGCTTGCTTATTAAGTATAGGATTAGACCACAAATTATGTACAATAAATGTATGTATAGAATTTGCTTTTTTATTATGATTTTCTCAATACTAATAGTAACAAAAATTAATTAAGGACATAATAAACTAATAGTTAAAGCATTCACAATGCACCATAATTTTAATCAAGAAAACGAAAGGTCTTTACTGTAAAACTCTTAATCACAAAAATATACTGAGTAGGCACAGGAAGGTGGCAACACCACCAATGTCAATGAAAATACCACTAAAGGAGGGACAGTATTAAATTCTGTGGTGAGTCCAATGTATAAGAATAGATATGTTATATTATTTTGTTGTTTGCTCTCTGTAACTCTTTAATTTGTCACAGACCAAGGCAAGAAAAGCCAAGAAGAAATTGCCAAAATTCTATAAGAGTTGGAGCAATGGCCCAATCTCAGTGAAAAAATTCCACTGTCACAATCTGCACCCCAAGCTGAGAAGGTCATTTTTAAAACATCTGTTTGATGCTGTATATTATTGCATATCAACTTCATAGACACTTTCAGTTAATTAATTTAGTAAACTTGTAACAAGCTGCAGGAGAAAACTCCAATGACAATCCTAGACCATTTAGAAAGAAACACCAGATTGTTAAGCCCACAGCTCCATGTATTGTACCCTCACCCGTACCAGCACCAGTACCAACGTTATGGTTCAAATCTCAACTTTCACAAGCTTCAAACCTGAGACTTCACAACTCACAGAACTAATGCATTGGGCCAATAGCTGATATGACAACTCCAAGAAACAAGAATGGTGCAATTTCTACAGAGACGATGGCTACTACATCACGACTTCTTAAATTTGTGCCTACACCCGACTTTAGGCCTCCAGGACTTAGGCTTCTTAAGCACCATTGATAATGTTAATAGGGTTATAGAAATGTGAATTGTTGTTTTGTTATTTTGGATGTCTAATTTGCATCTTTAAGACTTGAAGTGATACAATGGTATTTTGGCTGTTTAGTTTTTTTTATTTAGGGCCATGTTGCTGCCCATGCTATGCTATTTAAACTATGAATAGATAAATAGCTTGTAAGTATCAGTATGAATATAACATATGAACTTGTATGCTTTATATGAAATTAGTTAAATCCATGCTACATGTACAAATATTTACTGCACAATTTTGAATTAAGTTCGGGGAAGAAACTTTGAACATTGATAACAATAATTCATTTTCATTTAACTTCAAGAGTGTTAAAACACATGATTTTATCCCATTACAAAAAACTCTTGGCTAATCTAAAATTATTCATCAAGTTCTCCACAAAATTGTCGTGAACAAGTAGGTAATCACAACTCCACCAAAAAATACAAAAACACTACATCCTAAACTCAGACATCTATTTTCACCTATTTTTAATCTACATTTATCTGATTGATTTTTTAATCCAATCAACCTATCCTCTAGCTCTTTCACTTATCTTCAAATCGATTATGCTTCTTCATCAATACCCCCTTTGAGATTGTCTTCACAGCATACTCATTAAATGAAGAAACATAATCATCTAACCATAGTTGTCAGAACCGAACCAGTGATCGAACCAATCAGGTTATTGGGTCACTGGGTCATTGGTTCAACCGGTGAATCACTGGTTGAACCGATAGAACCGGTCGTACGTAAATAAAAAATATAAAATAGTAAAAAATTGAATAAAGTGACAATTAGGTCCTTAAAATTTTCGACTTCAGATTAATTAGCCCTTGAAAAAAAAAATAAAGTACCAATTTGGTCCTTCAAGATAGTAAATGATGAACACATCATGTCCCTCCATTAATTTATCATGTGAAATTTAGTGGTAATGCTTATATGTCCCTACTAATTAGTCCTAAGTCGAAATCTTCGAAGACATACTAACTCAATACTCTAAAAAATTTAAAATAAATATCTTTACTAACATTTTAATATGTAAATGTAAACATTAAAATATTTTATACTTATTTTAATAATTCTATAAATTTTAAAGAATTAAAAAAATTGAGTATAAAACTAAAATTAAATTAAATAAATATAAAATAATTCAGTTGTGTATGTATATAATATATAGAATAATTAGCACATAGATTTACAAATGAAAGCACTAACTTGATGGCATTCCCTATTGAAGCCTAGCAAGGAGGCATGGGTCACTAGATCACTGGGTCAACTGGTGAGTCGCTAATTCACCCGGTTGACCCGGTCATAATTAAATAAAATTATAAAAATAAAATTAAAAATTAAAAATTAAAATATATGTTTTAATAAATATATTAATAACAATCAAATATCAATTCCTAAATATAATTTATGATGCAAAAAAGATAATAAATTAATTATTAGTATAAAATATTTTTTTAATTTAAAAGAACACAAGAGAGAAAAAAAACATAACACAATAAAACTTGGTATTAATGTGAATTCATGTTTAAACAAAATAAAAAATGAAATTCATTTAAATTTAGTATATAATTATCTTTTGTTGTATATATTAATGAGAAACATGTTAGCAGAGTAGCATAAGAGAAGACCTTGCATGCATTAGGTTCCTGTTCGAACCCTTCAACAATGCCCGCAAGTGCATCCATGGACTCGCACGGGTCAACAGCGGTTCAGACACGAATTGGCCGGTTTTCAACGGATTTGACTACCGTTGACCGAGTCAATTACATGTTCGGTCCATAGCATCAACCGAACTGACCAGACATAGATTTTTCGGTCGAACCGGCCAGTCCGATCCGATTTTGATAACTATGCATCTAACTATGCAAAGAATGAGCAATAAACTTCTACAGTCTAAAGAGTTAACTTTGTGAGACTAATAGTTAGTACAGAATTGAACCAACCAAAACATTAATACCATGAATATATATATATATATATATCTTGAAGTAAGGGCAACGAAATAGAATAACATGAAATCCGCAATAGCACTTTGGGAGACCCATCTCTTCTTCCTCCGAGCTCCAATACTCTCACTAGAATTCATGCTGCAAGTCAAATTATCACCTCCAATTCACAAGTTCGAGAATGAACAACGTTCTCCACTCCCAATCATGGTGTCCTAGGATTTGCCTTTTGTTGTTTCACAGACAAATGAGTTAAAAGAGATTAGAAGTGCAAAGAATCATCCAAATTAAATTTTTATTTTGCTGTTACTAAAAAATGACGACATTTTTGGAGGAGGCAGAGGGAGAAATCAACCCCTATCCATTCTTCCTAATTCAACATGACACTTCACTCTAAATAAATGTCCACATCAACGCCAATAACTACCACATAGGATCTTTCCATCAATTTTAGTCGAAGGATACAATGGAGGGGCCAAAATGGCTCACTTTAGAGACGGACAAGGGCCGACATGGATGTCTTGTTTTGACAAAAATCGCCTTGTCCTAATTTAGAATGGACAAGAACTAGACTTGATGTTCACCCTAATATATGTTAAATATAGAATACATATTGAGAATATGTAAAACAACATATATAAATATACATAAATACATAGTGATTAAATTAATAATTGATTTTTATTGTCCACGTTATCAACATAAATAAGTGGAGAATAGTAATGAAATTACTAAGATAGCATTCACTCATTCATTCACATGATATAATTACAGGCATCGAATAGATTCATAAAAATTATTTCATGTTCGAGGAGGATATAATTCCCAAAGCCCCACCGTTGTGTCTTCGGAGGCAGAGGCCATAAGCTTACAATCATATGAGTAAGTTACAGCATTGCACTGCACCATTGACATTTCATGCAAATAAAAAAAAAATGCATGTTAAATAAATAAATAAATAAAATATAGTCTAATCTGCATCAGATATATAATGTAACAAACAACAATGACATACCGTTGCATGGTGATACTTCAGTATTGCTAAAGCATTTCCTTTGTGGTAATTATATATCCTTACTCTGCAAATAAGTGATCAAAGACATATTAAACAGCATTGTTTTATTAAAAATATGGATTAGTAATGTGGCAAACAAATTATTATAAATCATCCTTAGCTTGTAACTAAAATGGAATAATTTTCGGAGCATGGAGGAGTTTAAATAATATCAAGACAAGTAAAATTATAGATCAAGTTAAAGAAAAGAGTAAATGAATTCAAAACCTGTGGTCCCAACCGGCAGTTGCAGCAATTTTTTCATCAGCACGAATTGAAGTGCCTGATATGCCAGGTCGCTCCAAATTGATTTCTTTCTTGATTACACATATACCCTTAAATCAAAATGATACATAAATAAATAAGAAAAAGAAAGACTAACTGAAAGTGCATAGAAAATAACCATAGAATATAATCATGTGAAGTGTCATCTCATCATCTCATTTCTAATATTACATTTCCGCTTGACCGAATTATAGTTACTCTGATATTTGTACTGATCACACATACCATCACATTAACAGCAAATCCATATTTCATTGTATTGCTACTTAATACTTACAAGTAGCTTACTTATAATAATTGATTGTAGAACATATGTTTCAGCAGAAGAAGAAAATATAAAAAAATGAATGAATTTACCGAAGAGTGGTCCAAGCTATACATTACAATCTTGTCATCTGCAGCTCCTGAGATGCCCCCACTGCATGACCCATCAATACAGATGCTCAAAACTGAAAAATTGACCAGTTATTAACTAAAATTTGTTAAACGAAATTCAAAGGAGAGAAGAGTACAAGGACACTGAATTAAGTACCTGGTTCAGAATGGAGCTTTACAGTGGTTACTGGAACTCCAGGATTTCGTACATCCCACCAAAGCATGGAGCCATCCTCATAACTAGAACATTCGGAATACAAGTATGAGATGGTTGTCAATTTCAAAGGAGTTAACTTGGATTTTTGGCAAATTAGAAATTGAAATCCGATGTTTAAATTTCCAGAGTTCTAAAGCAAAACAACATTGGTTCAATGATCATAACAATTTGAAATCATAGCTTTGAACAATACATAAATTTAAACGCCATCTCATAAACAGAAGTCCAGCAGGGACTGGGAAACTAAATCTGTAAGAGATTGACATTTGACACAAAAATATTAATCGTTGAATTCAACATAGTCCCAACAACTTAGTGACAGAACCACACACATGCAACCAGAGAGGGAGAGAAGAAAGAGCATCAAGAGTATACCCGGCCAAGACATTTAGAGATCCCTGTGATTCAGATGGTAAAAACAATTGAAGTGCCATGCACATCCCTGAGAAGAAAAGTTTGTTTTAATATCCAAAATGAGAATAAAAAAGAGAGAGCAAAGCATAAGAAATACTGTAAGGGCTTAACTACCAATTATATGCAAAAATTGATGGAAATAAAGGATGCAACAGCACACTAGCAGGAGAAAATGTAAACAATGATGAAAAGTTTAGCACTTGTCTACTTTCCTCTAGTAAAATGCCAAAGTTTAATGGGCATCTTACTTGAATCATATATTGAAAATCATAATTATATTACAGCACAATCTAGCCTGAGAAATATGTGTTTACAAAATTGATGGCAGAAAGATGAACCACAAAAATCATATAGGCCAAAAACTAACCTCTGTCTTTGTTGCAAACTGAAGAGCTACTAGGGTTGCTTGAAGGGAGTCGTACAAATCTTTCAGCTGATTTGAGATCCCAAATTTCGACCTTCAAAGAGTGAAAAACCAATGATCATCAAAGTCTGTACTTTGGGAAATGAAAGTAATACATATATGAGGAAGACATACAAACCTCAGACGGGTTCTCCCCTGCTAAAGCCACATACTGTAGCCCGTCAGCATACATATTTTCTGTGACGTAATGAGGTTTCTTCAATGTTAGTATGTTACATATAAAATATACAGTTTATTTAAGTAATGTGAAAAACATTTAGGAGAACACAAAAGGAAATGAAAGAGACTGAATCTAAAGACAAGGAATTTGGTTCATCAAGGAATCATCTCCAAAGTCTTTTTGAATAAGTTAAAGGACACAGGAAATTGTGCAAAATGAAAGTAAATAAATAAATCCAAATCTAATCGAATTTGAATTTGATTTATTAGAGCAGAAATGAAGTCACAGCTCAATGTGTTAATGTTCTAGAGTTCTGGTATTGTAAAAGGATAGTAGAAATTCCAACAATAGGTCCAGAGTGGCAAAAGCATCACCAAATTTATCAAAGATTCATTATAGACAAATACTTGCATACCTTCGAAACTTTGAGAAGAACTTCTATCGTCAAGAATTTCTATATGAGATCGTCGCCCTAGTTCTTTTGTAGGGAAACATTTAGGATTCTTGACAGTGGAAAGCTTGCAAAAGTGATAAGTGTTGGTCTTGATGGTAAGCAGTGGACTCCTGAAAATGCCAAAAAATAGTAACACGAAGTGATTGTTCAGGAACATCTGTGTAGCCTTGTATTACAATTTCGGAAAAAGCTATAGCCCTATGAATTTTGATAAAAAAAAAAAAAAAGGGAAAAGAGAAAAGAGAAAAGAGGGATATTTGAAAATAGAGGTGAGTGAGTTGAGTACCTAGACAAAGCAGCATGAACAAAGTCCCAAACTTTAACAGTTCCATCCCTACCCTGGCTACATGCATAGCATACAAAATCATATGAATGAATGAAATGAATTCCTATGAAGCAACAGAAAGAGTTTCAATGAGGAAGAGCACCTAACGAATTTATTGGTTCCAAGGGAAGCACTAGTGGCGACAGCAACAATCCCGTGGGCAGCACTGTGTATCCTGCAATACATACAAAAATAACCCAGAATCAGAATTAGAGATGTACATAGTAATGATTTGTAAAGATTGATGGAATACCAAGAAGAAGAGAGAGTTCGATGCTGAAGGGTATCCCAAATGCGAACTTCACCGTCAACAGAACTGCAACAACAACATCTTCAGCTGAAGCCACTCAAGTTAACTAAGGAGTGGATGAATAAATAGCTACCCAGAGAAGAGAATGCGATCAGAGGGATGAAAACAAATGTCCGTCACGGAAGCACGGTGGCCCCGTAGCACCGCCACCGGATCAGGTGCTGCTGTCGCCTTCTTGCTCATTCTGCCACTGGGATGTTTTTGCTGTGAAAAGATATAACAAAAAGAAAAGAGATATGGTCATGGGAAAAACTGAAAAAGTACTGTTGGAAGTAACTAATTTTTATTTGGAATTGGGTCTGAGATACATTGGGCCCAAAGTCTAACCCAACAGCAAGAAAAGCATAAACACAACCCATTTTAGTGTGTGTTTAACTGTTTATAGAGAAAGACCAAATACAACTCGAGTTTGTGATGTAATAATAACCGCTCTAATTACTAATTATTTACACCATAATTCAATCGAAATAATCGTTTTATACAAAAATAATAAATAAAATATGAGTCCTGCTAGGGAGCTAATGGAATATTTGTCCAATGTGTACAATGGGCTGTATGAGTTAACAAATGAACATCACCTATACTATTCAGAAACCACTCATTCCAAAAACTTAAACTGATTCTTGACCTTTCGAATCTAAAGCTCTGATACCATGTCATGATACCACTCATCCTAAAAGCTTTAGCTGATGGAAAAAAGATAACACTACTGGTTATATCTCTAATACTGAATCAGACATCCCTAAACCTCCATTATACACATTGTACAAATATTCCATTAGCTTCCTATACTTCCTCATAAAATATATATAACCATTTCTAACCATAAAAAATTTGTGGTGGCAAAATTAAACAAGAAAAAATTAAACTAACAAAATGACCATGAAAGATGAGTTCTGTTGGACAAAAATACTCAATTGTTAAATTTAAAGTTAATTATGTTAAAAATCCTCTAAAATTTCCAAATTACCCTTTTTTAATCATCTTCAACCTTTTAATTCCTCCACTCATCTCATTCCTTCAATCTCTTCCACTACCATTACTCCTTTTCTCCTTTTATTTTTTTGGTTGAACCACATTCAATATTCAAATTGCATTGTTTTAGAATCCCACTTTCTTTTCTCTAACTATCACGAGCCTCCCTTCTCCACTCTCACCCACACCCACACCCACATCCGCCCTCACTTGTTGCAAATTTTGGCAAACCACCGCTGACCAAACACAACTCTACCACGTAGTCTTCGGGATTGCAGACTCGTCAAAGCTTTTGGAGTAGAGGAGGAACTACATCAAACTATGGACAAGGCGAGCGAGATGTTCGACATGGTATGGCTGGACAACAAGGTTGCCTCTTGTGGGAAGGGAGAGTGGCTGCCGCCGGTGAGAATCTCAGACAACACTTCGAAATTTTCGCACACGAACCGGCAGAGACACCATTCAGCGACCAGTCAGAGACGTTGGCACTGGAAATGGGGAACGCGCGGACAACTTTGATTCTTAGGGTTCCATTGGTTGGGGTTATGCTTGTTCAGATTATTCCATTGATTTTGGTAATGGGGTGGCTGAAAGTTTGTATTTTTCAATTGTTTTCAACTTGTGTTATTTCTTTGGTTTTTACTGAAAAATGATAAGACTAGATTAAGAGTGAAAAAGTTCTGCAGGTTGATTAATCACTAATAAGCTAAAAATGGGATTTATTGAACTTGGGAGCCCAATGTTTTGATTGCGGTGATTGAGGTTGTGAAATTTGTGGATATTGAAGATGTGCATTGATTTAGAGGACGGTGGGTTTGAACTTTTATAGAGTATAGTCTCTAGTTCTGGCAAGAGAAATTCATAGGATGAGGATTTCCATGATGATTTTGGGTTTATGGATTGTTGAGAGTAATTTTTGAAACTGGGTTCAATCGTCATAGTGGTCATGATCAGAGTTGGGAGGGAAGCTCTAAAAATCTTTGGTTGGGAGAGGCATAGCTTGAAGGAGGAAGAAAAAAGCACGGATTGAGAATTCATCTTTCATGGTGGTGGAAGAGGCTGAAGGAATCAGAAGAGTGGAGGAGTTAAAAGGTTGAAGATGATAAAAAAGGGAATTTTAGCGGATTTTTAACAGTTAAGTTTATATTTAACAATTGGATATTTTTGTCTAAGAGAACTCATCTTTCATAGTCATTTCGTTAGTTTAATATTTTAAAACATAAGTATAGTCTAATATAAATTTTAAAATATCATCCAAACTAATACTAAGATCAAAACAATATAAAGAAATCCAATGACAAAAACAATGAATTAAGATCAACAACATAAACTAAGATCAAAACAACAATAATAAGATTAAGATAAAAAATAATTTATCAAATTAAGAAGTTATCAAAATGTTAAGAACACCATAAAAACAATTTATCAAATTAACAAGTTAATAAGATCAAGAATATAACAAAACAAGGTAATAATCAAAACAAGTTATACTCAAACAAGTTAATCCAGCAAACCAACAACAAAACAAGAACTGGAATAGCAACCAAATTAAAGCAACAACCAACTAAACAATAACTGAAAATCAACAGAGGAACGAGAGGGAGCTGGAGCTTACCTGAGACTTTCACACGTTCTGAAAATCAACAGAGGAGGGAGAGGGAGCTGGAGCTTTATAACTCAACGGAGATGGCTGAACAGCGGCGGAACGGCGTCTGAGCAGAGGCTGGACCACGGGACGGAACCGAAGCTGAACAGAGGCTAGAAGACGAGGGTTGGAGCGCGGCGGAACAGAGGCTGGACGGCGGCGGAAGCACGGCGTAACGGCGGCGGAAGCATGGCGAAACAGAAGGGAAGCTCGTCAAAACAGCCGGAATAGAGGCGTTGCGATGACGTTGGAGCAACACGGACGGCGTCGGTGGCTGGACAGGTTGAAGAACGGCGACAAGATGGAGGTTGCAACTTCCTCTGCTGCCTTCAGAGATGGAGGTCTTCTAGAGTTGAGACTTGAGAGAGAGGCCAGAGAGCTGAGGGAACTGGGGACTGCCGGACTGGGAGAGTGGGTTAGGGCTTTTTGTTTTTTTTTTTTGTTTTTTTTTCCCCTGATTGGTGTAAAACGGTGCCGTATAAAGCTTTTCTTCAAAAACTGGTCAGGCTTTGATTCGGTTCGACCGACTGGTTCCTGTCCGGTTTAAGACCGATTTTTGGTAGGCGGTTTTTCCATTACCCGAACCGCTGCAGACACCGGTTCCGGTTCGAACCTGTTTCCAGAATCTTGAACCTTTGAGAAATGTGTTGTGATAAGAAAGAATTGAATGCCCATTTATAAAATTGGGCTGCTAAAGTTTTCAAGAAAGAGAATAGAGATTATTATGTAAAACCAATTTTAATAAAAACTGAATTTGTAAAGTTATAAATAAGATTTCATAACCTTATGTATATGATACAATCAATAAAAATAATAGACTCTCTTTCATAATATTCTTTCTCTTCATACTATTCTCTTATATACTTTATTATTATTAAATATATTAATATAGTAATTCCAGTAAATATTACTATTTGAGTTATCTAATTATATTTTATATTATATTTATTACCTATTTCTTATTTATTTATTTATTATTTTAAGAATAATAGCAGATATTGACCGGCAGGGAATAGATTAGGTTCATATTCTGCATGAATGTGCGTCACTGCGCGCGTAAGCAGCAGCAGTTGTTAAGCAATAAGCATGTTTGACGCTCCCCAAAAGTCTTCTGTTGCCTTCCCTTTTGAGAAGGGAAGATTCATACAAGGCTCGTTCCAGTTGCTGCTAAGTGCTAAGTTGCTAAATAATTTGTAGACAGACTATTCAAAATATTTTCCTCATTGCGTGGAGCGTAATCAACCGCTAATTGCTTTGCACTCTTTGACATTATTTAATCAATTTTGAAACCGAAGGTATCAATCATCGACCTTACCTTGCTTCGAACAGAGACTGAGGAGATTCTTACTTCTTAATTCGTTAAAACACACAATTAGGCTCTGTTGGTCTGCAAAAATGGCCGGAGAGAATAGCAAGAACGACGTCGCAGTGTATCCTCCCAAAACAAGACGGTTGTGGCCTTCTCTTCTCCGTTGGATTCCGACTTCAACGGAACACATCATCGCTGCCGAGAAGCGACTCCTTTCTCTCGTCAAGTTAGTATTTTTATCCATATTTCCCCTCTTTCATTATTTTTACGCTCCTAATTCCGAACCCTAAATTTCAATCAACTAATTTGGTTGCATACTATAATATTTGTTATGACTTATGATTTATGAGTTACGACCATATCAATATGCACCATCAAACTTTATTGAAAATCATGATCAATTTTCAGGTGAAATGACAATCATTGCTGAACTGTTTTTCATTAGATGAAGATGCTATCTTTAAATTTATGCTCCTTTGGACTTTTGTTTGACTTAGCATATATCTGGTATGAAATTTTCTGTCTGATTCACACATTAAAGTTACATTTTTATTTTGATTGGCAGGACTCCCTTTGTTCAAGAACATGTTAATATTGGCTCAGGTCCTCCTGGCTCTAAAGTTAGATGGTTCCGTTCATCAAGCGACGAGCCACGGTTTCTTAACACTATTACGTTTGATAGTAAAGATGACTCCCCTACGCTTGTAATGGTCCATGGATATGCAGCTTCCCAGGGTTTCTTTTTTCGCAATTTCGATGCTCTTGCAAATCATTTCAGAGTCATTGCTGTTGATCAACTTGGGTGAGTTTGACTTTTTTTAATGGTCTAAAACTACATTTCTGAGTTATTGCTTGCTTTGCCTGGTCTCATGCTCCATTGTGATGTAAAAATAGATTTCTAATTGAATATAGACTGCTTAATTCAGTTAATTTAGCATTTTACATTGTACCCTATTTGTTAAGCAAAAACGACATGAAACGGTGATGGTGTTATTTTCATTATCTATTATTACCTGTTCTTATTTTTATTTTATACATTTTGAGGATAGAGGAAGAGTCAAAGTGAGGTTTACAACTTTTCCCTTACTCGCTGTCTTGCATCTGTTTATTGTAGCTGGGGTGGATCAAGCAGACCTGATTTTACATGTAGGAGCACTGAAGGTTAGTTAAGTATTATGTGTATATTGTCACTAGATAAAATGCAATTTTGTGGTTAATTTGGAATTGAAAGGTTTTACTTAGTTACTTATCTTAAAAGTTAATGGAACACCAACTTATGATTTGTTGCTGATACTACAGAAACTGAGACATGGTTCATAGATTCTTTTGAAGAATGGAGGAAAGCCAAAAATCTGAGCAATTTTATACTGCTTGGACATTCTTTTGGTGGTTATGTTGCTGCCAAATATGCACTCAAGGTGAATCCCTTCCCACATTTTATTTAAATGCTACATAGTCATGTCTCTTTTTTTTTTACTTCTTTATTTAACTTTGCTAATGTCTGTTTCAAAAAATTTTATATAGCACCCTGAGCATGTAAAGCAATTGATTCTGGTGGGACCCGCTGGATTTACATCAGAATCAGATCCAAAGGCTGAGTTCATTATGAAGTTTCGAGCAACGTGGAAAGGAGCAGTTATGAACCATCTATGGGAATCTAATTTTACGCCTCTAAAAATTGTCAGGTGAAACCACTTTGTTCCATAACATTTTCTTTTAGGAAGTTTAGGTTGCTTTGCCATGCTTTATTAAATCTCGGAGCTCTCTAATTGTAAGGAGTTTATGTTCTCTTCATATACATTCGGGGATTATGCAGTATGGATATGGAACACCTTGATTTAAATACTTGTTTTTGTTTCATATGTTAATCATTTTTTATTTTATTTAGTTGCTTCTTTTTTTAAGAATATTATTCCTGTTCTTGTGGCAGAGGTTTAGGTCCTTGGGGTCCTAATATGGTCCGCCGATATACAGATATGAGGTTTGGTACGCGCGCACAAGGGGAAATACTGACTGAAGAGGAATCAAGATTGCTCACAGGTATGGCAAGATAACACATTGATATGTGGATCTGGTTTAGAAGTAATTCACATAAGACTAAACTCTAATTTCCATTTTCCTCTCTATTATAGATTATATGTACCATGTATCAGCGGCCAAAGCTAGTGGGGAGCTGTGCTTAAAGTACATTTTTAAATTTGGTGCATTTCCTAGGATCCCCCTCTTTCACAGGTTTTATGATCATTCTCCTCCCTGTTTATAATTTATTATTCATCTTTAGCTGGCTATATATTTAAAAATGATAAAGCTGCTGGCTTGCCTGTGGGGGTTGTGTGTAATTGCATCTAATGAATTGTATATATCTAATACGTTTCATCAAGAAAAACACATTTGCACTGTGACAACACTAAGGGGGAAAACAAAACATAAAAGAAGAAAAGAAAGAGTAATAAATGGGATAAGAAGCAAAGTCTACTTTTTTTATTGACATTATCAAGATAATTTGTTGGTAAATTTCCAAACTTTCTAAGAATAATGCGTATGATTATGGCCTTAAATGAAGGTCTTGTTGAGTATTTATCTTAGGTTCAAATGCGAAGTCCTGTTTTAGTGTGCACTAGGCTTAAGGGTAATGCTTTAACTGGAGTTCTTTGGTGTTACAGTGCCTCAGAGTGGAAAGTACCCACCACATTCATATATGGTTTTGACGACTGGATGAATTATGAAGGGGCCCAAGAAGCTCGCAAGGATATGAAGGTTCCATGTGAAATCATTAGGGTCCCCCAGGTATAACATTCTCCATTTTTCTGAAAGCTATTTTTCAATGATACTGTTGGGCATTAACAAAATAGTTACTTGTTACAGGGAGGGCACTTTGTGTTCATTGACAACCCAAGTGGTTTCCATTCTGCTGTGCTTTATGCTTGTCGAAAATTTCTTAGACCTAATACAGACAATGAATCTCTTCCTGAAGGGCTAACCTCTGCATAGAGAACAATTTTGTGCCAATCGTGTCTATATTATTTATTTCGTTGTATTCACAGGACCAATGCATGTGGTGGATGTGGTAAATTTGTTCTGTCAAAGCAAAATTAGGATAAACTTTGTTATTCTTTATAGATGATTATTATTTAAACAATTCAACCACGCGAACAGAGGTGTTGAGAGATCTATTCTTTTACAATTTAAAGCATATATTATATTGATTGAACCAAAATAATTCCAAGAGTTGCAACATCCATAAATTGGGTTATGAACTTTTAAGTATTCTAAACTAGCATAATGCTTCCGCGATCCAATACATTAGTTCCTATTTAAGGAGTTTCTCCTAACTAAGGAAACGAGTTCAAGAGAGGAGCACTGTTGCAATTATTTTTGAAGATCAAACATAAGCTTGTAAGAGGAGGGGAAAAAAACAATGAAATGTGCTTGGTTCCCTACACTTTCCAGTTTTCAGTTTAGTCTTTGCCATCATATCTTACGTAAGCTGTCATTAATTGAAGTTAAGAGTGACAACGACCCATCAATATTACTCTTCTTTTCTTTGGTTACAAATCTATCAATCTTTCAATACACTTAACTAAATACGTAGAGTCTGCAAAATGTCATGAGCTAATAAATTCCGGGTTTGAAGTTGTGGGCCATTATTTTATCAGACGTTTGGTGTTTCCTGCCTGAAAACAAAAGGAGGAAGGATGAATTCACAAGAGCACATTAACGCAGTTCTGTTAGTTTTTGTTGGCCAGGGCCATTGCCATGCCATGCACCCTGCATGCACCTGCACCACCCACTATTCATTCATTTTAATTTTAATTACAACATGTTGCTGTTGTCGTTTACAACCTGAATCTGTCAGTGACTTGAATTGGATTCTTCATTTTATTGGTCCCGTGACTTTGCCTGTGACAGTGGACATGCATATATCTTTCGTGCTAACATAAAATTTCTTCACAAAATTATATGACTGCTATTATGCACTAGGGTCCACGTGCAACCTAGCCCTACCCCTATCAAAATCACATAATCCTCTTTATTCTTCCACACATTTTTTCATTTTTCACAGAATATTTTTTCCCTCTTTGTATAATTTTTTTTATACGTTACAATTTTTTTTCTCACGTGGACGTCGTCCCTTTTATTCTATTTTTTTTCCAACACATGAATTGAATGGTATTCTTGTGATCGTTGGTGAAATATCAAATATCAAATGGCAAAATTACACATATAAAGTGTTGGTGGTACCGGTTTGCAGAGAAAATAGCGAAAAATGAGCAATGTTAAGGGCTAGCAATATTTGTGATTGGTAGCCATCAACTAACCATTAATGATGATTTGATGGTGTGAGATTAGTGTGAGATTTCATTCAATGACTCACCTTTCTCTGCTAGTTACATGCTGGCCAAAATGTAATAAGATTGCTGGCCCCCTAGACTTTTTCGCGAAAAATACTATCTCTATATAAGTATTTAGTACAGGAAGAATTTTAGAGGTATCGAATACACTGATATTTCAATAAATATAATTTATAATTAAAAAAAGTTCAGAATCTAAATATAAAATTTTACAAAATTATTATTTATATATTAAAATTAACTGTTAAAATCAGTCATTAATATATTTATATATAAACATATATATAATTTAACTTATTTTTAATAGTATTTATATTTTATTATATATTTTATATTGATGATTAATTTTAATAAATAATTTTGGTATACACATTCCTGTGTTTCTTTATCAATATTCAATAGCATTTTTTAAACAATATTTGATCAGGTTTTTCCTGGCTGGCTGCTACCTAGAAAATAAGAAAATTACTTCTTACTTAGAACCAGAATTTTCACAAAATAAATAAAAAAAAGGAATTAACGGTTACTGACTGCCTGCACTGGACAAGGTTTTCTGTATATATTATTTTCCATAATAAATCAAAATCATACTAATAAATTAATAAGTGAAAAACAAAATCTGATTTGGACAAACTGAGAGGTCCCATTCGCCAATTTTGACGAGTATTTGTCTGTTTCTGTTCCATATTATGCCAAGCTCCATGTTAGATTAACGGTTACTTTCCAATAGCTTCCCAGATTGACACGTGTCAACATAGCTTTTTCCACTTCCACGACAACGATACAAAATCCATCATTATATATATATATATATATATATATATATATATATATATATATATTAAAATTAATATATTAGAATATAAATACATATTAAAAATAAATTAAATCACACATATATTTAAATATAAATATATTACTAATTATTTTAGAAACTAATTTTAGTATTTAAATAATATTTTTAATAAATTAAATCACACATATATTTAAATATAAATATATTACTAATTATTTTAGAAACTAATTTTAATATTTAAATAATATTTTGATACAAAATAGCTTCTCGTTTTGGCGGGATAAGGCTCTCTCCCGCTTTGACCATAAGTCAACATGCGGATAAAAATTAACAACTATCGTAATCATAGTAACCGAACAACAAAGAAAAAAGAATGATTAGAAACTACAAAGCAAATTTCTACAACAACAATTAACGAGAATAATGATTAGATTTGATTGGATAATTAAAAAAGAATCATGCAGGGGAAGGCAGTGTTGTAGGATCGGCGGAGGAAGGTATATCGGGTCCGACGCGACAACCTTCTAGCATGAAAACAATGTCAGGCATGGAAGGGCGATCAAGAGGGTCAGGTGATGTGCACAACAGAGCCACCTTTATACCCAACAAGAACTCTTCCCACTCGGAAGATTCAGGATCAATCTCAAGCAAACCAGGTTCCAACAACTCTGAAATCTGACCCCTTTGTAACTGCTTCTTCACCCACTTCACTATGTCCTCATCTTGCGTAAACATCACTGGTTTCTTCCCAGTCAGAATCTCCAACAACACGATCCCAAAGCTGTATACATCTGCTTCTTTCGTTGCTTGCCCCGTTAATGCTGCTTCCGGTGACACATAACCTAAGCTACCAACTGGGGTTGAAGACGATGAAGCTTCTGCTGCTGCTGCTCCTGCTATGGTTAATCTCTCTAACCCGAATTCGGACAAATGGGCCTCGAAATCTGCATCAAAGAGAACATTTTGAGGCTTCACATCACCATGAACAATTGGCACCGAGTGCAAGAAACTTAGCCCTCGAGCAATGCCCAGTGCAATGAGGTGCCGCATTGGCCAATTCAGCACATGTCCGTCTTGTTGCGAAGCTTCTTGAAGCAATGTTCCTAAGTTCCCGTTTGGCATGTAATCATACACAAGGAGCCTCACATCTGGTGCTCCTGCGTAGTATCCACGAAGAACAGTTAAATTTCGGTGCTTTACTTTTCCTAGTGACTCTGCTTCTTTGCGAAACGTGGCCTCGTTGATGGATCCGTCAGTGAGGCGGCGAATGGAGAGGACCATGCCGTCTTGATAGGAAGCTTTGAAGACAAGACCGTGTCTCCCTCTGCTCAGCACATTCTCCTCATCAAAGTTTCTTGTTGCTTCCAATGTCTCCGCATATGTGATTTTGTTGTTGAACATTACTAGCTTTGGTCCTCCATTTTCACCGCTTCCTCTGCCTCTTTCTCCCGTGCTTGTGCTTGTGGGGCTTCTTTTCTTCTCTCCGGTTACCCCTTGCCGGAGCTTGTTTCTCCATCTCCAGAGGCTGTAAACGTAGCCGCAACAACACAGTGCCAAAATGATTAGTCCAGCCACAGCCACGCCTATGAAGATTATTAGTCTTCTCCTCTTTCTCCTTCTTACGTTTGCGCATTCTCTATGCAGAGGCTTGCCGCATAAGTTTTGGTTCAATGCAAACACGGAAGGGTCATTGAATCTTGAACCAAGCATTTGTGGAATCTCACCCTCAAGTTCATTGTTGGACAGATTTAGATTCTTCAAACCATTAATTTGAGAGAGGCTAACTGGAATTTCTCCATTCAATTGATTCGAGGAGAGATCCAATGAGGACAAGTTTGATAATTTGGCCAGGGATTCTGGTATATGACCTGTGAATTGATTATCATCCAACAAGAGTGAAATCAGAGCAGAACATTGTGATATTTCATTTGGTATATCACCCTTCAATCTATTGTGTCCCAAATTAAGCTCCTTCAAATGTGAAAGGAGCGAGATATCATCCGGAATGTTACCATCCAAACGATTTGAATGCAGCTCCAACACTTGAAGTTGAGAACAATCACCAATCTCAGGAGGTATTGAACCTGAAATGCTGTTGTGAGACAGAGAGAGAACACTCAAGGAATCCAGGAATCCATAGGTTGGTGGAATTTCCCCAAAGAATGCATTATGAGTGAGATTAAGATACTGAAGACTAACAATGCTGCTGAAACCCTCGGGAACAGAACCACTCAATTGATTCTCTTGAAACGCAACAACTTGCAAACTTGGCAGACCAAATAGTTCAATTGGCAATTCACCTGAAAGGTTCTGCTTGCTCAAATCCAACACAGTTAGCTTCATCAAGCTTCCTAGCGTAGCAGGAACCTTTCCGTAGAATCCACATTGACTTAAATTAAGAATCTCCAAAGCTTTCAAGTCCCCAATGATATCAGGTAAAACTTGACTGGAGAATCTGTTGTTGCTGAGATTCAGAGCACTCACATTCCCTAAATGCATTATCTCAGGGGGCACAGTGCCAGTCAGATTATTATTGCTTAAATTCAAAGTCTCAAGCGCAGAGAGTGTCCCATAACCGGCGGGAATAAAACCGGTGAACACGTTTCCAGCGAGTGATAGCATCTTCAAGTTACCAAGTTCGGCAAGAAATGAAGGAATAGAGCCAGAGAATCGGTTCCCCTGAAGATCAAGAACCCTTAAAAACCTACAATTCACAATGCCGCTCGGAACTTCTCCGTGTAAAGAATTATTCGCCACTCTTAGTTCCTCCAGCATGAAGAGGTTTCCGATATCCGAAGGTAGAGTGCCCGAAAACGAGTTTCCAGAGAGATCTAGAACTTTCAGTGACGTGGCACTAGTTAACCAAGAAGGAAACTCAGCGTGAACAACGTGATTCTGTTGAATGTCAAAAACTTCCAAGACGCTGTTGATGACGCAGTTCTTTGTACTTTGCGGCTCGGAAACTCCCGTGAGAAAATTAAAGCCAAGCTTAACGATTCGAAGGGACGAAGAACCGCACAACAACGAAGTGGGGACCGAACCTGAAAGGTTATTCGTTGAAAGGGACAGAACCTGAAGCTTCGGCATCGTCCCCATTGTTGAAGGGATTAACCCTCCGATGGCATTCTTCTCGGCGCTGACGTGGACGAGGTTGGTGCAGTTTGCGAGAGCTGAAGGTAAGGTCCCATGCAAGTTGTTGGAATCAAGCCAGAGATACTCGAGCTTCTTTAGAGCTCCGATGGTGACCGGAATCCCGCCGGAGAAGCCATTGTAGGACAAGTTGATTAGCTGGAGCTGAGATTTGGAGGAGAAGTTCGCCGGAATGTCGCCGGAGAATGTGTTGGATGACAAGTCGAGGTACCGGAGGGAGTCCGTTATGTCGCCGATGAGTGTTCCGGAGAGAAGGTTGTGGGCGAGGTTAAGTACCTGGAGGTTGGTGAGGTTGAGGAGCGGCGGAGGGAGGTGGCCGGAGAGGGAGTTGTTGTGGAGGTAGACTGCGCGGAGGAGGAGACAGTCGGAGAGGGAGTGAGGGATAGGACCGTTGAGGTTGTTGGAGTGGAGGCTGAGCCTCCTGAGCTGAGTGAGTTTGGAGAGCGAGTTAGTGAGTTGGCCACCGAGTTCAAGACGTGGTAAGCGTAGGTCGAAGACTCGGTGATTGTAACAGAGGACGCCACGCCAGTCGCACGGCGCTGACGGCGTTGAAGGGTCCCAGCCGTCAAGGGAGCCCATTGGATCCCGGAGGTTCATCTTAAACGCCGTTAAGGCCTCGATCTCGGCGATGGTTACTGTGCTCCTAGTTTGTTGGGCGCACGTTAAGGTGATGGTTATTGTGGTGAAGTACGCCACAGCCGTGAAGATGAGGAATGTAGCCGTTGTTAGTGCCATTGGAAGGAAGAACAATGTGGGAGCTGGCAACTCAGTAGCAAAATACAGTGCTAAGGTCTGAGACTGGCGTCTCTTGTATTTTTTATTTCTTTTATTATTATTTTGGGAGCGTTGCTAATTGCATTTTTGTTCCCTGTTCCCCACAAACCACAATATCAGTGTGTGCGCTCTTTTCTCTTTTATCTTTTTCACCTTGCTTCGGTTTAATTTGCTTTGCTTGCTCGCTCGCTCTATTCCCGAAACGGTTCTCAGAAGGCTTTTGTTGGCCTTTTTTCTACTATGAAAATGTGATGTTGGGTGAAAAGACCATCTTATATATCCGTAACCGTAAGGAACGAAGAAAGGCTTCTTTGTGCTTTTAGAGCCGTGGTATTATTATATAATTATATTTCTTGTGAATATATCTTAATATCTATTTTTAGTTTTTGGTGTTAGGCCCACCATCCATATTTATTGTTTGGTGGCTGTTTCTCTGTACTCTGCTGTTATTAAGTTTATGGTCATTGGTGCTGTCATGACTTTTGACTGAAAAAAGTGAAAATCCTCATACGAGATAATAAAGGACAAAAGAAAATTAATGGTAACAAGATTAACAAAAGTAAAAAGAATAGTACAAGTGTGCAAGAGAGAGAGAGAACTAAAAAATAAAAATAGAAGGGAGTTGGGTGACTAATTTTTTTTATATATCGTTTTAGTGTTGATGTAATTTAATATTTAACAAATTTCTGAGAATATTTGTGACACAAATAATTTGTGAAGGGTATATTATAAAAAAAATATTTTTTAATTTAAAAATTACAATTCACAAATGGAAAATTATAAATCACAAGATATTTTTTATTTATAAATACAATTTATAAGAATATATTGGCATTCCATAAAAGGCGTATTATCGAGGCTCATTAATTTTCATATGAGAAAGTAACGTGTGTTATTCAACGTTATGATGGTTTGAGGAGATAATACAGTAATGTGACGGCGTTAGTTAGCTGAGCAGGGGCTAGTAATCGGACCGTCCGATTTCTTTGTTGGAGAAAGGGGGTGCACAAATCGGACGGTCCAATTTGTGGTTCAGGGAAAATTTCGTGCATAGTAATCGGACCGTCGGATTACATGATGCTGCGATATTTGTGGTTAACTTAACTGAAATCGGATGGTCCGATTTGCTGAATGATAAAAATTCTGAATTTGAAAGTGATGAAAATCGGACGGTCCGATTTCAGGGGGTAGTAAAATTGGCATGCGGTCGGACCGTCCGATTTATGGTTTTATATATACCTCGACATTACCCGAAGTCTCCATTTTTTGTTAGTCTGTGAAATTTCTCTCCTGAAACCCCTTTAGTTCTTTCTTCTTCTTCTTCATTGTTTCGGCAGCAGCTTTTATGTTTATTGTTTGAAGATCCTATTTGCAGCAAGTTTGAGAGTATTTTCTATGAGTACATCATAATGGATGATAGAGTATTGTTAAAGATTTATTATCATGGGCAGATTTTATTACAAACAGCTGAAAGTGTAAAATTTGTGTGTAAAAATCCATTGGATATTATTATTCCATTTACATTGTCGTTTGAAGAATTAAAAGGTGTAATTTGTGAGAAGATGGATTCTCAAATATGTAGGAGAATATCGTGCATTTTGTACAGGAACCCAGTATCTGTATTTGGTGGGTTTGTTCAGTTTCAAATCAAATATGTAACCGATGAAGCGAGCATGCAAGATATGTTTTCAGTGTACATGGAAACTCGCTCACAGATATCATTCATCGAGCTGTATATTGAGTTTGAGCAGTCGGAAGCAGACCGGAATATTGAGATGGAAAATTATAATAGTGATAGTGAGGAGGAGTTTGAAAGTAATTATGAATGCCTTGATCCGGGTGGAGATGGAGATCAGGCCGAGGACACAATGCAGGCAGATATGGCCGATGTGGCAAATGCACTAGTAAACCAAATACAAGTGCGCCAAACATGCCGAACCCCAACTAAATTCTCTAATCCCGCCGAAGTTACGGAGCAACGGCAAAAATTTCCAGTGCACTCCTGCCTCAGACTTGTCCCCAAACATAATGGTCCCAAATAATAACATTATGTGACACTTTACATACCTCTGAACCTGAATATCATTATCTAAGACTATATGTTCTTTTAGTCTCCGAAACCAAGTCAACTTTACAAAACTTCCTCTACATTCTGTCTTCCTGGGTGCAACACCAAAATGATGGAGACATTCGACCTCTAACGCCTCATAACTACTCATAGTCGGTCCTGTAACTGGAAGATCATTTGTCGGAAGTCCAAAAATTACCGCCACATCCTCCAACGTCACGGAACACTCGCCAATTGGAAAATGAAAAGTATGCGTCTCGGGCCGCCATCTCTCGATCAGAGCATTAACCAATGCCGATTGACATTGGACAACTCCAATCTGCAAAACGTAATAAAATCCAGTCTCCCGCAAATGCCCCTCCACAATTGGATTATATGGATCCGGTGGCATATAATGATCGCATATTAACATTCGTGAAGCCTACAAAACATAGCCATATATCACATTAATCAAATATAACCATACTTGATTAACATACCATATTTAACATTCTTGCATTCTCATTATCATATAAGCAACATAACATAATTAATAAACATTAAATGAAACTAAAATTAACATCTACTTATTACTATTATTTCCATGAAAGCTATATTTTCTAATTTCTACATCCTAACCTTTTCTTAATAACGATTTCCATTCGTTCAATGTAAATAGATAGAATGAATGTTAAACTCAAATAAATTTAAAATTAAATCTAATTATTATTATTACTCGACAGCAATATAAAATTATATTTGTTAATTCTAACTTCAATATCTAAACTAAATCCTATTTGGTTTATAGTAATAACTATTAATAATATCTAATTTATATTTATATAACTGATTCCCCACTATTTTCTTGTATATTATTATTATTATTATTATTATTATTATTATTATACGGGCACATATAGAAATTAAATTAACAACCATACATTACATTATTCTACTAACTAACCACATTATTATTATTCTTACAGTAATTAACTATCTAAACTAGTTTAACTTACTAAACTAACCCTAAATTAACGGTCACTAGAATAATAATAATAATAATAATAATAATAATAATAATAATAATAATAATAATAATAATAATAATAATACCTCGTTCAGGATAAATAAATTAATGTCACTAATCACTAATTATACTTACACAACTCTAACACTTGAAATAACTAACTAACAGCATACATTCACTAATTATAAAAATTGCATGTAATCTAATTATTATTATTATTTAAATTAAAAAAAATTAATTTAATAAAATAAACTTACATAATTAGGTTGATCAAGATAATTA
This sequence comes from Arachis hypogaea, assembly GCF_003086295.3. Lineage (NCBI taxonomy): Eukaryota > Viridiplantae > Streptophyta > Magnoliopsida > Fabales > Fabaceae > Arachis > Arachis hypogaea. The sequence goes on along the minus strand of NC_092043.1, from coordinate 1,858,986 downwards.
ACAATGTGTAACTCTGGACGATTCACATCTTTTGTTCTTCTTCTCCTTGGCATTTTTCAACTCCTCCTCCTTGAATTTTTTTGCTGCTGAAGCTTCAATGGAAGAAAGAAAATGAATTTTGAAAGCAATACACGAGAGTGAGAGAGGAACGAAGTTGGGGCACTGGATGGAAGGCTGGGGTTTTACTCCAATGTGAGAAGGGGTCCACTCCCTGGGTTCGTGCATGTTCGATGCGTGGCCTTGGTGCGCAAATCGGACGGTCCGATTTGTTCATCATCCACGCCAGTAATCGGACCGTCCGATTTCATACCCCCCAAATCGGACCGTCCGATTTCAATTTCGCAGCCCCCACACTCCTGTAATGCACGCCACACCCCAATATCGATGGAATACACCAAAGCTACCATCATATTAAAATTAAAAAAGTGTATTATCGATTCTCAAATTTCTATTTAACATCGTTCTATTTAATGTATATTATTATGTAATATCAGAATAAAAAATTAGAGGTTTGGGTAAGTAAAGAATAAAAGGGTACGTCTAAAATGAGCGTAATATTTATGTATTTATTGGATGTGTCATATTTATATATACTATTAAAATTTATTAGATAAAAATTAAAAAATAAAAAAAACATTCATGAACTCTAATAAATACAGAATATTTTAGTACATAAATAAATACTTTAAATAACAATACCTTAATACATAATACTTTAAATGGCAATAGAATATTTTATTCTTAAATAATTAAATATAAAATATATAAATACAAAAAAATATGAGTATTTTTTCATTGAGATTAATTATTATGTAAGAAATTTTTATAATATTAAAAAATTATATTAAAATAATATTTGGATGATTTTTATATTTATTAATATTAATTATTGATTATTTTTTAATAAATAAATTATATTATAATTTTATGTTAATTCATAATTGATTAATGATTAATATTCATGAAGTTATGTTACTCTAAATTTTATATTTTATAAATATTTTATTTAAATATAATTTTTTTAACATACAAATGTATTATTTTAATAATATCATAATTTTATATTTTTTAATTATTCTAAATAAATATTTTATCAAATACTAATTAAAACCATTCTTCCATTTGCTTTTACTAATCTATTTTCTAACTATTATATAAAATTAAAATCGTATTAATGAATTTAAATTAAAGTTAATTTAGTTTTTTATTATTTAGAGTGTTTTTCAAGCAATAATTTTTACTCTTTACTCTTCTTTTTCAGTTTTATTTTGAATTTTAATTTAGTACTCAAAGGTAGTAAAATTCCATTGATACGGAAATAAAGTTACAAAATGGTTAATAGGGTAGAATAAATAAAATAATATGATACCCACATTGCAACATCCAAATGAAACAACTTAGGATCTAAAATATTTATATTTCTCTTTTTTGCCGTCTATTCTATTATCTATTCTATTATATAAAAATCAAATTTTACCTTTAATGATAGAATTAACGTAGCATGTTTCTACTTTATTTTGTTTAACTCATTAAAGTCAATTTGAATTAATTATATCAACTAATTGATTTGAATAGATATTTAAGTATCACACAATTTAAAATTATGTATATTAATTATTTGATTTAATTTTTATGATATATAAATTTAAGGAATAAATTAAAATAAGATAATTTATTACTTATTTAAATTGAATACAACAAATATAAATTAATTTAGTTAAAAATTTACTACTTTCTAATCTTCTATACATAAAAATGACAAAACAAAATTATAAAAATAATCTTTTTATCACTTTTGCTATTTTAATTTTATTTTCTTTGTTTTTTTATGTATAATTTTATTTTATATTAACTTTGTTTATTTAATAATAAAATATACTCATTAATTTTATCATATAATAATATATTTTTTTCCTATATTAATCAAAGAATTTCAATAGTTATCAACTACATCTAATAGAATGACTGAGAAGTGAGAACTACGAGAAGTTAAACTCAGGTTCAAAATGCTGAAACAAAGAAAAGAAAACAATGGATATATGATTAGAGAAAAATGTATAATAATGACAAAATATACTAAAACTGGATTTTTTTTCTCCAACTAATAAAAGTGATGTGTTAATTCCTCATGAATTCATTTTTTCTCTAAAATGAAATCACTATTTTCTTTTCTAAATTTATTTTAGAAAAATATATTTATTATAATTATATTACAATTAACATTTAACGAATAATGCATAATTATACTAATTTAGAGAAATATTTTTATTATAATTATATAAAATCAATATTTAATACATTATAAACTAATAAAAGTGAGGTATCAATTCTTCATGAATTCATTTTCCCTCCAAAATGAAAGTACTATTCTCTCTTCTAAATTTATTTTAGAAAAATATCTTTATTATAATTATATTATAATATTACAATTTTTTGTGTGACTATATTACAATATTACAATTAGTATTTAATAAATAATGCATAATTATAATAATTTAGAAAAATAAAATAAAGTCCAGTAATTTATCTTCCGATTGCACATGTGTATAGAATAACTTTTAAGAAGGAGTCATGTATAATAAATACGGTCGATAATTGTAAAACTGTATACTAACATTGATATAAGATTATTTCAGGTATATGTTTTGCAGGCATCAAAGAAAAGTGTTGAGTTATTTTTTAGTAAATTTAAATTATGTATTATTTATTAGAAAATTTTATGCATTAGAATTCTCTAATAATTTATTATTTATTTTGAGCTAATTTTGATATGTTCTTACTTAACAGTAAAATAACATATAAAAATTTATTGGTGGGTCTAAGTATTATTAAGTTATTTATGGTCACATTGAATATATATATTTGATTTATTGAAGAAAATAAATTACTAAAACCAATTAATAGCTATTTTAGAATTAATATATTTAACACTAGCTTAGGAAAAAATAAATAATACATAACATGTTATATTTTTATTAATCAAATTATTAAAATTTAAATTAATCTTAACAAAATAATTTAAAATTATAATTTCAATCTTATCATGTGCATGGCACGGGTTATTACACTTGTATCAGAATAAAAAATTAGAGATTTGGGTAAGTAAAGAATAAAAGGATACGTCTAAAATGAGCACAATATTTATATATTTATTGGATGTGTCATATTTATATATATTATTATAATTTATTAGATAAAAATTCAAGGTTAAAATAAAAAAAGAACATTTATGGACTCTAATAAATACAGAATATCTTAGTACATAAATAAATACTTTAAATAACAATACCTTAATACATAATACTTTAAATGGCAATAAAACATTTTATTCTTAAATAATTAAATATAAAATATATAAATACAAAAAATATGAGTATTTTTTCATTGTGATTAATTATTATGTAAGAAATTTTTATAATATTAAAAAATTTTATTTAAATAATATTTTAAATTGTAACATAAAAATATAAAATAATTAAAATTTTATTTTGTATTACTTGACAAATGATTAGATTATTATATTCAAAATTTATTAACTAACTATTTTTGTTAAAGATATTATTATATAATATAATTTTTTATCAAAACATTTTATAAAGATAATTTATTTAAAATATTATATATAATACATGAAAATATTAATTTTTTTATTTTTTAATTTTTTAGAAAAAAACAGAATAAATAATATAATTCTAAATACATGCTTCTCACATTATATATTTATTTATATTAGTAAAACCTAAACTAATCAAAATTACGTAATTAAATATGTAAAACATATAAATACAAAAATATAAATATTTTTTATCCATTAAAATTAATTATTATGCAAAAAACTTTTTATAATATAAAAAAAATTATAATAAAATAATATTTTAAACTATAACATAAAAATATAAAATAATTAAATTTTATTTTATATTACTTGATAAATAATGAGACTATTATATTCAATACTTATTAACTAACTATTTTTGTTAAAAATATTATTATATAATATAATTTTTTATCAAATATTTGTCAAAATATAGTTTATTTAATATAATACATGAAAATATATTTTTTAATATTTTTTAGAAAAACTAAATAAATAATATGTATTAGCTACATATATGTATCATATGTGTGTAATAGTGACTGTTATAGAATTGGTATATATTCTTTTATTTTTTAAACACTCTAATATATATGTCACTTTTTTATTCCCTCTTCTAATTTTTTTTGTTCATATTTATTTTATGAAAACATTAAGTAGATGATAATTTTAAATTATTTTTTAGATTTAATATTTATAGTTTCATATATATAATATTTATAATTATATATTTATAATAAAATAATGTTTTTATTTTTCTGGTTAAATATTTTATTCTCTAACTCGACCAAACTTTTATATATATATATATATATATATATATATATATATATATATATATATATATATATATATATATATGAAAATTGGTGTACAAATATCTTTTACAAAATATTTTTTGTCATATATAATTAATAAAAATATATTTTGTTAAATCTGAGAGTAAAATATATAATTTTTTAGTTTTAATATAACAAATTTAATATATTATCTGATGTTAATGTTATTATATTATTATAATCATTTAATATATAAAAAATTAATAGATAGTACATACATATATACATACATACATATAAAATTATCACATATTTTATTATATAAAGGTAAAGATTTTGTATTCTAAAAAATATAAAATAGATAAATACAAAAAATATAAGTATTTTTTATTTATTAAAATTAATTATTATGCGAGAAAATATTTATAATATTAAAAATTATATTGAAATGATAGTTTAAACTATAATATAAAATATAAAATAATTAAATTTTATTTTATATTAATTGACAAATAATTAGATTATTATATTTAAAATGTATTAACTAATTACTTTGTTAAATATATTATTATATAATATAAGTTTTTATCAAAATATTTGTAAAATTAAAATTTATTTAAAAAATTAGAGTAATTACCCAAATCAGTCCTGAGGATTTTAGAATTGGACATTTTAGTCCCCAAGAAAAATTAATACACAGATTAATCCCCAAGGTTTTACTCCGACAGACAAATCAGTCCTCAATTCATTTTCCGGCAGTGTAATTACCCAAATCAGTCCCCAAAGATTTTAAAAATGGACATTTTAGTCCCCAAGAAAAACTAATGTACAAATCAATCCCCAACATTTCTCTCTGTTAGACATAATAGTCCTCCGTCCAAAAATAAAATAAAATAAAATAATAATTATTATTAATTGCACAATACTATTATACTGTATTTTTTGTACTTTTTAGACAAAAATAATGATAAATTTATTCATTAAATTCTTTTATATATATATAGTCACTCAATAAAATAACACTTTTAATAAAATAACATTTATTCTTTTGTACTTCCTTATGGAAATACTTTTATTTTATATTAATAAAATAACATTTATCTTTGAAAAAAAATTATTTGATATTTTGTATTTAATATAATTAAAAGATGTCCTATGTAAAAAAAATATATATGTTTGTATTAAAAATATGTATTAAAATAAAATATTTTAATTTGGATTTATATTAAATACATTTTTTTAATACAAACATTTTTTAAAATAATACATCTTTTGATTATATTAAATACAAAAATATCAAATAATTTTAATCTTAATTTTTTTGTAAAATAATCTTAAATAGTTTTATTTATTTATTTATTTTATTATTATTATTATTATTATTATTATTATTATTATTATTATTATTATTATTATTATTATTATTGAGTGACTATATATATATATAAGAATCTAATAAATAAATTTATCATTATTTTTATCTAGAAAATACAAAAAGTCATGGTATAATATTATTATGTAATTAATGATAATAATAATAATAATAATAATAATAATAATAATAATAATAATAATAATAATAATAATAATAATAAATAAATAAAATTATTAGAGATTATTTTACAAGAAATTCAAAGTTAAAACCATTTGATATTTTTATATTTAATATAATCAAAATATGTACTATTTAAAAAAATGTTCGTATTAAAAAAAATATGTATTTAATATAAATCCAAATTAAAATATTTTTTTAATACATATTTTTTAATACAAACATATATTTTTTTTTACCTAAGACATCTTTTGATTATATTAAATACAAAAATATCAAATGGTTTTAACTTTAAATTTTTTATAAAATAATCTCTAATTATTATTATTATTATTATTATTATTATTATTATTATTATTATTGAGTGACTATATATATATATATATATATATATATATATATATATATATATATATATATATATATATATATATATATATATATATATATATATATAAAAGAATTTAATGAATAAATTTATCATTATTTTTGTCCAAATAACACAAAAAATATAGTACAATATTATTATACAATTAATAATAATTATTATTTTATTTTATTTTATTTTTGGACGGGGGACTATTATGTTTAATAGAGAGAAACGTTGAGGATTGATTTGTATATTAGTTTTTCTTGGGGACTAAAATGCCTGTTTTTAAAATCTTTGGGGATTGATCTGGATAATTACACTGTCGGAAAATAAACTGGGGACTGATTTGTCTGCCGGAATAAAACATTGGGGATTAATCCGTATATTAATTTTTCTTGGGGACTAAAATGTCCGATTCTAAAATTCTCGGGGACTGATTTGAGTAATTACTCAAAAAATTATATATAATACATAGAAATATTAACTTTTTTGTTTTTTAATTTTTTTGAAAAAATTAAATAAATAATATAATTTATTTTTTTAATTTTTTTAGACAAATCCATATATATATAGGTGTAATTACATATAATAACTGATATGCATTTTAATTCAGATAGTATATAGTATATATATTATTTTGGAAAAATATAAAAGGAAATAATGTATTTATGTGATTATATTTCTGCAATAGTCTGACTTTGTATACAATTTTAATATTTTTAATTACATAATTTTGATTAATTTAGGTCTTATTAATTTTTTTTTTTGGTGACTTAGGTCTTACTAATATAAGTAAATATATAATGTGATAGGCATGTATTTAGAATTATATTATTTATTTTATTTTTTAAAAAAATTTTAAAAAGTAAAAAATTAATATTTTCATGTATTATATTTTAAATAAATTATATTTTTAAAATATTTTGATAAAAAATTCTATTATATAATAATATTTTTAACAAAAATAGTTAGTTAATAAATTTTGAATATAATAATCTAATTATTTGTTAAGTATATAAAATAAAATTTTAATTATTTTATATTTTTATGCTATAGTTTAAAATATTATTTTCATATAATTTTTTAATATTTTATAAAAATTTATTGCATAATAATTAATCTTAATAAATAAAAAATATTTATATTTTTTATATTTATATGTTTTATATTTAATTATTTAAAAATAAAAAATTTTATTATTATTTAAAGTATTATGTATTAAAATATTATTATTTAAAATATTTATTCATAATCCATCAATACTCTTTTTTATATTAATCTTTAATTTTTATCTAATAAAATCTAATAATTTATATAAATATAATATATTCAATAAATATATAATTATTATGCTTATTTTAGACAAATCCTAAAAATATTCTTATATTAGAAAATTATCCACTTAAATTTGTATAACAAACGTAACAAAACTACTAGGTAGGCAGTAGCAGTGTTGCAGCCATTTCTAATTTTTGAGCCGATGCTTTCTACTTTAAACAAAACAAATGGTGTTCGCAAATCACGTTACTCCCAAGTGCCAGGTCAATGAATTGGTTTTTAACTTTTTATCATTAATTAATCCTAGTATGTGGGTTGCCACTGGCAAAGCTAGTCAGAAATTAGTGAGTAAGCATTAGTTTTTTCCTTTTTAGTTAACAAGAGAAAATGGAAGGAGATGGAGAAAAATGGGCTAAATTGCATTAGAAAAAAATTGGTTCCCAAAAGCAATTCAAATATATCGTACTCGTGTTATTATTTTCGATTAGAAATAATTGTATACTTTTTAAAGTTTAGTATTCAAAAAAATTGTACATTAAAAGCTAAATAATATTGTGTTTATCAGTAATAATGTTATCATTCAAGATGAAAAACGGTGCAAAACAATTATTGTAATGAAAATACAAAATATATCTAGTATTCCAAACAAATAGTCACTTGAGAAAATAGTTATTAAACGAGAATTTGATGTTACAGGATGGCATCCGATTCTAACACAAATGGAAATGACATTAAGAAGAGAAATCGTCATATCCAACACTAAAACTACAACATAAAAGAAATAAATCACATGTAACAATAACTCCAAAAAGTAGGAATAAAAGGGAAGGACACTCAATAAGTAAATTTCGAATTACACATACTACTCAAATTCTTAGCTAACTTTAGTATTGGAGTGTCTTCAAAATTATTCTTCCAGTCTAGTTCTGCACGTGCTGAAGCTAGGATCTCCGACTCCACCCCTCCAATTCGTGAACTCGTTCCTGGTACGAATATTTGGCGCTGTCAGTGGGGATCTTACTTCGCCAAGAATTATGGTTGAGCACATAATTCACTCCACGGTCAATTTAGAAACTCCTTTGAAGAATCAACATTGGGAAGACGAGCATGAAACCGATGTCACTTCCAACCACGAGGAAGTTTCCCTTGGATATGTGAACCAAGGAGAATCTAATCCAGAAGCCCGTAACACGGAAGCTTTGCCATTTCATTAGATTAGGGGATGATTACCATCATCCTATGCAGGAAATGCGACATCGGGTGCAAGAATTGAAATGCCACCATTTGAAACTAAAACGGCGGTTGGTTGAACACTTGTTATCTAGGCAATCACGCTCCCGGAGTCATCTAGCTAGGGAACATGATGAGCGTAACCCTGGAAACTCTTAACAAGGGCGGGATCTAATTGGTGGGAATCATGTTCACCACAACGTCAAAGGGAAGAAAGGAGGTCACTTCGACGACGTGGCGATTCTCGGAACAGATAGGTGGGCAAGAAAAAAGTCACGATTTGCCCAGTCTAAAAGACGGCAGATTCCACAGAGGAGTCCAAGTCCTAAAAGGCATAGAAAAATCCGAGAATACGTGATAATGTGGCAAACGCCATTTGCTTCTCATGTCCTTCAGGTACGGTTGCCAAAATATTTTGACAAGCCTACCAACTTGAAGTATGATGAAAAGACAGATCCTTAGGAGCACATTGATGCTTTGAGGCAAGAATGAATTTAGAAGGAGTCGGTGACACGATCCGATGTAAAGCCTTCTCAGTGACCTTGTCAGGACCAGCCACGGCGTGGTTTAATACACTACTTTCCGGATCAATCTCCTCCTTTGTCAACATTAAAGTTAAATTCTTAGCTCATTTTAGTAATAGGAGAACTTAGGCTAAGCACCCAATTTCTTTGCTGGGGATGGAGCAAAGGGTAGGGGATAGCATACGAGATTATCTAGACTGCTTTAATAAAGCACTCCTAGAAGTAAGCACGCGAACCCCAACGGTCGTGTGCTTGTGGTTGATTGCTGACTTGTTGGAAGAGACTTCAGAAGGTATTTAACTTTCAAGAATGTGAAGTTAATGGAGAAAATTCATCAGATCTCTTGAATACATGCGAGATGAAGACGTTTCAAAGGTAGTCTTAATGAAAAGAAAAAACCTGGCACCGTCACCTAACAAAGCCGGGAGTTCAGGACAAACCTCATCCCTAAATCCACCAACTTCACGAGTTGGGAAGTTTTCCTCTTACACACCTTTGGTGGCCTCACTTACCGTGGTATATCAACAAGTCTCTCATCGAGGCATACTCCCAAAAGCAAGGCGGATTAGACCTAGAGCCTTGTTAAACAAGTCTCAATATTATGATTACCACAAGTCCTATGGTCACAAGACCGAGGAATGTATTGATTTGAAGGATGCCTTAAAACAAGCGATCCAGGATGGTAAGTGATGAGCGGATAATTTATACGCTTTTTGGCATTGTTTTTAGTATGTTTTTAGTATAATCTAGTTAGTTTTTAGTATATTTTTATTAGTTTTTAGTTAAAATTCACTTTTCTGGACTTTACTATGAGTTTGTGTGTTTTTCTGTGATTTCAGGTATTTTCTGGCTGAAATTGAGGGTCCTGAGCAAAAATCTGATTCAGAGACTGAAAAGGACTGCAGATGCTGTTGGATTCTGACCTCTCTGCACTCGAAGTGGATTTTCTGGAGCTACAGAAGCCCAATTGGCGCGCTCTCAATGGCATTGGAAAGTAGACATCCTGGGCTTTCCAGCAATGTATAATAGTCCATACTTTGCCCGAGATTTGATGGCTCAAACCGGCGTGGCAAATCAGCCTCAGAAATTCCAGCGTTTAACGCTGGAACTGGCATAAAACTTGGAGTTAAATGCCCAAACTGGCATAAAAGCTGGCGTTTAACTCCAGAAAAGGTCTCTACACGAAAATGCTTCATTGCTCAGCCCAAGCACACACTAAGTGGACCCAGAAGTGGATTTTTACGTCATTTACTCATTTCTGTATACCCTAGGTTACTAGTTTACTATTAATAGGATCTTTTGACATTGTATCTGTACCTCATGACACTTTACACGTTTCTTTGTGTACCTTCCACAGCATGAGTCTCTAAACCCCATGGTTGGGGGTGAGGAGCTCTGTTGTGTCTTGATGGATTAATGCAATTACTACTGTTTCTTATTCAATCATGCTTGCTTCCATTCTAAGATATTACTTGTGCTTAAACCGGATGAATGTGATGATCCGTGACACTCATCATATTCTCAACTATGAACGTGTGCCTGACAACCACCTCCGTTCTATCTTAGATTAAGTAGATATCTCTTGGATTCTTTGACCGGAATCTTCGTGGTATAAGCTAGAACTGATGGCGGCATTCAAGAGAATCCGGAAGGTCTAAACCTTGTCTGTGGTATTCTGAGTAGGATTCAATGATTGAATGACTGTGACGAGCTTCAAACTCCTGAAGGCGGGGCGTTAGTGACAGACGCAAAAGAATCACTGGATTCTATTCCGGCCTGATTGAGAACCGACAGATGGATAGCCGTGCCGTGACAGGGTGCGTTGAACATTTCCACTGAGAGGATGGGAGGTAGCCACTGACAACGGTGAAACCCTTGCATACAGCTTGCCATGGAAGGAGCCTCGCGTGCTTGAAGAAGAAGACAGTAGGAAAGCAGAGATTCAGAAGATGGAGCATCTCCAAAACCTCAACCTATTCTCTATCACTGCAAAACAAGTACTTATTTCATGTTCTTTTACTTTTCACAATCAATCCTGATAATTTCTGATATCCTGACTAAGATTTACAAGATAACCATAGCTTGCTTCAAGCCGACAATCTCCGTGGGATCGACCCTTACTCACGTAAGGTATTACTTGGACGACCCAGTGCACTTGCTGGTTAGTTGTGCGGGGTTGCAAAAGTGTGATTGCAATTTCGTGCACCAAGTTTTTGGCGCCGTTGCCGGGGATTGTTCGAGTTTGGACAACTGACGGCTTATCTTGTTGCTTAGATTAGGACTGTTTTATTTTTTTATTGGTTTAGAGTCTTTTAAGTTGAGTCTAGTTTTATATTTTAAGTTTGGTGTCAATTGCATGCTTTTGTTTGTTTTTCTTTTAATTTTCGAATTTGCATGTCTTTAGTCCCTTTTTGATTTGTAAAAAATTCTAAGTTTGGTGTCCTCTTTGTGTTTTTCCCTTAAAATTTTCGAAAAATTAGTGTTTGATTTTCTAAAAATTTTAAGTTTGGTGTCATTTTGTTGTTTTTCTCTTTCCTCATTTCAGAAATCAAATCTTTTTCATAAAATTTTTCAATCATATCTTTCTAATTGCTAATCTCAAAATCTTTTTAATTAACTAATTGATTCAGTTTGATTTGATCTTATTTTCTTTTAATTTTCGAAATTTTCTTCTTTATTTCCTTTTTTTATTTTATTTTTCGGTTAATTCAAAAAAAAAAAAAATAATTTGCTTGTGAATTCATATCATATTCCCTTTCTCCATAATGGACCTAAGTGGAATTGAGCAGTCCAGAAGGACTCTGAGGTCATATGCTAACCCCATTATAGCTGCATATGGGAGTAGCATCTGTACACCTCCCATCAAAGCAAGCAGCTTTGAGCTAAATCCTCAACTCATTATCATAGTGCAGCAAAATTGCCAGTATTCCGGTCTTCCACAGGAAGAGCCTACTGAATTTCTGGCACAGTTCTTACAAATTGCTGATACAGTACATGATAAAGAGGTGGATCAGGATGTCTACAGACTATTACTGTTTCCATTTGCTGTAAAAGATCAAGCTAAGAGGTGGTTGAATAACCAACCTACAGCAAGCATAAAGACATGGAAACAGTTATCAGACAAATTCCTGAATCACTTTTACCCTCCAAAGAGGATGACACAGCTAAGGCTGGACATCCAAGGCTTTAAACAAGAGGATAATGAATCCCTTTATAATGCCTGGGAGAGGTATAGAGGTATGCTAAGAAAATGCCCCTCTGAAATGTTTTCAGAGTGGGTGCAGTTAGACATCTTCTACTATGGGCTTACAGAAAAAGCTCAGATGTCTTTAGACCACTCAGCTGGTGGATCTATACACATGAGGAAGACAATTGAAGAGGCTCAAGAGCTCATAGACACTGTTGCTAGAAACCAATATTTATACTCTAGCAATGAGTTCTCTCAAAAAGGGGAAGTCATGGCAGTAGCCACTGATCCTAATCCCCAAGAACAGATGATTGAGCTTAATCAACAATTGCTCCTGATGACAGAACAGTTAGCAGAATTTAAAGAGATGCTCCATGAAACTAAAGTTGCTAACAAGAACATAGAACTGCAGTTAAATCAAGCAAAACAGCAAATATCTAAACAGATAACAGAGGAATGTCAAGCAGTTCAACTGAGGAGTGGGAAGACACTGAATAACACTGCTCAAAAGAGCAAAAAGCCAAATAAGGAACAAGTGACAGAGGATAACCAAACCACTGTTCAAAATCCCTCTGAGGACAGTAAGAGCCCAGAGAGGAACACTTTTGGCGTTCAAACGCCAGAAAAGGGGGGAAAGCTGGCGTTAAACGCCCATTCCCTGCCCAGTTCTGGCGTTCAAACGCCAGAAAAGGGGGAAAAGTTGGCGTTAAACGCCCATTTTCCACCCATTCCTGGCGTTCAGACGCCAAGGGAGGATCAGACACTTGAGAGTGCTGACAGTAATCCCCCTAACAAGGCTTCTTCAACCACTTCTGTAAGGAATAAACCTGCAGCATCTAAGGTTGAAGAATATAAAGCCAAGATGCCTTATCCTCAGAAACTCCGCCAAGCGGAACAGGATAAGCAATTTGCCCGCTTTGCAGACTATCTAAGGACTCTTGAAATAAAGATTCCGTTTGCAGAGGCACTTGAGCAAATACCTTCTTATGCTAAGTTCATGAAAGAAATCTTAAGTCATAAGAAGGATTGGAGAGAAACTGAAAAGTGTTTCTCACTGAAGAATGCAGTGCAGTCATTCTAAAAAGCTTACCAGAAAAGCTTCAAGATCCAGGAAGCTTTATGATACCATGCACATTAGAAGGTGCTTGTACCAAGACAACCCTATGTGATCTTGGAGCAAGTATCAATCTAATACCTGCATCCACTATCAGAAAGCTTGGGTTGACTGAAGAAGTCAAACCAACCCGGATATGCCTCCAACTTGCTGATGGCTCCATTAAATATCCATCAGGCATAATAGAGGACATGATTGTCAAGGTTGGGCCGTTCGCTTTTCCAACTGACTTTGTGGTGCTGGAAATGGAGGAGCACAAGAGTGCAACTCTCATTCTAGGAAGACCCTTCCTAGCAACTGGACGAACTCTCATTGATGTACAAAAAGGGGAAGTAACCCTGAGAGTCAATGAGGATGAGTTCAAGTTGAATGCTGTAAAAGCTATGCAGCATCCAGACACACCAAATGACTGCATGGGCACTGACATTATTGACTTTCTGGTAGAAGAGATCAATATGATTGAAAGCCTAGAATCAGAGCTTGAGGACATCTTCAAGGATGCTCAACCTGATCAAGAAGAATCAGTGGAAACAAAGGAATTTTCGAAAATTCCTCAGGAGGAGGATAAGCCTCCCAAACCTGAACTCAAACCACTACCACCATCCCTGAAGTATGCATTTCTGGGAGAGGGTGACACTTTTCCAGTGATTATAAGCTCTGCTTTAAATCCACAGGAAGAGGAAGCACTAATTCAAGTGCTAAGGACACACAAGACAACTCTTGGGTGGTCCATAAGTGATCTTAAGGGCATTAGCCCAGCTAGATGCATGCACAAGATCCTGTTGGAGGATAATGCCAAACCAGTGGTTCAACCACAAAGGAGGCTAAATCCAGCCATGAAGGAGGTGGTGCAGAAAGAGGTCACTAAATTACTAGAGGCTGGGATTATTTATTCTATTTCTGATAGCCCCTGGGTGAGCCCTGTCCAAGTTGTCCCCAAAAAAGGAGGCATGACAGTGGTTCATAATGAAAAAAATGAACTGGTTCCTACAAGAACAGTCACAGGGTGGCGTATGTGTATTGACTACAGAAGGCTCAATACAGCCACCAGAAAGGATCATTTTCCTTTACCATTCATAGACCAAATGCTAGAAAGACTAGCTGGTCATGATTATTACTGCTTTTTGGATGGCTATTCAGGCTACAACCAAATTGCAGTGGATCCTCAGGACCAAGAGAAAATAGCATTTACTTGCCCTTCTGGCGTGTTTGCCTACAGGAGGATGCCTTTTGGACTGTGTAATGCACCTGCAACCTTTCAGAGGTGCATGCTCTCTATCTTCTCAGATATGGTAGAGAAATTTCTGGAAGTCTTCATGGATGACTTCTCAGTATATGGAGACTCATTCAGCTCCTGTCTTAATCACCTAGTGATGACAAGTCATCATATACCCATTTTTCAAGCTAATTTCACTTGTTTTGTTAGCATTTATGCACTTTCTTGTATCCTAAGTAAGTGATTTGGAGTGAAAATGCATAACTTCTTTAAATCAAGCAACCACCATGAAATTAATGTTAATCCATGAGGTTTAAGCTAATTTTAATTGAATTTTAATTGATTTATAAGCCTCTTGAATTTAGTGATACTTGGAGTGGTTGTTTTGGTTTATTATAGGTGAAGAAAAGAAAAGAAAAGGAAAAGCGTGGCCTAAGAAGTGTGGCCTAAGGAAAGGAAAGCGTGGCCAAGGAGAGAAGAAGCGTGCCGCATGCTAAAGGGGAGGTAACATTGCCCTCCACAAGAGCAGACTGCCCTCTAGGAGGGCAACATAAGGAAACCAAACAATGAAGGCAACTCTGCCCTGCCCACTACAAGGGCAGAGCACAAAATGGTGCCTTGGGACCAAGAGGAAGAGAACCTTGCCCTGCCCTTGTGGAGGGCAGAATCGGGCTCTCCAAGGAAAGAAATTCAAGGGAAAATGTCACCCATGCATGCTACAAGGTTCGAACAAGGAACCATGAGGAAGCCAAGACTTAAGGATGAGTGCCGTGCCAAGAAACCAAGGAAATTAATGAAATTTGTGCCCAAGCCATGTTTCGAACACGGGGCGTGCAAGGAGAGAACTCTGCCCTGCCCTTGGCGCGGGCAGGGCAGCATTTTGTGTGTGGCGCACCAAGAAGCAAAACTGGCGCACCATGGGACGTTCCTGGCAGCATCTGGCGCACCATGGGACGTTCCTGGCAGCATCTGGCGCACCACGACCCCTCCTGGCAGCACCACAACTTTCTGCCCTGCCCTTGGCGCGGGCAGGGCAGCGTTTTGCATTCCTGGCGCACCACGCTCGTCCCTGGCGCACCAATTCCCATCCCTGGCAGCACCAACACGCGCAACGTTCGTCCCTGGCAGCACCAACTTTTCCTGCCCTGCCCTTGGCGCGGGCAGGGCAGCATCTCACGCATCAGGGCGCGCCAGACTCGCACCACGCCGCACCAACTCGCACCAACTCGCACCAACCGTCCGCACCATGCATCAATTTTCTGCCCTGCCCTCCACAAGGGCAGGGCAGCCTCCTGGGAGTGATTTTCATGGGCCGAAAATCCAAATTAAATTCCCATTTTAATTCATTTCTTCACCAAATCAAAAGCCCATCCAAATCCCAAAATCCAAGAATAGAAAGTGTATATATAGAAGCTAGTTTGATGTAATTAGGGGATCTTTTTTTGAACCTTTTTACCTTCTTTTGAATTTTTACCTTTTGACTTACTTTTGGCTATTCTCTGCACTTTTCTTTGAGCTTTCTTGAGAGACTTGTCCGAGCACCAAGAGGATCAAGGGAGAATTGACTGATCTCCTTCCTCATTCTTACTTGGGCAATTCTAATCTTCTGTTTTTGAGTTTTGGGTGTGTGAAATTGAGGAAATTCTGTCTCAATTCCCATTCAAACTCTCTTCAATTTGTTTTCTGCATAATTCAATTTCAATTCTGTTCTTCTATTGCTTCTTCTTTAAATTTTCAGTCAATTGCTTTGTGAACTTGGATCTAAGAAGGCAAATAGAGATCTAGGCTCTGCTACCTAGTCTCTTGAGACCTGAGACCCAATTTTACTTTCGGTTCTTCTGTGAACCTCTGCTGCATTTTATTTTCTTTCTGTTTGAATGATATTTGCTTCTGATTTAATTTCTGCTCAATCAATTGCTACAATTTACTTCTTCTTTGTTTAGATCTTACAATCCCATTCCTCAATTCCCTTTTATATTCAAGCCATTTATCTTTCTTGCCATTTAAGTTACTGCAATTTAAGTTTCTTGCACTTTAAGTTTCAGTCATTTACTTCTTTGCTCTTTAAGATTCTGCAAATTTACAATTCTGTTCTTCAATTTACTGCACTTCTCCCTTCCCCTTTTACATTTACTGTCATTTACTTCCTGTTAAACACAAATCACTCAACCAAAACTTGATTCGCTTGACTAAATCACCCACTAAACTAAAATTGCTCAATCCTTCAATCCCTGTGGGATCGACCTCACTCACATGAGTTATTATTACTTGATGCGACCCGGTACACTTGCCGGTGAGTTTTGTGTTGGATCGTTTTCCACACATCAAGTTTTTGGCGCCGTTGCTGGGGATTGAAATAGATTGACAATGATTAAGTGAAGTGGAGGTCTAGATTAAGCATTTTTTTTCTTTTCTGTTATTCTAATTCATACTAACACACTAACTGTTTGAGAAATTGCCTCTATTAACTCACTAACAATTTATCTCAAATAACTGCACTTAATTCTCAAGCGTGTTGTTGTTTGGTCATCCTGATTGTTTGCATATCACAGGAAATCAAGTTTCTACAGACAAAAGGTATCATGACATGAAGCCACCACTCATTACACTCATCAAGAACAATTGTTCTTATGACGGAAATCCATCGGAAGATCCTCAGCAGCACATATCCACTTTTCTAAAGACTTGTAATGCAGTCAAAACCGATGGTTCAGATCATGACACTTATAAGATCCTGTTATTCCCTTTCTCATTAAAGGGTGAAGCTGCACAATGGTTTGAAACTTTTCCTCAAGGAAGTATCACTAGTTGGGATGATTTGGTTACCAAATTTCTGGCCAAATTCTCCTCATCTAGACAAATCATCCAGCTGAAAAAGGAGGAACATCTATTCACACAAGGGGACGAAGAACCACTCTTCAAGGCCTGGGAAAGATACAAGAAAGCAACTGATAAAGTGGGCTTCCGAGCTTTCTATGAAGGATTGACCCCAGAAACAAGAAAAGCAGTGGACTACTTTTCAGATGGTCTACTCAAAGCAACAACAAATGCCCAAGGAATTACAGACTTCAATGACAAAGGAGTCAACAACCAACATCCATCTGAGAAACCACAGAATGCAATCCCAGAAAAAGAAGTGGCAAATATTGAAGGGGTGAATGCATTCAAGGACCAAAACAAACAAATGCACCATCAACCACAGCAAAACATGGAGTTGTCTGCTGCAGTGAATGCCAAATTTCCACCATGGAGACCTCATTCTTATCTGAGAATGAGGGAGCCTCAACATCAAGAACACGGAAGTTTCCACCAGGACAATTCCATGACCACAACCAATCAATATCCCCCACCCACTAATACCACCCAAAACCAATACTCACAACACAGACACTCCCAAACCCACCTCAACTGGAGAAGGAGTGAATACCAAAATCACAGACCAAGGGAATTCCATTATAACAACCCGAACTTCATAAACCATCAAAAACACCATTACAGCAATAACAACCACTACATGCCGCCACCACACCCACCCTTCCTACCTTCAACATGTCATAACCAACCAACCTCACAAGACTCTCAGAGAATCACAAACTTGGAGATCCTAATGGAGAGAATGATGAAACATCAAGAGGAAACAACAAGGAACCAAGAGATGTTAATGAGAGGAATTGAGGAGCAGATAGTTCAACTGGCAAAGTACTTTGCAGAAATGGGTGAGAAGAAACCAGATATTTTATTCAAAACCATTGAAGACAAACCAACCAACAACAAAGATGCTACAAAGAAGGAAGGATGGAAAGGGATCATAGAGGACAACAAGAAAATACTGGACAAAGGAAGCACCAGCCAAGAAAAACACAACAAGGAATTCGTTCAAGAAGAAGCAGAGGATAGAACTAAAGAAAAGCAAAAAATCCTCACTGGAAAGTTTTCACTAGGGGATCGAGTGATGATCAATATTCAACCCTTGAAGGTATCCCCACAGTTGTCTGATCACTACACTGTGACTAAGATCCTTCCACAAGAATGTATAGAAGTCATCAAAGAGGAAACCGGAAGGAAGTTCACAGTGAAGACAGACAAGCTAAGGCATTGTGACTTCCGACCTCCATGATAAGCAAAAATGAAGATGTCAAGCTAGTGACAATAAAAGA
Source organism: Arachis hypogaea (assembly GCF_003086295.3). Taxonomy (NCBI): domain Eukaryota; kingdom Viridiplantae; phylum Streptophyta; class Magnoliopsida; order Fabales; family Fabaceae; genus Arachis; species Arachis hypogaea. Next base: position 1,839,984 of record NC_092043.1, on the reverse strand, counting down.
GCGCTTGTTGGGAGGCAACCCAACCTGAGGTAGTTTCTTTTCATAGCTTTTTCAATAAAAATGTTGAGTAATTGGTGTGGATTGCAAGGAGCTAAGTTTGGTGTTGCACACCAAAACAATTTGAGGGAGAATGAAAATTTCTAAGTTTGGTGTCCCACCAAAAATATCATTTAATACATTCTCACCTCTTGCATGATTCTAGCTCCAAGCAATCAACCACAATATTCAACTGTTGAATTGTTTTCTAGCTTTAATTTCATTAACCTTTAGCAAGGATACATGGTTTCAAATATGGTTGACTTGTTGCATCTGAGGCAGTGGCAAACAATTAAGTTTGGTGTCCCTACACCAAAATCAATCCAAGAACCACACTCAGTTTATACAAACTAACCATATGATTAAGGGCTTGAGAAGCAAGCAACTTTGAGGATTATGCAGGACATGAGTCAACAATTGAAGACATTATGCATCTTAACTCAAAGAGAACATAACAGAAGGAAGAATCAAAGGGCTGCAACTTCAAAGGTTGTATCTGAACTTAATCCTTGCTGCTGTGTATTGTTTTGAACATGGGAACCATTGTATGTCTTGTTAGAGTGTTCATTTAGTTGCAAGTGAAATTGTTTGCTAAAAATGCTAAGTCTGCATAATGCTTGTCATCCATCACTTAGTTTTAAATATTGCTTTGTTTCCCATTTGCTTAAATAAAAGAGTTTGGTTTGAATTGAAAAGTAAAATACCCAATGTTGCATAAGTATGAATGGAAGTTGGTGGTGGTATATGTGTTTGATTAAATGCATAACTCATGAAATAATTGTTGCATAATTTCATTCTCATTCAGTTGTAAGTTAGCTTGCTGTTACAAAGACTCCTATCAATAATGAAAAAGCCCTTGGTAGCAAAAACAGAAAGAAAAGGGAAAGAAAAAGCCAAAATGGCAAGAAAAACAAAGAATAAAGGTTGGACACCAATAGCTTGAACCTTAGGACATATGCCTGTGGTGTTCTTGTACTAAGATCTGCTTGGATGAGTAAATTCTGAGGGGTATTTTGAAACCCGGTCACTTAAATCAACTGATTTGGGATGGCCAATTGAAAATCCACAATAAAGAGCAACTTAGATACAGAACATTTAGTTATCCAAAGAGATGCTGGGCATCAATGATCCTAGGAAGAATTAATGAGCCAAGTGTCTGTGGTGGAGAGATGTTGAGCAAAAAGAAAAGAAAATAAAGCCAAAGGCTATGCTGCAGCATTTGACACCCAACCTATAAAGGAACAATAAGCTTGTTAAGCTTTGTAAGCCAAGAAAAGTTAGCAAGGGAGTGAGTAAAAAGTGAGTCTTATCACAGCAAGTTTAGCAAACCTTTGATGCAAAATGTATATTATGTAACAAGAACAATAACTTGAGTTGTCATTGTCTGCATAAATGCCCCATAGATCAAGTTCTGCTATCTGCATAATAAGGATATATAGTCTTTTCTTATTCATTTCATTTACTCTTAGTTTTGATGCTTGCTTGGGGACAAGCAAGATTTAAGTTTGGTGTTGTGATGACAAGTCATCATATACCCATTTTTCAAGCTAATTTCACTTGTTTTGTTAGCATTTATGCACTTTCTTGTATCCTAAGTAAGTGATTTGGAGTGAAAATGCATAACTTCTTTAAATCAAGCAACCACCATGAAATTAATGTTAATCCATGAGGTTTAAGCTAATTTTAATTGAATTTTAATTGATTTATAAGCCTCTTGAATTTAGTGATACTTGGAGTGGTTGTTTTGGTTTATTATAGGTGAAGAAAAGAAAAGAAAAGGAAAAGCGTGGCCTAAGAAGTGTGGCCTAAGGAAAGGAAAGCGTGGCCAAGGAGAGAAGAAGCGTGCCGCATGCTAAAGGGGAGGTAACATTGCCCTCCACAAGAGCAGACTGCCCTCTAGGAGGGCAACATAAGGAAACCAAACAATGAAGGCAACTCTGCCCTGCCCACTACAAGGGCAGAGCACAAAATGGTGCCTTGGGACCAAGAGGAAGAGAACCTTGCCCTGCCCTTGTGGAGGGCAGAATCGGGCTCTCCAAGGAAAGAAATTCAAGGGAAAATGTCACCCATGCATGCTACAAGGTTCGAACAAGGAACCATGAGGAAGCCAAGACTTAAGGATGAGTGCCGTGCCAAGAAACCAAGGAAATTAATGAAATTTGTGCCCAAGCCATGTTTCGAACACGGGGCGTGCAAGGAGAGAACTCTGCCCTGCCCTTGGCGCGGGCAGGGCAGCATTTTGTGTGTGGCGCACCAAGAAGCAAAACTGGCGCACCATGGGACGTTCCTGGCAGCATCTGGCGCACCATGGGACGTTCCTGGCAGCATCTGGCGCACCACGACCCCTCCTGGCAGCACCACAACTTTCTGCCCTGCCCTTGGCGCGGGCAGGGCAGCGTTTTGCATTCTTGGCGCACCACGCTCGTCCCTGGCGCACCAATTCCCATCCCTGGCAGCACCAACACGCGCAACGTTCGTCCCTGGCAGCATCAACTTTTCCTGCCCTGCCCTTGGCGCGGGCAGGGCAGCATCTCACGCATCAGGGCGCGCCAGACTCGCACCACGCCGCACCAACTCGCACCAACTCGCACCAACCGTCCGCACCATGCATCAATTTTCTGCCCTGCCCTCCACAAGGGCAGGGCAGCCTCCTGGGAGTGATTTTCATGGGCCGAAAATCCAAATTAAATTCCCATTTTAATTCATTTCTTCACCAAATCAAAAGCCCATCCAAATCCCAAAATCCAAGAATAGAAAGTGTATATATAGAAGCTAGTTTGATGTAATTAGGGGATCTTTTTTTGAACCTTTTTACCTTCTTTTGAATTTTTACCTTTTGACTTACTTTTGGCTATTCTCTGCACTTTTCTTTGAGCTTTCTTGAGAGACTTGTCCGAGCACCAAGAGGATCAAGGGAGAATTGACTGATCTCCTTCCTCATTCTTACTTGGGCAATTCTACTCTTCTGTTTTTGAGTTTTGGATGTGTGAAATTGAGGAAATTCTGTCTCAATTCCCATTCAAACTCTCTTCAATTTGTTTTCTGCATAATTCAATTTCAATTCTGTTATTCTATTGCTTCTTCTTTAAATTTTCAGTCAATTGCTTTGTGAACTTGGATCTAAGAAGGCAAATAGAGATCTAGGCTCTGCTACCTAGTCTCTTGAGACCTGAGACCCAATTTTACTTTCGGTTCTTCTGTGAACCTCTGCTGCATTTTATTTTCTTTCTGTTTGAATGATATTTGCTTCTGATTTAATTTCTGCTCAATCAATTGCTGCAATTTACTTCTTCTTTGTTTAGATCTTACAATCCCATTCCTCAATTCCCTTTTATATTCAAGCCATTTATCTTTCTTGCCATTTAAGTTACTGCAATTTAAGTTTCTTGCACTTTAAGTTTCAGTCATTTACTTCTTTGCTCTTTAAGATTCTGCAAATTTACAATTCTGTTCTTCAATTTACTGCACTTCTCCCTTCCCCTTTTACATTTACTGTCATTTACTTCCTGTTAAACACAAATCACTCAACCAAAACTTGATTCGCTTGACTAAATCACCCACTAAACTAAAATTGCTCAATCCTTCAATCCCTGTGGGATCGACCTCACTCATGTGAGTTATTATTACTTGATGCGACCCGGTACACTTGCCGGTGAGTTTTGTGTTGGATCATTTTCCACACATCACCTAGCACTTGTCCTGAAAAGGTGCCAAGAGACTAACCTGGTTTTAAACTGGGAGAAATGTCACTTTATGGTGACTGAAGGAATTGTCCTTGGACACAAAATTTCAAGCAGGGGAATAGAGGTGGATAAGGCAAAGGTAGAGGTAATTGAAAAATTACCATCACCTGCCAATGTTAAGGCAATCAGAAGCTTTCTGGGCCATGCAGGATTCTACAGAAGGTTTATAAAGGATTTTTCGAAAATTGCAAAACCTTTGAGTAACCTGCTAGCTGCTGACACACCATTTGTGTTTGACACGCAGTGTCTGCAGGCATTTGAGACCCTGAAAGCTAAGCTGGTCACAGCACCAGTCATCTCTGCACCAGATTGGACATTGCCATTTGAACTAATGTGTGATGCCAGTGACCATGCCATTGGTGCAGTGTTGGGACAGAGGCATAACAAGCTTCTGCACGTCATTTATTATGCCAGCCGTGTTCTAAATGACGCACAGAAGAATTACACAACCACAGAAAAAGAGTTACTTGCAGTGGTCTATGCCATTGACAAGTTTAGATCCTATCTAGTGGGATCCAAAGTGATTGTGTACACTGACCATGCTGCTCTTAAATACTTACTCATAAAGCAGGATTCAAAACCCAGGCTAATAAGATGGGTGTTGCTTCTGCAAGAGTTTGATATAGAAATAAGAGACAGAAAAGGGACAGAGAACCAGGTAGCTGATCATCTGTCCCGAATAGAACCAGTAGCTGGGGCGTCCCTCCCTTCTACTGAGATCTCTGAGACTTTCCCAGATGAGCAACTCTTTGCCATTCAGGAAGCTCCATGGTTTGCAGATATTGCAAACTATAAAGCTGTGAGGTTCATACCCCAGGAGTACAGCAGAGTGCAAAGAAAGAAATTAATTTCAGATGCCAAGTACTACCTATGGGATGAGCCATATCTCTTTAAGAGATGTGTAGACGGAATGATCCGCAGATGTGTACCCAGAGAAGAAGCACAAAGGATCCTATGGCATTGCCATGGATCACAGTATGGAGGACATTTTGGAAGTGAGCGAACAGCCACTAAAGTCCTCCAATGTGGCTTCTACTGGCCTACTCTATATAAAGATGCCCGAGAGTTTGTGCGTAACTGTGACAGTTGCCAAAGAGCTGGTAACTTGCCTCACGGATATGCCATGCCTCAACAAGGGATATTAGAGATAGAATTGTTTGATGTATGGGGAATTGACTTCATGGGTCCATTCCCACCATCATACTCAAACACCTACATTCTGGTGGCAGTGGACTATGTATCTAAGTGGGTAGAAGCAATTGCTACACCCACTAATGATACCAAGACCGTGCTGAAATTCCTCCAGAAACACATCTTCAGCAGGTTTGGTGTCCCCAGAGTACTAATCAGTGACGGGGGCACTCATTTCTACAATAGACAGCTATACTCTGCTATGGTCAGATATGGAATTAGCCACAAAGTGGCAACTCCGTATCATCCACAGACAAATGGACAAGCTGAAGTCTCTAACAGAGAGCTAAAAAGAATCCTAGAACGGACTGTGATGGCCAGAAGAAAGGATTGGGCAAAGAGCTTGGATGATGCTCTGTGGGCATACAGAACAGCATTCAAGACTCCTATAGGAACCTCTCCATACCAACTGGTGTATGGGAAGGCCTGTCATCTGCCCGTGGAACTGGAACATAAAGCCTACTGGGCAACCAGATTCCTAAACATGGATGCTCAGTTAGCTGGTGAAAAAAGATTGCTCCAGCTAAATGAGCTAGAGGAGTTCAGACTCAATGCCTTTGAAAAAGCAAAAATTTATAAGGAAAAGGCAAAGAAGTGGCATGACAAGAAGTTGTCAACCAGAGTCTTTGAGCCAGGACAGAAAGTTCTGCTCTTCAACTCTAGGCTCAAATTGTTTCCAGGAAAACTCAAATCCCGGTGGAGGGGTCCGTATGTGATTACAGGAGTGTCACCATATGGATATGTTGAGCTTCAGGATATTGATTCTGACAAAAAGTTCATTGTTAATGGACAGAGAATCAAGCATTATCTTGAAGGCAATTTTGAGCAGGAATGCTCAAAACTGAGACTTGAGTGACTCTCAGTAAAGGTCCAGCTAAAGACAGTAAAGAAGCGCTTGCTGGGAGGCAACCCAGTCATTAGGAGGTTGTATGATTTGTTCTTACAGAGGCAAATATCAAAAATGAAGGAATTCACAGATTTACAGAAGGATTCAGCTCAAAAAGCAGAGAAAAAGAGCTTACTAGCGAAAAAACGCCAGTAAGGGGCATTTTGGGCGTTAAACGCCAGAATGGGTACCATTCTGGGCGTTTAACGCCAGAATGGGTACCATTCTGGGCGTTTAACGCCAGGAATGGTGCCATTTGGGCGTTAAACGCCAGAATGGGCACCATTCTGGGCGTTTAACGCCAGGTGTGCAGCATCCTGGGCGTTTAGCAAAACGCCCAGTGATAAAGGAATTCTGGCGTTTAACGCCAGCCAGGGCACCTGGCTGGGCATTAAATGCCCACAATGGGCAATCAATGGGCGTTAAACGCCAGAATGGGTGCCATTCTGGGCGTTTAACGCCAGAAAGATGGGGGGAGCAAGATTTTGTTTTCAAATCAAATTTTTTTCAAACTTTCCTTTTCTTACCCATACTTTTCTACAAAAACACATTTCAATCTCTCATCATTCACTTTCAAATTTTCAAAAATCTAAAATCATTCTTCAAATCTCTCAAATCAATCCCAAATTTTGTTCAAAAACTCACCCTTCTCTCAATTTCTTTCCATATCTTCTCAAATCTCCTTTCAAATTTTTCTTTTTTTTCGAAATCTCTCCTTTCCTCCTTTATAAATACACGTTCAGCCCCCTCATTCCCCCACACCATTCGAATTTGCTCTTCCTCTCTCTCTTCTTTCCTTTCTTTTGCTTGAGGACAAGTAAACCTCTAAGTTTGGTGTGCTTTTCCGTGATCACTAAGTCAAGATTCATCAAGATCATGGCTCCTAAGGGAAAACAAACCAATTTAAGAGGAAAGAAAGAGAATAATCCAAAGAATCTTTGGAATCAAGAGAAGTTCTTAACCAAAGAACATGAAGACCATTATCACAAAATAATGGGTCTGAGGTCAGTGATCCCGGAAGTTAAATTTGATCTGAAAGAAGATGAATATCCGGGGATCCAAGAGCAAATTTGAAACAGAGGATGGGAAGTTCTAACCAATCCTGAGATAAAGGTTGGAAGGAATATGGTTCAGGAATTCTACTCAAATCTGTGGTTAACAGATAAGCAGAGAATGACTGGAACTGCTTACCATACCTACAGAACCATGGTCAGAGGGAAAGTTATGTACTTTCATCTGGACAAAATAAGAGAAATCTTCAAATTACCTCAACTGCAAGATGATCCTGAATCCTTTAATAGGAGAATGGTGAGAGCAGATAAAGGGTTGGATCAAGTTCTAGAGGATATATGCCTCCCTGGAACTAAGTGGATAACCAATTCAAAGGGTGTCCCAAACCAACTCAAGAGGGGAGACCTCAAACCAATTGCAAGAGGTTGGCTAGACTTTATTGGGCGTTCCATATTGCCCACTAGCAACCGTTCTGAGGTCACTATCAAGAGAGCAGTGATGATTCATTGCATTATGCTTGGAAAAGAAGTGGAGGTTCATCATGTGATTGCTTGTGAGATCTACACAATTGCAAATAAGAATTCCACTGAAGCCAAACTAGCTTACCCAAGCTTGATCTCCTTGCTCTGTAAAGAGGCTGGGGTAAAGATGGGAGTAGATGAATTCATACCCATTGAACATCCAATCACCAAGAAGTCAATGGAAGGACAAATGCAAGACAACTCTATCAAAAGGAGGGCGCAGGAGTTCCTCCCTGAATTCCCTGAAATTGGCTACTGGGCCAGTCTAGAAGCATCTATCAACAAGTTACAAGAGACTATGGAGCAACTTAAGGAAGAACAGCAGAATCAGAACTGCATGCTCTGCAAATTGCTGAAGGAACAAGAGAAGCAGGGGCGTGAACTCCAAGAGTTGAAACGCCAAAAGCTCTCATCTCAAGTTGAGGGAGCATCTACTTCTCAAAATCAAGGTTGTTGAGTCCTAACTCTGTGAAAACCTCTATCATTAGGAGCCTATTTAAATTTTTGTTTTCTATTTTTATTTTCTAGTCTCATCTTATATTTATTTTTGAGTCTTGTTTTTAATTCATAATTAATAAAATTTAAAATTCATGTCTTAAAGCTATGAATGTCCTATGAATCCATCACCTCTCTTAAATGAAAAATGCTTTAATCACAAAAGAACAAAAAGTACAGGATTTCGAAATTTATCCTTGAAACTAGTTGAATTAGTTTGATGTGGTGACAATAATTTTTGTTTTCCGAATGAATGCTTGAACAGTGCATATGTCTCTTGAATTTGTTGTTTTGAGAATGTTAAAATTGTTGGCTCTTGAAAGAATAAGGAAAAAGAGAACTGTTATTGAGGATCTGAAAAATCATCAAATTGATTCTTGAAGCAAGAAAAAGTAGTGATTCAAAAAAAAAATTTCGAAAAAAAAAGAGAGAAATAAAGTTGTGATCCAAGGCAAAAAGAGTGTGCTTAAGAACCCTGGACACCTCTAATTGGGGACTCTAGCAAAGTTGGGTCACAATCTGAAAAGGTTCACCCAATTATGTGTCTGTGGCATGTATGTATTCGGTGGTAATACTGGAAGACAGAGTGCTTTGGGCCACAGCCAAGACTCATACATTAGCTATGTTCAAGAATCATTATACTTAACTAGGAGAATCAATAACACTATCTGAGTTCTGAGTTCTTATAGATGCCAATCATTCTGAACTTCAAAGGATAGAGTGAGATGCCAAAACTGTTCGGGGGCAAAAAGCTACTAGTCCCGCTCATCTAATTGGAGCTAAGTTTCCTTGATATTTTGGAGTCTATAGTATATTCTCTTCTTTTATCCTATTTTGATTTTCAGTTGCTTGGGGACAAGCAACAATTTAAGTTTGGTGTTGTGATGAGCGGATAATTTATACGCTTTTTGGCATTGTTTTTAGTATGTTTTTAGTATAATCTAGTTAGTTTTTAGTATATTTTTATTAGTTTTTAGTTAAAATTCACTTTTCTGGACTTTACTATGAGTTTGTGTGTTTTTCTGTGATTTCAGGTATTTTCTGGCTGAAATTGAGGGTCCTGAGCAAAAATCTGATTCAGAGACTGAAAAGGACTGCAGATGCTGTTGGATTCTGACCTCTCTGCACTCGAAGTGGATTTTCTGGAGCTACAGAAGCCCAATTGGCGCGCTCTCAATGGCATTGGAAAGTAGACATCCTGGGCTTTCCAGCAATGTATAATAGTCCATACTTTGCCCGAGATTTGATGGCTCAAACCGGCGTGGCAAATCAGCCTCAGAAATTCCAGCGTTTAACGCTGGAACTGGCATAAAACTTGGAGTTAAATGCCCAAACTGGCATAAAAGCTGGCGTTTAACTCCAGAAAAGGTCTCTACACGAAAATGCTTCATTGCTCAGCCCAAGCACACACTAAGTGGACCCAGAAGTGGATTTTTACGTCATTTACTCATTTCTGTATACCCTAGGTTACTAGTTTACTATTAATAGGATCTTTTGACATTGTATCTGTACCTCATGACACTTTACACGTTTCTTTGTGTACCTTCCACAGCATGAGTCTCTAAACCCCATGGTTGGGGGTGAGGAGCTCTGTTGTGTCTTGATGGATTAATGCAATTACTACTGTTTCTTATTCAATCATGCTTGCTTCCATTCTAAGATATTACTTGTGCTTAAACCGGATGAATGTGATGATCCGTGACACTCATCATATTCTCAACTATGAACGTGTGCCTGACAACCACCTCCGTTCTATCTTAGATTAAGTAGATATCTCTTGGATTCTTTGACCGGAATCTTCGTGGTATAAGCTAGAACTGATGGCGGCATTCAAGAGAATCCGGAAGGTCTAAACCTTGTCTGTGGTATTCTGAGTAGGATTCAATGATTGAATGACTGTGACGAGCTTCAAACTCCTGAAGGCGGGGCGTTAGTGACAGACGCAAAAGAATCACTGGATTCTATTCCGGCCTGATTGAGAACCGACAGATGGATAGCCGTGCCGTGACAGGGTGCGTTGAACATTTCCACTGAGAGGATGGGAGGTAGCCACTGACAACGGTGAAACCCTTGCATACAGCTTGCCATGGAAGGAGCCTCGCGTGCTTGAAGAAGAAGACAGTAGGAAAGCAGAGATTCAGAAGATGGAGCATCTCCAAAACCTCAACCTATTCTCTATCACTGCAAAACAAGTACTTATTTCATGTTCTTTTACTTTTCACAATCAATCCTGATAATTTCTGATATCCTGACTAAGATTTACAAGATAACCATAGCTTGCTTCAAGCCGACAATCTCCGTGGGATCGACCCTTACTCACGTAAGGTATTACTTGGACGACCCAGTGCACTTGCTGGTTAGTTGTGCGGGGTTGCAAAAGTGTGATTGCAATTTCGTGCACCAAGTTTTTGGTGCCATTTGACGAATGGATTTTTGATGGTATAGAATTTCACAAATGAATTCTCGTTGCAAGTATAGTTTCTAAACCAATCAATAATCCTTTCATACAAAAAGTTGTTTGTCACTAGTACAAACCCCTAATTTTATAAACCGAAGTATTCAAACCTCGGGTCGTTCTCCCTAGAAATTACAATAAAGTGTCTTATTATTGGTTGTGATGTGTTTTGGGGTTTTGGATAAGAAGCATGAAAAGTAAATGGCAATGAAAATAAACTAACAACTAACAAAGCTCTTGGCAAGATATGAGAACTAGAAGTTCTATCCTAGTTATCCTTCTCAATTGTGATGAGTATTGTTCATTGCTACCACTTAGTTAACCCTTACTAAAGAAAGGAAAGTCAAGTGGATGAATTGACTTGAGCCACAAGTCCTAGCCAACTCCCAAGGAAAGACTAGCTTTAGTGCACTCCAAACCAATTAGCAATCTCTCCAATTATCAATCAACAAAGGAGTTAGATAACTCAAGTGTCACTAATTACTCTAGCTAGACCAAGAGGAACAAATTCTACACTAAAACTAAAAGAGACATTTCAACAAACACATAAAGTGCAATGGAAGTAAACATTATGAAATGCAAGAATTAAAGGAATCTACAACTACAAAAACAAGAGATCAACAATAGAAAAGTAAAGAAGAACAATTATTGTGAATTACCTCTTATTGAATTGAAAGAAAATGGAAGGAACAATAGTAGATCTACAACAAAGCATAAGAACAACATAAAGGAAATTACAACAAAAGAATGGAAGAAGAATGAATCTAACAACAAGAAATTGAGAAGATAGAAGTAGAAGAAGATGAATCTAAATCTAAATCTAAGAACTAAACCTAATCCTAATCCTAATTCTAGAGAGAAGAGAGAGCTTCTCTCTCTAGAAACTACTTCTAAAACTAATCCTAATGAGTGTGTAATGAATTAATGAGTTGGAATCCCCTTTGCTCTTCAATCCTTGGCTTTAAATAGCATCTTTGGCGCCAAAGTTGGTTGCAATTGGGCCCCACAACCCTTCAGAATTTGTTGGCCACGTTTTCATTAAAAAAATCATAAAACAGCACCGACGCGTACGCGCACAGCACGCGTACGCGTCCATGGGGTGATTCGCAGGTGCGCGCGAGCGCCAAGTGCGCGCGCGTGCCCATGGGCAAGTTCAACTTCTTTGACTTTTCATGATTTCTCCACTTTGCATACTTTCCTCTTCACTCCTTTGATCCATTCCTAGCCTTTTCAATCTGAAATCACTAACAAACATGTCAAGGCATCTAGTGGAATTAAAGGTGAATTGAATTTAGCTAATTTAAGGTCTAGAAAGCATGTTTCACTCTTAAGCACAATTAAGGGAGAAGTTATAAAACCATGCTATTTTATTGAATAAATGTGGGTAAAAGGTTACAAAATCCCCTAAATTAAGCACAAGATAAACCCTCAAAATGGGGTTTGTCACCGTTGCCGGGGATTGTTCGAGTTTGGACAACTGACGGCTTATCTTGTTGCTTAGATTAGGACTGTTTTATTTTTTTGTTGGTTTAGAGTCTTTTAAGTTGAGTCTAGTTTCATATTTTAAGTTTGATGTCAATTACATGCTTTTGTTTGTTTTTCTTTTAATTTTCGAATTTGCATGTCTTTAGTCCCTTTTTGATTTGTAAAAAATTCTAAGTTTGGTGTCCTCTTTGTGTTTTTCCCTTAAAATTTTCGAAAAATTAGTGTTTGATTTTCCAAAGACATACCTAAGGACTTCTTACCCAACAACTTACATCGCTCATTCATATCCATCCAATACATAATTTAGAGAAATAAGGCAATACTTAGTCCTTCCTACCTCAACCTCCATCATCACATATCAGAAACAACCCTCAGCATCATCACCGTCAGCATGAAGGATCTCTCAGTAGTTCAAACACAAGCAAGACAAGCAAATAAAACACAAGTATATTCAAGTAACGCAATTAGCACATAGGCATTTAACATGCACAACTAAGCAAGCCATGACAAGTAGCAAAGTCAAACAAGTCAAACAAATCCAAATGATGCATGTTTTTCCTATGACCGATGAGTCTCATTTGTTGGTTATACAGCCAAACCCAACATGTCCGGTAGCGAACCCTAGACAGGAACACCATAACACGAAACAAGTGGGAGCAAACTGCAACCCTTGCATTTTACCCGCGTAACCCAGAGTAAGGGGGACAACCTCAGCCCTTGCCTCTTACCCAGGCAATGTTACAATTTTCAACCCAGAGCAAGTGTCACAAAATCAATCCTTGCATTTTACCCGGTGTCTCGAACCTTTACTCGGAGCAAGTGGACTACGCTACTGCATCTTACCTAGTGTCTCAAACCTTTCTCTGGAGCAAGTGGACAATGCACTACATCTTACCAGGTGTGTCAAACCTTTACCTGGAGCAAGTGGATAATGAAAATGTATCTTACTCAGTAGTATTTCTTAATCAGATTTAATATCATTTTCAAATCTATTCTCAATACCATTCTACTTCATTCATAAATCATAATTAAAATCAATCCTCATCATTCGTCATCATCATGACCACCAACCTCATCATCTTCACTCAAATTCAATCATCATCATATTCCTTAAAATAACTCTCTTTCTCTCTACTCTTATGTTTAATTCCATTAAAACTTCAAGCTCACTCTCCTATTCTCAAACCCTTGAATTTATAATTAATTTACTTTTTAAAATTTTTAGCTAGTTAATTAAATCTTTTTTCATTGTTATTAAAAATCAAATGAGTTAAAATCACGAATTAACAAAATCATAAGAATTCGATTTTCTTTAAAAGTATTCAAGACATATCTCTTTTGATAAAGTTAATCAAACCAAACTCATTTTTAAAATCATAACCAACATACAATCTTCAAATTCTTAGAAAAATTTTGGCAGAACCTTCCCTAAAAATCAAAATTTACCACTCTTCACGGGTTCTCTCAATTCAACCTCAACCTAACAAAATCAGCATTTCAAATCAACATTTTTAAATTCGTCATTCAAAATCAATTATTATCAATTTCAATCTAGAAATCAAAATCAACATATTCAATTATTTTCACCAGATTCAGAAATCAACCAATCACAACAAAAAATCGTTTACATCACAGATATTCATTTATTTGCTTTAATTCATTAAATTCATCAGGTATTCAATCCCAAAATATTTTAATTTTAAAATAATTCTCTACCTTAATTAGCTGCACTTTGCATAATTAAACGCAATAAATTCTTTTTTGTCCGTCACTTCTTTATTCTCTTAAATTCTCTTCTTATTTTTATATTTTTAACCTTTTTTTATTCCTTGTCTAGTAGTCATCTTCTTTTCACCAAAAGATAAATTTTAAATTCTTCATGTTTTTTTATATAGCTCTCCATGACTCTATGTATCTTCCAATTTTATTATTTCTCTTTTTGATATTTTCAATTACAAATTTTAATTCAAATAATTATAATTTAGGTATCAATCTAATGTTTTATTCTCTTCATGATTTTATATATTTTATTTTATTCTCAATTTATTCATTCTTATTACTTATATTTTTATCTTTATTCTATTACATGTACTTATATTGTATATAAAATTTTAAAATGAGTTGATTAATTTACTAATTTAAAATATATTTTTTGTTTTCAGAAATAATAAATTTTTTTTAATTATAATATATAATTAAACAAATGATTAAAATCTTTTATCTAATATTATATTAAAATTAAATTAAAAAATATATAACAAATTTAATTATTTTGAAAAGAAAGAAAGAAAGAATTGTAAATTAAGTTTTTATTAGTTTATATAAACGTACTTTTTATATACAGATTTAATTTTTTTTAATATTTATATATAATTTTAGTTTCAAATTATAAATACTAGTGTATTATTAAGCGTTAATGTGCTAATTGATTTAGTCTTTTATTATTAAATGTGTATAAAAAATTAGTTAGGATAATAAATTATCTATAATTTGATTAAAATGTTTTAAGTTCAAGTTTTAGAAATAAAAAATATTTTTATAAATTATATATAATTAATAGTATTTTAAGAATGAAAATATTCACTAACTTTTTTTAATTTTTATATCTTCATATAATTAATAATGTTTAACAAAATTTATTTTAGTATATATATTTTTGCTCCCATTTCTAAAATTTTATGGGTCCGTCACTGCTTTTTTCCCTTGTCCGGCAATAGCGGCAGCTGCATCCACAACTTTGTTACTTCCACAAAAACAGCAACAACCTTTATTTCAACAATGCAATTCCTGGAACTCGATCTTAGAACGTTAACATCGCGAAATTCTCAATAACAGATAACCATAATGCTAGCAGTGATAATTTTAGAAGAGGGTTAACTTACCGCAGCAAAAGAACGAAGCAGTAGAATTTAAACTGACTCGGCAACAGCTCTGATAACGGCCAGAAGCTCCGATAGTTCAGCCACAACCTTAATTTCGACATGAAATCATCGAAACTCAACCCACACTCGGGAAGAACGACAGAACAAAAATGCAGTAGCTCCGACGGTAACCACTGGTGGCAAGAACTGCAACGAGAAGCTCGACAACGGTGGCTGGCCTCAGCAGCGGCGGCAGAAATCAAAATGGGACACAACTCTAGCAGCTAAGGAATCCCAACGGTGACGACAGCAGCTTCTAATGGCGACAAGGGCTCTGGTGGCGATGCAAGTGGCTTCCTTCCTTTCCTATCGCGTCGTCTCGCTCTCCTCAGGCAGCAGTGGCTTGAACGACAACGGCGATGGCGGCTCAGCGTCGTTTCCCTCTCGAGTGCCTTCTTCTTTTGCGACGGCGATGGTGACGTGGACCTCACGATGATAATGATGACAGAACGGGACACAATAGAACGATGACGATGAAAGCTTCTCCCTCCTTGCATTTAGTCTCTCACGCATGTCTCCCTCTCCCCTTCGCAACAGTGATAGCGACGTCGGCACCCATCCCCGTCAGCGTCATTCTCTTCCTTCCCCTCTCCTCTTTTGCCCATTTTTGATTCCCCCTTTCTTTTCTTTTTCTCTGCGGTAGAGGGTATGTGTTTAGGGTGAGGGAAGGTTATGGTTAGGGTTAGGGTTTTAATTTTTGGAGAAAAGGGTAGTATAGGTATTTCCAATAGAATTGGGGGTATGGTAATTGAAAACTAAATATAATACAATTTACTTATCTTTAAAAAATACTATTTATTTGTTAACTTGCAAATTATTTTCAATTGAGTATTCTAATTTAAAATTAGAGATAAATAAATTAATTTGTCTTCAATTCATAAAATCAAACTAAAATCCCAATTATTCATATTTAAATAGTCGAAACCTCATTATTTTCAAATTTATAAAATTTTAAATTGTAAATGAAAAAAATACTCAATAATTATAAAATTAGATAAGACCTTAATTTATGTCAAACTCAATTTATCAAAACCTGATTCAATCACCCTTAATAAAATAATTTTTGAAAATCGAGCTTTAACCTATTAAAATATATCAAAACTAGGACTTAATCTAACTTCAAAAAGTTAGGGACTTACACAATATACTCAGCAATGTACCACAGAAGTACACCATGATCAACAAGGAACTTCTTTACCTCTTGAAGTCGAAACTTTAGAATTTCTTGAGAGATAACGTAGATTTATTTGCTTGGAAATCTTCTGATATGCCTGGAATAGACACAATGTTCATGTCCCATTAGTTAGCTGTTAACCCTAAGTTTAAGTCGGTTGCTCAGCAACGTTGTAAGATGTCGCCTGATTGAGCTGTCGAGGTTAAAAAGCAAGTCCATGGATTACTGAATGTTGGGTTTATTCGATAATTAACTTACTCAACATGGTTGTCCAATGTAAAAGTGGCAAATGTGTGTGGATTACATGGATCTAAATAAAGCTTGTCCAAAATACTGTTTTTCTTTACCTAACATTGACAATATGATTGATTCGTACTCAGAATATCGGATATTAAGTTTTTTAGATGCCTATAATGGTTATAACTAGATTCCGATGCATAAAGCTGACGAAGATAAAAAACTTTTATCACCCCTGAGCGGATTTACTGCTACACTGTAACGCCCTTTGGTCTAAAAAATATAGGGGCAACTTATCAAATGTTAATGGCAAAAGCTTTCAAGCAGAAGATTGGGAAGAATATGGAGGTTTACATCAATGATATGTTGATAAAGACAAAGGATGATTCCGATCTGATTGCTGACTTGTAGGAAGTTTTTAACTACTTCTGACTTCACTGGATGAGGTTAAACCCAACAAAGTGTGCATTTGGAGTTTGGAGAGGTAAATTTTTAGGATTTATGGTTACTCAAAGGGGAATTGAAGCTAATCTCGAGAAATGCCAAGCAGTTATAAACATGTCGAGTCCTTAGAATTTTAGAGAGGTTCAAAGGCTCACAGGTCGGTTGGCCACATTATCAAGATTCCTAGGGGCTTCTGTAGTAAAGGCCAAACCATTTTTTAAATTGATGAGGAATGATGTGGAATTTGCATGAACAGAGGAATGTGAAGCAACTTTTCAATATTTTAAGAACTTGCTCTCATTTCCTCCCATCTTAGTAAAGCCGGAACATGGGCAACCCTTGTTTTTGTACCTATCCGTGACCGAAAAGACTCTGGCTTTGGCTTTGGTTTTAGAGGATAAGGATAAGTATCAACGTCCTGTGTATTTTGTTAGTAAAGTTCTTCAAGGGCCCGAACTACGATATCCAAAGATGGAAAAACTTGCATTTGCTCTACTCGCATCGGCTCGTCGGTTGCACCAATACTTCCAAAGTTATTTAGTAATAGTACGAACTGACCAACTAATCAAGAAAGTTTTACAAAAACCTGACTTGGCAAGTTGAATGGTGAGTTGGTCCATATAGCTATTTCAGTTCGATGTACTTTATGAACCACGATCCGCCATTAAGGCTCAAGCGATGATAGATTTTTTGGCTGAAATGATACACCTAAATTCCAACATACCGATATAGGAGTTTCATGTGGACGGAGCCTCTAATTTCAGGTATGGAGGGGCTGGTCTCATCCTAACCAATGGTGAAGACATGGTGATTGAGGCCTCTATCAAATTTGATTTCTCCATCTTGAATAATCAGGCTGAGTATGAGAATTTGCTTATAGGATTAGTGTTAGCTCGGGATGTCAGAGCTACAGAAGTGACCATTTTCAATGATTTACAGTTGGTGACATCCCAAGTTAATGGAGAATACTAGGCATGTGATCCATTATTGCAATGGTACTTGAAACAAGTACATCAAGAGACACAAATTTTTTATTCCTTTTCAATTAAACATACCTAGGAAACATAACACACGATATGATGTATTGTCCAAACTAGCAAGTACTAAGTCCAGAATAGAAAATCATAGTCTGATATAAGAGGTACTTATAGAATCTACTGTAACAAAGCCCGACATCACGATTTCTTATTCGTCTGGTCTTAGTATTTGGATGGATCCAATATACACATATCTAGAACACGGGATCTTGCCCAGTGATCCTAAAGAAGCAAGGACGTTACGATTTAAAGTAGCCAAGTATACCATGATAAATGGTAGGTGTATAAAAAGGGTGTGTCCTAACCATTGTTGAAATGTTTAAGTAACCAACAAATAATATATGTGTTACAGGAAGTTCATGAGATATGATGTGGATATCATTTGGGAGGAAAGTCATTAGCTCAAAAGGTCATTTGAACAGGATACTACTGTCTCACTCTCTTCAAAGATGCCATGGAATATGTGAAGAAATGTGACAAATGTCATCTACACAGCAACCTCTACCAAGCACTTCCTCACGAGCTTGTGTCCATCATCCCGACAAAACCATTTGTTAAGTAGGGCTTAGATTTATTGGGGCCCTTCCCATAGGGACTGGGTTAGGTAAAATATCTTATAATTGTTATAGATTATTTTACCAAATAAATTGAAGCCATGCCCTTGTCTAATATCAATTCTGCTCAATACCAGAAGTTCGTTTGGAGAGAAATCATTGCAAAGTTTGGGATTTCTGAAATTGTAGTCACAGATAATGGGACTCAGTTCACGGATTTGAAATTTTGGAAACTATTGTCTGGTTTGGAAATTCGACAAATATTTGCCTCGGTTGAACACCCACAAGCAAATGGACAAGCCGAAGCTGCTAATAAAGTGATTTTAAATAGGTTAAAAAAGAGATTGGATGAGCATTTGGGTTCCTGGGCAGACGAGGTATGGTCAGTTTTGTGGTCATATCGAACTATAGTCCAATCTACCACCAAAAAATACCTTTCAAACTCACTTATGGTGAAGAAGCAGTAATCCTAGTAGAACTCGGGGAGCCGAGTCCAAAAATGCTTCTAGGAATCGCGAGAACTCATAAAAGCATGAACCTGATTGATGAAATAAAAAATATGACTAACTTAGCTGAGCAGGCTCTGAAGCAAAGGGTGGCCAAGAGGTACAATACCAAGGTCCAATCTAGAAGTTTCGAACCTAGGGATCTAGTGTTAAAATAGGCTGATGCCGGGACTCCAAGAATGCAAGGTAAGCTAGCTCCAACTTGGAAAGGGCCTTTCAAAGTAAAAAGAAGTATTGGGAAAAAAGGATAATACAAGTTAGAAACATTGGATGATTCTGAGGTCCCGAGAAGTTGGAATACAACTCATATAAAGAGGTATTACTCTTAAAAAATTGTATTACGCTAAGAAATTTTTATTAGTAGAATAAAGTCACTATTTTCCTAGGCACTTAGGTTTTTTTAATGAGGCTTCTCTTGTATTTGGTAAAGTGAGATTTCCTTGCGAATCTATGCTATGAATAACTATGGGTTTCTTCTATAAAACCTTATATTATGTTTAAGTAATTATATTAGAATTTCAGAATATCTTCTTGACAATTGAATTTGAGTTGAAATTAAAGCTCGAAAGAATAACGATTTGAATACTAGACAAAAACCAATGTTGCAAAAATATTAAGCGACAAAAACGTTAAGTTAATCTCGAAGACGACGGGAACACATAAAGTTAAATCCTGATAACAACAGGAAGAGTACTACCAAAAGTACCAAAGTTCCTAAGTGACAAGTTCTAAACACTTGCACAAATATTATAAAAATTACAAGATAGAAATTGATGAGCGAATAATTTATACGCTTTTTGGCATTGTTTTTAGGTAGTTTTTAGTAGATTCTAGCTACTTTTCAGTATGTTTTTATTAGTTTTTAGGCAAAATTCATATTTCTGGACTTTACTATGAGTTTGTGTATTTTTCTGTGATTTCAGGTATTTTCTGGCTAAAATTGAGGGAGCTGAGCAAAAATCTGATTCAGGTTGAAAAAAAGGACTACTGATGCTGTTGGATTCTGACCTCTCTGTACTCGAAATGAATTTTTTGGTGCTGCAAGAGTTCAATTGGCACGCTCTCAATTAGGTTGGAAAGTAGACATCCAGGAATTTCCAGCAATATATAATAGTCCATACTTTGCTCGAAGATAAATGATGTAAACTGGCGTTTAACGCCAGTTCCATGTTCCATTCTGGCGTTAAATGCCAGAAACAGGTTACCAGTTGGAGTTAAACACCCAAAACAGGTTACAACCTATTGTTTAACTCCAAAAACAGCCCAGGCACATGAAAAGCTCAAGTCTCAGCCCCAGCACACACCAAGTGGGCCCCAGAAGTGGATTTCTGCACTATCTATCTTAGTTTACTCATTTTCTGTAAACTTAGGTGGCTAGTTTAGTATTTAAACAACTTTTAGAGACTTATTTTGGACCTCATGACATTTTTAGATCTGAACTTTGTACTCTTTGACGGCATAAGTCTCTAAAATCCATTGTTGGGGGTGAGGAGCTCTGCTGTGTCTCGATGAATTAATGCAATTACTTCTGTTTTCCATTCAAACACGCTTGTTTCTATCTAAGATATTCATTCGCGCTTTAATATGATGAATGTGATGATCCGTGACACTCATCACCATTCTCAACCTATGAACGCGTGCCTGACAACCACCTCCGTTCTACATTAGATTGAATGAGTATCTCTTGGATTCCTTAATCAGAGTCTTCGTGGTATAAGCTAGAATCTATTGGCAGCATTCTTGAGAATCCAATAAGTCTAAACCTTGTCTGTGGTATTCCGAGTAGGATTCAGGGATTGAATGACTGTGACGAGATTCAAACTCACAAGGGTTGGGCGTAGTGACAGACGCAAAAGGATCAATGGATCCTATTCCAGCATGAGTGAGAACTGACAGATGATTAGTCGTGCGGTGACAGCGCACCTGGACCATTTTCACTAAGAGGACGGATGGTAGCCATTGACAACGGTGATCCACCAACACACAGCTTGCCATAGGAGGAACCTTGCGTGCGTGAAAAAGAAGACAGGGAGAAAGCAGAAATTTAGAAGACAAAGCATCTCCAAAACTCCAACAAATTCTCCAGTACTGCGTAACAAATACTCATTTCATGCTCTTTCACTTTTTACAACTGAAACTAAAGAACCCTATTGGTATCCTGACTAAGAATAATAAGATAACCATAGCTTGCTTCAAGCCGGCAATCTCCGTGGGATCGACCCTTACTCACGTAAGGTATTACTCGGATGACCAGTGCACTTGCTGGTTAGTTATGCGGAATTACATAGTGTGAGTGTAATTTTCGTGCACCAAGTTTTTGGTGCCGTTGCCGGTGATTGTTTGAGTTTGAACAACTGACGGTGAATCTTGTTGCTTAGATTAGGAAAATTTTGTCTTTTGGTTCAGAGTCTTTTATTTTCTTTTCAAAAATATTATTTTTTTAATTTTTAGTTTTTCTGTGAGTTTAGCGTCATGTTTTAAGTTTGGTGTCAATTGCATGCTTTTCTTTGTCTTTCAATTTTTGAATTGCATGTTCTTTGTTCTTCCTTGATCTTCAAATTGTTCTTATCAATTTTTCTTGTTTGATCTTTGGTTTGTCTTGTTTTGTGTTTTTTTTTTGTTTTTTCTTGTACATTTTCAAATTTTTAGTTTTCAAAAAAATTTTATTTATTAAATACCTTATTAAAACACGTTAAATTTATAGCTCAGTTGGCTAAAGCGTGGGTTTGTGTTCTTGGCAATTGGGTATCTTCCTATTAAATTTTTTTTCAAAAATAATTTTTCTTTGATTAAATCTTGTGCTAAACTTTAAGTTTGGTGTTCTCTTGTTAAATTTCTTTAATTTTCGAAAATTTTATTTTGATTTTCTAAAAAATTTAAGTTTGGTGTTCTTTCTTTTGTTCTTGTTGTTCTTGTGAGTCTTCAAGGTGTTCTTGAGTCTTCTTTGTGTTTTGATCTTAAAATTTTTAAGTTTGGTGTGCCTTGGTGTTTTTCCTCCAAAATTTTCGAAAACAAGGAGCATTGGATTTAAAAATTTTAAGTCTTGTGCCTTTTGTGTATTTTTCTCTTTCATAATAAAATTCAAAAAAAAATCTTTTCTAACTTTTTTTAAGCAAATATTTCGAAAATTTTCATAAAAATTCAGATTTCAATTTCAAAATTTTATCTTATCATATCTTAGTTGTTAAGATTTTAAAATCATATCTTTTTCAAAAATATCCTAACCACTTTCTATCTCCTCACTTTTTTGAAAATCTTCATAAAATATTTTCAAATTTTTTTATTTTTATTTTAGTTTTTATTTTATTTTGTTTTATTATTTCGAAAATTTTTTTTATATAATAAAATAAATAAAATAAATCCACGTCATGTCCCTTTTTCCATCATGGACTTAAGTGGAAATGAACAGTCCAGAAGGACTCTGGGGTCATATGCTAACCCCACTACTGCTTCATATGGGAGTAGTATCTGTATACCCTCCATCGGAGTCAGTAGTTTTGAGTTGAATCCTCAGCTCATTATCATGGTGCAGCAAAGTTGCCAGTATTCTGATCTTCCACAGGAAGAACCTACTGAGTTTCTGGCACAATTCTTACAAATTGCTGACACAGTACATGATAAGGAAGTAGATCAAGATGTCTACAGATTGTTACTGTTTTCATTTACTGTAAAAGATAAAAGTAAGAAGTGGTTAAATAACCAACCTAAGGCTAGCATAAGGACATGGAAACAGCTGTCAGAAAAATTTCTGAATTAATATTTCTCACCAAAACGGATGACACAGCTAAGGCTGAACATCCAAGGCTTCAAACAAGGAGATAATGAATCTCTTTATGATGCCTAGGAGAGATACAAAGAGATGCTAAGAAAATGCCCCTCTGAAATATTTTTAGAGTGGGTGCAGTTAGACATATTCTATTATGGGCTTACAGAGAAAGCTCAGATGTCTTTGAACCACTCAGCTGGTGGATCTATACACATGAGAAAGATGATTGAAGAAGCTCAAGAGCTCATTGATACAGTTTCCAGAAATCAGCATCTGTACCTAAGTAGTGAATCTTCCATGAAAGATGAGGCTAAAACAGTAACTGCTGAACTCAGTCCTGCAGAACAAGTTACTGAATTCAATAAGCAATTAGATTTTCTAACAAAACATCTAGCCGAATTCAAGGAGATACTATAAGACACAAGAATGGCTAATATGAATATGGAAGTGCAGTTGAAGCAAACAGAACAGCAGTTATCAAAACAAATAACAGAAGAATACTAAGCAGTTTAATTAAGAAATGGGAAAACATAAAATACCTCACTTCAAGGCAGCAGGAAGCCAAGAAATGAACAAATTGCTACCCAAAATCCCTCTAAGGACAGTAAGAGTCCAGAGAAGAATAATTCTGGCGCTCAAACACCAGAAAAGGGTGAAGAGCTGGCGTTAAACACCCAACCCATGCTCAGTTCTGGCGTTCAAATGCCACAAACAGGCAAGGAGTTGGCGTCAAACGCCCAAAGGAAGCTCAGTTCTGGCGTTCAAACGCTAGAAACAGGCAAGGAGTTGGCATCCAACGCAAATCCAGCTTCCAACCCTGGCATTCAAACGCCAGTGAGGGATCAGACACATACAAGTGCTTATAGCAACCCCTCTAAAAAGGCTTCTCCAACCACATCTGTAGGAAATAAACCTGCAGCAATTAAGGTTGAGGAATACAAAGCCAAAATGCCTTATCCTCAGAAACTCCGCCAAGCGGAACAGGATAAACAATTTGCCCGCTTTGCAGACTATCTCAGGACTCTTGAAATAAAGATTCCGTTTGCAGAGGCACTTGAGCAAATACCCTCTTATGCTAAGTTCATGAAAGAGATATTAAGTCATAAGAAGGATTGGAGAGAAACTGAAAAAGTTTACCTCACTGAAGAATGCAGTGAAGTCATTCTGAAAAGCTTACCAGAGAAGCTTAAGGATCCTGGAAGCTTTATGATACCATGAACATTAGAGGCCACTTGTACCAAGACAGCTCTATGTGATCTTGGGGCAAGTATCAACCTAGTACCTGCATCCACTATCAGAAAGCTTGGATTGGCAGAAGAAGTCAAACCAACCAAGATCTGTCTTCAACTTGCTGATGACTTCATTAAATACCCATTAGGCATGATTGAGGATATGATTGTCACAGTTGGGCAATTTGCATTCCCTACTGATTTTGTAGTGCTGGAGATGGAGGAGCATAAGAGTGCAACTCTCATCCTAGAAAGACCTTTCCTAGCAATTGGACAAACCCTCATTGATGTCGAAAAAGGGGAAGTGACCCTGAGAGTCAATGAGGATGAGTTCAAACTGAATGCTGTTGAAGCAATGAAGCATCCAGACACATCAAATGACTGCATGAGCGTTGATGTTATTGACTCCCTGGTAGAGGAGATCAATATGGCTGAGAGTCTCGAGTTAGAGCTAGAGAATATCTTTAAAGATGTTCAGCCTAATCTGGAGGAATCAGAGAGAATAATAGAACCTCTAAAAACCCCTCAGGAAGAGGAGAAACCTCATAAATCCGAGCTCAAACCATTGCCACCATCCCTGAAATATGCATTTTTGGGAGAAGGTGACACTTTTCTTGTAATCATAAGCTCTGCCTTAGAGCCACAGGAAGAGGAAGCACTAATTCAAGTGCTAAGGACACTCAAGACAACTCTTGGGTGGTCCATCAGTGATCTTAAGGACATTAGCCCAGCCAGATGCATACACAAGATCCTATTGGAGGATGACGCTAAGCCAGTGGTTCAACCACAGAGGCGGCTGAATCCAGTCATGAAGGAGGTGGTGCAGAAGAAGGTCACTAAATTACTAGAGGCTGAAATTATTTATCCTATTCTGATAGCCCCTGGGTGAGTCATGTCCATGTCGTCCCTAAGAAGGATGGCATGACAGTGGTTCATAATAAAAAAAATGAACTAGTTCCTACAAGAACAGTTACAGGGTGGCGTATGTGTATTGATTACAGAAGGCTCAATACAGCCACCAGAAAGGATCATTTTCCTTTACCATTCATAGACCAGATGCTAAAAAGACTAGCAGGTCATGATTACTACTACTTTCTGGATGGATATTCAGGATATAATCAAATTGTAGTAGATCTCCAGGATCAAGAGAAAACAGCATTCACATGTCCATCTGGAGTATTTGCATACAAAAGGATGCCATTTGGGCTGTGCAATGCACCTGCAACCTTTCAAAGGTGCATGCTCTCTATTTTCTCTAATATGGTGGAAAATTTCTGGAAGTCTTCATGGATGACTTTTTAGTATTTGGAGACTCATCCAGCTCCTGTCTTGACCATCTAGCACTTGTTCTAAAGAGGTGCCAAGAGACTAACCTGGTTTTAAACTGGGAGAAATGTCATTTTATGGTGACTGAAGGAATTGTCTTTGGGCACAAAATTTTGAACAAAGGAATAGAGGTGGATCAAGCTAAGGTAGAGGTAATTGAAAAATTACCACCACCTGTCAATGTTAAGGCAATCAGAAGCTTTCTGGGGCATGCAGGATTCTATAGGAGGTTTATAAAAGATTTTTCAAAAATTGCAAAACCTCTTAGTAATCTGCTAGCTGCTGACACGCCATTTATCTTTGATAAGGAGTGTCTGCAGGTGTTTGAGACTCTGAAAGCTAAGCTGGTCACAGCACCAGTCATCTCTGCACCAGACTGGACATTACCATTTGAACTAATGTGTGATGCCAGTGACCATGCCATTGGTGCAGTGTTGGGACAAAGGCATAACAAGCTTTTGTACGTCATTTATTATGCCAGTCGTGTTTTAAATGACGCACAGAAGAACTACACAACCACAGAAAAAGAGTTACTTGCAGTGGTTTACACCATTGACGATTTTAGATCTTATTTAGTAGGATCAAAAGTGATTGTGTACACTGACCATGCTGCTCTTAAATATCTACTCATAAAGCAGGATTCAAAACCCAGACTCATAAGATGGGTGTTGCTTCTGCAAGAGTTTGATATAAAAATAAAAGACAGAAAAGGGACAGAGAACCAAGTAGCAGATCACCTGTCCCGAATAGAACCAGTAGAAGGGGTGTCCCTCCCTCTTACTGAGATCTCTGAAACCTTTCCAGATGAGCAACTCTTTGCCATCCAGGAAGTACCATGGTTTGCAGACATTGCAAACTACAAGGTTGTGAGATTCATACCCAAAGAGTATAGTAGGCAGCAATCAAAGAAATGGATGTAAAGTACTATCTGTGGGATGAACCATATATCTTCAAGAGATGTGCAGACGGAATAATCCGTAGATGTGTGCCTAAAGAAGAAGCACAGAAGATCCTCTGGCATTGCCATGGATCACAATATGGAGGACATTTTGGAAGTGAGCGAACAGCCACAAGAGTCCTCCAATGTGGCTTCTACTTGCCTACTCTCTATAAAGACTCCCGAGAGTTTGTACGTAATTGTGACAGTTGCCAAAGATCTGGCAATCTGCCTCACGATTATGCCATGCCTCAACAAGGGATCTTGGAGATTGAGTTGTTTGATGTATGGGGTATTGACTTCATGGGGCCTTTCCCACCATCATACTCAAACACTTATATTCTGGTGGCAGTGGATTATGTATCCAAATGGGTGGATGCTATTGCAACACCCACTAATGATACTAAGACAGTGCTGAAATTCCTCCAGAAATATATCTTTAGCAGATTTGGTGTCCCTAGAGTACTAATCAGTGATGGGGGCGCTCATTTCTGCAATAAACAGCTTTACTCTGCTATGGTTCGATATAGAGTCAGCCACAGGGTGGCAACTCCATATCATCCATAGATAAATGGGCAAGTTGAAGTCTCTAATAGAGAACTTAAAAGAATCCTGGAACAGACTGTGATTAACCGTAGAAGGGATTAGGCAAGAAGCTTGGATGATGCTCTGTGGGCATACAGAACAGCATTCAAGACTCCTATAGGGACCTCTCCATACCAGCTTGTGTATGGAAAAGCCTGTCACTTACCAGTGGAACTGGAACACAAGGCCTACTGGGCAACCAGATTCCTAAACCTTGATGCCAAGTTAGCTGGAGAAAAACGATTGCTCCAGTTAAATGAGCTAGAGGAATTCAGACTCAATGCTTTTGAAAATGTAAAAATTTACAAAGAGAAATCAAAAAGATGGCATGATAAGAAGCTGTCATCCAGAGTCTTTGAGCCAGGGCAGAAAGTTCTGCTATTTAACTCTAGGCTCAGATTATTCCCCGGAAAGTTGAAATCCCGGTGGAGAGGACCATATGTGATTACAGGTGTGTCACCATATGGATATGTAGAGCTTCATGATAGTGACTCTAACAAAAAGTTCATTGTTAATGGGCAAAGAGTCAAGTATTATCTTGAAGTCAATGTTGAGCAAGAATGCTCAAGACTGAGACTGGATTAAAGCTCAGTAATAGTTCAGCTAAAGACGATAAAGAAGCGCTTATTGGGAGGCAACCCAATTTTATCTATCTATGTTAAAATTCCATTGTTATTTTGTGTTTTCTTTAGGTTCGTTGATGATCATGTGAAGTCACAGAAACAACTGCAAAAATTAAAGCAAAATAAAAAACAACATTAAAAATAGCGCACCCTGGAGGAAGAGCTGTATGGCGTTTAAACGCCAGAAACAAGCATCTGTCTGGTGTTTAACGCCAGAAATAAGCACCAAGCTGGCGTTTAACGCCAGAAACAAGCATCAGGCTGGCATTAAATGCCAGAAACAGACTACATTTGGGCGTTTAATGCTAGAAACAAGCTGCAGTCTGGCGTTAAATGCCAGGATTGCATACAGAAGGCATTTTAAAGGCCTAAAAGGTGCAGGAATGAGAAATCCTTGACACCTCAAGATCTGTGGACCCCACAAGATCACCTCAGGATCTGTGGACCCCACAGGATCCCCACCTACCCCACTTCTCTCTTCTTTATTCTCACACAACACTACCCTATCTTCTCTCCCTTGGTCGAAACCCACACCTCTCTCCATCTTCTCCATATCTTCTTCTTCTATTCTTTCTTCTTTTGCTCGAGGGCAAGCAACATTCTAAGTTTGGTGTGGTAAAAGCATAGCTTTTTATTTTTTCATAACCATTTATGGCACCTAAGGCCGGAGAAAGCTCTAGAAAGAGGAAATAGAAGACAAAAGCTTCCACCTCCGAGTCATGGGAGATGGAGAGATTCATCTCGAGGGTCCATAGCTTAGTAGTAGAACATTTGACTGCACATCAAGAGAGCCCACTCATGGACCTCAATAAGAGCACGAGGAATTCCCTAATCAAGAAATCCCTGAGATACCTCAGGGGATATATTTTCTTCCACACAATTATTGGAAGCAACGAAGGATAGGAGCACCAAAATCACTAGGGATCAAGCAACAGAGGAAAGAAAGAGACATAGAGGAGCTCAAGAGCTCCTTTGGTTCTTCAAGAGAAAGACGCTACCCTCACTAAGGTGGACTCATTCCTTAATCTCCTTGCTCTTATTTTTCTGTTTTTCGGTTTTTTGAGCTTCATGTTTGTCTATGTTTGTGTCTTTATTACATGATCATTAGTGTCTAGCGTCTATGTCTTAAGGCTATGAATAATTCCATGAATCCTTCACCTTTCTTAAATGAAAAATATTTTTAATACAAAAGAACAAGAAGCACATGAGTTTCGAATTCATCCTTGAAATTAGTTTAATTATATTGATGTGGTGAAAATACTTTTTGTTTTCTGAATGAATGGTTAAACAGTGCATATTTTTTATCTTGTTGTTTATGAATGTTAAAATTGTTGGCTCTTGAAAGAATGATGAACAAGAGAAATGTTATTGATAATCTGAAAAATCATAAAATTAATTCTTGAAACAAGAAAAAGCAGTGAATAACAAAAGCTTGCGAAAAAAAATGGCAAAACAAATATAAAAGAAAAAGAAAAAGCAAGCAGAAAAAGCCAATAGCCCTTAAAACCAAAAGGCAAGGGTAAAAAAAAAGGATCCAAGGCTTTGAGCATCAATGGATAGGAGGGCCCAAGGAAATAAATCCAGGCCTAAGCGGCTAAATCAAGCTGTCCCTAACCATGTGCTTGTGGCATGCAGGTCCAAGTGAAAAACTTGAGACTAAGTGGTTAAAGTCGTGATCCAAAGCAAAAGAGTGTGCTTAAAAACTCTGGACACCTCTAATTGGAGACTTTAGCAAAGCTAAGTAATAATCTGAAAAAGGTTCACCCAGTTATGTGTCTGTAGCATTTATGTATCCGGTGGTAATACTAGAAAACAAAGTGCTTAGGGCCACGGCCAAGACTCATAAAGTAGTTGTGTTCAAGAATCAACATACTAAACTATGAGAATCAATAACACTATCTAAATTTTGAGTTCTTATAGATGCCAATCATTCTAAACTTCAAAGGATAAAGTGAGATGCCAAAACTGTTCAAAAGCAAAAAGTTACTAGTCTCGCTCATCTAATTAGAACTAAGCTTCATTGGTATTTTGGAATTTATAGTATATTCTCTTCTTTTTATCCTATTTGATTTTTAGTTGCTTGGGGACAAGCAACAATTTAAGTTTGGTGTTGTGATGAGCGGATAATTTATACGCTTTTTGGCATTGTTTTTAGGTAGTTTTTAGTAGGTTCTAGCTACTTTTCAGTATGTTTTTATTATTTTTTAGGCAAAATTCATATTTCAGGACTTTACTATGAGTTTATGTGTTTTTCTGTGATTTCAGATTTTTTCTGGCTGATATTGAGGGAGCTGAGCGAAAATCTGATTCAGGCTGAAAAAAAGGACTGCTGATGCTGTTGGATTCTGACCTCTCTGCACTTAGAATGGATTTTTTGGAGATACAGGAGTCCAATTGGCGCGCTCTCAATTGAGTTGGAAAGTAGACATCCAGGGCTTTCTATCAATATATAATAGTCCATACTTTGCTCGAAGATAAATAACGTAAACTGGCGTTTAATGCCAGTTCCATGTTCCATGTTACCAGTTGGAGTTAAACGCCCAAAACAGGTTACAACCTGTTGTTTGACTCTAGAAATAGCCCAGGCACGTGAAAATTTCAAGTCTCAGCCCCAGCACACACCAAGTGGATTTGTGCACTATCTATCTTAGTTTACTCATTTTCTGTAAACCTAGGTTACTAGTTTAGTATTTAAACAATTTTTAGAGACTTATTTTAGATCTCGTGACATTTTTAGATCTAAACTTTATACTCTTTGACGGCATAAGTCTCTAAACTCCATTGTTGGGGATGAGGAGTTCTGCTGTGTCTCGATGAATTAATGCAATTACTTCTGTTTTTCATTCAAACACGCTTATTTCTATCTAAGATATTCATTCGCACTTCAATATGATGAATGTGATGATCCATGACACTCATCACCATTCTCAACCTATGAACACGTGTCTGACAACCACCTCTGTTCTACATTAGATTGAATGAGTATCTCTTGGATTCCTTAATCAGAGTCTTCGTGGTATAGGCTAGAATCCATTGGCAGCATTCTAGAGAATCTGAAAAGTCTAAACCTTTTCTGTGGTATTCCGAGTAGGATTCAGGGATTGAATGACTGTGACGAGCTTCAAACTCACAAGGGTTGGGCATAGTGACAGACGCAAAAGGATCAATGAATCCTATTCCAGCATGAGTGAGAACCGACAGATGATTAACCGTGCGGTGACAGCGCACATGGACCATTTTCAATGAGAGGACGGATGGTAGCCATTGACAACGGTGATTCAGCAACACACAGCTTGCCATAAGAGGAACCTTGCGTGCGTGAAAAAGAAGATAGGGAGAAAGCAAAAATTTAGAAGACAAAGCATCTCCAAAACTCCAACACATTCTCCATTACTGCGTAACAAATACTCATTTCATGCTCTTTCACTTTTTACAACTAAAACTAAAGAATCCTATTGGTATCCTGACTAAGAATAATAAGATAACCATAGCTTGCTTCAAGCCGGCAATCTCCGTGGGATCGATCCTTACTCACGTAAGGTATTACTTGGACGACCCAGTGCACTTGCTGGTTAGTTGTGCGGAATTACATAGTATGAGTGTAATTTTCGTGCACCAGAAACAACCTTTCCATCCACTACCTTCTTGAAGGCATCGACTTCAGAGACGTCCAAGTTGGGAACCCTCAATTTAATTTGATAAAGTATGTTGTATTCAACATCAAAAATTTCATCCATAGCTGTTTGCTTCACCTTTTTTACCGAAAGCTCGAGCTCCTCAATCCTTCTTATCAACTCAAAAACCTGCTTATTCAACTTTTCTTCCCTTAAATCGGAAGCAACCTTCACCTCTTTAAGGACTTTGACCTCATTTTCAAGGGAGGTTTCCTTTTCTTGAAAAATGGTAACCAAGGTATTCAACTTCTGGATCTGGGCGTTGGCATTAGCTATTACCTTATCCTTTAATAGGAAGTCTGAGCGGAGGCTTGAGATTTCTACCTCGGCATCACGAACATAAGTAGCCGAGCGGAGGAGCATTCTCTGAACTCAAGGAATGTGTCTTCCAAAGGCATCTTGGCAAGCACCACCTTTGTGTCTTCATCCATGAAATGATGATCCACGAAGTTGGGAGCTCGAAAACCTTTATCTAGCACATGCCTAAAGGAGATAGGGACTCAAAAAACATCATCACTTTGTCCAACACTTTTTAATTTTTTTCTAGTTGGAGAGTTGGCAGGGGAATCTTCTTCCAGGATCTGGACCTTAGGATCTTGCCCTTTTCCACTTTCCTCAATCCCCAAGATTGTGGCAGGCGACTGATAGTGATGGAGGAGGAGACTCTGTCACCACTTACATTGATAGAAGGTTGGGCAGACAACCTTCTCTTCATCTCGGCAATGGCAACAAGTCCCCTAGCCATATTAACTAAAACATGAGCAATATAAACTCATGAGATCAAGAAACTAAAAAATGTACAAAATCATGAGTACAAAAAAAACAAAGCTTACTGATAATAGTCCAAACAACTTGCTCATTTATTAATATATGCCTTAAAACAAGGGGACGCTCATTCCACAATATCATTAGTAAATTAATGCTCAGAAGTTTAGAATTATTAACGTCACCGACTCGGATTTTTGGGGAGGAAACATTATAATTCCAATAAAAATTAAAATTTCCCACCTTCCAGGGTCATGAAAAAGGGGTTGTACCCTCTATCCCTTCAATCTTGAAGAATTTTTTCTTATACCCATGGTATGACTCTTTAAACAAAGTAAAAATTTTTCTATTTGGGACACTGATGCGTGAGCATCTTTCCTATCTTTTTCTAGTGAATTTGCATCTAATTTGTTGAATTTAATAAAGAATTAATTATCTTTTAGCCAATATGGATACTACTTTGAGTCTTTTGCAATTTTGTTTATTTTAGGTAGCATTCGACTGGATTTGATGGAGTTTTTGCAGCACAAGAATCAAAGGAGATGGCAGCAAGGAGTGACGCGCACGCGTGCCTGACGCATGCACGTGATTTAGAGGTATCCATGGTGACGCATGCACGTGACTGACGTGTACGCGTGAATTGATGATTTGCTCAGCGACGCGTTCGTATGACCGACGCGTCCGCGTGACTCGCGAACAAGACCATCGACGCGAACGCGTGACATGCGCCACGTGTAGAAAATGCAGAAACCGCTGGGGGTGATTTCTAGGCCCTATTTTAGCACCCAAGTTAAGCGCGGATCCAGTGAAGCCAAGTGGTCCCCACGTTACAAGACACGGAGTAGTTAGTTAATTCTTATTTAAATTCAAATTTGATTTTAAAATAGGAAAAGATATTATCTTAATTTTAGATATTAGATTTTAAATTAATTAGGATTAGTTATAAAAAGGGGAGACTTCTCTTCTATTGGAGAGGTTCCATTAAGGGGGGTTCCGTTGGGACATTCCATTAGGGGGATTCCATTAGGAAATTCTATACAATTTTACATTCCGTATTCCATGAGCAACTAAACCTCCATTGTTAAGGTTAGGAGCTCTGTCTATTTGTATGGATTGATTTTATTGCTTTTCCTATTTTAATTCATGTATGGATTTATACTTTAAGAATTGTTTTTCGCTCTTGATTTTATGAATTTGGGTAGAACGAAAGTATGACCCTCTTTCTATTTGAGTTCTTGTAAAACTTGGAAAAGCTCTTTACTTGAACAACAGCTTGAAAACATATTCTCCTAAATTTTAATTATCTGGATTTAACAGGATACGTGACATATAATCCTTTTAATTTTGGGTAATTAGAGTTTTTGTGGCATATAAACTGGAATTTGATCAATCACCCTCTAATTGGAATTAATTGACCAAGGAATTGGCAGTTAATGAATTTTAGAGGAGACTAGAAAGGTCTAAGAAATTAGGATCTAGTCACATATAGTTTGCCATAAATTAAATCCTACATAATTAAAATTGTTAGTAAGAAAAGTTAAATCCAGAAAAATAGATAACTCTGAAGCCTTAATTGCCTTCTCAATATTTTATTCCCAACTTATTTATTTGTCTATCCTTTTGATATTCTGAATTCGAACTTGAACCTTTTGAACATCCAAACACTCTTTTCTGCTTGCCTAACTAAGCCAATCAATCAATTATTGTTGCTTGATCCATCAATCCTCGTGGGATCGACCCTTACTCACGTAAGGTATTACTTGGTACGATCCGGTGCACTTGTCGGTTAGTTTGTGGGTTATAAAATACCGCACCGGATACCTCGGAAGGAGATGAACCCACGACCTTGCAATTTGAGGGGAATAGTCAAAGTAAAAAAATAAAAAATAAAATAAGACTCTAAGATAGGGCTTGATATCTAAAAACAAATACAAAAGCTCGAAAACCACGAATAATGGCCCAACTATTTGGATGGAGTTGGGAAGGAGCATACCTAGAGTGAGTTAGCACGCTCACTTGGAAGTCAGAAAAAGACAACCAAACCCTAATTCGCAAGAACAAGGTCTCGTACATCCATAACCAGTTCGGGATAGTATCGGCATGCTCGTTGATATGGCATAACCGGTCCCTAGACCTAGGGACGGAAAAATTTATAGGTTTCTCAAGTAGGAGTTAAATATAATCCTAGCCTTCCTCAAATTGTCAAGCTCCTCTTGGGTTATGTTGGAAGGGGTAGCCTTAACCTCCTCGAAAATCCAAGAATAGATATCCACCTCAAGTTTGCTATTCATTCGCGAAAGAAAGGCAGGTCGGGGTCTCGGCTAGCTGGCAACACCACTGCGTCCACAGTTCACGATGACATTTTTTCTCGCCATCACAGAGAAACCTACAGGGACACCACCACTACGTTACCACCACTATGTTACCAAGGGCTAGAAAATTCTAATGCTTACTTAGATAATGCAAATTCATCACAATTTTGGAAAATGCAGAAGAATGTGAAAAATGGGGGCAAAACAACAATTGTCACACTGTTTAGGAAAACTTAAATTAGTAGTGCCCCTACTACATCGATCTTAATCAAAGGTAGCGAATGCAGGAAAATGCAAGGAAGTTTTGAACAAATAGTACCAGGAATAACAAAATACACAAAGTAATAAAAGACTTGAGGAAAATTCACCAACAAAATAATAGAGAACAAAAATTTCATTAACCTTATCAAATTAATGCGACGGATAGTGCAATGAAAGAAGGAGACCAAACAACGCCGGAAAGAACAAATAGTTTCCTTTGGTGTGACGGAGAGTGCGACGAAGAAGAACAGAACAGGAGGAGGCTTACAAAGAAAAAGAAAAAATGCTCTCGTTTGGAAGATGATTAGGATGGTGAAATATTTTTTGTTGAAAAGGAAAGTGAAAGATTATTTAAATCTTAAGTTAATGTTGTATTTATTGCTGGAGAGAGAAATTGAAAGCGGGCTGATAGTTCGTAAAATGAAAAAAACTATAACCACGTCAAAGAAGACTAAAAGAAAATTTAGTTTCCTTAATAAACCCCTTAAAGTGCGTTTGTTTCATGTGCATGTCCATAAAAGACATACACATGGGTACACATGTACAATATTTGGTTGTTAAGACACTAATTTTTTAAAAATATGAGAATACACAAATATACATAAAATACATGTATTTGATATCCTTTAAAAAAGATGAGACACTGAGACACACTATACGAGACACAAACTTTTACTCTTTTACCCCTAATTATTTTTTAAAATACCATTCTTATCCCTTAATCTTAACCCCTTTTTTCATATTCTCCTTCCTCATTCTTCTTCTCAAAAGCTCCCCCCTCTTCCTCTTCTCTCCTTCTTTCTCCCTATTTCCTTTGTCACTTTCTTTTCTCTCTGTCATCGCCACTGCCGTTGTCACCGCACCCTTCTCTTTTCATCTTTCTTTCTCCACTATTTGTTTAGATACAGATCCGTCGTTGCCGTTGTGCTCCACCCCGGTGAACTCATGCGGTTCTAACGTGTCCAGAGACCAGAGAAGAATCCGTTTACACAGAGAAGATTTTCTTGCTCCCTTGGTCCAGATCTGTCACACCTCCTCCTTATTTTGTTCAGATCCCCTGCTGCCTTCGCTTTCTTCTCGCCGCTACCTCTCTTTCTTTTCCTCTTCACGGCTCACACCACCGTTTCTCTCCCTCTTCCTCTTCAGTCCGTTACTACTGCTCTCTCTGATTTTACTTTCTGTCAATTCTTCTTTCTTCCTACCTCTTTCTTCATTTTTCTATTTTTTTCCAAAAAAAGGTTCATTTTTTTATTATTCATCTCTGTATATTTTAATATTATTGAATTTGTTGGTGAAAGTATTAAAATTTTTTGATATCTAAATAATTTTTTTTTATTATACGAATGATAGTGGATAAGAAAAATAGATGGTGATAGAATAAAATTCACTGTGGTAATTATGACAAAGGTAGAAAATAAAGGTATTATGGACATTTTAATATTTTGTGTGTCTTGCATATTTGTTTTGCAAAACACAAAATATATATACATGTATTTTGTGTTGTATCTTAATATATATCTCAATGTCTATGTCTATGTCTAAGATATAACCAAACGCAGCCTTAAGGCTCCAATTCAAGGGAAAACCTGACTTCATAAACTCTAATATCCTCGATGAAAGCACCAAGGTCCAGGGACCTGAGTTGGGTATACTATTCAGACAAATAGTCACGTGAGGAAATAGCCATCAAATGAGAATCTGATGTTAAAGGATGGCGTTCGATTCTAACACAAACGAAAATGCCATTAAGTCGAGAAATCACCATATCGCGACATTAAGACTACAACATAAAGGCAATAAATCCCATGTAATGGCAGCCCTAAAGGGAAGGAATAAAAGGGAAGGGCACTCAACAGGTAAATCTCGAATCACATATACTACTCAAATACTTAACTAACTTTAGTATCGGAGTGTCTTGCAGGTTGCCCTCCCGGCCTAGTTCTGCACGTGCTGAAGCTAGGTTTTTTTATATCTAACTCCCCTAGTTCGTGAACTTTCTCCTGGTACAAACATCTAGATTATTAAAAACATATTTGTTTGATTTATGAGTATAATTAAATCTAGACAAAAAATGTGAAGTAAATTGATTTGTCCATTTTCCAAAAAAATAAAATAAATGTTTTAGTTATAAAGGCATGGGCCTTGCATGTCTAGGTTTGACAAGTTGTCTAAACATGGTGAAGTTGAATAAGTTATATATATATATATACCTAAGAACACAAGCGTAGCTGTATTATTTAAATTGCACAAGAAAATTAGGTCTCACCTTAAACCAACTTTGAACTAACGTATTAAGATCTATGTATTGTATATTGAATGAACACATTTACGCTTCCATACTAAACGGTAGCGTATAAACACATTCTCTTGAAGCATGAAGGATTCCTAAAGGCTTCACTAATATGTTAAAAGACCCGATGGGAGCGGAAAGAGTTTTTTAGAGATGTAATAGCAAAGGTTTTATTTGAATTAATGGAATAAATTAAACAATCACTATGATCTTAAAATTCTCTCCAATGTACAACCAGAACCTAGAAGTCGAGTAAAATATGAAGATGACCAGAATACAAATTGAATCAACCACATGAATTAAATGTCAATATAAAAAAATGCTGGCTTATGTTTCTATCCAACGGTAGTCATATTCTCCTTCCAGTTATCGGGTTTAACAGTGCTGCTCTTGCGTCGGGCCAAGAAGCCGAAGCCGAAGCCAAATCCAAAACTCTTCTTTGAATCATCACCCGAGTCTATCAATCCAACAAGCCTAGCAACAAGTGTTGCACTTTCCCTTGCGTGGTTCAACTCTGTGTTGGTCCATAGCAGATATGCCAATTGTATGCTTCTGTGCTTAGTATTCAAATCGATACCCCACCTCTGGTATAGTTGCAGTCTTTCCTTATAGGAAAATTTCTTGTGCACTTGCTTGCTTAGCATCTTCCTCTCACGATTTAGAGCCTTCAAGCTATCAAACAAAAATATATGATCACATGTCTTACACTATATGGGCAATCACAGTTAAAATTGTTTATTAATATGAATTGGTCATCCTTGCAGATGGAAGGGTGAATTGCATGTTAAAAATATACTTAATAAACATAGATTTTACCTTGAATTAGGTGTGACATCTAGACCTTGTCCTGTAATGTCAGCTCCAGTAGAAAATGTGTGCTGAAGAAAGGACAAACGTCGGAGCTCAACATCCAAGTACACAGTATCCGCAAGTTCACCCTTGATGAGAAGAAAAAAATAGGATCTGTGTACAAGTGGTACATTACATGCATGCCAAAGTTCCACTATATCTTTCTGCTGTCTCTCAAATCTGGAAGGTGTCATAGCTCCCGCACATTCATAGAAACCCATACCTTTTATTTTGCTTAGACGTTTATTGACTACATATGATTTTCCATGTACCTATAACATTTAAAATAAAATATACAAGTATAAAATCTTCATGCAGAATGCTTGTTGTTAGAGGATAAAACTTGAGGGAGTTTTTGTTGAAAGAATACTGAATAAGATTTTCTACTCTCCATGTGCAGATGTCTTGGACATGTAAACAGAACTACATCCAAGTAATAAAATTGTTATTTTTAACAAAATATTTTTTAGTAAAAATTTTATATATATAATTTTCATTCTTAAATATGCAATATACAAATTATTTATAATCATATTCTAACTTATTAAAAAGCCATGTATGTTGTTTATAGTCCTGTCTAAAACATGAATGCATTTTGAACACATGGAATAATCTCTATATGCTTGTCAATTGGATCTCAAAATCTATTTCTGTGCTTACCAATTGATCGTTAGAGTTCTTCTTTGATAGCTTTGACCTAGACTTCTCATTCATTCTTACAGCGAAATTGAGAACACTTGCAGTATCCTCCCCGTCAGAATCAACATCGGATTCTACTGGAACTGGAGCATTGGTCTCACCAATTTGAGA
Source organism: Arachis hypogaea (assembly GCF_003086295.3). Lineage (NCBI taxonomy): Eukaryota > Viridiplantae > Streptophyta > Magnoliopsida > Fabales > Fabaceae > Arachis > Arachis hypogaea. Next base: position 1,801,861 of record NC_092043.1, on the reverse strand, counting down.
ATATTTTCTAGATGATTTTCGTGTAGTAACTTGCATTGGCGATTTATATGGCTCCTCAGGGAGGTAATCCAAGCAATCAGAATATTCCTGTTCAACCCTAGTTGGTGTCTGTTGCAGTCCGGCAAATCGAGAAGGTGATGCAAATTCCTGGTCAAACTTACCTAACCAAGAAGGTGATGAGTATGACATAACCTTTTGCTGCAACCTTTTGGCATGATGAAGTGATGCAGGTTCCCAATCCACCTTGATTATTTGAGCAGCTGGAGACATTGGAGTAGCATAAGCAGCCAACATGGGCTTGCAAGAAATATATGGGGACTCATTTGGGTACTCTGAAAGGTCCTCAACATGGCAAGGTTCGTTGGTCTTTTCAGTGTTCTGAACTGTTTGCTTCAGAAAATCTTGACTATTAAGTTCAGCAACATGATCCAATCCTTTATGGTCATTCCTCGATGATGATTTAGTAACTACATGTGTGACCTGTATCATGGGGGTATTTCCTCCACTTTGTTTCAAAGCATGAAGGGATGTATCAACACATTGAACTTCTCTGATACTATCTTCAGAACCGGCTTCCCTAGATATCTCCTCCCAACCATGACATGGATCAGGCCCAGCAAATGTGGGAGGACTGCCATCCAAAAGAAAGTCATCTTCCATATTCTCTTGATGCTGTAAAAGTTTTGCAGTTAAATTAGACACACTGGATGTTCTTCTGCGATGACGAGGAGTCTCAACTTGAGTATTTGTCTGGAGCAAATTTTCAACACGAGATTGAAAGAGATCACGTTGTTCAGTTAACTCCTTGATCTTCTGTTCCATCTGCATATTTTCAAATCAAGAAGAACGAAGTAAATAAAAATTAATGAGATCAAATTATGTACTCTATGATATTTATCTTTTATAGTTTGTATATTTCTTAAAAGGATACAAAGAGTTTGAAATATCATAGTGAGGATACACATTATTGAATCTTCCCTTACTTGTTCAATCAGAAGCTCTCTCTCCTTTAGTATCGCAGAATTTGAACTGAAGCCCTTCAACTCATTCTCCATTCTAGCCAACTCTTTCTGTAGTTGCTGTACCAAGACCTTATCGGACATGACCACATTGACCTTAGCATTAGTAGTCACCTGCTTGGCAGTAGCAGCAAAGAGTAGGGTATTTTTTGATTGCTCAACCTGGCTTCGCGCCGGACTAATGGTGCAAATGATTGCTGTTCTTGCATTGCCGCCTAAAGAATTTTGTAGAATACGAGTAAGCTTAGAGTCTCTGTAAGGTATGTGTCCATTTCTTTCCTTGCTGCAATGAACAATAGTGGCTTAGAATTTAGACAATCTATTTGAAAATGAAGGTAGAGAAATAATGTTTAATCACCTCTTTCTTTTTCTTCTGATTTTTTTTTAAATAGAACTTTTACTTCAGATTAGGTTGGCAAGTGGGTAGGAAGAAGCAATAAAGATCTATTAAGTCAATGAATATACATGCTAAACAACAAGAGAGAATAGATTATCAATTAGGATACAGTACATCAACATCAAACACTTTGGCTTTTTAGAATACTTTAACGTACCAATTACACTCTTCAGATAGTAGAACACGCACTCAACATTTTCAATAGATTATCATAATATTCTTCTACTACTTCAGAGCAATCAAACTTAAAGCATAATACAGAGCAACTGGATGCAAAAATTTTGAATTTTAGAATACCTTAGTTTTCGAATTACAGTTCCAAGGGTCAGCAAACTTCGATTTATGTGGCTACCTTCTCTCAATCTTGTGCCTGCTGATAATGCTTGAGAAGCACGCTCACTCCCGGCCAGATCAACGAAATTCTGTAGAAAGAAACTAATTTTTATTTTCTATTAACACGCGTGCACGCACACACATGTATAGGACAAAACGAGTAAAAATCGTACCACACTGGCTATAAGTGTACCAGAACGTGTAGTGCCTACATAATCAGTAGGGTTACTTTCAACTGTCTGTAATTTCATCATTTTGGGTAAGGTTAGAAATAAAATAAGAGTATTTTGGTAAAAAATATTAACTAGTTTTATAATAAAGTGGATACCAATCGAAGAATTTGATGAGATCTGGAGCTAGTCTCATTCATGGCTGTTTCTTCCGTTGTCCTATGAGCTGCAAGATATTTGCAGATGTGCGTTGAAATCTTTGAAAAGCATCAAAAGCGGTAAGAGTGTAAAACTAAATAGATACCAAGTCACCAATACCTGCGCATGTTGAAAGGAGTTCCTGCAAGTGGCTCCTCTCTGTGAGAGTCTCCTCTGTAAGTCTTTCAACAATAGTCCCTTTCTGTTTGAGGCACATAGATTCTCAATTGGTCAAAAGAACTAAAGCCAAGAACGCTTGCACGTCCAAAAAATAAATAGTAAATTTACCTCTGGATCATCAAGCAATCTAAGTGGAGGAGAATTTGCAATAAGAAGGTCTTTAACTGCTTCATTATATATTTCCATCGCAGAGAACTTCATAATGTAGTCTCTCCCATGTTGCTAGGACACAACAATAAAATGTCATGTTTTGGTAGCATCATCATAAAATCATCAATTTGAGACCGAAATAACTAGAATTTCTTTATACCTTCTCTATGTAGTCATATATATCATCTATTGCATATTCAGTAATTCCTTTCATGGTGTAAGTCTTCCCACTACTTGTTTGTCCGTATGCAAAAACGCTACCTAAAATTACATTCAAACTAGATTTAGACAATGGATATATACTTTTCTTTTTTGGTGACTCAATGGATATATAATTTATAAAACATATAAATTAATTTAAAAGTTAATAATTTTAAAATTAACAAATTTATACATAAATTAAACTATAAATAAAACTAAGAAAATATTTGATTGAAATTTATTCATTTGATTTCATATAATAAAAATAGAATAAAATCCACCATCCAAGACATTAAATTAAGAAGGGTTGCTACTCACAATTGATGCCACTAACAACTGAAAGGACAATTTCCTTGATTCCCTGCTCATAAACTTGCTGTGTGGAGCTCTTCTCCCCATATACCCTGTCTGTTTCAAATAAATAATTCAATCTTTACATGTCATAATCAGAATTCAAGAGAAAATTCTTAAGATTATGACTCGTATCAATTAATTGTTCGATATTGGATCATAGGCAATGATATAACATATAATGTATTTCGTACCAAAAGTGTAGCCATCTGTTGGACCATTCTTATATCTGATGGTGTTTCCAGAAATGCACTCCCATTCAGACGCATCGCGCCTCCACCTTTCTCTATCATTCAAAGGCCTTACTCGAATCGAAACAAAAATCTTCTCCTCCTCGCAGTTTGAGGTAGGTGTCTCGGACCCCGGCTCTCTCATCTTTGCCATTTGAAAGATGCCAACACCAACGCCACCACGCGTTGTGTCGAATCGCACTCAACACACTAACACAACACCCAGAACGATAACCTTGCACATGCACTTGCAACTGTAGCAGCAACAACAACCTGATTCATTACGTTTTTTCAGCGTTACGTTATCTGCTTCACTGCTCATAATTCATTCTTCTTTGCAGCTGAAATTTGCGTCTCACCCCTATGTAAAACAAACACATGAAAAATCAAATCAAATATGCTGAAGCATGCATTGAAAAGGAAGGATTATGATATTTATATCTGTATCTATGGTCATTAATTATTCAAAAATGGATGATTGGAGGGAAAAAAGTATTAGGTGATACGTACCGTTTCTCCAACCTCTCACGGCGGTGAGTGGCCGGAGATAGAGACAACGGAGTGGAGATTTTGGTGTTTATGGCAAAACGGTTTGTATTCCTATTCCCTCTTTTCTTCCTCAACTCTCGGATCCCGCTTCAACGCGCCAAATAAAACCTTTTGTCCGTTAACAACAGAATATTTGATTTGATTCACAATTTTGTCCCTCCCTCACCCTGTTATTGACCTTATTACCCTGGTTTTCCTTGACCTTATGTTGCGTTGCAAATTAAAATTTGTGGGGCTCTGCTGCGATAAGTGCGCTCAAGTCAAGAACTATTTTTCCTTATTTTCCTCGCTCTTGTTTTTTGGTTTCACAAAAGCACTATTTCCTCTATTTTCTTCGATGCAGCGCAACTTGAAATTTTTACTTTTGGATGCTTTACATGCATATCAATGTCTAAATAAGGATAAAAGAAAGTAAACCCAATTGATAACTAAAATTCAAACATATTCTAGCTGACAGTCTGACACATCGTTGATCGTACGACAAGCTATTAATTACGCCCTCGCCAATTTAAAATTAAAAATAGTAGTTATTTGCATAAATACCAATGGCATTATTACCTTCCATAATTTTGTAATACATACTTGTTATAATATAATATCTTATGATTTGCTACGTTTATTAAATATACGATTTTAGTATATTCCAATAATCATATAATAAATTTTCCATCAACGTATACGATACCGATACAAATATCTACGTCTGTAATAATCTACAATCTTAAATAGTAACAAGTGTAATATACTAATATTAAATTATATTGAGATATATTTTCGAAATTCAAATGTGTAACTTATGGAGATTTAAAATATTAATATGCTAAATTATTAACTATTCTTAAACGGTAATCAATAATGCCACCAACTTTGAAAAAAAAATTCACTAATGCCACAAAAATAGTAATTATTTATAAGTATTTTTTTCTGAATTTAAGAATTATCTAAATAAAATTGTAGAAAATAAGTTAGAGATATGATATTGTCATTATCTTCCTATTCCAAATTTTTAATATCTTAAATTCGTCATCTCCAATGATGGGAGTGTAACTGCAAGAATTTCGACGTTCAAGTTGACATGGATTATAATAATTATAGATCGCAAGAAGAACTAAAATAGAGATCATACTGGAGAGTGCACATATTTAGATCGAATAGTGCATATATTATGAGATTATGATATTACAAACTTCTCTTACATGAGTTGTTCTTTTTATGAACTACTTTTATGATAAGGATGTTTGATGTCTTATTGTGATTTCCCTTCGTATGGTGTTCTTAGACCTATGTACAATTAATGTTGTAACAGTCTCTTTTAATAGTAGAATAATAGTTATAATGTAACAATTAACCTCATAAAATTGAGTTATTTGGTATTAGAAGGAGTTATGAGAAGTTAAGATTCTCTTTGTAACATATTATTTGAAATTCGAAAGAATACTTAATCATCAAATTGATTTTTTAGAACTTCTTATACTCTTGAACCCAGATTTTAGTATTGGACTTATAGAAATTTTCCTGAACAGGCTCCCAAACTTCTTATGTCTTTCTTTCAAGAAAGATTTGCTAGAGTTTCAAATCTCAATCCAAGAGTCTCATTCTTTAAGGTGGAACTTTTTTATTTTGCTTATTTTTTTATAAAGTTCGAATCCTGACCGTAACTTCTATTAATAGTAAGTTACCACCTCAATTTATGAGTTTAAAAGTTAAATTTTTTTTAATTAAAATATATTTTTTTAATCAAAGTTTGCATATTGTGATTCTAGAATCAAGAGTTGATATTTTCATTCCTTGAATGTCAATTTTTTTTATTTTTTAATTTTTTAATTTCATGGATTCCTATTGTGAGTTCTTTCAATTTGTAGCTTGTAAGCTCAAGCATTCAAATTTTTAAAATTCCAATAAAGGCATATCAAAATAAATTTAAGTGGTTAGAATCAATAATTATTAAATTTATTATGCTTAAAATAGTAACTCAATCATAAAAATGTTGAGTTTAAAATGAGAAAATTATGTATCTTAAAATAATTGCATAATAATTTTTTTCATTTAAGTACAATCTACCTAAATAAAACTTTTTTCGATTTAAAATGATTATTAGGACAATTGAATGATGAATTTTTCTAATTTAGATTAGTTGACTCATATTTTTTTAATAAACAATTGTTGAAAGATTATTTTTTTATTTCTACTACAAACTTTCTTGTTATTTGTTTAAATAATAATATGCTCTAAAATATTCTATAAAAATTTAAATAAATAAATCATAATTTTACGTGTCTAAATATAAATGTGGTTTGCCTTCAAGGAGTTTAATTAATTAGGATTTTAAACATTTTTCTTCTTTAGTAGAGAACAAATTTCCATCTTCCGGCTTTATCAACTTTAATTTCTGAATGTCAAGTAGTGTTTCTTGTGATAAATTTAAAAAAAAAATTTCTTTTCTTAATTTTTTACTTCACAACTTTTAATTTATTACTAAGCCTCTAAATCATTGACTATTTAATTGGTCAAGTAATTATAAGCCTTTAAAACGTATAATGATATGATCACAAATTGAAATTTCTAAACATTTTTACCTTTTTTGTAAATTTTTTGTATTATGTTCTTTAATATTTGTTTTTTATATCCATATATTTTTTGCTTTTTTTATATATTTAAGTATATTATTCATCTTGTAAGCATGTGTTGTTCTAGATTCATTTACAAAGAGATATGATAATATGATATAAATTTTCATATAATTGAAATTATTTTAAAAAATTCATCCATTTTCTTGTTTTTGAAATTTTTATTTTTTAATAAAAGATAAAAAAAACTCAGCAATTTGGCGGTTTGGAATTTATGATTTTCAAATTTTAGAGTAGAACTCAAAATGAAGAGGATGTGACAAGCAACATGTCTCCACAGATGGCGTCATTGTTCAAAAATATTTTTGTTCTTCCGATTTTAAGAGTTACCTGAACCAAATTTAAAAAGTAGGTTCGAGACACGATGTCACAACCATCCTCCTATACTCAAGTTATTAGATCATACATGAGTGCACATATTTAAAATAGTGCATATATTATGAGGTTATGATGTTACAAGCTTCTCTTATTTAAGTTGCTCTTTTCATGAGCTACTTTCGTCATAAGATGCATATGTTTGATGTCTTATTGTAGTCTCCCTTCATATGATACTCTTAGGTCTATATAAGTCAATATTGTAACATTCTCCTTTAATAGTAGAATAATAGTTACAATATAATGTAATAATTAACCTCATAAATTTAAGTTATTAGATATTAGAATGAGTTATGAAAAATAAATATCCTTTTTGTAACATATTTTTGAAATATAAGAAAATACTTAATCATCAAATTGATTTCTTAAAACTTTTTATACTCTTGAATCTGGTTCTTAGTATTGAATTTATAAAAATATTTTAGAATAATAATAAATCTCACGGTATAAATAGTATAGATTGTAAAGAGATGTACTTATTTTATATTTTGAAAAATTTAAAATTCAAACATAAAAAACTTAAAATATTTAAATAAATAATTTTAAAAACTGAGATATTATTAAATTACTAATTTATTTTAGTAATTAAATTTAACCAAATTGATTCAATAATTTAAAAATTGTTAATAAAAAATTTAATCAGAAAAAGAAGAAAAGGAAAAAGACATAATAAAAACAAAAATGTAGTTAAACTTGGTTATAAAAATCACTTGTTCATTTGGTATTTAAAAAAACCATAAACATTCCAGCTATAAAATTTGAAAAGTATAACATACTTTATAGTTAAACTCATGACACATATATACTTATAAGTTATAATGCATTGTAAATGACTAAATGAAATAAATCGATAAGTTACATAAAAGTTCATAATTAAAATAAAAATATAAAAAATATTCGGTCTCATTACATATCTATAAGTTTTTTAGTAATTAAATTAGCTTAAATTCAATAAAAATTATCTAATTTCATTAGTGATAGTGTGTTAGATATGCTTTAACTTCCTACTAACGTGAATATTCTGTATTCCGTGCTCTTTAATATAAATAGTTAAATACATTTTAATCTTCGTGTTCTTCTATTTTTTGTGTGTTTTTTTTCTTATCACTATTCTTTTATTGCTACTAATGTTGCTATATTTTTTTCTTTTTCTCCTCTTTTTCTAGGTAGTTTTGCAGCATTGTATATTTTTTTATTCTTTATTTAATTTTTTTATTTTTATTCTTATTAAGAGGATAAAATAAGAAAAATTATGAGAAAGTGAAACAAGAAGTAAAATATGAATAAGAAAAGAAGATGATGATAATGATGAAGAGGAAAAGTTTTGAGTTATGCAAAATTTATTAGAAAATAGCATCGAAACTTTTTAATCGTGACATAAGAAGTTTTTAAATTTTGATACCAAAATTTCATAATCGTGACATAGGTTCTTGTTAAGAGGGTGAAAAAAGAATTACGAGAAGAAGAAGAAGAACAGTAAGTGACACATGAATATGAAATGCGTTATAACAATTTGGTTGAATTTAGTTAGAAATTTTGTTTGGTTGTAGAGATTTTTCAAAAGATATCATCATCCCACGTTTTTTAAATACAAATATTTATATTTATAAAAAAATAAAAAATTGATTTTTATCATCATCATCATTGTCATTAGTCGCCCACCTTAAAAAAATACGATGATATTATTGTTGTTATTGCTGTGGTTGTTGTTGAAGAGTTTAGAAAATAATAATTTTGATTAATGCTAACAAACATTTTCTTGGGTTGAAAAATTCATATTTAGTTTAATCTGTGTATTAGTTATGCAAGTCTAATATCAGTTTATTTTGAACAACAAATATAGTATATCAAAATGCATATCAGAAAAATATTATAGTTCAAGCCAAGCTCAAAAAGTTGAAAAAATTAAGTATCAGACCATCAACCCAAAAAAAAGATTATCAAAATTTGGTGTAAAAAATACAGCTAAATTTTTTGACAATTTTTTTTATCTTTTTATTGTTTTTCTACGTTATCTTTCCTTACGCTTCGTCTCAGCTACCTTTCAATGAGAAGGGGAGCCTCTCGACCCCATGATCCCATAGAAAAATTGAAAGAAAAAGAGGATAGTAGGTTTGGAAAGAAGATTAAGAAAATCGAAAAAACATGAAAGTTCTCATAAGATGTAGGCCTTCAACTAAGGCATGAAGAATGGATGGTGCATAATGAAATTATCATGGATACGGATATTAATGAAGTGATTGTGAGAAAAGGCTGAGAATTAGGAGTAGGGTGGCATGGAATGTGGGAAGAAGTCATTTACAAGTATAGTAAAGACAAACAAGAATGATCAAGCAGCCATGGAGGTGGAGCGACCTAGAGAGAAAAATTTCCTTCTTAAATGAAGGAAGAGGAGAGTGAGAATGATGAAGAGATTGTGATAAGAAAACTACTCTTTGTGCTCTACAACTTTGTCATAGAAAAAAGTATTAAAAGAGATTATAAAAGAGTGGTGGAGTTTCTTATTGTAAAGCTCATGGGAAGAAAAAATTTTCTAATGCCAATGAAAAAAAGACTGACAAATTTATGGGGTAAAATGAAAAGAATTAAAGTTATTGATTTGGGTTGTGAGTTCTTTCTCGTAAGGTTCTTTAGCTCGAAAGATTTGGGCTTTTCTCTTACAGAAAATTCTTGAAAAATCTTAGAATATTATCTCTCGGTGAGACTTTAAAAATCTAATTTTGACCTAACTATTGCAACCATTGATAATGTAGCTACCTCGGTTAAACTTTCAAGACTTGCTATTGAGTATTAAAATAAGATCATTCCAAAAAAAATTAGTAACATCATTAGAAGAACACTAAAGATAGATTCTAGCATAGTAGAGATCTTAAGAGGTAAATTTACAAGATTTTGTATAAAAATGAATTTGACTAAATTTCTGGTATCTCAATATTAGATTAATAGAGTAAACCACTCCATAGTGTATGAAGGGCTACAACAGGTCTGTTTCTCTTGTGAAAGAGTGGGACATGAGAAAGAGAGCTGTCTTGAAAATGAGAGGACTCAAATTTAGAACTATAAAAAAAATGATGCTACTACAGGGCCACAACGAGAGATAGAAGAAAAAAAATTTTCTATCCAGCAAAATACTGATAAAGGCAAAAGAGGTCATGAAAGAAAAAAAAAAGAAAATATGGAATATGGATATTGGTCCAATGGCAAACACTTGGACGAAAAGAGGTGAAAATAGGTTAAGATACAAGTAATTATGCTAATGGAGGAGGCAAAGGACACGTTAGTAGGACGAATTCTAGATTTGTTGTATTACAGAGCAAGAATTTTTATAGAATAACCTAAGGAGAAAATTACAAAATGACAAAAAAGGGAGAGACGTCAATCAAACCTACCCATAAAGATAACAGTTCTCGACCTTTTACCGACAAAAAATGTGTCTTAATTCTCTGTTTCTCGCACAGTCCAAAACAAAGACCAAATTAGTAACCAGCCTAAATCCTTGTCTAAAAGTCCTACCCCATAACTTCACTTCCTATCTCAATACCTTCTAACGTCTTTAACCCCTCCCAAATTGTTGTGTTTGATCCACCCCAACCTGTAGCCCCACTTTGATAAAAATTGGCTAACAGAAATTCTAATAGTCCATCCCTTTCACATGACGTTCAAGAAACTCTCTTTGAATTCTCTGTTCTCAATAAACACCTTGGTTATGGTCCACTATATTTTGACTTGTTAGACTCCAATATCATTTCTGAAGTTATGAAAGATTTTAAAGAAAAAGAAAAAAAGTTGTTGAAGTTCAAATGGAAGAGACTCTTATCATGGGAGAGATACAGTGTAACTAGCAATGTCAGCTAGTATTTTGGTAGAATATAATTTTTATTTTGTCTTTGTTTTAATGATTGTTCTAGCTTGAAATATCTACGGGATTGCAAATCAGGCATCAATTCACACCTTAAAAGAGACTTGTAGACAAAAAAATCATACTACTACTATGTAGTTTGAACCCAAATGTAGAGGTGATAAGGCTAATGAAGTGGTTAGATTGCTGAGATTTAGGCATTGCTACAGAGAAGAAGCTACTAATTACAGTGGAGGTATATAGATTTTACGAAACAATGATTCCTTAAATATAAGAATCAATTTGTCCATATGACTATCTCAATGAATAATGAGAGAACTTGAGAGCTTTTAGCTACCTATTCTTGTCCCAGGAGAGGTCAAGGAGAAATCTTTGGGAGAAGCTTAAACATATAGCTAGTAATATAAGTATCATGTGAATTTTAGTTGGTGACTTTAATAGAATTGCAAATGAATAAGAAAAAGAAAGGAGGAGTCTCGACAGATTTCTATGTGTGTAAACGATTCTAAAAGATAAATGAATGTAAGTTGATGGACCTTGGATATGTAGGAACTCACTTTACTTAGATGGAAGCTCAAAGGAATGGTATTGATAGAGTTTTCAAGAGATTAGATCGCGCTCCAGCCAACTCAAATTAGAGAAGAGAATTTAGAGATGCTAGAGTGGAGGTGATATCAAGGGTAATTATGATCATCACCCTCTGCTAGTCAATCTTAATCTAGAGAGAATAGATATGGGTAAAAAGTTATTCAGACATGAAATCATGTGAAAAACACACCCTAAGTTTTATACTTTTCTCGATTCAACTTGGAGAAGAAACCAACATCTCCCTATACCTTTGAGTTCATTGACAAGAAGTTTGAAATATTAGCATAACAAATAAGTGTTTGAAAATTTGTTCAGGAAGAATAAGAGACTTTTAAACAAAATTGCTGGTATTAAAAATGCTCAAAACTATGGTTGAAACCCATTTTTAGAGGATAGTGCGTGAAATTAGAACTCGCACAACTGAAATAGCAAGTGCACCGGGTCGTTCAAGTAATACCTCAGGTGAGTGAGGGTCAATCCCACGAGGATTGTCAGATTGAGTAAGCAATGGTTATCTTACAGGACTTAGTCAGGCGAATAGAAAAGATGGTTGTTGTTATAATTGCATAAAATGAAATAATAAATAAAGATATACCAAACTAGTGTAGAAACAATGATAAAGAATCAGTTAAGGCCTTGGAGATGCTTATCCTTCTGGATTAATACTTCTTATTGACTACTTTAACAATGAGTGATTTATTCAATGGCAAGGCTATAAGGGATTAAAGCCGAGACTAGTGGTCATTAATCTTCTCTAATCCAAATCAAATGTAGGTGCTAATGGTCATCCAATCTGAATGAGGGTGAAGCGCACGCAATTCAATCTCTGGTGATCCTACTCAAAATGACATAGACAAGGTCAGATCTTCCGGATCGGAGAATGATGCTCTTAATTCTAGCCTTAACGCCACAGAGACCTCAATTACCCATGACTAACTAGATTTTATCTCACTTATCCCAATTAGCCCAGATACTCTCTTGGAACCTGTAATATATTCTCAAGCTGCAGCTCAGTACGGCCCGGCTAAGGATCCGCAAGAGCCCATGTAGAATAAGGAGTCATACTCTCGTTCTAGCCCAGATTCATAAAGATGAAGAAAGAAAACACATCATAGAATGGAATCAAACATGTATTATAGTAGAAAAACAATAATATTAATCCATAGGGATGAGCAGAGCTCCTATCCTTAACTCAGGAGATTTAGTTGCTCATAATTTACAGAGAAAAACTATGATGAGTTCGAATATGGTGGAGAAGATCCTAAACATGGGTGATCTCCTCATATATATAATAATCTAATAATTAAAAAGTACAAAAATGAGATAACTAGGCTAAAGGTGTGAAAATCCACTTCTGGGCCCACTTGGTGAATGTTTGGGCTGAGCTTGGCATCCAACTTGAGGAATGGGCATTGAACGCCCATTAGAGGGCTATCCATGCTGCCTTGTGCTCCCTTGGTGGCGTTGAACGCCAGAAAGGGGGTAAGTTGGGCGTTCAACGCCCGTTTTGGGCTGTCCTCTTCAAAGAAAAATATGGACCATTATATATTACTGGAAATCTCTGAAAGTTATCTTTCCAACACCATTGATAACGCGTCAATTGAATCTTTGTAGCTCAAGATATGCTCATTGGAATGCAAGGAGGTCAGGATTTGACAGCATTTGTTGTCCTTTTTTTCCTCTAAATCAGACTTTTCCAAAACTTGCCAATTTCACTCAAAAATCATCTAAATCATAATAAAAATCCAAAAACTCAAAGTAGCATCCAAAAGGTAAATTTTCACTAAAACATACTAAAACATAATAAAACTTAATAAAATATACCTAAGAACACTAAGAAAATAGTACCAAAAATGGTATAAAATATCCAATTATCAAAATACCAAATTTAAACTGTTGCTTGTCTTCAAGCAACTAAAAACAAGATAGGCCTAATGGAAGAGAAAAATACAATAGGTCTCAGAGTTATCAATGAAGCTCAGTTCTAAATATTAAATGAGAGTATTAGCTCTTTACTTCTGAACAGTTTTGACATCTCATTTTTCTTTGAAGCTCAGAAATATTGGCATCTCTTGGAACTAGAATCCGGATGATATTATTGATTTTCTTATTTTAGCTATTCTTGATTCTTGAATACAGCTTTTGTATATTAATGTGTTCTAAATTTGAACCCACCATCACATTGTTAAGGATTCTTTTATTTGGTACGTCAATTCTCTATAAGTTTTTCGAGACCCCGCTATAAGTTCTACCCATATTCGTTCTGATCACCAACTCATATTAGATACAGTTCTGTTTTATTGGAATTGTTAGAATAAATAAACCAAACCCAAGTAAATGAATTTGACTTGACTGCAATTTTAGAGAGACGCGAGAGCGAAAGCCTATGGGGTTGCTTCTGTAACTAGATAACTAGCACTGAAAACCGTCTTTACATTGGATGCGCACACGCATTGTGTTAACTGTATTCTGAGTTCTTGATACTAATTCAATTATATATCCTTTAGATACAAAAAAAGAATCGAAAAATCGTCTTATCGTCTTATATCTACTTTCAGATTCGACAAAATTTGGATATCCAATATAGATGAAAGAAAGTAAATAAAATGGGTGGAAACATTTTTCAATAGCGGAATATATTTCTAATAAATTCTACAGTTCCGACATAATTATAAAAAAATACCCTGTCTCTTTTTTTGTGGGGATCAATGACAAAAAGATAGGATTAGTTAGTTCTATTTCTCGATAGGGGCAAGGGAAGGGGTATAACTCAGCGGTAGGGATGGAAACAGGCCAGGCCAGGCCAGGCTTTGCTCTTAACAGGCCTGGCCTGTCATACAGTTGATTGGCCTGAGCCTGGCCTGCAGCCTGTTATAGGCTCTTTATAAAGTACTAGGCTTGGCCTGTTATTCAGCCTGGCCTGGCCTGAAGCCTGTTAAAAGGCCTGATAATTTTTTTTTACAAAATAAAAATATTATTTAAAAAAATTATTTTTTAATAAAAATTGTTATATATAATATGTCATATATTTAATATTTATAAAAAATTTTAAACGTCTAACATATTTAAAATATACAAAAATATTTATAATAAAATATAATAAATTTAAAATATCTCATAATTTTATTAATAATAAATAATTATTTATATATTTAATTATATTTTAACAGGCTCAGGCAGGCCTGACAGACCTATAAGGCTAATTAGTAAGCCTGGGACTGGTCTATTAATGTATTAAGGCTTTTAAAAGAGTCTGGGCCTGTACCTATTTTATAACAGGCCAGGCCAGGCCAAACACAGGCCAGGCTGTAGGCCCCTGGCAGGCCGCCTGGCCTTTTTCCACCCCTACTTAGCGGTAGAGTGTCACCTTGACGTGGTGGAAGTCATCAGTTCGAGCCTGATTATCCTTTTGCCCCCATCCCATTCTTCGAGAATCAAAAAGATCCTTTTCAATCAAGTTTGAATGTGTTCGTTTGGAATCAGGACTCTTCTACTGTATTTTACTTTATGTTTATGCAATAAATTAAGTATCTTTGTCTTCGGCTCAGTCCTTTTTTGAAGATTGAGCCGAGTTTAATTGCAATTATCTAGAACGAGCAATGTTCAATTTTCGGTTCACACAATTGAGTTTTTTTTTTTGTAAATTCATCTGTAACTCTTCTATTCTTCCAGGCTTACCCTGAAGATCAACTAAGCCCTTTCGGGGACTTGCTTAAGAATAAGAAGAATAAGAAAGAGGAATCTTATGTAAATACCATGGAATAAGGTTTGGTCCTCCAATTGAAGTAAAATCTTTCGGATAAATCAATGCAATTTAGGAGGATTCGATGAAAGGACATCAATTCAAATCCTGGATTTTCGAATTGAGAGAGATCAAGAATTCTCGCTATTTCTTAGATTCATGGACTGGAAAAATAGAAGAGTTACAGATGAATTTACAAAAAAAAACTCAATTGTGTGAACTGAAAACTGAACATTGCTATTACAAAAATTGCAAACCCTTATGGACATCCTAATATTCTTGCAGAAGTCTTTCTTTGATTATTATATTAAAATTTTTCTGATTAGAATATAAGAATTTTTATATTCTTAATTATATTATATATTATTATATATTATATGCCAATATAAATTTTCTCGAAAGATGTTTCGAGTTATTAATTTATCAGTTAGAATTGATTTCAGTAAAAAAGATTTGGTTTTGGAAATTCTATAAGAGATAATTTTGGAGTAATGAAGATCATCAAATAATGCAAAAAAAATTCTTTGTTCTTTTTGTTTGGGTATATAGTAATGCAAATTACAATGTTGAAGTATTTGATTATCATATCTTGAAGGTTTATGTTATTTTTGTAAAAATTTTAATGAACATGGAGCAGTTTATTTTTTATCTGAAACTTAATCATGTGATACTTTGATGAGATGGTTTAAAACAAACCAAACCATGGAGCAATTTTCTAAACTATTAGGAGTCCAAGAACAATAGCAGAAAGTTGGAGATGCTACTGCTCTTGAAGTCAGAGTTATTTCTCTTAGAAATGGTCCCGCTCTTGAAGTTGGTTTTTTTTATAATTTAAAGAAATTTAGTAGAAGCTATATATTTATAACAACAATGGTTTTTTTCAAAGGCTATAGCCTTTTCTTTTTTTTTATTTTCTAAACATAAAATGTTGTTCAGAGGTGTAAAACAACATCACACTTAAAATAAGCATAATCGTTGTTGTCTATTGACATCTTATATAATTTAGTAGCTTTGACTTTTATAAATTTTTTTGTTACTTCAAATTTAGATTTACTTTTGGTTTTTCTAAGGAACAACTTTCCTGACAAAGCTCAAAGTGTGAAATTTGCTGCAAGGTGCTTTGGTTGAAGTTGCTCCTGCCAAAGCGGTATGAATGATTCATCTGCTTAATCGCTATTTTTTACTTTTTTTGTTTATATTAGATCATTTTTGTCTCTTCTTTGAATGTTCAGTTTAATTCTTGGATGGCACTCTTTAAAATTTAACTAAGTTTATATGTATTTAACTATTTTTGTTCTTCCTTTTCCTTCCATAACTAACTTTTATATATTTGTTTTTGAGTTTCCTTTAAAAATGAGTTTCCTACTATATATAAATATTGAAAACTCAAGGGCACATAGATAATGCTAACTGTTAAAGTTATGTATTACATGCATTATTTTGTGAATATGCAGCAATAATAATAATAATAGTTCATAAATTATCAGCTTTAATTTTCTTTTTCTTCTGCTATATATGCTTGATGAATGTAGCTTTTCAATTTTTATTTTATATTGTGATTTCTATTAACTCAGCATATATCACTGTTGCAGTTTTATATTATGTTCGTTAGCAGTTTTTAATTATTGAACTATGCTCTTTACTATTTTCTGTAAGTCATAACTTGAAAATTATATAGATTTCCTTTTCGTTATTTTGTAAAATAAACATTTTTTAGTTAACTAATTTAAAAATAGGTCACTACATCTAAAACAAACATTTTTTACATTTTTAGTTAACTAATTGATTGTTAGTATTTTATTAGAGAAGAGATCATGAACTTGAATTCTATGGTGATTTCATTAGGGACAAGATTTATGTGCCCTTGATGTCATGACTCACTTCATATAGGGATAAGATTTAGGACATATTTATTTGAACTTCAAAAAGTGATATTGGATAGTTTTTAACTCAAGTTATTATGTATTTATATTCAATTTCAGGCTGCAGGATTTACAATGTAAATGTCAGAAGTAAATCCCTCTCTTGTTAAGGAGGCACTACAGGAACTCACGAGCACGATAACCAATCTAAAAATCAAACAAGAAGATTTGAAGATGAAAGTAAAACGCAGTATAAAATAATAGAACATGATGTTTTTCGAGCAAATCATTCGTTCTAAGAGAGAGTTTATGCAAACCTGAGTGTTAAAGTTGAAAACAAGAAAACTTAAATGATAAAGTGTGAATTGTGCAAAAATCTAAACGTGATCAAATTAGTATTGCACAAAATATTTTAACATTTAAAAATATTTTGTTTTTACTATGTGTTTCTTTTTCTTATAGTACTTGCTTGAGGTTGTGAGAAATGTAGTATCCCTATTTTTAGCATAAATTCAGTACCTCAGTGGATGAAAATTTCAAAAAATTTCTTAGTTTTAGTTTATAATTAGCATTTTAAAAAGTTGTGAAAGGAGTTGCAATAACTTTTAAGTTGATCGAATACTAAGTTTCATTTAGAAATAGAGTTGAAGCAACTAAATAAAATATTTTAGTATGATTAGCTTAGCAAATCTTAAACATAATTTAATATTTCTAAAGCATATGTATTTATTATTTTTTGTAGTCATACCATAATAGAAAATTGTCACAAAAACGGTGTGCATGTGAGAACATAATTACAACTTTTATTAGCATATATGTGAAAAAACAAATTTGTTGGTCTATATGGGATGAAGAAACAATTTTTACCATAAGAAAAAAAAGTTTGTATCCTAAGAACTTGAGAACATAAATTGATAAATATAATTTTTCTGCGTTTTGTCTGTTTCAAAATGCAGTTCGGATTAAAAAACAATGACTATTAGATCAATACGGTAATTATAAGATAAAGAAAAAGATTAATACATATATAAACTTCCATATTCATGCATTATGTATTTAAATTTGCCATGAGGTTAGTTGTTTTTTTGAAAGGAAAAACCTTTTCTGTGTCTATGTAAGAGGATGTGGCTGTTTTTAGAAGCGGAGATGGTTGAAGAAGTAAAAATTTTTTTATTTCATTTTTATGGTTATCAGTGGCTAAGAGAAGGGGGGTTGAATCTTAGCCCTTTTTTCTTTTAGTAACACTTGCTGGCCTTTGAAACAACTTCAGGAGACTTTTTGCTTTTTGTCTCGTACCTAGCCACGAGACGTTTACTTTTTATCTCGTAACCAGGCAAGAGATATTTTTCAGTTTTATCTTCTATGCAGTAGAAACAGAAATGGAGTAGAAGAGAAAGAGAGAATCACACCACGAAGTATCCTGGTTCAACTGCCAAGTGCAATGCAGCCTACATCCAGTCTCCATCACAACAGTGATGGAATTTCACTATAATCATCTTGATTACAAACACCAATTCTCCCTAGGAACTACCCTTCCTATCCGGGACAAGTCCAGAGTCTAACCCCAATCTTGAACTTGACTTGGTCACCTACCAAGCTTTCAACTGCTAAGTGTTAACCCAACTTGTAAGGAGATTCCCACAGAATCATGAAATATAACACAGATGTACAAAGGACTTCTAAGGACATCTATGGCTTTTTTTTTTAATTTTGTATACTCTGTCTTTTTTCGCTCTATGGTTTTTTCTTACAAACCTCACTGTTTTCCTTTTTTCATGAGACTCAAGACAGACAAAACTAAACAGAAAAATACAAAATGAAGAACATTGAAGGAGAAGAACTTCTATTAGCTTGGGTAGCTATGAGAACTCTGTACTTTCACTCTTTTCTCCTTGCTTCAAGCCCTGGCTGTTCTCCCTTATTTATAGAAGGGGAAGCCTCCAAGGTTGAAACTCTTGAACCGAGCTAATCTTCTTCTTCTTCAAGCAAAGACCGGTTCAGCCAGAGAGAGAGGAGAGGAAACCGAATGTAAAACCCAACATGCAGTT
Organism: Arachis hypogaea; assembly: GCF_003086295.3. NCBI lineage: Eukaryota > Viridiplantae > Streptophyta > Magnoliopsida > Fabales > Fabaceae > Arachis > Arachis hypogaea. The sequence goes on along the minus strand of NC_092043.1, from coordinate 1,782,982 downwards.
ACCTCTGTGTCTTCCCTTCTCACAAATCCTCATCAATCCGGGCCTTCCATCTTAACTTGCACTTCAAGAAGGATTCCTAGCCCTTGATGAGTCCTTGATGCTTGACAGCTCCTCCTGCTCTAATCTTCTACCTCTTCCTCCACGTAGCTACAGTAGCTACCTCCTGTGGTGGTTGATCAAAAGTATAGACGAGTCATGCTTCCAAGAGATTTTCTTTCTCTGACCGAGTTGGATCTTCTCCATTTTCGGTTATGGAGAGCTTGAGACTTCCTCACCACTTTTTACCAAAAGTGGAAAAGATCTCAACCACACCCTACTGTGGATATCCTTTTTGTTAATGCCATCATTACAATGACTTCATGCTTACAACAAGCTTCTTCTTCTTTCTTCTGATAACTTGCTTTTGCTTCCATTTTTCCTGTGAAGTGACAACCGAACAGAGAAGAGAGAGATTGCAAAAAAGATTTCAAAGGAAATTAAGAAAGGAAATAAAATGAATTAAGTTTCCAAAACCCATACTAGTAGCGTGTAATACATTTAAGGCTATCAAATCAATTTTCATTTTCTCTTTCCTATTTCCAATGTCTGCATTAAGTGTATTTAATCAAAATTTGAAATCCATCAAATGATAAAAGTGGATATCCATTGCAAACATGCATTCTTTGCTTTCTCTTTTTTTCAAAATCGGACCAAACTAGTTGGTCTTGCACCAAGATTTTATTTTTGGGCTTGCTTACCAAAATTCTGACCCAATAGACAAAATATTGCTTCAGCCATTATAACTAAGATTTTTGTACCAAGGCTGAATTTTATTTGCCGACCATTTTGGGCTTTTCTTTTTCTTCATGGCCAAACTAAAAACTACACAACAAAATTATTAATTAGCAAGTGTAATTTGAAGAACAAATTAATAATTTGTAATTAATTATTTTAATAATATTTGATTATCATCAAATTAATTTGGAATTTTTCAATTTCATCACTTTTGTTAAAAATTAAATACACAATCCAATGGTATATTCCTTAACTTGCAAACTGATATTTGAATATGTATATAAAAATTTATTTATATTTTTGATATAAAAAAATGATCCAACACATATAAACAAGATAACATAATTGATATATATACATTAAATCATAAATATATTAATCTTTTTATAAATAAATTATATATAAATACAATAAAATAGATTATATATACGACCCAAACGTGCGTAGTCCCAACTTTACACTAATAATAATAATAATAATAATAATAATAATAATAATAATAATAATAATAATAATAATAATAATAATGAGTTTATGTGTTATTATTTAATGAGTTTTTAAAATAAATATACCATACTATCAAAAATGTTTAATAACAAAAAATAATTAATTAAATTTTTTTTATTTAATATTCATTAATTCATTAATTCTTATAAATGTAATTATTAATAAATGCTAAATAAAAAAAATTCTATTTTTTTTTTGTTTTCTTAGTATTACCGCCGTACTATATATATACACGACGTGAGAACTATACGGTGTTTGTCATTAAGCCCTTTTTAATGGCTTAACAATTTTCTTCTGCACCAATGAAATGTTTGATTTGGAGCAAATGCAAGAAACATGATACATCGTCATTAATTTGGTGTGAACAAGAGGGAAACCTCAACTTAAACACTGACGTTGAAATCAACTGGTATTTCACAATTATAAGATAATGATAAATTGGATATTGATAATGTACTAATAATATTGAACTTTATAAGGGTCACGCAAAAGCTACATATATATCTTTATTTATAAATGACTCAGACTATGTAACACACAAAATTAACATTCAAACCAAAATCATGAACTCATCACTTTTGATAATGTTAAGAAAGATAGTGGTGGTTGTGATGGTAGCAACATCTGCAATGTCTTCTACACCATGGATGCCATGCCCATCGTCGTCACTACCTTGTAATGCTCGGCCAGTAAAGGACAACATGAACCAAGGTGAAGATGAATTTTATGTGGAACAAGACTATAACATTTGGGACCCTGCTCCAGTTTACAGTGGAGGAGGTAAATCCGCTCCGGTTCCTCATCCAGGAGAGAAACCATGATCATGATGAGAGTCATGCTTTTTTAAGTTTCCAACCATCGTCACTAGCTACCTTAATTGGTAATGTATGTTTTTATTAGTTTCCAAGCACGCTGCTGTTTTAGCATTTGATGTACATGAACTAGCACGCACTTTTATCATCTTTAGTTTGACTTTGATAATAATATTAGTCATTTTAAAGAAGTCTACTTTGTTTGTTCATTTCATGAACAAAATTGAAAATATCATTATCAATTTATCATTATTCTGATGAATCAATATAATTAGTGAGTATACATGAGATCAGAAGTTCTTAATGTTTACTTGCTCTTTTTTCATTAATTTTCTCACTCAGAGACTTTGGGGGATGGTTCAATTGCTGGCACAGAGTTTGGTGCTGTTATTTGGGACAGAGGCACATAAACTTGAATTGGAACTCTAAACAAGACAAAAAGAAAAAGTTAAGAAATCCCCTTAAAATTAATTATTAGAAGGTTGAAATTTAGTTGTAAAACTCACATTGAAAGCGGTTCAGATTGCGAATGTGTATCCATTCGAACAACCATTATCTTCTGTTGAGCTGAGTCACTGGCTGATTCTTCTATTAGACTCAACCTGAAATCCACCCAAATAAAATCAAAATATACCTAAAGCATTGAAAAGAAATACAGGCTTTGTTTTTTGAGAACTTACGTAGTTACAGATTTTTCTTTTTTTTCCTACCTTTTTTTTCTTGAATAAAACATTAAAGGGCTTTTTTTTCTAAAAAAAATATATACAAAATTAGAAGCAGATCGTAAAAAAAGAATTAAGCAACCGGTATTGGAAACAGAAATTACATGCTATCTGGGGGTTTATTTATACTGTTTTGATCCGTTTGTCCTTGAAACAAAGGATTATTCTTGCTTCCTAAGTTCACCTCCGGCAATCTAAGCATAGAATAAAGATCATTCAGTAAAAATACTATACAGTTAACAAATCAGGATATCAAGATTTTATCAAATAAAGGTTCTTACGTTTCGGATGAGTCATAGTGACCTTCTGTCGATCGCAACCGAGCTCCCTTCTTCCTGGAAAACCAAAAACAATTATCAGCAACCAAAACACCTTAAAATCGGCAATATACACCCAAATATAACAAACCCTTGTGCAGTAGCTTTTTCATTGGTTTTCTTTTTTTTTTAATTCTCTTAAGAATTCTTATAATAATTCCGTTCCAAGTTCAGATATAACAATACATACAAAAGAACCTGTTAACAAATATAATTTTGATGATAAACGGTAAGATAGCTTTACAAAGTATCTTACCTATCATAGTATTGAATTTGTTCTTCAGAAGATGAATCTTCAACAATGTGCTTTCTCTTTTTGGATTGCGTCCTGGAAATAAAAAAAATATGAATCAGAAAAAAACAACAAAATTGATGATAAAATACTATCGAAAGCAGTACACACTTTTTGGGTGTAGTCTGAATTTTTTTTGTTTTTTGTTTTTTTATTGGTGATGATTCTTCACTTCTGAAAGTTAATGAGAAACACTCTGTTAATAAAATTGAATTATTCAAATAATAAACAGAAAAGAAAACGATACAATGATAATTTTAGAATCTTACTCATCATCGGATTCACTTTCACTTTCTGTAGTGGAATCCTACAAAATCTGCTTCCTTTTTCTGAATACGATTCTAGAGGGCAAACAATTGTTAGAAAAAATACCCTAAAAATGAGAAAATACACCCAAAAATATTACTTACTTTTTAGATATCATGCTGGGTTGTTTTCTTCTTTTTGTTGTTTCCTCTGAGTCTTGTTCAAACTCAGACTCAGAGAAAAAATCAAGTTCACTCTCCGAGGAATCACTCTTGGATGAACTTGGCTTTTTCTTTTTTTTTCTTTTTCTTTCATTTCCTGCAACTTCTTTTTCACTTCTGCCTTTTTGACAATGCCCTGAAACATTTAAAACCAATTACACATCAATTCAGATGAGATACACCCAAATAATCTTCATATACACCTAAATATTAGATAAGTATACAAAAATTAGAGATGAGTATTCTGTTCATTTACCATATGACCATCAATCTCTGCTCCGATCCTTGCAACCAGCAGCTCTCTATTCTAGTGGCTAACCCAAGGAGGTCCAAGGATTGCTTCTGCCTTTTTTGTTTGCGTGTTTTGTTAGATGAAAATAGATTATCATCAAGGCATAGAGGTATCCGTCAATCGATTTTTTCTTTTTTCAAACGATAATTGCTTATGCCTTTTGGTGCACGAATTTGTAATCCGCACAACTAACCAGCAAGTGCACTGGGTCGTCCAAGTAATACCTTACGTGAGTAAGGGTCGATCCCACGGAGATTATTCGTTTGAAGCAATCAATGTTTATTTTATTAATCTTAGTCAGGAAGCCAATAAGATTATTTGGATTTAATTGTAAGAAGTCAAAGTATTTAAAATTATTAGAAAAATAAGAGAGAATCAAATCGTTACTTGGTGTGCAATAATGAGAAATATGTTGGAGTTTTGGAGATGCGTTGTCCTTTGAATTTCTACTTTTCCTTGAAGTCCTCTTCCCACACGCAAGGTTCCTTCCATGGCAAGCTCTATGTAGGGTGTCACCGTTGTCAATGGCTACCTCCCATCCTCTCAGTGAAAACGTTCCTATGCTCTGTCACAGCACGGCTAATCATCTGTCGGTTCTCAATTAGGTTGGAATAGAATCCATTGATTCTTTTGCGTCTGTCACTAACGCCCAGCCTTCAGGAGTTTGAAGCTCGTCACAGTCATTCAATCCCAGAATCCTACTCGGAATACCACAGACAAGGTTTAGACTTTCCGGATTCTCATGAATGCCGCCATCAATCCGGCTTATACCACGAAGATTCTGATTAAGGAATCTAAGAGATACTCATTCAATCTGATGTAGAACGGAGGTGGTTGTCAGGCACATGTTCATGGATTGAGGAAGGTGATGAGTGTCACGGATCATCACCTCCTCCATAATTAAGCGCGAATGAACATCTTAGATAAGAACAAGCGTGTTTGAATGGGAAACAAAGGAATTGTATTAAATCATCGAGACACTGCAGAGCTCCTCACCCCCAACAATGGAGCTTAGAGACTCATGCCATCAAAAAGTATGTAATTCAGATCTAAAAATGTCATAAGGTACAAAATAAGTCTCTAAAAGTTGTTTAAATAGTAAACTAGTAGCCTAGGTTTACAGAAAATGAGTAAACTAAGATAATTGGTGCAGAAATCCACTTCTGGGGCCCACTTGGTGTGTGCTGGGGCTGAGACTAAAGCTATCCACGAGTTGAGGCCTTTCTTGGAGTTGAACTCCAAGTTATGACGTGTTTTGGGCGTTCAACTCCGGATCATAACGTGTTTCTGGCGTTTAACTCCAGACAGCAGCATGTACTTGGCGTTCAACGCCAAGTTACGTCGTCTATCTTCGCGCAAAGTATGGACTATTATATATTTCTGGAAAGCCCTGGATGTCTACTTTTCAACGCCGTTGAGAGCGCGCCAATTGGACTCCTGTAGCCCCAGAAAATCCATTCCGAGTGCAGGGAGGTTAGGATCCAACAGCATCAGCAGTCCTTTTTCAGCCTAACTCATATTTTTGCTCAGCTCCCTCAATTTCAGCCAGAAAATACCTGAAATCACAGAAAAACACACAAACTCATAGTAAAGTCCAGAAATATGATTTTTGCCTAAAAACTAATAATATTTAACTAAAAACTAATTAAAACATGCTAAAATCTACATGAAATTACCCCCAAAAAGCGTATAAAATATCCGCTCATCACAACACCAAACTTAAACTGTTGCTTGTCCTCAAGCAACTAGATAAATAAAATAGGATGAAAAGAAATTTAAGAAACCATAATATCTCAGAGTTTCAAGTGAAGCTCAGATTCTAATTAGATGAGCGGGACTAGTAGCTTTTTGCTTCTGAACAGTTTTGGCATCTCACTTTATCCTTTGAAATTCAGAATGGTTGGCATCCATAGGAACTCAGAATTCAGATAGTATTATTGATTCTCCTAGTGTAGTACGTTGATTCTTGAACACAGTTACTTTATGAGTCTTGGCCGTGGCCCTAAGCACTTTGTTTTCCAGTATTACCACCGGATACATAAATGCCACAGACACATGACTGGGTGAACCTTTTCAGATTGTGACTCAGCTTTGCTAAAGTCCCCAATTAGAGGTGTCCAGAGCTTTTAAGCACACTCTTTTTGCTTTGGATCACGACTTTAACCACTCAGTCTCAAGATTTTCACTTGGACCTGCATGCTACAAGCACATGGTTAAGGACAGCTTGATTTAGCCGCTTAGGCCTGGAATTACTTCCTTGGGCCCTCCTATCCATTGATGCTCAAAGCCTTGGATCCTTTTTACCCCTGCCTTTTGGTTTTAAGGGCTATTGGCTTTTTCTGCTTGCTTTTTCTTTTTCTTTCTATTTTATTCCTCTTTTTTTTTCGCACAAGCTTTTGCTTTTTCACTGCTTTTTCTTGCTTCAAGAATCACTTTCATGATTTTTCAGATCATCAATAACATTTCTCTTGTTCATCATTCTTTCAGGAGCCAACACTTTTAACATTCATAAAATTCAATATCAAAAATATGCACTGTTCAAGCATTCATTCAGAAGACAAAAAGTATTGCCACCACATATAAATAATTAGAATTTTTCTTATTAAGAACTCGAAAAAAATTATTGCCTCTTTATTCTAAAAATCTACTATTTTATTCATGTTTGATGATGATGAGAAAAATAAATTATAACTTAATTGAAAATAAAATCAAAATAGATATGCTAATTACTACTACTCCTATATAACTTCTAAGGTAAATTTTTATAAAAATACTATCACAGAGTTAAAGCTTAAAATTAGAACTTAACAACCTGTAGTTTTGGGAAGTGGATGTTCCTCTAGTCTGTGGGGTGCTTGGTCCTTCAAGGAATAACTTCTGACGCTTTAGTTCCTTCAGTTCACATCCTTGCTCTTCTTGTTCTCTTAGGTGCCATGATCTTGATGAGTTTTAGCTCAATGATCATGGCAACTCAAACCAAACTTAGAGGTTTGCTTGTCCTCAAGCAAAAGAAAGGACAGGAGAGGAATAGAGGGAGAGGCAATTTCGAAATCCAAAAGATATGATGAGTTGAAAAAGATTTGAAAAAGATTTGGATTGGAAAAAGATTTGGGTTTATGAATTAAGATATATTTGATATTTTTGAAAAAGGGATTTTAGAAATTAGTGTTTTTAGAAATTAGGATTAAAAATTTTGGAATTGAAGGATGACATTTTGAAACATGTTTATGCAAGAAATCATGAATTGAAACATAAAAATTTAGAAAAATTATAAAGAAAAACGAATTTTACCTCCTCCCCACCATCCTGGCGTTAAACGCCCAAACGCTGCATGTTTTGGGCGTTTAACGCCCAAATGTTGCTTCTCCTGGGCGTTCAACGCCCAGCTGATGCATCTTTCTGGCGTTGAACGCCAGGAAGTTCTTTGTCACTGGGCATTTTTCTGAACGCCCAGGATGCTGTCAATCTGGCGTTAAACGCCCAGAAGGTGCTTCTTTCTGGCGTTTAACGCCCAGAAGATGCTCCTTTCTGGCATTTAACGCCCAGATGGCTACCCTTACTGGCGTTGAACGCCCAGTGGGTGCTTCTTTTGGGCGTTCAACGCCCAAAATGTTTCTTACTGGCTTTTTTTCGCCAGTGAACTTCCAAATTCCCCTGTAACTCTGTGAATTCAATCAATTGCTTTTTTTACCTTGAAGATACTCTGGCATCTACCTGTAAAACTTAATCAATTAGAAAAAAAAACAAATAAAAGTAAATTTTGTGAATGGCTGGGTTGCCTCCCAGCAAGCGCTTCTTTAATGTCATTAGCTGGACTATTACTGAGCTTTTAATCAAGTCTCAGTTTTGAGCATTCTTGCTCAAAATTGCCTTCAAGATAATGTTTAACTCTCTGTCCATTAACAATGAACTTTTTGTTAGATTCATTATCCTGAAGCTCTACGTATCCATATGGTGATACACTTGTAATTACATATGGACCTCTCCACCGGGATTTTAATTTCCCAGGGAATAATTTGAGCCTAGAATTAAATAGCAGAACTTTCTGCCCTAGCTCAAAGACTCTGGATGACAATTTTTTATCATGCCATCTTTTCGCTTTCTCTTTGTATATTTTTGCATTCTCGAAAGCATTGAGTCTAAATTCCTCTAGCTCATTTAGCTGGAGTAAACGTTTTTCTCCAGCTAACTTGGCATCAAGGTTCAGGAATCTGGTTGCCCAGTAGGCCTTGTGTTCCAGTTCCACTGGCAAGTGGCATGCCTTTCCATACACAAGCTGGTATGGAGAGGTCCCTATAGGGGTCTTGAATGCTGTTCTGTATGCCCACAGAGCATCATCCAAGCTCCTTTCCCAATCCCTTCTACGGTTAATTACAGTCCGTTCCAGGATTCTTTTGAGTTCTCTATTTGAGACTTCAGCTTGCCCATTAGTCTGTGGGTAATATGGAGTAGCTACCCTGTGGCTAACTCCATAACGAACCAAAGCAGAGTAAAGCTGTTTATTGCAGAAATGAGTGCCCCCATCACTGATTAATACTCTAGGGGTACCAAATCTGCTAAAGATGTGTTTCTGGAGGAATTTTAACACTGTTTTAGTGTCATTAGTGGGGGTTGCAATAGCTTCCACCCATTTGGATACATAATCCACTGCCACCAGAATATAAGTGTTTGAGTATGATGGTGGGAAGGGTCCCATGAAGTCAATTCCCCATACATCAAACAACTCAATCTCCAAGATCCCTTGTTGAGGCATGGCATAACTGTGAGGCAGATTACCAGATCTTTGGCAACTGTCACAATTAAGTACAAATACTCGGGAATCTTTATAGAGGGTAGGCCAGTAGAAGCCACTTTGGAGGACTCTTGTGGCTGTTCGCTTACTTCCAAAATGTCCTCCATATTGTGATCCATGGCAGTGCCATAGGATCTTCTGCGCTTCTTCCTTAGGCACACATCTACGGATTACTCCGCCTGCACATCTCTTGAAGAGATATGGTTCATCCCAAAGATAGTACTTTGCATCTGTGATCAATTTCTTTGATTGTTGCCTACTGTACTCTTTGGGTATGAATCTCACTGCCTTGTAGTTTGCAATGTCTGCAAACCATGGCACTTCCTGGATGGCAAAGAGTTGCTCATCAGGAAAGGTTTCAGAGATCTCAGTGAGAGGGAGGGACGCCCCATCTACTGGTTCTATTCGAGACAAGTGATCTGCTACTTGATTCTCTGTCCCTTTTCTGTCTCTTATTTCTATATCAAACTCTTGCAGAAGCAACACCCATCTGATGAGTCTGGGTTTTGAATCCTGCTTTGTGAGTAGATATTTAAGAGCAGCATGATCAGTGTACACAATCACTTTTGATCCTACTAAATAGGATCTGAATTTGTCAATGGCGTAAACCACTGCAAGTAGCTCTTTTTCTGTGGTTGTGAAATTCTTCTGTGCGTCATTTAGAACACGGCTGGCATAGTAAATGACGTGCAGAAGCTTGTCATGCCTCTGTCCCAACACTGCACCAATGGCATGGTCACTGGCATCACACATCAATTCAAATGGTACTGTCCAGTCTGGTGCAAAGATGATTGGTGCTGTAACCAATTTAGCTTTCAGAGTCTCAAATGCCTGCAGACACTCTTTATCAAAGATAAATGGCGTGTCAGTAGCTAGCAGGTTGCTCAGAGGTTTGGCAATTTTTGAAAAATCCTTTATAAACCTCCTATAGAATCCTGCATGCCCCAAAAAGCTTCTGATTGCCTTAACATTGGCAGGTGGTGGTAATTTTTCAATTACCTCTACCTTAGCTTGATCCACCTCTATCCCCTTGTTCGAGATTTTGTGCCCAAGGACAATTCCTTCAGTCACCATAAAGTGACACTTCTCCCAGTTTAAAACCAGGTTAGTCTCTTGGCATCTCTTTAGAACAAGTGCTAAATGGTTAAGGCAGGAGCTGAATGAGTCTCCAAATACTGAAAAGTCATCCATGAAGACTTCCAGGAATTTTTCCACCATATCAGAGAAAATTGAGAGCATGCACCTCTGAAAAGTTGCAGGTGCATTGCACAGGCCAAATGGCATCCTTCTGTATGCAAATACTCCAGATGGGCAGGTGAATGCCGTTTTCTCCTGATCCTGGGGATCTACTGCAATTTGATTATAACCTGAATATCCATCCAGGAAGCAGTAGTATTCATGACCTGCTAGTCTTTCTAGCATTTGTTCTATGAATGGTAAAGGAAAATGATCCTTTCTGGTGGCTGTATTGAACCTTCTATAATCAATACACATACGCCACCCTGTAACTGTTCTTGTAGGAACCAGTTCATTTTTTTCATTGTGAACCACTGTCATGCCTCCCTTTTTAGGGACGACTTGGACAGGGCTTACCCAGGGGCTGTCAGAAATAGGATAAATAATCCCAGCCTCTAGTAATTTAGTGACCTCCTTTTGCACCACTTCCTTCATGGCTGGGTTCAGCCGCCTTTGTGGTTGGACCACGGGCTTGGCGTCACCTTCCAATAGGATCTTGTGCATGCATCTGGCTGGACTAATGCCCTTAAGATCACTGATGGACCACCCAAGAGCTGTCTTGTGTGTCCTTAGCACTTGAATTAGTGCTTCCTCTTCCTGTGGCTCTAAGGTAGAGCTTATAATTACAGGAAAGGTATCACCTTCTCCCAGAAATGCATATTTCAGGGATGGTGGTAATGGTTTGAGCTCGGGTTTAGGAGGTTTCTCCTCTTCCTGAGGGATTTTCAGAGGTTCTACTATTCTCTCTGATTCTTCCAGGTCAGGCTGAACATCTTTAAATATGTCCTCTAGCTCTGATTCGAGACTCTTAGCCATATTGACCTCTCTTACCAGAGAGTCAATAATATCAACACTCATACAGTCATTTGGGGTGTCTGGATGTTGCATGGCTTTGACAACATTCAACTTGAACTCCTCCTCATTGACTCTCAAGGTTACTTCCCCTTTTTGGACATCAATGAGGGTTCGGCCAATTGCCAGGAAAGGTCTTCCTAGAATGAGAGTTGCACTCTTGTGCTCCTCCATTTCCAGCACCACGAAGTCAGTAGGAAAGGCGAATGGCCCAACCTTGACAATCATGTCTTCAATCACTCCTGATGGGTATTTAATGGAGCCATCAGCAAGTTGAAGACATATCCTGGTTGGTTTGATTTCTTCAGTTAAACCAAGCTTTCTGATAGTAGATGCAGGTATTAGGTTGATACTTGCCCCAAGATCACATAAAGCTTGCTTGGTACAAGTACCCTCTAATGTGCATGGTATCATAAAGCTCCCAGGATCTTTAAGCTTCTCAGGTAAGCTTTTCAGAATGACTGCACTGCATTCTTCAGTGAGGTATACTTTTTCAGTTTCCCTCCAATCCTTCTTATGACTTAAGATCTCTTTCATGAACTTAGCATAAGAGGGTATTTGCTCAAGTGCTTCTGCAAACGGAATCTTTATTTCAAGAGTCCTGAGATAGTCTGCAAAGCGGGCAAATTGCTTATCCTGTTCCGCTTGGCGGAGTTTTTGAGGATAAGGCATTTTGGCTTTGTATTCCTCAACCTTAGTTGCTGCAGGTTTATTACCTACAGAAGTGGGTTGGGAAGCCTTTTTAGAAGGGTTGTCATCAGCACTTGTATGTGACTGATCCCCCACTGGCATTTAAATGCCAGGGGTGGAAGCTGGAGTGGCGTTAGACGCCATCTCCCCATTTGTTACTGCCGTCTGAATGCCAGAACTGTGCTCCCTTTGGGCGTTCAACGCCAGATTCATGCTTGTTTCTGGCGTTGAACGCCAGGAATGAGCATGTTCTGGGCGTTCAGCGCCAGCATTATTCCTCTCTGGGCTCTGATTGTCCTCAGAGGAATTTTGAGTAGCCATTTGTTCATTTCTTGGCTTCCTGCTGCTTTGAAGTGAGGTATTTAATGTTTTCCCACTTCTTAGTTGAACTGCTTGGCATTCTTCTGCTATTTGTTTTGACAGTTGCTTTTCTGTTTGCCTTAACTGTACTTCCATATTCCTGTTAGCCATTCTTGTTTCCTGTAGTATTTCCTTGAATTCGGCTAGCTGCTGAGTTAGAAAGTCTAATTGCTGATTGAATTCATTAGCCTGATCTACAGGACTGAGTTCAGCAGTTACTGTTTTAGCTTCTTCTTTCATGGAAGGTTCACTGCTTAGGTACAGATGCTGATTTCTGGCAACTGTATCAATAAGCTCTTGAGCTTCTTCAATTGTTTTTCTCATATGTATAGATCCACCAGCTGAGTGGTCTAGAGAAATCTGAGCTTTTTCTGTAAGCCCATAGTAGAAGATGTCTAATTGCACCCACTCTGAAAACATTTCAGAGGGGCATTTTCTTAGCATCTCTCTGTATCTCTCCCAAGCATCATAAAGGGATTCATTATCTCCTTGTTTGAAGCCTTGGATGCTTAGCCTTAGCTGTGTCATCCGTTTTGGAGGGAAATAGTGATTCAGGAATTTTTCTGACAGCTGTTTCCATGTTTTTATGCTGTTCTTCGGCTGGTTATTTAACCACCTCTTAGCTTGATCTTTTACAGCAAATGGAAACAATAATAATCTATAGACATCCTGATCCACTTCTTTATCATGTACTGTGTCAGCAATCTGTAAAAATTGTGCCAGAAACTCTGTAGATTCTTCATGTGGAAGACCAGAATACTGGCAGTTTTGCTGCACCATGATAATGAGCTGAGGATTCAACTCAAAGCTACTAACTCCAATGGAGGGTATACAGATACTACTCCCATATGAAGCAGTAGTGGGGTTAGCATATGACCTCAGAGTCCTCCTAGACTGTTCATTCCCACTTAATTCCATGATGGAATAAAAGAGATGATATGTATGTTGATATTATTTATTTTATAAAAATTAATTTTTTATAAAATAAAATAAAAACGAAATAAACAAAAGAAATTGAAAATATTTTGAAATTGAAATCTGAATTTTTATATAAAAGTTTCGAAAATATAGTTTAAAATTAGTTAGAAAAGATAATTTTTTTTAAAATTTTGAATTTTATGATGAAAGAGGAAAACACACAAAAGACACAAGACTTAAAATTTTTAGATCCCATGCTCCTTATTTTCGAAAATTTTTGGAGGGAAAACATCAAGGAACACCAAACTTAAAAATTTTAAGATCAAAACACAAGAAAAACTCAAGAACACCTTAAAGATTCACAAGAACACTAAGAACAAAAGAAAGAACACCAAACTTAAAATTTTTAGAAAACCAGGATAAATTTTCGAAAATTAAAGAAAAATTAACAAGAAAACACCAAACTTAGAGTTTGGCACAAGATTCAATCAAAGAAAAATTATTTTTGAAAAAGATTCCAAAGGGGATACCCAATTATCAAGAACAACTACTAAAGCTCCAGCCAATTGGGCAGTAACTTCAATGTTGATTTTAAAAATGTATCATATTTATGGATAAAAATATAAATTTTTGAAAGTTAATGTTTTGAAAAAGCACAAGAAAAACAAGAAAAGACACAAAGCAAGAAAAACTTGAGATCAAACAAGAAAAATAAGCAGGAACAACTTGAAGATCAATGAAGAACAAAGAACACAAGTCGAAATTTTTTTTTTAAAAAAAATATAAAATATGCAATTGACACCAAACTTAGAACAAGACACTAAACTCACGAAAATTAACAATTAATTAAGAAAAATAATTTTTTTGAAAAGAAATTTTTGAAAAGAAATTATCCTATCAGAATTTAATGACTCTATAAAAATAAATTATTCCTGATCTAAGAAATAAAATATGCCTTCAATTGTTCAAACTCAATAATCCCCGGCAACGGCGCCAAAAACTTGGTGCACGAATTTGTAATCCGCACAACTAACCAGCAAGTGCACTGGGTCGTCCAAGTAATACCTTACGTGAGTAAGGGTCGATCCCACGGAGATTATTGGTTTGAAGCAATCAATGTTTATTTTATTAATCTTAGTCAGGAAGCCAATAAGATTATTTAGATTTAATTGTAAGAAGTCAAAGTATTTAAAATTATTAGAAAAATAAGAGAGAATCAAATCGTTACTTGGTGTGCAATAATGAGAAATATGTTGGAGTTTTGGAGATGCGTTGTCCTTTGAATTTCTACTTTTCCTTGAAGTCCTCTTCCCACACGCAGGGTTCCTTCCATGGCAAGCTCTATGTAGGGTGTCACCGTTGTCAATGGCTACCTCCATCCTCTCAGTGAAAACGTTCCTATGCTCTGTCACAGCACGGCTAATCATCTGTCGGTTCTCAATCAGGTTGGAATAGAATCCATTGATTCTTTTGCGTCTGTCACTAACGCCCAGCCTTCAGGAGTTTGAAGCTCGTCACAGTCATTCAATCCCAGAATCCTACTCGGAATACCACAGACAAGGTTTAGACTTTCCGGATTCTCATGAATGCCGCTATCAATCCGGCTTATACCACGAAGATTCTGATTAAGGAATCTAAGAGATACTCATTCAATCTGATGTAGAACGGAGGTGGTTGTCAGGCACATGTTCATGGATTGAGGAAGGTGATGAGTGTCACGGATCATCACCTCCTCCATAATTAAGCGCGAATGAACATCTTAGATAAGAACAAGCGTGTTTGAATGGGAAACAAAGGAATTGTATTAAATCATCGAGACGCTGCAGAGCTCCTCACCCCCAACAATGGAGCTTAGAGACTCATGCCATCAAAAAGTATGTAATTCAGATCTGAAAATGTCATAAGGTACAAAATAAGTCTCTAAAAGTTGTTTAAATAGTAAACTAGTAGCCTAGGTTTACAGAAAATGAGTAAACTAAGATAATTGGTGCAGAAATCCACTTCTGGGGCCCACTTGGTGTGTGCTGGGGCTGAGACTAAAGCTATCCACGAGTTGAGGCCTTTCTTGGAGTTGAACTCCAAGTTATGACATGTTTTGGGCGTTCAACTCTGGATCATGACGTGTTTCTGGCGTTTAACTCCAGACAGCAGCATGTACTTGGCGTTCAATGCCAAGTTACGTCGTCTATCTTCGCGCAAAGTATGGACTATTATATATTGCTGGAAAGCCCTGGATGTCTACTTTCCAACGCCGTTGAGAGCGCGCCAATTGGACTCCTGTAGCTCCAGAAAATCCATTCCGAGTGCAGGGAGGTCAGGATCCAACAACATCAGCAGTCCTTTTTCAGCCTAACTCATATTTTTGCTCAGCTCCCTCAATTTCAGCCAGAAAATACCTGAAATCACAGAAAAACACACAAACTCATAGTAAAGTCTAGAAATATGATTTTTGCCTAAAAACTAATAATATTTAACTAAAAACTAATTAAAACATGCTAAAATCTACATGAAATTACCCCCAAAAAGCGTATAAAATATCCGCTCATCACCTTTCATGATGAAATTGAGCACATGGGCACCTCAATTGCCCTCAGTTCTGTTGTCCATCCGAAAAATTAGAGCTAGGTGGACAGGAGATACTTTGTTTATCGTTGTTGGCAACAAGAACGCCATCTGGACATAGAGTATGAAAACCCTCTTGACATCAGGTGATCTCGGTCGTTCTCAACACCGATTTCATCATCTCATCAGTCAAATTCTTTGATGTCTACTCCTGGAATCTTCTAAAAATGACCTTGTTCTCCTCAGAAAGATCCTTAAAACTCACTTTATCGAAAAATAGATCTTCTATAAAAAAAAAACAATTTACATTCTAAATCACATGAAATACACCCAAATATCACTAAACATGATATTAGAATAAGATATTAAAGAGAATACAAGTATAGAGGTTTTTTGTAATCAGTTACCTGATGCATTGAGGCCAATGGCATACCCTATTATTTTGGGTTTAACTTTAAACGAACCAAAGCTTGTGTCCAGTTTGTTTTTTCCCCAAAGTAAACGAGTTAGCCAACTCCTTTAACAGTTTGTGTGGCACATTCATTGGCAGGATGTGCATGAGGCCACCAAATCCTAATTCGCGAACGATTTCTTTCTTTGGCTCACTCATCTTTTCAAACTTTTCACTTAATAGTCTTGTGGCACATTTCAAGTCTTTGGTTTGCTCTAAACAAAACAAAATGAGAGTTATTTAAATAAGCCATATTTATATTAGGAATAATTTATTTGTTCTAAGATATATATGTGTGTGTATGTGTGCACGCGCACGTGCGTGCGTGCGTGCGTGCGTGCGTGTGTGTGCTTACATTGTATTTTTTTCACCTTGGCCTTTGGTTGTCATTTTTACTGTCAGGAATAAGAAATACTATTAATAGATAAAAATACCAGGCAAGTAACAGACACATACACCCAAATACCAACCACGTACACCCAAATTTCAGCTTCATACACCCAAATCCAGTCCTATACACACATGTATTATTCTTTCGATTACACGAAATTAAATGAGTTCAAAATGATATTCAACTCAATCAAACATGCATACAATGATACTACAAGGTCAAGCAAAGGTACAACAGCACTAGTTGCACTTTAATACTCTTAACATATATATATATATATATATATATATATATATATATATATATATATATATATATATATATATATATATATATATATATCAGTTCGATACACCTCTATTTTCTTTGGATTACATGACATTATATGAGTTCAGAATGATATTTAAGTTCAAAATTCCACTAGAAGCACCAGTCACATTCGAATTTGGACATATACACCTAAAAATCAACCATATACACCCAAAAATGATTTCATTAGAAATTCAATATAGAGTTTATATGTATACAAACTCACTTCTAAAACATGCAAACATGCACAAAAATAGACAAAAACACATGTTAAACCATTCACTAGAAGTATGTAAATTTAGCGTAAACGACTTGAACTGTTTCATCAGAACATTAATATCAAACCTAAACCAAGATCAGTGAAACAGAGAGAGAAATACTATGATATAATGCTTCGTCTTTGAAAATGAGAAATAGAAATCTGAAAAACCTAGAAGAACAGTGAAACAGTACCTTCAATAATGTTTCTTTGTTCTTTTTGGTGTTTTTATGGAGATTTAGATGTTTTCTTCTTGATTTCGTCTAGTTTTCACGAGGAGTTTGACAGTTTCTTCAGAATTACAGTTGGTTTCAAATGTGGCTTGAATCTCGAGGGTTGGGATTTTGATTGAGGATGAAGAGGAAGAGTCGTTCATAATGGTGAGTAGTGTAAGAACCGCAATTAATCGAACTGGTTAGTTAAGAAATTAATATTACCCAAACTAGATTCCAAAAAGTTAGAGAGAAAATTTGAGAATTTAAAGGTGATTTTTGAACTCAGTAGGTTTTTCTGAGTCAAAAAATGTACTTTCTGCGAAAAACTGTGAACCAGCAGTTGAACCGGTTCAAGTTTGCCCGGTACTGCATGAGAAAAGTGAAAACTGGCAAAAACCTTATAAAAATGTTAGAAATAGAAAATCGGGTGTTAATTTTAAAGATTTGGCCCGAAGTTGGACCAAACGGGCTAAAAACACTAACGAGTTGGACCGGGCCCATGTTGAGCCCAAGTCCAACATATAAAAGGCTCATTAAGTGAACCAAACCAGCCACAACCCCATTAAACACACACACACACACACTTCAGAAAATAGAAAGGGGAAGAGAGGAAGAAGAAGCACTATTCACCTCAATCTTCCGGAGCTCATATCTTGAGCTAGAGAGCTCTGATCGCCGCACTGTTTGTGGCTACGCGTTCCTCGTGATGAGCTCTACAAAGCCCATACAAGAAACTGGAGAGGTAACCACGAAATATTTTCTATTCTTCTCTCCAAAATTTCGGTTCCTAGGGCTTTGGGGTTAAATGAGTTTTTGTGATTTTGGATGATTAGGTTTACTCTAAGCCTTGCTTAGCCTTGGGTTTTGATATCCAAATCTGTTGGAAGAGGTAAGAGCCATTAAACCCTTTTGAATTTATGTTTAATTGGAATCCTAGGTTGATTTGAGGTGATTATAGCTTGATTTTTGTGGCTTTGGGAGCTATTGGAACTTATTTGTGCTTATTGGAGTGGGATTGAAAGCTTAGATTGTGGTTGGAAGCTTGTTTGTGCTAATTTGGAGTTTTGGTTCATAAAGTGAATCAGCCAAGGTATGGTTTCGATTTCCTCTATGTAGTATATAATATTCATGGACACTTAGGCTAGTGACCCATAGGATAGGTTTGGAAATTTTATGTTGTTGATGATTGTTTGTGTTGATGAAGTATAATAATTTGGTGTTGTTGTTATGGTTAAATGATGAAGTGAGATATGATGGATGTGGATAAATGAGCATTGTTGAATATTAATTTGAATTGTGGTTGATTTGATGATGAGAATTGATGGTAATATAATGAAGATTGGGGAATATGTTGTATATGTGATATTTAAGGTATGGATAATGAAATGTGAGGGAAAAATGTGGTATGATTGATGTACTATGACACAAGAGGTCAATTTTGATGAAAAAATAGAGCTCTGAATGGTTTGGAATGGTTTGAGTTGGTTTGTTTGTGTTTTGTAAAGGAGTTGAGGAAATTGTGAAGTTTGGTAAAATGAGGTTTTTGGTGAATTTTGTTCAATCATAACTTTTGCCTCGGTTTTCAAAAATTGATAAAACTTATCTAGAATTAAAGATCGTTGAAAACCCTTTAAATCGATATTAAGTTTATGAAATTTGGAATTTTGTGGAAGAAGTTATGATCATTCAAAGTTGGTGTTAAAAATCTGAAATTCTGCAAAGTTGCAGAATTTCATGATTTCTGATATGTGCGAGCGCACACCCTCGTGCAGACACACACCTTGCGAAAAATTTTGACATGTGCGGACGCACACACCTGTGCACACGCATAGGCAGGGAAGTGCGTTCTGTTTGCAGCGCTAGCACAGCTTGTGCTCGCGCATATCTAAGGAAGAATTTTAACCTGTGCGGATGCACAGGTCTGTGCGGACGCACACTTCGGGAAGGCCAGTCTGTTGGGGGCGCTGGCACAGGTTGTACGAGTGAACAGACCTTTTTAGTTTTGACACCTGTGTGTACACACACTTTTAAAAAATTTCCTGGGCGTGCGCACGCACACCCCTGTGTGGCCGCACACGTCCTGTTTCTCAAATTTCTCTTGTTTTTCAACTATTCTACCTTCTCAATACGGTTGTAAGCTTCTATAACACCATTCTAAGACCTTTGGGCCTAGTTTTGAGTAATAGAACATGGGATATGACTTAAGCATTCTAGTACATGATTTTATGATAAATTAGAAAACAGAGGCCTAGGTTTCTGGTGTGCTGAGAACGGTTTGACGTTAGGTGAAGGGTGAGGGATATATGAAATGAGGAATGATGAACTAGTGATAAGTGAAAACTGAGTTATGAATGGATAGTGGTTGAGATGAGTCGAGGACTCGGATTGAGATGATGGATCTCTGTGCACTGGAAATGCATGCTTTTTGAAAACTACTGAAATAATATTTTTACTAAGATTATAAGACGCTATGCGCCCGGCAGGGACGGTGGTTAATCCCGCCTGTCGTGGTAGCGGCGGCGGCATAAGGACGGTGGTTAATCCCGCTTACGTTGAGATGTGAGGTCTGAGGCAAGAGTAACCCGCTCGCATCCCTTCGGATCTATAGTACGTACAGGCGCCAGTACTTGGACAGTGATCCGGACACAATATCTCGGGGATTCCCATATGAGAAATTCGAAGGGCGACGTCTCTATAGAGATGTGTCGGGTTGGCAGTTGAACCGACAATGTGATATCACAGCCAATAGGGCAGGCATTCATCATATGCATTTCCTATCTGTTTGTATGCTTTGTTTACTTGCAATGGCTTGCCTAATTGAATAACATGCTTACTTGCTATCTGAATTATTTGCCTTATATGCTTCTACTTATGCTTTAGTTGCATTGTATATTACTTGTATTTTCTGATGGGATTGAGGAGGTTCGGAAGGTGGTGGCGATGGAATCGCGTGGAGGATCGGTTGGTGAAGGCTGTGGGACAGCGGTGTTTGGTTAGAATAGAAACCCTTTAAGGTAGGTTACCCTGTTTATTTATGTTAATGTTGGTACATTATGCTTATCTGTTTTAGAATGCCTTAAGTTTGAATCTCGTGATGGATATGGAGCTTAGGATTGCCTTTGGCGTCCCGGGGTCTTATATCCTACATCACTAGGCACTGTTACCATACTGAGAACCTCCGGTTCTCATATCATATTTTTGTTGTGTTTTTCATATGCAGGTCGCAACCCACCTCGGTGAGTTGCTTTGGATGGTAACAGAAGCGAAGGATCGTGGATTCTTTTGGAGTCTTTTTGGTTTATTTTGTTTATACATCTCTCCTTTTATATTTTGTCTTTGCCTAGAGGCTTGCATTATGAGAGAAAAACTTGTATAAGCTGTTTTTAAACTATCAGGTTCTGTATGGTTCTGTATACCTGTATATGGCTAGCCGGCTTAAACTTCGCGAGTCGTGACTAGTTTCTTATGATATTATATACCTATCTTTTGTTATATCTTATCTGTTTCTTGTGCCTTAAGCTAGTAGCTTCGTCAGTACGTTTTGTGCTTTTAAAATCCTGTTTTTGAACTATATCTTTCATCAAACTTCTAGAATATACTATTCCTTCTATATATAGAACTGTCGTAATCTCTGATTAACCTTTGCTTTACGACGTGGTATGCGAAATTGTGATCACTACAGCTCAAATAATCCATAAACGTGGTGTTCAACACCATGGCATAAACACAACTTCGCACAACTAACCAGCAAGTGTACTGGGTCGTCCAAGTAATAAACCTTACGCGAGTAAGGGTCGATCCCACAGAGATTGTTAGTATGAAGCAAGCTATGGTCACCTTGTAAATCTTAGTCAGGCAAACTCAAATGGTAATGGGTGATATATGAATAAAACATAAAGATAAAGATAGAGATACTTATGTAATTCATTGGTGGGAATTTCAGATAAGCGCATGAAGATGCTGTGTCCCTTTCGTCTCTCTGCTTTCCTACTGTCTTCATCCAATCCTTCTTACTCCTTTCCATGGCAAGCTTATGCAAGGGTTTCACCGTTGTCAGTGGCTACCTCCCATCCTCTCAGTGGAAATGTTCAACGCACCCTGTCACGGCACGGCTATCCATCTGTCGGTTCTCAATCAGGCCGGAATAGAATCCAGTGATTCTTTTGCGTCTGTCACTAACGCCCCGCCTTCAGGAGTTTGAAGCACGTCACAGTCATTCAATCATTGAATCCTACTCAGAATACCACAGACAAGGTTAGACCTTCCGGATTCTCTTGAACGCTGCCATCAGTTCTAGCCTATACCACGAAGACTCTGATCTCATGGAATGGCTGGCTCGGTTGTCAGGCGAGCGCTCGGTTGTCAGGCGATCAACCATGCATCGTGTATCAGGAATCCAAGAGATATTCACCCAATCTAAGGTAGAACGGAGGTGGTTGTCAGTCACACGTTCATAGGTGAGAATGATGATGAGTGTCACGGATCATCACATTCATCAAGTTGAAGAACAAGTGATATCTTAGAACAAGAACAAGCGGAATTGAATAGAAGAACAATAGTAATTGCATTAATACTCGAGGTACAGCAGAGCTCCACACCTTAATCTATGGTGTGTAGAAACTCCACCGTTGAAAATACATAAGAACAAGGTCTAGGCATGGCCGTGAGGCCAGCCTCCCAATGATCTAAGATAGCATAAGAACAAAGATAGCTACCCCGATATATAAATACAATAGTAAAAGGTCCTACTTATAGAGAACTAGTAGCCTAAGGTTTACAGAGATGAGTAAATGACATAAAAATCCACTTCCGGGCCCACTTGGTGTGTGCTTGGGCTGAGCAATGAAGCATTTTCGTGTAGAGATTCTTCTTGGAGTTAAACGCCAGCTTTGGTGCCAGTTTGGGCGTTTAACTCCCATTCTTGTGCCAGTTCCGGCGTTTAACGCTAGGAATTCTGAGGGTGACTTTGAACGCCGGTTTGGGCCATCAAATCTTGGGCAAAGTATGAACTATCATATATTGCTGGAAAGCCCAGGATGTCTACTTTCCAACGCCGTTGAGAGCGCGCCAATTGGGCTTCTGTAGCTCCAGAAAATCCGCTTCGAGTGCAGGGAGGTCAGAATCCAACAGCATCTGCAGTCCTTTTTAGTCTCTGAATCAGATTTTTGCTCAGGTCCCTCAATTTCAGCCAGAAAATACCTGAAATCACAGAAAAACACACAAACTCATAGTAAAGTCCAGAAAAGTGAATTTTAACTAAAAACTAATAAAAATATACTAAAAACTAACTAGATCATACTAAAAACATACTAAAAACATTGCCAAAAAGCGTACAAATTATCCGCTCATCACAACACCAAACTTAAGTTGTTGCTTGTCCTCAAGCAACTGAAAATCAAATAAGATAAAAAGAAGAGAATATGCAATGAATTCCAAAAACATCTATGAAGATCAGTATTAATTAGATGAGCGGGGCTTTTAGCTTTTTGCCTTTGAATAGTTTTGGCATCTCACTCTATCCTTTGAAATTCAGAATGATTGGCTTCTTTAGGAACTCGGAATCCAGATAGTGTTATTGATTCTCCTAGTTAAGCATGATGATTCTTAAACACATCTACTTATTGAGTCTTGGCCGTGGCCCAAAGCACTCTGTCTTCCAGTATTACCACCGGATACATACATGCCACAGACACATAATTGGGTGAACCTTTTCAGATTGTGACTCAGCTTTGCTAGAGTCCCCAACTAGAGGTGTCCAGGGTTCTTAAGCACACTCTTTTTGCCTTGGATCACAACTTTATTTCTTTCTTTTTTCTTCCTTTTTCTTTTTTCTCCCTTTTTTTCGTTTTTTTTTTTGAATCACTACTTTTTCTTGCTTCAAGAATCATTTTAATAATTTTTCAGATCCTCAGTAACATGTCTCCTTTTTCATCATTCTTTCAAGAGCCAACATTCATGAACCAAAAATTCAAAAGATATATGCACTGTTTAAGCATACATTCAGAAAATAAAAGTATTGCCACCACATCAAAATAATCAAACTGCTATAAAATTCAAAATTCATGCAATTCTTTTCTTTTTCAATTAAGCACATTTTTTCATTTAAGAGAGGTGATGGATTCATAGGACATTCATAACTTTAAGGCATAGACACTAAGACACTAATGATCACAAGCACAAACATAAGCACTAAAATTCGAAAAACACGAAAATAAAGAACAAGGAAATTAAAGAACGGGTCCACCTTAGTGATGGCGGCTTGTTCTTCCTCTTGAAGATCCTATGGAGTGCTTGAGCTCCTCAATGTCTCTTCCTTGTCTTTGTTGCTCCTCTCTCATGATTCTTTGATCTTCTCTAATTTCATGGAGGAGAATGGAATGTTCTTGGTGCTCCACCCTTAGTTGTCCCATGTTGGAACTCAATTCTCCTAGGGAGGTGTTCAGTTGCTCCCAGTAGTTTTGTGGAGGAAAGTGCATCCCTTGAGGAATCTCAGGGATCTCATGATGAGTGGGATCTCTTGTGTGCTCCATCCTTTTCTTAGTGATGGGCTTGTCCTCATGAACTTCTATTTCTTCTCCAATCATGATGCTATGAATCATGATAGCCCTGGTCTATGGTAACTTCAGACCGGTTGCTAGTGGGAATGATTGAGCGTTGTATAAACTCTAACCATCCTCTAGCCACGGGTTTGAGGTCATGCCTTCTCAATTGAACCGGCTTTCCTCTTGAATCTCTCTTCCATTAGGCGCCCTCTTCACAAATGACTGTGAGGACTTGGTCCAACCTTTGATCAAAGTTGACCCTTCTAGTATAAGGATGTTCATCTCCTTGCATCATGGGCAAGTTGAATGCCAACCTTACATTTTCCGGACTAAAATCCAAGTATTTCCCCTGAACCATAGTAAGCCAATTCTTTGGGTCCGGGTTCACACTTTGATCATGGTTCTTGGTGATCCATGCATTGGCATAGAACTCTTGAACCATTAAGATTCCGACTTGTTGAATGGGGTTGGTAAGAACTTCCCAACCTCTTCTTCGGATCTCATGTCGGATCTCCGGATATTCACCCTTTTTGAGTTTGAAAGGGACCTCGGGGATCACCTTCTTCAAGGCCACAACTTCATAGAAGTGGTCTTGATGCACCCTTGAGATAAATCTCTCCATTTCCCATGACTCGGAGGTGGAAGCTTTTGCCTTCCCTTTCCTCTTTCTAGAGGTTTCTCCGGCCTTGGATGCCATAAATGGTTATGGAAAAACAAAAAGCAATGCTTTTACCACACCAAACTTAAAAGGTTTGCTCATCCTCGAGCAAAAGAAGAAAGAAGAGAGTAGAAGAAGAAGAAATAGAGGAAGAAGGGAATGGCTTTGTGTTCGGCCAAAAAGGGGAAGAAGTGGTGTTTAGGTTGTGGGAAAATGAAGGAGTGAAGATGGGTATATATAGGAGTGAGGGGAGGGTTATGGTTCGGCTATGGGAGGGTGAGTTTGGGAGGGAAAGTGATTTGAATTTGAATGGTAAGGTGGGTGGGGTTTTATGAAGGATGGATGTGAGTGGTGAAGAGAAAGATGGGATTTGATAGGTGAAGAGTTTTTGGGGAAGAGATGTTGAGGTGATTGGTGAAGAAGAAAGAGAGTGGTAGGGTAGGTGGGGATCTCGGTGGGGTCCACAGATCCTGAGGTGTCAAGGAAAAGTCATCCCTGCACCAAATGGCATGCAAAAACGCGTTTTGAGCCAATTCTGGCGTTAAACGCCGGGCTGGTGCCCATTTCTGGCGTTTAACGCCAAGTGCTTGCCCTTTTCTGGCGTTTAACGCCAGTCTGGTGCCCCTTTCTGGCGTTAAACGCCCAGAATGGTGCCAGACTGGGCGTTAAACGCCCATCTGCTAGCCTTACTGGCGTTTAAATGCCAGCAGGTTCTTCCTCCAGGGTGTGCTGTTTTTCTTTCTGTTTTTTATTCTGTTTTTGCTTTTTCAATTGATTTTGTGACTTCTCATGATCATCAACCTACAGAAAATATAAAATAACAAAGGAAAATAGATAAAAATATAACATTGGGTTGCCTCCCAACAAGCGCTTCTTTAATGTCAGTAGCTTGACAGTGGGCTCTCATGGAGCCTCACAGATGCTCAGAGCAATGTTGGAACCTCCCAACACCAAACTTAGAGTTTGAATGTGGGGGTTCAATACCAAACTTAGAAGTTGGTTGTGGCCTCCCAACACCAAACTTAGAGTTTGACTGTGGGGGCTCTGTTTGTCTCTGTTTTGAGAGAAGCTCTTCATGCTTCCTCTCCATGGTGACAGAGGGATATCCTTGAGCCTTAAACACAAAGGATTCTTCATTCACTTGAATGATCAATTCTCCTCTATCAACATCAATCACAGCCTTTGCTGTGGCTAGGAAGGGTCTGCCAAGGATGATGGATTCATCCATGCACTTCCCAGTCTCTAGGACTATGAAATCAGCAGGGATGTACTGGTCTTCAACTTTTACCAGAACATCCTCTACAAGTCCATAAGCTTGTTTTCTTGAGTTGTCTGCCATCTCTAGTGAGATTCTTGCAGCTTGTACCTCAAAGATCCCTAGCTTCTCCATTACAGAGAGAGGCATGAGGTTTACACTTGACCCTAGGTCACACAAGGCCTTCTTGAAGGTCAAGGTGCCTATGGTACAAGGTATTGAGAACTTCCCAGGATCTTGTCTCTTTTGAGGTAATTTCTGCCTAGACAAGTCATCTAGTTCTTTGGTGAGCAAAGGGGGGTTCATCATCCCAAGTCTCATTTCCAAATAACCTGTCATTTAGCTTCATGATTGCTCCAAGGTATTTAGCAACTTGCTCTTCAGTGACATACTCTTCCTCTTCAGAAGAAGAATACTCATCAGAGCTCATGAATGGCAAAAGTAAATTCAATGGAATCTCTATGGTTTCATTTTGAGCCTCAGATTCCCATGGTTCCTCATTGGGGAACTCATTGGAGGCCAGTGGACGTCCATTGAGGTCTTCCTCAGTGGCGTTTACTGCCTCTTCCTCCTCTCCAAATTCGGCCATGTTGATGGCTTTGCACTCTCCTTTTGGATTTTCTTCTGTATTGCTTGGAAGAGTACTAGGAGGGAGTTCAGTAATTTTCTTGCTCAGCTGACCCACTTATCCTTCCAAGTTTCTAATGGAGGACCTTGTTTCAGTCATGAAACTTTGAGTGGTTTTGATCAGATCAGAGACCATGGTTGCTAAGTCAGAGGTATTCTGCTTAGAACTCTCTGTCTGTTGCTGAGAAGATGATGGAAAAGGCTTGCCATTGCTAAACTTGTTTCTTCCACCATTATTATTGTTGAAACCTTGTTGAGGTCTTTGTTGATCCTTCCATGAAAGATTTGGATGATTTCTCCATGAAGGATTATAGGTGTTTCCATAGGGTTCTCCCATGTAATTCACCTCTTCCATTGAAGGGTTCTCAGGATCATAAGCTTCTTCTTCAGATGAAGCTTCCTTAGTACTGCTTGGTGCATTTTGCATTCCAGACAGACTTTGAGAAATCATATTGACTTGTTGAGTCAATATTTTGTTCTGAGCCAATATGGCATTCAGAGTGTCAATCTCAAGAACTCCTTTCTTCTGATTTGTCCCATTGTTCACAGGATTCCTTTCAGAAGTGTACATGAATTGGTTATTTGCAACCATTTCAATTAGCTCTTGAGCTTCTGTAGGCATCTTCTTCAGATGAAGAGATCCTCCAGCAGAGCTATCCAAAGACATCTTGGATAGTTCAGAGAGACCATCATAGAAAATACCTATGATGCTCCATTCAGAAAGCATATCAGAGGGACATTTTCTGATTAATTGTTTGTATCTTTCCCAAGCTTCATAGAGGGATTCTCCTTCTTTATGTCTGAAGGTTTGGACTTCCACTTTAAGCTTACTCAATTTTTGAGGTGAAAAAAACTTTGCCAAGACGGCATTGACTAGCTTTTCCCAAGAGTTCAGGCTTTCTTTAGGTTGTGAGTCCAACCATGTCCTAGCTCTGTCTCTCACAGCAAAAGGGAATAGCATAAGTCTGTAGACCTCAGGGTTAACCCCATTAGTCTTGACAGTGTCACAGATTTGCAAGAACTCAGCTAAGAACTGATGAGGATCTTCCAATGAAAGTCCATGAAACTTGCAATTCTGTTGCATTAGAGAAACTAATTGAGGCTTAAGCTCAAAGTTGTTTGCTCCAATGGCAGGGATAGAGATGCTTCTCCCATAGAAGTCGGGAGTAGGTGCAGTAAAGTCACCCAGCACCTTCCTTGCATTGTTGGCATTGTTGTTGTTTTCGGCTGCCATGTGTTCTTCTTCTTTGAAGATTTCTGTTAAGTCCTCTACAGAGAGTTGTGCCTTAGCTTCTCTTAGCTTTCGCTTCAAGGTCCTTTCAGGTTCAGGATCAGCCTCAACAAGAATGCTTTTGTCTTTGCTCCTGCTCATATGAAAGAGAAGAAAACAAGGAAATATGGAATTCTCTATGTCACAGTATAGAGATTCCTTGAGGTGTCAGAGGAAAAGAAAAATAGAAGGCAGAGGTAGAAAATTCGAACTTATCAAGAAAGATGGAGTTCGAATTGTGCATTAAGGAATAGTGTTAGTCCATAAATAGAAGGATGTGAGAGGAGGGGAAGAAATTTTCGAAAATCAAGTAAAAGATTTTAAAACATTTTGAAAGACACAAATTGATTTTCGAAAACCAAGAATAGAAAAAAAATCAAGTGATTTTTGAAAAAGATTTTGAAATTAGAAATAAAAAAGATTTGATTGAAAATTATTTTGAAAAAGATGTGGTTGAGAAGATATGATTTGAAAAACATTTTAAAAAGATTTGATTTGAAAAATTAATGACTTGGCTATCAAGAAAAGATATGATTCAAACATTAAACCTTTCTCAACAGAAAAGGCAACATACTTGAAATGTTGAATCAAATCATTAATTGATAGCAAGTATTTTTGAAAATAGAAAGAAATTGATTTTGAAAAAGATTTGATTGAAAAAAATTGATTTGAAAAAGATTTGATTTTGAAAAATTTTGAAAACTTGAAAAAAATTTGATTTGAAAACAAAATCTTCCCTCTTGTGCCATCCTGGCGTTAAACGCCTAGAATGGTGCACATTCTGGCGTTTAACGCCCAAAACTCTACCCTTTTGGGCGTTAAACGCCCAACCAGGCACTCTGGCTGGCGTTTAAACGCCAGTCTGTCTTCTTCACTGGGCATTTTGAACGCCCAGCTTTTTCTGTGTGATTCCTCTGCAGTGTGTTCTGAATCTTCAATTCTCTGTATTATTGACTTGAGAAGACACAAATAAAAAAATATTTTTGGATTTTTAATAATAAGGAATAATCAAATGCAACTAAAATCAAATAACAATGCATGCAAGACACCAAACTTAGCAGTTTGTATACTACTGACACTAACAACATGAGAATGCATATGAGACACATAAACACTCAAGTCAATTGAATTCAAAGATCAGAGCAATGAAATCATCAAGAACAACTTGAAGATTAATAAAGACGTATGCGTGAATGCAAGAAGAACAGAAACATGCAATTGACACCAAACTTAACATGAGAATAGAGTCTCAATAGGAAAAATATTTTTTTGGTTTTTATGATTTTGTAAATTTTTTTTGTGTTTTTTTTCGAAAATTAAGTGGAAAAGAAAATAAAGGTATCAAAATTCTTAATGAGAATTCCAGGAATCATGCAATGTTTAGTCTAAGACTCCGGTCCAGGAATTAGACATGGCTTCACAGCCAGCCAAGCTTTCAAAGAAAGCTTCGGTCCAAAACACTAGACATGGCCAATGGCCAGCCAAGCCTTAGCAGATCACTGCTCCAACGGCAAGATTGATAGAAATCAACAAGCTCTTGTGATGATAAGTTGAAACCTCGGTCCAATAGAATTAGACATGGCTTCACAGCCAGCCAGACTTCAACAGATCATCATGAAACACTAGAATTCATTCTTAAGAACTCTGAAAAAAATACCTAATCTAAGCAACAAGATGAACCGTCAGTTGTCCAAACTCAACAATCCCCGGCAACGGCGCCAAAAACTTGGTATGCGAAATTGTGATCACTACAGCTCAAATAATCCATAAACGTGGTGTTCAACACCATGGCATAAACACAACTTCGCACAACTAACCAGCAAGTGTACTGGGTCGTCCAAGTAATAAACCTTACGCGAGTAAGGGTCGATCCCACAGAGATTGTTGGTATGAAGCAAGCTATAGTCACCTTGTAAATCTTAGTCAGGCAAACTCAAATGGTAATGGGTGATATATGAATAAAACATAAAGATAAAGATAGAGATACTTATGTAATTCATTGGTGGGAATTTCAGATAAGCGCATGAAGATGCTGTGTCCCTTTCGTCTCTCTGCTTTCCTACTGTCTTCATCCAATCCTTCTTACTCCTTTCCATGGCAAGCTTATGCAAGGGTTTCACCGTTGTCAGTGGCTACCTCCCATCCTCTCAGTGGAAATGTTCAACGCACCCTGTCATGGCACGGCTATCCATCTGTCGGTTCTCAATCAGGCCGGAATAGAATCCAGTGATTCTTTTGCGTCTGTCACTAACGCCCCGCCTTCAGGAGTTTGAAGCACGTCACAGTCATTCAATCATTGAATCCTACTCAGAATACCACAGACAAGGTTAGACCTTCCGGATTCTCTTGAACGCTGCCATCAGTTCTAGCCTATACCACGAAGACTCTGATCTCACGGAATGGCTGGCTCGGTTGTCAGGCGAGCGCTCGGTTGTCAGGCGATCAACCATGCATCGTGTATCAGGAATCCAAGAGATATTCACCCAATCTAAGGTAGAACGGAGGTGGTTGTCAGTCACACGTTCATAGGTGAGAATGATGATGAGTGTCACGGATCATCACATTCATCAAGTTGAAGAACAAGTGATATCTTAGAACAAGAACAAGCGGAATTGAATAGAAGAACAATAGTAATTGCATTAATACTCGAGGTACAGCAGAGCTCCACACCTTAATCTATGGTGTGTAGAAACTCCACCGTTGAAAATACATAAGAACAAGGTATAGGCATGGCCGTGAGGCCAGCCTCCCAATGATCTAAGATAGCATAAGAACAAAGATAGCTACCCCGATATATAAATACAATAGTAAAAGGTCCTACTTATAGAGAACTAGTAGCCTAAGGTTTACAGAGATGAGTAAATGACATAAAAATCCACTTCCGGGCCCACTTGGTGTGTGCTTGGGCTGAGCAATGAAGCATTTTCGTGTAGAGACTCTTCTTGGAGTTAAACGCCAGCTTTGGTGCCAGTTTGGGCGTTTAACTCCCATTCTTGTGCCAGTTCCGGCGTTTAACGCTGGGAATTCTGAGGGTGACTTTGAACGCCGGTTTGGGACATCAAATCTTGGGCAAAGTATGGACTATCATATATTGGTGGAAAGCCCAGGATGTCTACTTTCCAACGCCGTTGAGAGCGCGCCAATTGGGCTTCTGTAGCTCCAGAAAATCCGCTTCGAGTGCAGGGAGGTCAGAATCCAACAGCATCTGCAGTCCTTTTTAGTCTCTGAATCAGATTTTTGCTCAGGTCCCTCAATTTCAGCCAGAAAATACCTGAAATCACAGAAAAACACACAAACTCATAGTAAAGTCCAGAAAAGTGAATTTTAACTAAAAACTAATAAAAATATACCAAAAACTAACTAGATCATACTAAAAACATACTAAAAACAATGCCAAAAAGCGTACAAATTATCCGCTCATCACGACGCGAGGTAAGACTTAGGCTAATTAGGGTGTTACAAGTAGCGCGCTTTGGAAACATGAAACGGTTGAGTAACGCGCGTGTATGTACTCTCGAGTGTGGAGAGTGTAATGCGCGTATGTTTTATTGGGCTTGAGCCAACTTGTAGGACTTATAAGCCAAAAGGACTTGCATGTGTAGCATACCTGATAACAAAAATAGTGAGTTCAATACTTTGGTTAATAAGGATCGATTTAAATTGGCTTTTAAAAAATACTTATTTTTTATAAAAAATATTTTTTAATAAAAAAATATTTCATATTTATTTAGATAAAATTTTTAAAAATATTTTCAAATATTAAACCTTTTTAGTTTTATTAAAACAAAGAAAACAAAAATCTTTTCGGTCAGTGTTTTGTTTATATTTTCTTTCTTTTATCCTTGCTTTCTTGAACTCATAAATACTGCTAATTACATTTTTTGTGCTGAGAAACGGAATCAATATGTGAAAAACATGTACAACATTCATCATTCCACAAAATAAAAAACAAAAAAATTTGAAAACATAGATGTAAAAACTCTAAAATTGAAGTATAGTTCATAATAATTGACTATAAATAATAAAAAAATAAAGCTTTATAATTTAATCTAAAAAGGAGAAGAAATACTACTAGTGGAGCCCAGTTTTGAAAAGTATTTTTGCCATAAATTAAAATGATGACGAGTGTAAAAGACTTTGAGGGAAATTATGAATATAAATATATAGGGAAATTAGGATTTGGAAGAAAAATTAGGAATAAGTGTATAAATTATAATTATTAATTATAGAAAAGGATAATTTTCTTTTTCTTCTATAACTATTAATTATAGTAAAACACCTTTTTTGTTTTTATTGTTTTCAAAAATAAAATATTATTGGTTTTTAGAAATTAAAAATAAATATTTTATTTTTTAATAAAAGTAATTTTTTAAAAGATGTATTTAAACATAATTAAAATTGAATAAAACTATATCTTTTTAAAAATATTTTTTGTAAAAAAAATTAATCCAAAAATACATTGAATATATTTTTTCATAAATTAATTTATAAATAGATTAAAGAATAGTGTAATTTAAATATACATTTGTCAAAAAGAAAAGAAAAAAAAATTAAAGCCTTTTGCAAAATGCAACCTGCATTTCAGTAGGGAGTGGAAACATGTGTCGAAACGTATCTCTTACGTGTAGACAAGTTCTGCTCCGTTAACCACTTTTTCCTTGGACTAAATAAAACGCAGTGTTTTACAGGAAACGCAGAGCAAATTACAAGTCATCTTTGATAAGAGATATATTACACATTTGAAACGTATACAAGTTCTTTTATATGGTTGAAGCTCAACCTGCATTTTGTTAAAATTGGTGAAGAAGTGTTCTTTAGTTCTTCAGTGAGGAGAAGAAATAAATAAACGAGAATTGTGTTTGAGAAGAGAAATTCAGGGTTATGAGAAATTTTTTTTACAGTGTAAATTTAATTATATTAAAATTATTCGTGATTTTACATTAGCTATAGATATATTATTAAACATTTGAATAATTTTCAATGTATAAGTATTTTTCAATCTTAGTTATAGATAATTTTATTTATTGTTGTTATTATAGTTATTGATAGAATTTTGCTATATAATGTTCCTGTTAGTTATTATTAGATTATTTTAAATATTTTTGTGATTATTATTTAATTATGAATATTATTATTATTATACGGTTGTCATTATTATTATTATTATTATTATTATTATTATTATTATTATTATTATTATTATTATTTTGTTGTTGTTGTTGTTGTTGTTGTTGTTGTTGTTGTTGTTGTTGTATTAATATATTATATTTTTTTTTAGTATAGCCTACCAGGAGTTTATTGTCCAGAAAACTTGATCCGTAAAAAATGTATAACGAGATCATAGCAGTCGTCCTAGCATCAACCGAGTTCCATCATATTTTGCGATTAGGTGAAGTGAAATGACATTATGCACTGTTGAGTGCTTTAGTAGAGCAATGGAGATCGAAAACTCATACATTCCACCTTTTTGTTGGCAAAATGAGTGTCACCTTAGAAGACGTAACACATATTTTTGGCTTACCAATTAATGGGATCCCGTGATAGGCAGAACGAAAAGTAGTCTCTCGTTCTTGGTGGAGAACTATATAGAAATTTTTGGTAGGCAACCCGATCCGCACGATCATACGTTAGGTAAGGTAAACCTAATATGGGCTTAGCAACGTAGAAACACTAAACCATAGATATCCAAGAGTCTATTGAGCGGTATGTCTAGACTTACATTTTTTTTCTTGCTTGGAACTATTGTGTTTCCAGACAAATCGACCAATTCTGCTAACTCGAAGGTCTACGACGCAATTTAGGCAACAATTAGATCACATGGGTGTGAACAACGTATGTGCTAACAATTTCTGTTAAAAAAATTTTATGTTTAATAATTTAACTGATTGTCATTGTATTTATTGTTGTGTAGTTTATATGGCGGCCATATATGGGAGTTAATGTTCCTCAGGACCTATCCTTACAACTGTGGGTGTGCTTCACAAAGTGTTCGTTAGTGTCAATTTGGACTTAACTTCCATTAGAGAAAGAATTCCAAATTAGGAAAGCTCACTCCAGCCGGTTGATCGGAGCACAGTTCCATGACTGGAGGGAAAGGAATAGAGTTTAGGTCGATATGTGGAATAATCAATGTTATGCTACGCTACAAATAGGAGACGAAATTGTCGACTTTCACCCTCTTTCGGTGTACTATGATTGGTACACACAATAGTATGATAATCATCTAAGGCTGTTAGAGAGAGTTTCGCATGCAGACCACGAGCGAATCAACCACAGCCGCCTCCGCCACCACCTGGACCGCACTAGTTTTCCTGTTATGAGCAACAACATCAATTTTGCCATTATGAGAAACAATATCAGTTTCTAGTTTATGAGTAGCAACATCATGATACGTTTTTAAAGTCCCCTAATTTATTATCACATCAGTTTTTGGATTATGAAAAACAACCACAGTTTCTAGAGTATGAGCAACAACCATAGTTTTCGGAGCATGAGCAATAACATTAGTTTTCAGCTTTTTGGGCAACAACATTAGTTTTTAATTTATCAGCAACATCGAATTCCTTTTTATCCACCACAACCACCACTTCAACAAGCAGAACTAGAACCAGAGCCGAAACTAGAACTGGAGACACAACCATAACTGCAACTAGAACCATACACACTACAATAAGTAATTCCAACAAAAGAATTTTTCAGTCTGTTGAACTAATTTGGTGACACCAACTTGTCTCAGGTACTAAGGAAGACCGAGACACTGTTTCATTTTTCTTAAGAAAGATCTGTTGCTTTTAAACCATCTGTTGGTCATAGATTTATCTCACCTTGTGCTAGTGACTTTAATATGGACCATCGAAATAGAGCCAACATTCACAAAGGGTTAAGCCACCGTGTACTTTTAAAACACCGCATATGATATTGTCTGATTTGAACAAGTGTGCAGAGGAAGAAGAGGGGTTCAGAGAAGGTGATATCCAGCATGATTACGGCCATGGTGGAGCGAGTTTTACGGATATGAGTGCTTTTGGGATTTATGAGGGTACTGGAGATAATGGTCAAGATTTGAGTACTTAGGAGATTTGTGGGAATGGTGGAGCGAATGGCCAGGATGTGGGTGCTTCTAAGTGGCATTCATATTTTCTACAAACAGAGATTGTTCCACCGAAAAAATATACTCTATCTTATTTCGCCAAGAAAGGGAAGTAGTTTCTCAAGGACAAGCTCAGAAAGAAATATATTGTTTGTATTCTTTTTAGTTTCTTTTATGTCTTGTATTTTTTTAGTTTTTTGTACGTTTATTTTTATGTCGTATATTTTCTTCTTATATTTTGTAAGACTCATGTTTGACTACTTTTCTGCTAAATATTTTTAGCACAAAGAAAAATGCATTCATAAAAGAATTCACATTCATAAATACATAAAAAATTTACATAAAAGGTGAAAACATACACTATTGACCCTATTGACCTCCACCAGAACTCGGACCAGCGCGCTGAGGACATCGACTACGGCTATGACCATCTCTTCCATAGAGAGTACACCGGCGAGGAGAGCGCATATCCCGCGAATCCATCTCATTCAAGTTGCAGGTTGACTTTGGTCGTCCTTTAGTAGGCATGGCGAAACTCCCCGGCGGGGCGGGTACCGCAAGAATTTACCCGTCGGGGAGCAGGTATGGGGGGTTTTTTCTACCCGCGGGGACGGGGGGACGGGGCCCCGTATAATAAATGGGGCGGGGACGGAGGTAGAGGTCCTTGCCCCGTGGGGACCCGTTAAATCCCCATTTGTGTAAAAAGACAAAAATACCCTTGATATATATATAATATGTAAACCATCAGCTATTTGAACATAACCTAACCTAGCCATCACATTCCTTGCTTCAGAGAGACAGAGAACTGAACTCTCCACTCCTCCTCAAACCCTCAGTGACTCAGCCCCTCCTGGCTCCTTCCCGCTGACCGCCGACCGTCGCCCGCCGCCTTCCAACATCTGGTCCCTCAGCGCCGCCTCTCACCCCAGACCCCTTGAGTGGCTCGGTTCGCTCACTGAAGGTGTCGAGGCAATCAAGCTCACCACTGTGGGTCTTCCTCTTCGCATCGCTAGTCTTTGCTGGTCTTCCTTCCCCTTTTTTTCGTCAGGTTCAGGTATGTTAGCCCTAGTCTTCGTTGTTCTTCCATCCTCTTTTCTGAAATTAGATTTCTGAATTAGGGTAAGGAATTTCTGTGTTTTGAATTGCTGTGTTTTGAATTTTTGGATTTTTGAAATTTGAATTTGTGAATTTCTGATTAGGTTAACTAATTTGTTAATTTCTGATTAGGTTAATGAATTTTCGACTATGAATTTCTGGTTGTGTAATTTATATTTCAAGATCTGAGCAGATTAAACCCAACAGTGTTTATGAAACAAATTTTCCAATTCCCATATTATAATCTTCAATTTGTTTCTATGCTTCCCTGCTTATACACTCTCTGCTTAAAGATTTGTGTCATATAATTCAAGGGGGACATAACAAACCTCTAGCAGATACATATGCCCAAATGCCATATGAAAATGGAAAGGAAATGATAGTGAAATAAGTTTTTTGGTGCCGATCTCTTTTGGAGTATCCATGAGAATTATTGTCCCCATATTGAGTATTGACAATTTCGTAAGCAGTAAGAAAAAATGTTGGCTAAGCATATTTGTTTTAGGATAGTTATTGTATGGATATGGCAATCAATTTTGGTCAATGAGATCTAGCAAGTGATCAATTTTTTTAGGATGCAACCCAAGTTTTTTATATCAACGAGATGAACAAGAAATTGAAAAATGCTCAAGAATTTTGGTTCTCTATGTTTGGATTCAATATTTACCAATGGCAACTTAGTTAGGTCAACATAAAACTGCAGAAGTACATTTGCGTTTTGCATATCAGATGGAAAACAATTTTTTTTCTTTCCATCAATGCAAATTTGATAAAAATTATTTGTAAAATGTTGATTTTTTTGGGGTAATAAAAATGTTGATTTGTTACTTTGACATGATAATAGTGTAAGATGTTTTGTTGTTTATATTAATCTCGAATGGTGTTCCTTTATGTTAGTTGGTATTTGTGTAACAAGATTTTTATAACATTCACTTTAAAAGTACTCTACATGAGTATATGACCGACCCATCTCCTCGGTGTTTCTTATTCGAAATTGAAATGTCAGTAACTTTTTTTTTCTGGTGATGGCTTGAATGTCATATTAATTATTGCACCTTTTCCCTTTAGTCTGTTCCTAACTTTCCATTAACCTTCTAATTTGTCTATTAGTTTGTGGCTTTGTGGTCCATAATATAGAAATTTATTATTTTACTTGTCAGTTTAATACAACAAAAAGTTTATATAGGTTGCACATTAATTATTCTATTAAAGTTTAATATCAATTATTGCACATTAATTATCCTATTAACAAGTGTCTTAAAACTAAGTTAAATGTATTATGAAAATATCTGAGTTGGATTTATGTGATTTTAATTCATGATTTATTTCATGATTTATAGAATGTCTTCTTCGGATGCACTGAGTAATACTCTTGAGAAGAGTACTCCATCGGAGGAACCTATAGGCACTAATATTCAAACTACACAAGAGGCTCCTCAATCTTAACCTCAAGAACCCCCAACGGATACCGTAACTACTAATGAAGGAACGACAAACTCTACAAGTGGTGTTCGAAAGAGGAAGTTGACCTACGAAGTGATTCCAAGATTGTGGAAATCAAGGAAAAATTAAAGGTTGAATGCAATTATTGCAAATCGAAGCTACTTGGTGACCCAAAACAAGGCACTTCGCACTTGCGTGATCACTTCAAAAGCTGCAAGCTCCGCACCACTAGAGATATAAGATAGTGTATGATGAAGACAACTCCAACAACTAGTGGGAAAACAGTTGTGGTTGGTGCATATACATTCGACCAAGAAAATGCAAGGAAAGAGTTATCAGTTATGGTTTGTCCCCACGAGTATCCACTATCTATTGTGGACCACATTGGGTTTCGACGATTTTGCAATGCTTTGCAACCTCTCTTCAAGGTGATTACTTGTAACACTTTAAAGAGTGACATCTTGAAGCTCTACAATGATGAGAGATCGAAGACAATGAATGTCCTTGAGCGTAATAAAATCCGAATTGTAATTACGACTGATATGTGGACAACAAGCAGCCAAAATAAAGGTTATATGGCAATCACATCTCATTACATTGATGATTCTTGGAAATTGCAAAGCCGTCTTGTGAGGTAATAATATTATTAATATAGGTACTTCTGAATATTTATATAATTGAAAAGCTGTCTTGTTTATATAATTACGATATGTTCTTGTGTACAATTGCAAAGCTGTCTTGTTTATAATTGTACTAAATTATCATTACAGGTTTATATATGTGCCGGCTCCCCACACTACTGAGGTACTTTCAGAGGTTCTTGTGGAATGTTTGATGGATTATAATCTTGATAGGAAAGTATCCACTTTGACTGTTGATAATTGCAGTACTAATGACGTTATGATTGAGAATATTTTGACTAAAATGTCACATAGAAACTTCATCTTGGGTGGTAAATTATTTCACATGCGATGTTGTGCGCATATATTAAATTTGATTGTCAAGGATGGGTTACAACGTATTTCACATGCTATTGAAAGGGTGAGGGATAGTGTTCATTATTGGACTGCAACACCTAAAAGAGAAGAAAAATTTAAGGAAACATGTGTGCAACTTAAAATACCCTACACAAAAAATCTTTGTCTTGATTGTAAAATTAGGTGGAATTCAACATTTTTTATGCTTGAAGTTGCAATTGTGTACAGAGATGTATTTGAAAGATTGTCATTGCGTGAGAGTCAATATAAATCTTTGCCTAGTGAGAAAGATTGGGATATGGCGGATGAGATTTTTCAAACATTGAGGGTATTTTTTTATGTGACTGAATTATTTTCTAGAACAACTTATCCTACATCAAATCTTTATTTTCCTAAGGTTTGTGTGATTAAGTTGGCTTTGATGGAGTGAAAAAATTGTGAAAATGAGATAATTGAAATGATGGCTACTAGTATGATAACTAAGTTTGAAAAATATTGGGGTGTGATTAATAGAGTTATGTCTATTGGGACTCTTTTGGATCCTAGGTACAAGATGTATTTATTGAATTTCTTTTTTCATAAAATATATGATGAGACGGAGGCATGTGTTATAATTGGTCAAGTGAAAAGGGTAGTGTAAGATTTAGTTTTAGAATATGCAACAAAGGGAAGAGAGAGAGACCAAGCTGCTCAATTAGATATGCCGCCACCACCATCAATTCCTTTAAGTTCAAAGGGGAGGAAGTTCAGTCATGAAGATTGGCAAGCTGATTTTGCTGCACATGTAAGTGAGGAATCTGTATTTATTGATACAAAGAGTGAGTTGGATTATTATCTTGAAGAGAGACCGGTACCACAAACTGAACATAATTTTGATATCTTAAATTGGTGAAAGTCAAATGGAGCGAAGTTTCCTACTTTGCAAGCTATTGCTAGGGATTTTTTGGCGATTCCTATCTCTACCGTTGCCTCTGAATCTTCATTTAGTACGGGTGGTCGATTTGTTATGCCACATCATAGTAGGTTGCATCCGAACACATTAGAGGCTCTAATGTGTAATCAAGATTGGCTTTGGAATGAACTTGGCACCACAACGAACATAGGATTTGAGTGCTACACAATTTATAACATTGAAGGAGATGTTGACGTAAGTAAACTATTAAATTACATATAACACACTATGTTTTTATATTATTGACTTATTGAGTTATTATATGATTTTAACTTTAAATTGTTTTCTTGTTGCTGTAGGATTCAAGTAAGTCGGATTCTACCATCACTACCATTACAGGATGAAAGGAAGATTGAGATGGTGGAATTATATTTTTATGATGTGATGTCATGAACTTTATTTGGTTGTTTATGAATATAGTTGGTTATTTATGTAATATTTGGTTGTTTATGGATGTGTTTGAATTATTACGTTTGTTATTATTGCTATTTAAGTCATTAAAGACTATGGATATTATGTTTGTAATGACAATTGAGGATTATTTTTTATTTTCTCTAATTTTTTCAATTTTTATTAATTTTTACAAAAATCCGCAAATATCCGCGGAGACCCAGGTCCCCGGCAGATATGGGGTCTCCGTTACCCGTCATGGGGACGGGGCGGGGACGGGGACAGATATTGGGGGCGGAGGGCGGGGGGCGGGGGGCATGTCCCCGGCCCCTTGGAGATCCGTTGCCATCCCTGTCCTTTAGTCGCACACCTAAATGTCCAATTGGTGATGTCATTTGGACCATCATATCTAGGTCATGTATCTGGTTCGCCCATCGGTATAAACTCGCCTTTATAGATCTTCCAAATTTATGACATCTTGTACACGTCATGTACATATACTTGTCAGCCAAGACGCTGGTTGGCACAACATGTAAGAATAGTGTGTATCGATTAGTGTGTATTGAACAGTCAAGACGCTGGAAGTCACTCGATCTGGTATTGACCAGAATCGCAAAGTTGTTGTGCAAGATTAACAGTGTGTATCGAACCGTCACACATTTCACGAACCTCAAACACCTCATTACGTCTGTCAAACTGGTTGACAACTATGTTTTCTACACGTCAAAAACCTTCTTCAACTCATCGAGTGGCAAACTCCGAATATGTAAATCCATTGCGAACGCACTCATGAGCCTCAGCACTCTTGCGAGTGAACAATTCGTTTAGCCAGCATAAAGTAGATCTGACTATGACCGTCACAAGAAGGTTGCACGCACCTTTAAGGGCCAAATTTATGCACTCTATCAGATTCATGATCATGTGACCCCAATGATGACCCT
The DNA here is from genome assembly GCF_003086295.3 of Arachis hypogaea. NCBI lineage: Eukaryota > Viridiplantae > Streptophyta > Magnoliopsida > Fabales > Fabaceae > Arachis > Arachis hypogaea. The sequence continues at coordinate 1,742,524 of NC_092043.1, read as the reverse complement.
CATCAAATGATAATACCCATTTCTCAACACCGATCTCATTGCACCATTGAGTATATGTCTCACCCCGCTGCTTAAGTCTTTGGTAATTTTTGTTGTACTATTGCTTCATCCTAGAATAACCTGCAAAACAAGCCATATTATCATAAGTAGGCTGCACAAATTATTAAGAATAGAACCTGAAACAAAAACTTCAAATACCTATGTTCACCATGAGCTTATGCAAGTATGGAGCCTTGAATCTCCTTAAGAAGTTGGAACCAATGTGCCTAATAAAGAACATGTGTCATGCTCTTGGCGGTGCTCATGCACCGTTTTTATGAGCTACTACTGCCTCGATGGAATTATGGCCGCCAGAAATAATACCCACACCATCTCAAGTAACAATAGATTTTCACAAATTATTAAGAAAAGAGTCCGACGCATTTGCCATCTCACCCTCCACGATGGCAAAAGCAAATGGCACAATGCTTTGGTTCCCATCTCGTGCAACTACAACCAAAAGTGCACCTTTATATTTTTCGTAAAGGTGTGTACTATCAACTTCCACCAATAGTTTGTAGTGTCTAAATATTGTAATACACAGATAGAAAGTCCAGAATACTCGTTGGAGAACTTTCACACCATTTACCTCCTCCCTCTCAGATAAACAGGCTGCGTTTTTTTTTTAATGCATGACCTTGGCATCTTGGTACATATTGCTTTGCACCAAATTGGCAGAGTCTGGTAAGAATCTTTCCAATCATCAAAAATTTTTACAACGGACTTTTGCTTTGCTAACCAAGTTTTGTGGTAACTTATAATGTAGTTGAACATTGATTGAACTTCTGTAATAATAGATTTTACTTTTAGTGACGGGTCTGCTTCAACCAACGACCTGATAGTTTTTGCAATCATGTCTGAGTTTAATTAGCATGATATTGTAAAATCGTCCCCATGGTACACATGTGCTTGCCTTTGTATCTTCTGAGCTCCCAATAATCTTTCTTTCAAATCAAGTTAGCTCGGATAAGCCAATCACATCCTCTGTCGTACCCCTTGCATTTTGCGTAGAATATATGTGGCTCTGACTCATACACAGTGTAATCGACTCCTCTAGAAATAGTGTAGCTTTTGATTGCAGAGATCATTGATTCTCTAGAACCAAATTATATTCCGATACTAAACTCGCAGTCTTCTGCCATAACATTGCCTTCACCTGTCAAATACGAACTATCATTAGTCATTCAAGATTAAATAAAAAATGGTAATAGTAACTTTAATGAATAATAAACATAACATACCCATGTTTGCATACTCAGAAAATTTCAGAGTATGCATGACTGCGAGATCTAGAACTCGCATAAAAGATAGAACAACGAAGGGATGCTGGTTGACAATTGTATCTATTTCATTTTGTACCGCCAGATTGTCTATCTCGTTCCCGTCGTCGTTTTCGTCATCAACTTCGTGGTTGGCTTTGAATTCCTATTTACTGTCGTGGTTATCTTCTTCCCAAGCTATGTCCTAATTTCATCCATATTCAACTCCTCGTCAACTGTGTCTAGGCTCATATGTTGTTCAGATTCAACGTACAACTCTATTTTAAACACGTGAAATCGAGTTTGTTGATAAATATACAACATATGTTGCATGCATGCGTCATCAATGATAGGCATGATTTGAAACTATATTAACCCACCAAATATTTGTACAGGATTTCTGTATTAAATGTTGATCACCCTTTTTAAAATGTGACTTTGTATGTTCTCACATAAACCATTTTGTAACTTCGCAAAACTCATGGTACATAGATTAGTAAAAGAAAATGGATATTCACACACAAAAGTCACTCTCTCGTATGTGTTTGATATGATCTCACTATTATGATACACTCACAAATTTGCAATACCTTTCATAGTCTCAACTCTCAACCTCTACTCACTCAATTTTTTTGACATTACTAATTATCACAAAAAAATCACAAGCAAAAAAGAAATGAATAACAATGATATTTATAGACAAACTCTTAGATTAAAATACTTTAATAATACAAAATGTAACCTACGATTTATATTTAAAAAAAAAACACAAATCATAACTTACATTTTGCATATTTTAAAATAGAAAAAAATTCGAAATAAATCTTAGAATTAAGAAAAACAAAAAAAATCAAATCACAACCTGCATTTTGTTCTAACGCCAGTGTAATTACTTCATACACATCTATTCTAACATGTAACTCCAAATTTCTTTCCATGTTGAAAGAAATCAACCATACTTTTCACTATCCAATATCCATAGTGTTTTTTTTTTATTATTATTTATTTAAGAAATTGATTGAAGAATATAAGTCATAAATTGAGCAGAGTACTTCACGTGTTGGTCGCGTTTCCCGCTGGCGCGAGAGGAAATAACCCCTCCGATTTTGAAGTTTGAAAAAGTAAAGGAGCTCGCAGCTCTTTTATTTTTCGTTCTAATGATCCAACATCCAAACAAAAATCCAATAAGCATAGCTATTCATTCATTCTCCTTCGCCATGAAAATTCTAATTACGAGTTAATGCGATGGATGAAACCTCTTCTATCTTGTTGCCTACTCAGAGATACGCAGCTGCTGCTCTGTTTGCTCTCGCACTTCACCACTCTCAGATCCATCAATCTCAAACTCCCGACACTCCTCACGCCGATGCCGACGGTGATGCTACTAGCCCCGCCTCCGCCAAGGCTTCTGTTTCCGACGATTCTGACCTTTGGATCCACGATAAGCGTGGTTTGCTCTTCCCAGTGTTTAGGTACGCAATTCAATTCAACTCATCTCATCAAAGTTAACGCATTAAGAATCTTTGAAATTTCAATGATAGGTTGATAAAATTAACAGGTTTCTCGGAGTGGATGACCAAGCGTGGTGTGGCCTAAAGGAAACTGCAGGTTCTTCTCCTCAAGTCAGGGATCACGTTGGAGCTGTAAGTCGCTCATTCATTATTTTCTCTTTCACAGTTTCACTATCCGTTGTTATCTCTTTGCCTGTAGAACGAATTCGATTTGTCGCTATGTAGAAAGAAAATGCCAAAATGGATATACAGGTAAACATTCATAAAGAGAGAGAAACCACAAATCATGTTATAGTGATAGGTAGGGCGAAGGCCTGTGTTGATTTTGTTTTATTTTTCTCAATCTGCATTTTCATTCGTTGTTCATATAATAATAATAATATTACTGAAAATGAAATGTTAAAAAGGATAGTTATATGACTTTGTTTCAGTTCTTGAAACTACTGTCCGAGGAAGGTGATGAAGCTTCTTCAGAAAGACTGGCTAAAGAAGCTGCATTGGCCAAGGTTCTTGATATCACAGTTGAAAGCAAGGAAACTGATGCTGATTCTTCAGGCGCAGAACGTGGAAGCCATGAGTTGAAAAATGGAAACCAAGGAGATTCAAGCAATGCTACGACAGAATCATCTGCTGTGGTTGCTCAGCCACGTCATGAAACAATCGAGAGCTCAGTTCTGGTGCCTCAGAAGAAAGAAGCTTCCCTTGCACTTGAAAATGATGTTTTTGAAGAACCTTTGGAGGAGGCAACCCTTATCAGTTACCAGAGGAAAGTGACAGTTCTTTATGCACTTCTTTCAGCTTGTGTAGCAGATATTGCTAAGGATGACAAGAACTGCTGTCGTGCAAGGCAGGGGTATGATGCTCGTCACCGTGTTGCTTTGCGGTTGCTTGCTTTATGGCTCGGTGTCAAGTCGAATGAAATGGTCTGTGTGCTTTGATACCTGTATGTCTATGGTTTGGTGGTTTTAACAAAGCGGTTGTTGGAGAGAACTCTATTGTCTAATCACAAACTTAATCATAATGTTTTGTAGGAAGCAATGGAGTCAATGGTTGTTTATTCAGTGATGAATTCAGCGATTAAAGGAGGAGACAAGGAGGAAGAAACTGTAGAAGCAGAAACCAACTGGGATAAATGGAAGCGTGGAGGTATTATTGGAGCAGCTGCTTTAACAGGAGGAACCTTAATGGCTATAACCGGTGGTATGTCTGCATCTCTATCTCATAAGTATCTTTATCTAACCCAAGAATGAGATAGTATCGGCTTCTTAAGTGTTGTGAATAATGTGATAGGCTTGGCTGCCCCAGCAATTGCCCATGGATTAACTGCTTTAGCTCCTACACTGGGCACTATTGTTCCTGCCATTGGAACTGGTGGTTTTGCTGCAGCAGCAACTGCTACAGGATCTGCTGCTGGATCAGTAGCCGTTGCTGCATCATTTGGAGGTGAGGAAGAAATACGGTCAAAATGCTCAAGTTTATATCCAATCTTTACTTAACTTCATAAAACATCTGCCTCTTATTGTGCTGTAGAGGCTTTGGCAGTTTTTTCACTGCAAGATAAATGCTAATTGATATGCTTTTAAGATTATTTTGTATCTCAGCTGCTGGAGCTGGCCTTACTGGTAGTAAGATGGCAACAAGAATTGGAAGTCTTGAGGAATTTGAGTTGAAAGAAATTGGAGACATTCATCAGGGTGTAAGTTCCAAAAGTCTTTATAATTTACATCACCCTTAACCAAGCAGGATATTCAACTTTATATCACTACAGGACTATGATTGTTAAAATTTTCAATTTCAGCGTCTAGCAGTAGGAATCTTCATTTCAGGGCTTGCGTTTCAGGAAAAAGATTTTGTAGAACCTTGGGAAGGTTACTGCAATAACATGGAGAGGTGAGGAAAAATTATTCCACAAGAACTAGATGTTTATAGACATGCAAAAGTATATGATGACCTTCTATATCCAATAACCTTAATCTAATTAACTATTAATTTTACTAAATGTTATTTCAGAGGAATTTAAAATTCCGTGTGCTTTAAGTTAAAAGTTTCATTTTCAAATATTTCAGTTGCTGTATTTAATATCTTGTCTGTGTAGGTATGTGCTTCAATATGAGTCACAAATTTTGATTGCACTAAGCACTGCCATCCAGGACTGGATCAGATCAAGTAGCTCTGTTGAACCCTGTTTTTTATTTTAATTTTTACTTAAAGAGTCAAATATATTTGATATATTCTAATTGAAAGTATTTACTGGTCAATATTGTAGAAATTATGCTCGAGTTGATGAAAGATGGTGCCATGCTGACAGTATTAAGTACCCTTGTGTCAGCATTAGCGTGGCCTGCAACTTTAGTTACTGCATTTGATTTTATAGACAGCAGATGGGCAATTGCAGTGGATAGGTTGGTTATGTTTCTTGGTTGTACCACTTCTGTCAATAGATAAAATATATTCATGCCTATAGAAATGCCGCGATGGCTGTTCAAAAACAGCACACACAGTTAGCCTAGAAATTTCTTACAAGGACAGAGGCTCAGTTGCTTGAATTTTCAGTTATAAGCTTCTAGCGGTACTCATGATCTTAACGATTCAATATTATGGTTTCATCATATCTGTATCTACTGATCTATTCTGGTCCATTCATTTTCTTTGATAAATTTGTCTTCGCCTGAGGAAATTGTCTCTTTTATTTAGGTTAAGAAAATCTCCTTAATATCTTGGTGTAATTACTTTCCGCTAGTGATCTGATCTTGTGAATTGTGAATCAACTTTTGTTGATTCTTTAAAATTTTTACATCATATGTAGCCTGGTAATCCTCTTTGTTGGAACAGATCAGACAAGGCGGGTAAAGTGCTTGCTGATGTCTTGCTGAAAGGCTTGCAGGGAAACAGGTAACACCAGCTAATGTTACAGCAAAAAGATTGATTATGCTATTGCCTCGTTGTATAATCCGATATATTTTGTAGCTTTCTATTTATGGTCCAGGCCTGTGACACTAGTAGGTTTTTCATTGGGAGCCCGCGTTATTTTCAAGTGTCTCCAATGTCTGGCTGAGGCCGAAGGAGACAATGGTAGTCTGAATATCATCATCTCTTGATTTTCATATGTATTGAAAAATTAGATTATTTTTTAGTTTATGAAACCTTCATACTATGCTAACTTATACAGCCGGACTGGTGGAAAGGGTTGTTATCCTTGGAGCACCCATCTCGATTAAAGATGAAAATTGGGAGGCAGCTAGAAAGGTACCCAGCTATAACATCCCTACAAACTATTTTTAAATCTCCATCTATTCACTTTTTATTAAGTATTCAGTAATCCAACCCACATGCAGATGGTAGCTGGAAGGTTTGTGAACGCTTACTCTAAGAATGACTGGACACTAGGTGTAACTTTTCGTGCCAGGTACAGGTTCTCTACATGATTTACGCCAAGTCATGCTAATTAACATTCATTATGCTGCATACTATATATTGCAAAATGTTAGTTCCTACTTGTCCTTTTATATAGATTTGACTAGACCTATATTTGAAATAAATTTTGTGTGCATAGTTTGCTTTCTCAAGGACTAGCTGGAATCCAACCTGTTGATGTTCCAGGGATGGAGAATGTAAGATTTTTCAATCCTATTCCTATATTTAGTTGAACTGTTTTACATTGTATTGCTTAAAGTTGCCATCTTCTTTTGTTACTTTGCAGATTGATGTGACACAATTGATAGAAGGCCACGCTAGCTACCTGCAGGAGACACGGAATATACTTAAGTACCTTGAATTGGACAATTATAACTCTATTTTCAGAAATGAACCTGAAAGCCCCCAGGGGCAGAAGAGTACAGCGAGCTAGCTTGCATTTTCTTTCCTTTTTCTCTTCCACTCTTCTGCTGCTTTGTTAACAGACTAATATCAATATAATTTTCTCTCTTGGATACTCCCTATATACGGATAAACACTAAAGAGTGGTGTGGCTAGCAATGTTTGTTGGTGGATCGGAGCAGGTTGTGTTAGTACGATTAGAAGGAATAATAATGTTGTGTCATTAAGTGTGTGGAGATAGCTGATAAGATTGGAAGCTAAAAGATCCCGAACTTCCTATTGAAAGGGGGTTAGGAGACAATTGAAAAATGGTCATAATGTATTATTCTTTTTGAAGTTGTCTTACCATAGTTACCTTCATTTCTCTGTTTTATAGCATTTGTCGTCTATTTGCCAGCCTTAATTTGATCATGATGAGATTATTACGATTTGTATTCACAAATCCCCTATGTTAATTCTGGATCGGCATATTATATCAATTAGCTGACCTATAGGAATACAATACAACTAAAGGTGCTAATTAGAGAGATATACTTAAGATTTTTATTTAGTTAGTTTATTTGTTGTGGTTCTTTAGCTTGATACTGGGTTTCACGTGGATGGTGGTGGGAAGCATGTGCGTTGCAAGTGATTCGGATACCAATATGGTATGGATGGTATATGCAGCAACACATCTTCGATGTTCCCACAACCATCCCCACTAAGCCACATTAGGAGGACTAGGTCTTGTATTATACGTTGTTCTATAGATTCGTAGGCGTAAAGGTCAAGCAATAGTAACTTACGACGCTGGGTTGGACATAAATACGAAGGAGATGCTAGTCAATTATCAAATACCAACCAGCACATTGGTGATGCATGATAGCGTTAAGTGAATTGCCTGGAGTGTTAAGTATGTTATTTAATTTGTTTTAAATATGTTAAATATGTAAGTACAGGTAGTTGATTCAAGAGGTTAATCATTCACTAATTTAATTTCGCCACTATCGTATATACAGTTATTGTAATCTTATTGACCAAATCAACATGGTGAAATGTGAATGATTAGACGACTAATGAGTATCAGTGTGTATCACAGCTTACTAAAGTCTTCTGAAATATCCAATAAATAACTTAAACGAATTTAACAATATTAAGTTATTAACACATTATTTTTAGTTTCGCATTCCCATATTCATATCATCATACTACTCTTCCTTTTGAAAAAATTCTTTGTCGAATCACATGTTTTTTGAATTGAGTCGAACATTGTTTGCATCTATTTAAAGGAAAAGTATACGTTATCAAGAGAGAGTCTGCCAACTATTACCAATACGTAATAAATTAGGATTAAACCATGATTAACTTAGATGTGGCTTTATTTAGTAGATGGGCTTCATGTCCAACCCAATTCAAGTTGGCAGATTTTGACAGATAAAAAATTGGTAACATAGCACTACTGCTATTTAAAGGGTGTTTCATTTTCAAATTTTTTAATATGACATTTCCATACTCTTATATCAAGAACCTGTGTCTGTGACACAATAATAAATATTGCAGCGGTCCAAAAATCTTCTAGAATGTCCAATAAACAACCTATAACAATTTAACAATAATAATTTGTTGGCTTAATATTCAAAAGCTGTTTGAATTCATAATTCTTAACGTGAATATTGTATTGTGAAAAAAAAAAAGGAATATTTTATACCACAAAAGAAAATTAAGGAATATATATGTAGTTATAGTAAATGTTTCTCAAACAGTCAAACTCATGAGAAAATTAATTAAGGAGAGACCTTGAGAGAAGACAAAATTCCAGGCATTGAAGCCTAGTGTCCCACTATGGCATAACTAACATTAGGCATAAGATAGAAAGAGCACTTTTGGTCGAGAACTTCTGTGCTGTGTTCCAACTTCCTGTTGAATAAGACTTAAAACTAACCATTTGGTCCTCACAGTGATTACCTTCGCGGTGAGTATCTGTGACGACTGAACTCATGCTTTTATATAAAGTATAGAGTCATGCTTGAATATAGCTAGATTGTGGCAAAAGTTTCATAAATCATAATGCTTGATACAAAGAGTAATCTGGTCCTGCGTCTTGTGTTTGGTAGTCTACCTTTCTTCTTTTAATTTATAATAAATTACAGTGCTTTTAGTAATTCAATGTACACTATGCATGCTGCCAAAAGCATTTTTTTTAATTTAAAATGTAGATGGCTTAGTTTTATTTGATCCGATCAATCAAATTTTTTATAATAAAATTAAAATATCAATAATTTAAGCAGAAAAAAGTATGATTTAGAGTCCACCTTGTAAGATATATAAAAAAAAATTATTAGTTTGAATGAATTCACTAAAAAATGAGGTAATAGACAAAGCCAAGACAGGTCCCTACAGGGTTTGTTGAGAGAGCTATGGGGACAACCGATGTTAGTGTCACACTGCTTACTTACTAACTTACTACTATACACTTAGCATTTATGTCATTATCAGTAAGTGGTGGGGACAAAGTGTGGATAAAGGCATGTTCCTTAATTTCGTGCTTATACTATATATTAATCTTAATTGTTATAGATCTGGTTAGGTAGGGACGCACATTGCAACAACATGCACCTTCCACACCTACGACTACTACTATATATACACGCACATGAGCTTGAAGGAGACGGCACCAATTATATGCAAAAACATTCTTGTTCTTATGGCGTTTACTTTGAGAAATTCTCCTCCGCTTCTCTGTCTGTTATTTGTATTTGTGGGTCTTAAAGGTGTCGAGCTAAAAAATGACACTGCTCCCAGGCAAAGCAATAATGCCACCTTCGTAACTAATAACTCTACTCAGGGAAAGCACAACACTAGCTCCGAGAACAAAGTTGTCAAAGGTAGTAGTTGGTATTATAGAGGAAGAGGGGAAGGCAGCGGTGGTGGAGGCGGTGGTGGTGGTGGTGGAGGAGGAGGAGGAGGAGGTGGAGGTGGAGGTGGTTGGGGTGAAGGCGGTGGTGGGAGCTATACATGGGGATGGGGTGGAGGAGGAGGAGGAGGAGGAGGAGGAGGAGGAGGAGGGGGTGGGAGTGGATGGGGATGGGGAGGAGGAGGAGGTGGTGGTGGATGGTGGAAATGGGGTTGTGGAGGGGAACGAACAAGGCATGGTAGCAATAAGCCGAAGAGGAAGGGCATATCTGAAAATAAGAAAGATTATAGGATTGGAGAGTATGCAGAATGCATGGCAAGAACACGATGCCAGGGGATGAGATTGGAGTGCCCTCTTCATTGCGGAGGACCTTGTCTTTATGACTGTCACCATATGTGCAAACCTCACTGTTACCGACCCTAAAATCATCGTCGTCCCTTCTACTTTCTTTTAGTTATTCATTTTCCTTCCTTTTCTGTTAATTTCATGCATGCAACTTTTATATCATCGAATCAATATAATAATCATTCTTCTATATTGAGTTTGTTTAGGTAACTAGTAGAAAGCCTTGTGTTATTTTCAGCATCCTTATTAGATTGTACTACTAATCATTACTAAAATCATTAAAAATCTTTTATACTGCTTGATTCTTTTCCTTCCATTTCATTTCTTCAAAATAGTTGATGATTGAATCTTAGATATACTAGCTATTCCGGGGCTTACCTAGAACCGGACGGTGGTTGGACTTGTTTGAGGCCCAAGCGCTGGAGGAGTGTGGTCTCCGACTTGGAGCCGCCTCCGGGTTGTGTGTTCCAAGAGATGGGGGGTGGTACCTGCAAAGACACTCCGATGCCTAAGTCAGCATGGGGTTAAGCAGGTTTAGAATGTATTGGAACTAGAGATTTCTGAGGGGTATCAGGGACTTATAGTGGTGATCCTATAACCACCGTTGGAGTAGTGCCACCTTTTTAGGTGGATAACCGTCCCTTTTATCTAGGGATTGTTGGGATATGGCTTCTAGAAGTGGTTAGAGAGATTTTAGGGACAGTTACTTATTTGAATAAGTGTTATCTGCCAGCTATTTCTTGAGCCCGACTTCTTTGGAAAGAAGTCTGTGTTGAGTCCGACCTCTTTTGAAGAGGTCGGTGAATAACGAAGGCCAATCTTTGGATTGGGCCTTTTGGTGTATTTGGACCTGGGCCATACCGTTGGGTCAGGGTAGGAACAGTGCCCCTACTCGAGTCCAATCTCTTTTGCTTATGAGTTGGATTCGAGTATTGAACTTGGTCTGTAGCTGACGTGACTTTTAAAACTGACGTGATTTTAAATTTTTTAACCGCCAAGTCTAATCAAACGTCGCGTCTGTTGGGGTTTTCGCATTTACACGTGGGAGCAGTTACATTGGTAACAACGCGTTTCTTTAATGATCACGTCAATTTACCCTTATGCCCCTGGCGTGCTATAAATACTTTTCCCTCTTTAAACGACTTGTTTTTGGCCAAGTCTTTTTTCTAAGACTGATTGGTACAACTCGTTCTTTCTGAGTTATTTAAGGCTTGTAGGCTTTGTATGACTGGTTTTAGCACATCGTGCTTAACCAGAAAACATTTCTTATCCTAATTTTGTATAACTCGTTCAGTTCGAGCTGTTTTGAGGATGCATGACTTGTTTTAATACAAATCACCTTTCTGAAACTTATTCTGATTTCTTACGACTTGTTTTGATACAAATCGTTTATTTCAAAACTCGTAATTATTTTTTTAGTATAACCTCATCTAGCTCGTTCGATGCGAGTAGTTTTAAGGTCTTACGATTTGTTTCATTTCAAATCGTTTAATTAAAACGTGGCTATTTCTTGATCTAATTTCATACAACTCATTTAAATTCGAGCTGTTTTTTAAGACTTCACAACTTGTTTCAAGTACAAATTGTTTATTTTGAGTCCTTTTAAACTATCAGATCATCTTTATAACCATCGGACTTCGTTGCTTTATCCATTATGCCCCTGCTCGAGGTCGAGCTTTATGAAGTCGGACTCGAGCAATCAAGCAGAAAGGATTTTCGAATGAAGCCTTTTTTTGTTGAACTCATTCATTCTGAGTTTTCTAGATGACTTGTTTTTTATACAAGTCACTTTTTTGAAGCACAACTCGTTATATATCAAGTTGTTTTGCGCAATTTAAATTACTTAGATCATATGGTTATTTTTTACTCGATTTTGTTCAACTCATGGGCTTGAGTTGTTTTAAATCATCAAGCCGTATTATAACCATTGGACACCAATTTATACCTCGTCGCTTTATCCGAGCGACCATTGAAAAGGCCAACTCGTGATTTTTGCGCTTTGTCGAGCATAAATTGGCGCCTTAGGTGAAGGGATTATATGCTTATTCCCTCCCCTTTCTAGTTTTTACAAGGTTGTCGTCCTTGTGTATGATACAACTTGTTTTATCCAAGTTGTTTTGGAAGATAGTTTTTACGTTTCGATTTTGTTCAAAAATGTTTACAATCCTTCCTTTTTAACTCGTTTCTATACGAGTCGTTTGAAGTGATTCATTTTGATACAAATCACTTTTAAAGATTTGCTTTTAGATAGACACGACTTGTGCTTGACACAATTTCGTTGAAAATATGGTTGACTGGCATAACTCGTTTAATCCAAGTTATCCTTATGTTGTTGTGAATGCTAGAACGAGTTTTCTTGGAACAACTTGTTTTTGTGAAAGTGTTCTATTTTATACGACTAGGTCATTTATTTTTAGAACTTGTAGAGATGAGATTGTGGGCTTGAGATTTTGTACGATCCATTTGTTATCCGTGTGGATCGAGTTGTTAGATCGTATTTATGCCTTAAGGGGAATATTTAACCCGTTTTGCGACTTGTTCTAAACACAACTTTTTCAACCCGTTTGGCCCGAGCTGTTTCGAGGTGTTTTCTTTCCAATTCGCATATGTAACTTCTTTCCACCAATTGGTTCCTCGTCGCTTCATCCAGGCGATTTCTATATGATCGGCCCGTGATTTTCGTGGTTTATCGAGCTTCAATTGGTGTGTGTTAATTGTAGAAAATCAATTTTCATAAGGAATTGTTTTATCTCCTTATGTTGGAGGTGTGTTGTGACCTGGGTAGTTTTTCACCCTCGAAGTTAGACACTTTGTAGTAGCCCTTTTCTAAGATTTCAGTAATCTTAGAAAAAACCTTTTTGATCTTTGTTTTGAAAAACCCTTTTCTTGGCTGACTGTCCCTTTCTTTAAGTTAAGTTTTTCTTAACAACTCGGGACAGCCTTTTGCCTTAGTGCTTTCAATAGGTTTCCTGATCTCTTTTTGGTATTCCTTATACTCAATTTTTGATTTATTGAGCTCTTATGATTTAGGTTATTTTTGCGATGCGTTTCCTTTTTTCTCGGTTTTTCCGACTTGTAAGTCAGATAATTTCCGAGTTTATTACGATCGACTTTTATAACCTCTTTACACCGACTTGTACCTCGTCGTTTTATCCTGACGACCATCTAGGTCGGTTCATGGGATTTTCACGCTTTGTCGAGTTTAAGTCGGCGCGTTTCGTAGAAAGAAAGAAAAACGAGAAGGAATTTATAAGAGATAAAAGATCTTTATTTATTTGCGAAGGTACTTTTACTGCTACTAAGGGTTTTTCACTATCTATGATCCCTTAGTCTCTACTATGATGCTCGTTAAAAACCCTTCTTCAGAAAAAATCCTTTAATTTTTGGGAAAAAATCATGAAGTTGGAAAAAGAGTACATCAGGGAGTAAAGTTCGCTTTTAGCTATAGTACCTTTTCATGTTACAAGCATGCCACGACCTTGGTAGCTCGGTGCTGTTTAAGTCGGTCACCTTGTAATAACCTTTTCCTAAGATCTCAATAATCTTGTAGGGTCCTATCCTTTTTGTTGTCAGCTTTCATTCGCCCGAACTCAGTAGCCTGATATTTTTTCTTATCAAGATGAGGTCTTTTGCGGCGAATCTCGTAGCCATCCTTTGTCTCAAGAGCTCTTTCCTTATCTGAGTTTGCTCTCAGGTTTCTGGAAAGGGGTCACGTTCTTCTTTCGTGCTCTAGCATCATTGTAGAATGTTGTCTTTAGTTTTTAATAATTTTGGACTTTAGCTTTCATGATAAGCCAGTGCCCCTACTCGAGGTCGAGCTTCATAAAGTCGGACTCGAGTATTCAGTCATGCCATTCTTGAATCTTACTATTTGTTGCTATGTGACTTTTACAAGTTATTTTGGACTCTCTTTTTGGGAGGTCGGATAACTTGTTTTATACTTGTTGTGTCAACTTAGTAAGGTCGGATCCTTATCTCTTGACTCGAGGAGACATTCTTATAAATCGCCATCCTTTTTTCAATTTGTTTTAAACAAATTGTTGTGAGGTCGGGTTTACATCCTCTTCGTATTGATGTTTGATTATGGTCACGCTGTCCTCAAGTTATTTTTGCAATTCGTTTCAGGTTTGCCCCTTGCCAGCTTGTTTTAGTACAAGTGGCTTAATGAGGTTAGACCACGATTTGTATTTATAACTTCTTACACCCTTTGGATCTTGTCACTTCAAAAAAGGTGTGCATCAGGAAGTAAGGTGCACTTTTTAGCTGTAGTATCCCTTTTGTTGTAGACATGGCACAATCTAGGTAGATTGTTTTCGATAAGTCGAGTATGTTGTAGTAGTTCTTTTTCAAGTCTTAAGTGACTTTGTTGGGATCTTTTTTGGTGTTGGCCTTTCTTCGTCCGATTTTGGTCTGATGTCATTTTGGATCAAGACGAGGTTGTCAGTTGAGAAATTTCTTCGTATGACCTTCTCATGGCCATTTATGCTTGGGATCTGGTTCTCGAAGTTGTACCTCAAGAAAGAAGTCAGACTTTTCTTTGTAAGCTCTTAAAGGAAGTCAGATTTTTATTTGTAGACTTGAATCCTCAGAGGAGGTCAAATTATCTTCATAAGCTTGGATCTTTAGAAGAGGTCGGATTTTTCTTTCTAAGCTTGGAAAGAGGTCGGACTTTCTTTCTAAGCTTGGAGGTTTTCGACCTCATTGTAGACTCTGATCTTTAAAAGAGGTCGGAATCTCTTTCTGATATTCTTCAAGGTTTTTGACCTCATTGTAGAGTTGATCGTGAAAGAGGTCGGATTTTTTACAGACTCTAAAACGAGGTCGGATTTTTTCCTTGTCGGATCTAAAGAGGTCGGATTCTTCTGAGCAATGAGGCTTTAGACCTCATTGTAGAGTCTAACCTTTAAAAGAGGTCGGACTTTCTTCGTGGGATCTAAAAGAGGTCGGATTTTCTTTGGTAAGCTCCCAACTCATCTGACCTTGTTGTAAAGTCTGACCTTTAAAAGAGGTCGGACTTTTATTCGTGAGCTCTCTAAAAGAGGTCGGATTTTCTTTGGTGAGCTCCCAACTCATCCGACCTTGTTGTAAAGTCTGACCTTTAAAAGAGGTCGGACTTTTATTCGTGAGCTCTCTAAAAGAGGTCGGATTTTTTTGGTGAGCTCCCAACTCATCCGGCCTTATTGTAAAGTCTGACCTTTAAAAGAGGTCGGACTTTTATTCGTGAGCTCTCTAAAAGAGGTCGGATTTTCTTTGTAAGCTCCCGGCTCATCCGACCTTTGAAGAAAAGTCTGATCATCATTCCCTCCAATGAAGACTGGGCCTTTGTTACCCCGACTTTCTTTTTTCTTTGGATCGGACTCCAGTTTTCTTGGTGTGCAAACAACATCAAATTCTACCACAGGAATATTTCTTTCCATATTCATTGGCAGTGATGTAATTTGTGAGCAACCAACGAAAGATGTACCATGTGAATTTTTTGTGTTATTCACTGCTCTGTTGTAATTGATATGTGAATCCAATGAAGAAAAAACTGGATTCATCACTTCATTGTCGGATTGGGTTGCATTCAAATGGACTGATGCTGCACTTTTTGGCATAAGTTGAAAAGAAAGGTTTCATTGTTTTTATCAACAATGTTTTCCCTTCTTTCTTCAATTACTGACTAATATGAGATATTTTATTTATTTATAAAACCTGTGTATTTGGAACATGCAACTGCTCCATTCCATGAGTGGGTATTATGGATTTTTCCGAGATTGTAAGTCGGCACAGATGCCATTGTCCATCCTATTTCACGAAGAGGTTGGGATTAGTCACGTTCCCTTTTCCTCTTTTTTTTTCTTCACGTAACTTCTTTTGCCAATTGAATTTTCTGAATTGAAAATTCTTTTATTCAATTGGCTTTCGAGTTCGTAACTTCTTTTGCCAATTGAATTTTCTGAATTGAAAATTCTTTTATTCAATTGGCTTTTGAGTTCGTCTTTTTTTTTCACGTAACTTCTTTTGCCAATTGAATTTTCTGAATTGAAAATTCTTTTATTCAATTGGCTTTCGAGTTCGTAACTTCTTTTGCCAATTGAATTTTCTGAATTGAAAATTCTTTTATTCAATTGGCTTTCGAGTTCATCTTGGTTTGCTTTCTACAATGGCCTTGGGACAGTGCTTTCTTCTCTTTTAATCCAATTTAACTGTAGAAGTAGAATCATCATCCCTATTTGATATCCTCTGCCCATTGGGAGAAGTTTTTACGGGATTTCTGGTATCCATAGAAACTGTATTCCAGCTTCTTTTTAACATGCTTGCATCTTATTCATGTCGAGTGGTTGTCTGACTATGTTATTGATCATCCGCCATTATCAAGAGTTGAGCTCCAGTTCCCCGGCAACGGCGCCAATGTTCCGGGGCTTACCTAGAACCGGACGGTGGTTGGACTTGTTTGAGGCCCAAGCGCTGGAGGAGTGTGGTCTCCGACTTGGAGCCGCCTCCGGGTTGTGTGTTCCAAGAGATGGGGGGTGGTACCTGCAAAGACACTCCGATGCCTAAGTCAGCATGGGGTTAAGCAGGTTTAGAATGTATTGGAACTAGAGATACCTGAGGGGTGTCAGGGACTTATAGTGGTGATCCCATAACCACCGTTGGAGTAGTGCCACCTTTTTAGGTGGATAACCGTCCCTTTTATCTAGGGATTGTTGGGATATGGCTTCTAGAAGTGGTTAGAGAGATTTTAGGGGCAGTTACTTATTTGAATAAGTGTTATCTGCCAGCTATTTTTTGAGCCCGACTTCTTTGGAAAGAAGTCTGTGTTGAGTCCGACCTCTTTTGAAGAGGTCGGTGAATAACGAAGACCAATCTTTGAATTGGGCCTTTTGGTGTATTTGGACCTGGGCCATACCGTTGGGTCAGGGTAGGAACATTAGCTATAAATATTCATGAACGTTTGTTGATGGGCTATGTTTGCTGAATTAATCATGGTATAAATAAAACAGTTCCAACAAAAGTTATCAACGCTTTGGAGATGTAGAGAAGACCAAAATTTCAACTTTAACAAGACCATTAATGTATCATGCTTTTTAATTGCAATGGTAAAAGGAAAATATAAATGGTTTTTGTACAGTAATAAATTAGTCATCATATAATACATCTGCAAAGCCTAAACCCCAATAATATACACATGCAAAGCCTTTGCCTTTGCTACTTGTCTGCAAAGCCTAATAAACCCCAATAATATACCTATATACTTACAATGCAATCACATAAATAATGACTCAACAAACTAGACTAACTAAAGTGATGATCCTAATTTTGTCTCTTAGTTCAAGGAGATCAATAGATCACCAATAACTAAGACATACAATCTATCTAACTATATATGTATAGCGGCACTCTAATATGTATGTGTATTATAGAAGAGCATTCAAAGTGGTCATATTTTTCTACCATAAAAGTACATGAATCAACTTTTAGATTGTTAATTTAACTAGTTTTAATATTTAAGTTTCTAATTTAGGATTTAGTTAAAATTAAAATTTTATAATTTAGAATTTAAAGTTTAAAATAAATAAAATATTTTTAAAAAAATTAGTTAATATTAACTGAAAAGAATTCATTATCTAATATTAGCCTTTTTAATAATTATGGTGGCTATAACAACTTGGCAAATATAATGTTGACACAGTCTTTATTAAATTTTGTTTATAACTTTGATCAGATTAAACTTTAATTGAAAAAATTTAAGAATGTTAATTAGAGTAGCGGTAAAAATAAAAAATTTAAAGAATATAGTAGATAGAAGAAAGAAAAAAATATATGTTTATGAATAGTTGAGAAAATAATTTATTTCTTTGAGAATTCTATTATATTATTTTGTTTAGTATTAAATTACTAAATACAAATTATTAAGAATAATTTAGGGTGTGTTTGGTTAGCGTTGAAGGAAGAGAGAAAATTAGATAAAAATTTATTTTTTTCTTATCAACTCTATCCTTTGTTTTCTTATATAAAATGAATACAAATAACAATTTATGTTTATTATTAAAATTTTGTATAATATGAATTATGACCCAATAAAAAAGACAAAATAAATAACAAACTAACCATAAATAACAATAAAGTAGTTATAAATAATAAAAATTTATAGTTTAAAATAATGCTAAATTAAAGAATATATTGAGAATAGTAAAAAAATTATAGAATATTTTTTTTGTTTTGACATTACAAAATTTGTAGTACTCTCTTTTATGTTTTTATTTTTATTGTATTTATTTTATTTATATAATAAATATTTTTTATATTTTTTAATATTCTAATTTCTCATATATGTTATTGTTTATTGAAATTCTTATTATTTCTTAGTTCATATGAACTTTTTTTATCATTTATTATATTACTCTTTATGTTTAATTTTTTAGGAAGTCTTTTTTTTTTTAATTTGGTTTTGTTCATTTGATTTTTTACTTATTTTTATTTAATTATGTATAAGATATTATTTTTTATGTAGTTTATTGGTATTTTATTGGTACAATTAGTATTGGGTTAGTCCAATTAGACAATTATACTATAAATAGGAGTATGATGTAATAATGTAGGATATGCATGGTGTAATTGGAAATTCTATTTTCTCTCTTTGGCCCTAATTCTAAGGATTTCTCTTCTATTCTCTCTGATTATCTCTAATTCTCTCTAGTTCTTGATACAAATTCGTATCAAATGGTGCTTTCATTGAACACCATGCCAAATTCCTATGATGACACAATTTGGGATCAGATTCAATCTAGCTTAGATCGCTTGAATTCAGATTATGAAAAACGATCCAAGATACTTGCAGAAATTCAAGCAACTTGCACCAAAATTTGTGCAACCTTGCACAATCATCAACAACTCCAGCAGCCTCCAATTTTTCAGATTCAAGCCAAATCAGAATCACATTTGCACTTGCTCCACAAGAATTCAACAAATCCAGCGGCAGATATCTCATCACTTCCAATTCTGCAAGTTCAGACGCTAGAATCAGATTATACAGAACCAGGTTCAGCAACCAATTCAACTAAAATCCAGAAGCAGATATTTCAGAGGTAGAAAATTCGACAAATCTCAAATGGACAAGTCAAGAATGCAGCACAAAAAATGGTGGACTTAGCAATGACTTCTGCACACATAGAACAGGAAGCAACAACTTTCAATTTGGAATTTCAACCTCAACAACAACAAGACTCAACAGAAGGTGTGGATCAAGAGGATATTCAAATCTCAAACCCAGAAATTCAGATCCATCATTCAGCTCCAGTTTTAATAGCAAATACAGAACAAGCTAAAATTTCAATCAATCCAGGAATTCAATCAACATTACAGGGTTGTGCAATTCGGGACAAGACAACACAAGCAATTCACCAAATAGAAGATTCATAGTCATATTTGGAATTACCTATCGCGATTATGATTGACGGTGTCGAAGCTGACGTACGAGTAGTGGATGGAACCAATCTGGGCAACTGTGATGGGACTAGAAGTAGCGTCGTCGCGATGAAGAGGGTGCAGTTCGCGGATTCAGAACCGACAGAGGTGAGGGTACCACAACCACCACCAAAACCACCGCATCTGAATTCACACGTGGTGGTCTTGGGTGGCACTGACAACACTTCAATGCGGAACAGCGGAGGCGGCGCCGAGGAAGAAGCACCAGCCAATCTGATTCTAGGTAGCGGCGCCGTGGTCGGCGCTTCCGCGATGGGAGAGCGGAAACTCACGGCAGAGGAGGAGGGTGTGCTTCGCAACGGCATTGTCGTGCCGTGCGACGGAGAACCGCGAGCTTTTCGCAGAGGTTGGCTCCGCCGTTCTTCTTCGATAGTGGCTAAACCACCAGCACTCATGGTGGCTATCTTCCCTTGGGATCGTGGCGGAGGGCGAAACGAAGACGGCATGCAGGGGCGAGTGGCGGCTTCGGGAAGAGGCAGAGAGAACCCGAACAGCAAACAGCGGAGGGACGAGAGCTGGACGGCAGCGGCGATGCCTCCATGCAAGCTCGCGACGACTGGTGGCTGCGGGTTGGATGCAGTGGCGGCGGCGGCGGGTACATCTCTGGGCAGTGCAGTGGCGCAGAGATACAACAACGCTCAGTGGGCGCCTTTCCTCTTCATCAATGAGAATGAGGAAAGGATGCTGAACCTAGTCAGAATTTGGGCTTTTTCTGTGGGCCAAAAGCTGGGCCAATGTATAAACCAAATTATTTTATACAATTGGTGGGTCAAAAATTTTTTAAGCGATGGGATCCTGGTGGTAAATTTTTTTTAAGCAGTAGCATAGCAAATATTATTTTAGGATTGCTATAATTTTTTTTATTACTTGTAATTAGTATTTACAAATTTTGTTAGGATATATATTTTTCCGCAACCTTGAGGACAAGGTTATTTTGAAGGGTAGGGTAATAATACAATTAGTATTGGGTTAGCCCAATTAGACAATTATACTATAAATAGGAGTATGATGTAATAATGTAGGATATGCATGGTGTAATTGGAAACTCTATTTTCTCTCTTTGGCCTTAATTCTAGGGATTTCTCTCCTATTCTCTCTGATTATCTCTAATTTTCTCTAGTTCTTGATACGAATTCGTATCATTTATCTTTTAATTTAATATTTATTTATGTTAACATATTAAACTATTAGTTTATTCATATTTTTTATTTTTAATATAAAGTATATTTTGTCAATTTTTATATATTATTTTTAATTTAGTAAGTAAATATTAATTTATTATAAAATTAATTAATAATATTTATTTAAATATCTAAAATTAAAATGATAGGATAAAATAAAAAATTATTTAAATTGATATTTTTTTAGTAATTCTTCATTTAAAAGTAATGTTGAGTAGTGTAATCTAAACAATATTTATTTTACTATAATCCATTTTGATATAAAAATTGTCAAACATAAATTACGTTAACACAAACTTACTTTTCATGAAAATCAAGTATATAAACTCAATTTTATGCAAACTTCTGTTTGTAAACTTTAATCCAATACATACTTAATAATAAAAAATTTTGAATTCAAAAAATATATGAGATTAATGTATAGAATTACGCTCAGTTTGGATAAATAGCTTAATTAATCTATTTTTAAAAAAATAGATTAAACAATAAATGACTATATCAAAAGTAGCTTATAAATAAGTTATTTTGTGTTTGGTTTTTAGTTCTAAAAGTGTTTATTTTATAGAAATGTGATAAAAAGTAGTAGTATTAGAGAAGTCATTTTTTTTAATTTCTCTATAAATTCCTAAATAGTTTTTTAGAAAGATGCAATTTGATTTTGAAAATTAAACTAAACATTAATACTACTACTTTTTATAAGTCAAAAACTCAAAAAAATTACTTTTGAAACTTTTCAAAGAGGTCCTAAGTCTTGAATAATAATAACTTTAAAACAATACTAAGACTTTAGGAGCTCGTTGGGCAAAAACGACAAATAAGCTTTCTTTTAATGATTTTTTTGTTATTTGACCAAAAAAAAGGAGAAAATTTTTCTCTCTATATAATGAGCATTTTCTCTCCGTACATCATTGCATTTTTTGCTGCTGACCATCATCATGAGAGACGATTTTATTTGTGAATGACATTTCAAAGCTCGTGAATTTAGAAGGTTTACGAAAAAGGAGAATGATTAGATGCATCGAAATGGAAAGAAAGTCAAAATAGATAGTAGTGATCAAGAGATCACAAGGAAGGAGTCACTTTTCCTTCCCCTTCCCCTTCCCCTTCCCCTCCCCTCCCTCCCTCCCCTCCCCTCCCTCCCTCCTCCTTTTCCAAGAGAGGAGAACTGGATGATGAGTGGATAAAGAAAAATCTTTGGTATGGATAAACCAGCAATGTTCTTTTAGTGAGGCTGTAAGAAAAAGAAAGAGACTGGTGAAGAAGGAAGAGACTGGTGATTATAGAGGAGAAAAAAAGGATTCAAAATCTGAGGATGAAGTAGAAGATATCTCCGAGGGTAAAATAGATATGAATGGTGAAAAGCAAAAGGAGAAACCCAGGGATGCAAAGAACAACAAAGGCTTAGAGATCAGGATAAAAAAACAGAAATATTTAGTAACTTAAGAAAATTAGTCAAAAACAATCATAATTTATCGTATTTAGTATTTATTAATTATTGTGACAATTAATAAATGTTAAATAAGACAAGTTATGACAATTTTTTCTCTCTCTATAATTACCAATAAAAAAATGTGGAATATATAACTTTGTTATTAATGATGAAGCCACGAAGAACTTGAGTCGATCATTGTCATAACTCCAAGAGAGTCATTATTGACTTTCAGAGAAATAGACTCCTAACAAATTTAATAGATTCAAATATAAGTTAAATAGAAAAGTTATAATTTTTTTTAATAAATTTATAATTTTTAGAATGAACAGTTAGATATTTTTAACAAAAAATAAAATAAATAAATATAGTTGGATCTTATCTATTATATATGAAATATATAACGTCTAAAAATTCAATAAAGAATAACTACTCATGAAGATCGTTACTCGTAAATAGAAAGGTGATGAGCGGATATTTTGTACGCTTTTTGGGGGTAATTTCATGTAGATTTTAGCATGTTTTAGTTAGTTTTTAGTAAAATAATATTAGTTTTTAGGCAAAAATCATATTTCTGGACTTTACTATGGGTTTGTGTGTTTTTCTGTGATTTCAGGTATTTTCTGGCTGAAATTGAGGGAGTTGAGCAAAAATCTGACTTAGGCTGAAAAAGGACTGCTGATGCTGTTGGATCCTGACCTCCCTGCACTCGAAATGGATTTTCTGGAGCTACAGGAGTCCAATTGGCGCGCTCTCAACGGCGTTGGAAAGTAGACATCCAGGGCTTTCCAGCAATATATAATAGTCCATACTTTGCGCAAGGATAGACGATGTAACTTGGCGTTAAACGCCAAGTTCATGCTGCTGTCTGGAGTTAAACGCCAGAAAAACGTCATTATCCGGAGTTGAACGCCCAAAACACGTCATAACCTGAAGTTTGACGCCAAGAAAGGCCTCTACACGTGGAAAGCTTTAGTCTCAGCCCCAGCACACACCAAGTGGGCCCCAGAAGTGGATTTCTGCACCAATTATCTTAGCTTATTCATTTTCTGTAAACCTAGGTTACTAGTTTACTATTTAAACAACTTTTACAGACATTTCTTGGACCTCATGACATTTTCAGATCTGAATTACATACTTTGTGACGGCATGAGTCTCTAAACTCCATTGTTGGGGGTGAGGAGCTCTGCAGCGTCTCGATGATTTAATACAATTCCTTTGTTTTCCATTCAAACACGCTTGTTCTTATCTAAGATGTTTATTCGCGCTTAATTGTGAAGAAGGTGATGATCCGTGACACTCATCACCTTCCTCAATTCATAAACGTGTGCCTGACAACCACCTCTGTTCTACATCAGACTGAATGAATATCTCTTAGATTCCCCAACAGAATCTTCGTGGTATAAGCCGGATTGATGGCGGCATTCATGAGAATCCGGAAAGTCTAAACCTTGTCTGTGGTATTCCGAGTAGGATTCCGGGAATGAATGACTGTGACGTGCTTCAAACTCCTGAGGGCTGGGCGTTAGTGACAGACGCAAAAGAATCAATGGATTCTATTCCAACCTGATTGAGAACCGACAGATGATTAGCCGTGCTGTGACAGAGCATAGGAACGTTTTCACTGAGAGGATGGGAAGTAGCCACTGACAACGGTGACACCCTACATAGAGCTTGCCATGGAAGGAACCTGCGTGTGAGAAGAGGATTTCAAGGAAGAGTTGAAGTCAGAGGACAAAGCATCTCCAAAACTCCAACATATTCCCCAGTACTGCAAAACAAAGTAACATTGTTCCCTCTTTTATTTTTATAATCAAATCTAGTAATCTCACTTTTAATCCTATTGACATCCTGACTAAGATTAATAAAATAAATATTGATTGCTTCAAACCAATAATCTCTATGGATTCGACCCTTACTCACGTAAGGTATTACTTGGACGACCCAGTACACTTGCTGGTTAGTTGAACGGAGTTGTGAATTCAACCAGTGCCATAATAAGGATTTTGAATGAACAAGAGTCACAATAGTTTTTGTGTACATGCCCAAGAGCCAATATTGTTGATCACAATTTCGTCCACCAAGTTTTTGGCGCCGTTGCCGGGGATTATTGAGTTTGAACAATTGAAGGTTTATTTTATTTCTTAGATTAGGAATAATTTATTTTTATTTTTATTCTTATTTTTATTGTTATAGAGTCATTAAATTTTGATAGGATAGTTTCTTTTCAAAAAAATTTCTTTTCAAAATTTATTATTTTCTTTTAATTAATTGCTAATTTTCGTGAGTTTTAGTGTCTTGTTCTAAGTTTGGTGTCACTTGCATACCTCATATTTTTCTTTAAAATTTTCGACTTGTGATCTTTGTTCTTCATTAATCTTCAAGTTGTCCTTGCTTATTTTTCTTGTTTGATCTTGAGTTTTTCTTGCTTTGTGTCTTTTCTTGTTTCACTTGTGTTCCTTTTAAAGCACTAATTGGAACATCTGCACCAAGTGTCATATTTATTCCCAATTGGCTAAAGCATTGGTTTGTATTCTTGATGAGGGAGCACCAGTACTTTTGAAAATCTTTTTCAAAAAAATAATTTTTCTTGATTTAATCTTGTGCCAAACTCTAAGTTTGGTGTTTTCTTGTTAATCTTTCTTTAATTTTCGAAAACTTGTCTTGATTTTCTAAAAATTTTAAGTTTGGTGTTCTTTCTTGTGTTCTTGGTGTTCTTGTGAATCTTCAAAGTGTTCTTGAGTTTTTCTTGTGTCTTGATCTTAAAATTTTTAAGTTTGGTGTTCCTTGGTGTTTTCTCTCCAAAAATTTTCGAAAATAAGGAGCATTAGATCTAAAAATTTTAAGTCTTGTGTCTTTTGTGTGTTTTTCGCTTTCATCATAAAATTCAAAATTCAAAAATTTTATATTTTCCAACTACTTTTTCGAAATTTTTTTAAAATTTTTAGATTTTAATTTCAATTTTTCAAAAAAAAAATTTCTGAAAAAAAAATATTTTTAACTTCTTTTTATTTATTCCATTTTTATTTATTCCATTACTATAAAATAAATAATTCTCAACATATAAATTCTCAACTTGTATTCCATTATGGAAGCAAGTAGGAATGAACAGTCCAAGAGGACTCTGGGGTCATATGCTAACCCCACTACTGCTTCATATGGGAGTAGTATCTGTATACCTTCCATTGGAGTTAGTAGCTTTGAGCTGAATCCTCAGCTCATTATCATGGTGCAGCAAAACTGCCAGTACTCTGGTCTTCCACATGAAGAACCTACAGAATTTCTGGCACAATTTCTGCAAATTGCTGATACAGTACATGATAAGGAAGTGGATCAGGATGTCTACAGATTACTACTGTTTCCATTTGCTGTAAAAGATCAAGCTAAGAGGTGGTTAAATAACCAGCCTAAGAACAGCATAAAAACATGGAAACAGCTGTCAGAAAAATTCCTGAATCACTATTTCCCTCCAAAACGGATGACACAGCTAAGGCTAAGCATCCAAGGCTTCAAACAAGGAGATAATGAATCCCTTTATGATGCTTGGGAGAGATACAGAGAGATGCTAAGAAAATGCCCCTCTGAAATGTTTTCAGAATGGGTGCAATTAGACATCTTCTACTATGGGCTTACAGAAAAAGCTCAGATTTCTCTAGACCACTCAGCTGGTGGATCTATACATATGAGAAAAACAATTGAAGAAGCTCAAGAGCTCATTGATACAGTTGCCAGAAATCAGCATCTGTACCTAAGCAGTGAATCTTCCATGAAAGAAGAAGCTAAAACAGTAACTGCAGAACTCAGTCCGGTGGATCAGGCTAATGAATTCAATCAGCAATTAGACTTTCTAACTCAGCAGCTAGCCGAATTCAAGGAAATGTTACAGGAAACAAGAATGGCTAACAGGAACATGGAAGTGCAATTAAAACAGACAGAAAAGCAACTGTCAAAACAAATAGCAGATGAATGCCAAGCAGTTCAATTAAGAAGTGGGAAAACATTAAATACCTCACTTCAAAGCAGCAAGAAGACAGGAAATGAACAAATAGCTACTCAAAATCCCTCTGAGGACAGGCAGAGCCCAGAAAGGGATAAAGCTGGCGCTGAACGCCCAGACCATGCTCATTTCTGGCGTTCAACGCCAGAAACAAGCATGGATCTGGCGTTGAACGCCCAAAAGGAACATGGTTCTGGCGTTCAAACGCCAGTAACAAGCAAGGAGGTGGCGTTTAACGCCACCCCAGCTTCCACCCCTGGTATTCAAACGCCAGTGGGTGATCAGTCACATACAAGTGCTGATAACAACCCTTCTAAAAAGGCTTCCCAACCCACTTCTGTAGGTAATAAACCGGCAGCAACTAAGGTTGAGGAATACAAAGCCAAAATGCCTTATCCTCAAAAACTCCGCCAAGCGGAACAGGATAAGCAATTTGCCCGCTTTGCAGACTATCTCAGGACTCTTGAAATAAAGATCCCGTTTGCAGAGGCACTTGAGCAAATACCTTCTTATGCTAAGTTCATGAAAGAGATCTTAAGTCATAAGAAGGATTGGAGGGAAACTGAAAAAGTTTACCTCACTGAAGAATGCAGTGCAGTCATTCTGAAAAGCTTACCTGAGAAGCTTAAAGATCCTGGGAGCTTTATGATACCATGCACATTAGAAGGTGTTTGTACCAAGCAAGCTTTATGCGATCTTGGGGCAAGTATCAACCTAATACCTGCATCTACTATCAGAAAGCTTGGTTTGACTGAAGAAATCAAACCAACCAGGATATGTCTTCAACTTGCTGATGGCTCCATTAAATACCCATCAGGCGTGATTGAAGACATGATTGTCAAGGTTGGGCCATTTGCCTTTCCTACTGACTTTGTGGTGCTGGAAATGGAGGAGCACAAGAGTGCAACTCTCATTCTAGGAAGACCTTTCCTAGCAACTGGCCGAACCCTCATTGATGTCCAAAAAGGGGAAGTGACCTTGAGAGTCAATGAGGAGGAGTTCAAGTTGAATGTTGTTAAAGCCATGCAACATCCAGATAACCCAAATGACTGCATGAGTGTTGATATTATTGACTCTCTGGTAAGAGAGGTCAATATGGCTGAGAGTCTCGAATCAGAGCTGGAGGACATCTTTAAAGATGTTCAGCCTGATTTGGAGGAATCAGAGAAGATAATAGAACCTTTGAAAATCCCTCAAGAAGAGGAGAAACCTCCAAAACCCGAGCTCAAACCATTACCACCATCTCTGAAATATGCATTTCTGGGAGAAGGTGAAACCTTTCCTGTAATTATAAGCTCTACCTTAGAGCCACAGGAAGAGGAAGCACTAATTCAAGTGCTAAGGACGCACAAGACAGCTCTTGGGTGGTCCATTAGTGATCTTAAGGGCATTAGCCCAGCCAGATGCATGCACAAAATCTTGTTGGAGGATGACGCCAAGCCAGTGGTTCAACCACAAAGGCGGCTGAACCCAGCTATGAAAGAAGTGGTGCAAAAAGAGGTTACTAAATTACTAGAGGCTGGGATTATTTATCCTATTTCTGACAGCCCCTGGGTGAGCCCTGTCCAAGTTGTCCCTAAGAAGGGTGGCATGACAGTGGTTCATAATGAAAAAAATGAACTGGTTCCTACAAGGACAGTTACAGGGTGGCGTATGTGCATTGATTACAGAAGACTCAACACAGCCACCAGAAAGGATCATTTTCCTTTACCATTCATAGACCAGATGCTAGAAAGACTAGCAGGTCATGAATACTACTGCTTCCTGGATGGATATTCAGGTTATAATCAAATTGCAGTAGATCCCCAGGATCAGGAGAAAACGGCATTCACATGCCCATCTGGAGTATTTGCATACAGAAGGATGCCATTTGGCCTGTGCAATGCACCTGCAACCTTTCAGAGGTGCATGCTCTCAATTTTCTCTGATATGGTGGAAAAATTTCTGGAAGTCTTCATGGATGACTTTTCAGTATTTGGAGACTCATTCAGCTCCTGCCTTAACCATTTAGCACTTGTTCTGAAAAGATGCCAAGAGACTAACCTGGTTTTAAACTGGGAAAAATGTCACTTTATGGTGACTGAAGGAATTGTCCTTGGGCACAAAATTTCAAACAAGGGAATAGAGGTGGACCAAGCTAAGGTAGAAGTAATTGAAAAATTACCACCACCTGCTAATGTTAAGGCAATCAGAAGCTTTCTGGGGCATGCAGGATTCTATAGGAGGTTTATAAAGGATTTTTCAAAAATCGCCAAACCTCTGAGCAACCTGCTAGCTGCAGACACACCATTTATCTTTGATAAAGAGTGTCTGCAGGCATTTGAGACTCTGAAAGCTAAATTGGTTACAGCACCAATCATCTCTGCACCAGACTGGACATTACCATTTGAACTGATGTGTGATGCCAGTGACCATGCCATTGGTGCAGTGTTGGGACAAAGGCATGACAAGCTTCTGCATGTCATTTACTATGCCAGCTGTGTGCTAAATGATGCACAGAAGAATTACACAACCACAGAAAAAGAGCTACTTGCAGTGGTTTACGCCATTGACAAATTCAGATCCTACTTAGTAGGATCAAAAGTGATTGTGTACACTGATCATGCTGCTCTTAAATATCTACTCACAAAGCAGGATTCAAAACCCAGACTCATCAGATGGGTGCTGCTTCTGCAAGAGTTTGATATAGAAATAAGAGACAGAAAAGGGACAGAAAATCAAGTAGCAGATCACCTGTCCTGAATAGAACCAGTGGAAGGGGCGTCCCTCCCTCTCACTGAAATCTCTGAAACCTTTCCGGATGAGCAACTGCTGGCCATCCAGGAAGTGCCATGGTTTGCAGACATTGCAAACTACAAGGCAGTGAGATTCATACCCAAAGAGTACAGTAAGGTGCAATCAAAGAAATTAATCACAGATGCAAAGTACTATCTTTGGGATGAACCATATCTCTTTAAGAGATGTGCAGACGGAGTAATCCGTAGATGTGTGCCTAAAGAAGAAGCACAGAAGATCCTCTGGCATTGCCATGGATCACAGTATGGAGGACATTTTGGAAGTGAACGAACAGCCACAAGAGTCCTCCAAAGTGGCTTCTACTGGCCTACTCTCTATAAAGATTCCCGAGCATTTGTGCTTAATTGTGACAGTTGCCAAAGATCAGGCAACCTGCCTCACAGTTATGCCATGCCTCAACAAGGAATCTTGGAGATTGAGTTGTTTGATGTATGGGGCATTGACTTCATGGGACCTTTCCCACCATCATACTCAAACACTTATATTCTGGTGGCAGTGGATTATGTATCCAAATGGGTGGAGGCTATTGCAACACCCACTAATGACACTAAAACAGTGTTAAAATTCCTCCAGAAACACATCTTCAGCAGATTTGGTATCCCTAGAGTGTTAATCAGTGATGGGGGCACTCATTTCTGTAATAAACAGCTCTACTCTGCCCTGGTACGGTATGGAGTCAACCACAGGGTAGCTACTCCATATCACCCACAAACTAATGGGCAAGCTGAAGTCTCAAATAGAGAACTTAAAAGAATCCTGGAACGGACTGTAATTAACCGTAGAAAGGACTGGGCAAGAAGCTTGGATGATGCTCTGTGGGCATACAGAACAGCATTTAAGACCCCTATAGGGACCTCTCCATACCAGCTTGTGTATGGAAAGGCGTGTCACTTGCCAGTGGAACTGGAACACAAGGCCTACTGGGCAACCAGATTCCTGAACCTTGATGCCAAGTTAGCTGGAGAAAGACGATTGCTCCAGTTAAATGAGCTAGAGGAATTTAGACTCAATGCTTTTGAGAATGCAAAAATTTACAAGGAAAAAGCAAAAAGATGGCATGATAAGAAATTGTCATCCAGAGTCTTTGAGCCAGGGCAGAAAGTTCTGCTATTTAATTCTAGGCTCAAATTATTCCCCGGGAAATTAAAATCCCGGTGGAGAGGTCCATATGTAATTACAAGTGTATCACCATATGGATACGTAGAGCTTCAGGATAATGAATCTAACAAAAAGTTCATTGTTAATGGACAGAGAGTTAAACATTATCTTGAAGGCAATTTTGAGCAAGAATGCTCAAAACTGAGACTTGATTAAAAGCTCAGTAATAGTCCAGCTAATGACATTAAAGAAGCGCTTGCTGGGAGGCAACCCAGCCAATCACAAAATTTAATTTTATTCGTTTTTCTAATAAATTAAAGTTTTACAGGTAGATGCTACAGTATCTTCAAAAGGTGAAATAGCAATTGGTTGAAGTCACAGAGTTACAGGGAAATTTGGAAGCTCACTGGCGTGAAAAAGCTAGTAAGAAACATTTTGGGCGTTGAACGCCCAAAAGAAGCACCCACTGGGCGTTCAACGCCAGTAAGGGTAGCCATCTGGGCGTTCAACGCCAGAAAGAAGCATCAGCTGGACGTTGAACGCCCAGGAGAAGCAGCATTTGGGCGTTAAACGCCCAAAACATGCATCGTTTGGGCGTTTAACGCCAGGATGGTGGGGAGGAGGTAAAATTCGTTTTTCTTTATAATTTTTCTAAATTTTTATGTTTCAATTCATGATTTCTTGCATAAACATGTTTCAAAATGTCATCCTTCAATTCCAAAATTTTTAATCCTAATTTATAAGAACACTAATTTCTAAAATCCCTTTTTCAAAAATATCAAATATATCTTAATTCATAAACCCAACTCTTTTCCAATCCAAATCTTTTTCAACTCATCATATCTTTTGAATTTTGAAATTGCCTCTCCCTCTATTCCTCTCCTGTCCTTTCTTTTGCTTGAGGACAAGCAAACCTCTAAGTTTGGTGTGAGTTGCCATGATCACTGAGCTAAAACTCATCAAGATCATGGCACCTAAGGGAACAAGAAGAGCAAGGATGTGAACTTAAAGGAGCTGAAGCGTCAGAAATTAATTCTTGAAGGCACCCCACAGACTAGAGGAACATCCACTTGCCAAAACACAGGTCGTTGAGTTCTAATCTTTGCCCTAACTCTGTGATAACTGTTCTTATTAGAAATTTACCTTAGAAGTTATATATTAGTAGTAGTAATTAGTATCTCTATTTTGATTTTATTTCCAATTAAGCTATAATTTATTTTTCTCATCATCATCAGGCATGAATAAAGTAGTAGATTTTTTAGAATAAAGAAGTAATCTATATTTTTCGAGTTCTTAATAATAAAAATTATAATTAATTATATGTGGTGGCAATACTTTTTGTTCTCTGAATGAATGCTTGAACAGTGCATAATATGTACTTTGAATTTGATGAATATTGGCTCCTGA
The DNA here is from genome assembly GCF_003086295.3 of Arachis hypogaea. NCBI lineage: Eukaryota > Viridiplantae > Streptophyta > Magnoliopsida > Fabales > Fabaceae > Arachis > Arachis hypogaea. The sequence continues at coordinate 1,711,282 of NC_092043.1, read as the reverse complement.
AAGGATGAGGAACACGAAAAATATTATTGATGATCTGAAAAATCATGAAATTGATTCTTGAAGCAAGAAAAAGCAGTTCAAAAAAAAAAAAACAAAACAAAACAAAAAAAAAATATTCACAAGCCATGAGCACTAGGCAAGAGTAAAAAGGATCCAAGGCTTTGAGCATCAATGGATAGGAGGGCCTAAGGAAATAAAATCCAGGCCTAAGCGGCTAAACCAAGCTGTCCCTAACCATGTGCTTGTGTCATGAAGGTCCAAGTGAAAAGCTTGAGACTGAGTGGTTAAAGTCGTGATCCAAAGCAAAAGAGTGTGCTTAAGAGCTCTGGACACCACTGACTGGGGACTCTAGCAAAGCTGAGTCATAATCTGAAAAGGTTCACCCAGTTATGTGTCTGTGGCATTTATGTATCCGGTGGTAATACTGGAAGACAAAGTGCTTAGGGCCACGGCCAAGACTCATAAAATAACTGTGTTCAAGAATCAACATACTACACTAAGAGAGTCAATAATACTATCTGAATTCTGAGTTCCTAAGGATGCCAATCATTCTGAAAATTTAAAGATACAGGGAGATGCCAAAACTGTTCAGAGACAAAAAGCTACAAGCCCCGCTCATCTAATAAGAATCTGAGCTTCATTTAAAACTCGAGAATATTATTACTTCTTTATTTCTGTTAAAACCTATTTTATTTGTCTAGTTGCTTGAGGACAAGCAACAGTTTAAGTTTGGTGTTGTGATGAGCGGATATTTTGTACGCTTTTGGGGGTAATTTCATGTAGATTTTAGCATGTTTTAGTTAGTTTTTAGTAAAATAATATTAGTTTTTAGGCAAAAATCATATTTCTGGACTTTACTATGGGTTTGTGTGTTTTTCTGTGATTTCAGGTATTTTCTGGCTGAAATTGAGGGAGCTGAGCAAAAATCTGACTTAGGCTGAAAAAGGACTGCTGATGCTGTTGGATCCTGACCTCCCTGCACTCGAAATGGATTTTCTGGAGCTACAGGAGTCCAATTGGCGCGCTCTCAACGGCGTTGGAAAGTAGATATCCAGGGCTTTCCAGCAATATATAATAGTCCATACTTTGCGCAAGGATAGACGACGTAACTTGGCGTTAAACGCCAAGTTCATGCTGCTGTCTGGAGTTAAACGCCAGAAAAACGTCATTATCCGGAGTTGAACGCCCAAAACACGTCATAACCTGAAGTTTGACGCCAAGAAAGGCCTCTACACGTGGAAAGCTTTAGTCTCAGCCCCAGCACACACCAAGTGGGCCCCAGAAGTGGATTTCTGCACCAATTATCTTAGCTTATTCATTTTCTGTAAACCTAGGTTACTAGTTTACTATTTAAACAACTTTTACAGACATTTCTTGGACCTCATGACATTTTCAGATCTGAATTACATACTTTGTGATGGCATGAGTCTCTAAACTCCATTGTTGGGGGTGAGGAGCTCTGCAGCGTCTCGATGATTTAATACAATTCCTTTGTTTTCCATTCAAACACGCTTGTTCTTATCTAAGATGTTTATTCGCGCTTAATTGTGAAGAAGGTGATGATCCGTGACACTCATCACCTTCCTCAATTCATGAACGTGTGCCTGACAACCACCTCCGTTCTACATCAGACTGAATGAATATCTCTTAGATTCCCCAACAGAATCTTCGTGGTATAAGCCGGATTGATGGCGGCATTCATGAGAATCCGAAAAGTCTAAACCTTGTCTGTGGTATTTCGAGTAGGATTCCGGGAATGAATGACTGTGACGTGCTTCAAACTCCTGAGGGCTGGGCGTTAGTGACAGACGCAAAAGAATCAATGGATTCTATTCCAACCTGATTGAGAACCGACAGATGATTAGCCGTGCTGTGACAGAGCATAGGAACGTTTTCACTGAGAGGATGGGAAGTAGCCACTGACAACGGTGACACCCTACATAGAGCTTGCCATGGAAGGAACCTGCGTGTGAGAAGAGGATTTCAAGGAAGAGTTGAAGTCAGAGGACAAAGCATCTCCAAAACTCCAACATATTCCCCAGTACTGCAAAACAAAGTAACATTGTTCCCTCTTTTATTTTTATAATCAAATCTAGTAATCTCACTTTTAATCCTATTGACATCCTGACTAAGATTAATAAAATAAATATTGATTGCTTCAAACCAATAATCTCTGTGGATTCGACCCTTACTCACGTAAGGTATTACTTGGACGACCCAGTACACTTGCTGGTTAGTTGAACGGAGTTGTGAATTCAACCAGTGCCATAATAAGGATTTTGAATGAACAAGAGTCACAATAGTTTTTGTGTACATGCCCAAGAGCCAATATTGTTGATCACAATTTCGTCCACCAAAAGGTTAACATATCGAGTATTTATTCTTGAAAAATATTTTAAAAAAAACAAAGTAATTTTTGTAACTCTGTGATTAAACAATACATCTATAATCCACATGAAACCATATAAATATTATTATCAAAGTAATTTTAATTAAAAAATAGTAGTTGATAGTAATAAGTGAATCAATAAAGGAGTTTTCAGTACAAAAATCAAATCAAATAATCCATATTTGGGCGACTTCACCTCCTAAGGATAGCCCTTTTTTCTCTCGTGTATCCATATAGAATAAAAGATGCTACGTGTGGCCTACACGTTAGGCTAGCAACGTCCATACTAGTTGAGACCTGAGTCAGATGCATTTAAGTTAATGTCATGACCGCTGTTAACTACAATTTTCCAATACAAGTTTCCCCAACCAATTCAAAATATATAATTCAAAATATAGCAAACTATTTAATCATTTTAATACACAATCTCAAATCAGATCAATCAATACTTTCTCATACAAATAATTTTCAATCGTATTTTTTAAATCATAAAGGATTCCAACGATAGCAAGTATCAATAATTAGTTTTAAAAGTATATAGTCTCATAAAAATATATAATCTCATGTGCAGATTAAAATAAGCTTAACAAGAATAAATATTTAGTTCTAATAAATCAATTATTCAAGTCAAATTAAAATTTTTTAATAGTAATTTTTGTAAGTATAATTATAAGTTTAAAGCAATGTATATCAAAATAATTATAGATGCAAAGTTAAACAATTATAAATGTAAAATCTACTCACAAATTAGTCCTAAGGGACCGAAGAGACCAAACCCAGAGTGTCGAGTTAAAGGATGAAGAGGGTCGATGTATAATGAAATAAAAGAGTACAGAATTTAGACCGGGACAATGGTAAGATGGAGCTTGTGATAGTTTTGAAAAACTTTGACAATAATTTTGGACAAGCAGAAGCACAGTGGTTCTAGCAGTAGCAACGATGGCATCAACCAACTCCAGGCCAGTAGCAACCACCATAGCAACATGGGGCTTCGGCGGACAAAAGGTGAACCAGAAACAGGGACAGAGTTGAGCAAGCGATAGTGGCTCCGGTGGTGGTTTCCAGCGACAACAATGTTGTTTTCCGGTGACTAGAGGCATGACGACGAGGTCTCCCTCTCCTCCGGCGAGTTCCTTCTCCCCCTTTGTTTGTGTTTGGTCATGTTTCTCTCTCTCTACGAATTCTTTCTCTCCCTTTGAAGACCTTCTTCGTGCACTGTCACGGCAGATGCCAATAAATCCAGCGACGATGACGGATGTGGCTTCGATAAGGAGCCCTAATAGCAGCATTTCCCTTCTCTCTATCCATCTCAACCTTGTTCATCTCTCTCTCATCCTCTTGTGTCACTCTCTCTCCTCCTCTAGCTCCCTTCTATGCAACAGTGGCAGTGATAAAAAATCCCCCCTCTGCTAGTGCTGCCCTCCCCTTTGCTTCTCTTTTTCTTCTCCTCCTCGATCTGTTTATCTCTTGATCTTTTTCTCGTTTTCTTTTGTTCTCTCTACTGATTGGAGGGGTTGATAATTTAGAAAGTTAGGGTTAGAGTTTGATTTGGAAAAAAGAGAAGTAAGGGTATTGTACAGATTTTATAAAATTAGACAAAAAAATAGTAACTAGAATCAAATCTACAAAATAAAACTATTTTAGGAACACTATTTATTTATCAACTTACTAATTAGTTTCAAATAAGCACTTAAATTTTAAATTAAAGATGATTTAATTAATTTTTTTAGTTCAAAAAATTAAACTTGGAATCTCAATTATTCTAAATACGCAAAAATGCCTCATGCTTAAAAAATTTATGTAAGAGTTCTAATTAAACCAAACTTGAATTTTAAATATCTGATTTAATTAATTTTAGTAAAATAATTTTTAAAAAAATATTAGACAAATAAATAAATCTCAATTAACTTATTATTTAATTTTCAAAACTTCAAGTCTTACGATCATAGTAGGATACCTTGATTGTCAAGCTTCTTAGAAGAAGAATTTTGCTGTCTGTCTTGAGCAGAAGGTTATAAGCGATGTGGAAAAAATAAAGAAACGCAGAAGTTATAAATTTAGGGAATGATTTTTTATTGTGAAATTCTATTCACAAAGACCTTGACTTTGCATTCATTGGAAGCCTTGGAGGATCTTTGATCATTATCTCTCAATCAGATTCTAGAAGCCTAATTTTAACTTTATGAAAGCCACTATTGATAGCGTAGCTACTTGAGTGAGGCTTCATAGGTTATCCATCGAATACTATGAAGAAATCATCCTTCAGAGAATTGGGAATGCCGTGAAAAAAATTCTAAAGGTTGAGTCTGACACTACCGACAAATGTAGAAAAATTTTTTCCAGGCTTTCTGTAGAGTTAGACCTCACTCAACCTTTAGTATCTCAATAGGTGAAATATGCGATGGAGCACGAGGAGTTACATTACATTTGCTTTTTCTATGGTATGGTTGGTCACGAAAAAGAAAATTGTTCCTAGGGGTAACAAACCAAAGCAAACACAAGCAGGAGCCAAGAAAAGCACTGCTATAGGAGACAAATAGAGGCAAGAACAAGTGGAGGAGGAAGACAGGGGGTAGAGATGGGATTTCTATTAAAAAAATGAGTAAAAAGGTGAAAGAGAAAAAAATATCCCTATGGACCATTGACAGTCGTACCAAAGATAATTTGTGGTAAAATTGCGCAAAAGCTAATGAGAATGTGGGTAGTAAAGATAGTGGAACAGAAAGCAAAAAGAATGTGATTACAGGGGAAGGTACGAAGTTTGGGGTGCTGCAAAATATGATTGAAGAGAATCCCAACAATAAGGCAGAGACAAAATGAGACAAAATATGAAAGAAAGGGATGAAGCAAAAACTGAGAAGAAAATCCAGCGTAAAAAATTGATACCCAAAAAGAGACACATTCAGGCAAAGTAGTAGCAGTTCATCACATAGCAGCAGTTAAGCACTACCAAAGCTACAACAGAACAGAACCAAATGTCAAAGTTTAGAATAAAATCCCTAAACCAAATATCATATTAGAACAAAAAATAGAAATTTAGAAAGATGTCACATATAAAGATTATCTCATAATTGTGCTTGTCTTCAACTTCGGTGGACCTAGAGGATTTAGTGATGTGCTTTGGAAACTGATAAAGTATCAAAGAGATGGTGAAAGACCCAAAATCAAATTCAGCTACCACAATTTTGATGGTGAAGAAGGTAATAAACCTGAAATTCACAACGGTCCAAAATAGAGAAACAGAGAAATAGAGAATCAGAGGGAAGAAAGACTTACCAGTGTTTATGAGGGTTTGAGAGAGAGAGAGACCACTGCGCTGAGGGAGTAGGAGGGCCAACGAGGGTTGCGTTGATGGTGCGACAGACAGTGGGCCAATGAGGGTTGCGTTGATGGGCGAGGGTTGAGAAACAGCAATAGGGTTCCACAGAGAGAGGGTCGAGTGCGAGGGTTAGACAAACGACATGGGTGCTACAGTCATTGGCTTACACAGATGATGATGAAGGCGATGATGGCTAGGTGCGATGAAGATGAACGAGGGTTGAGAAAGGGTTCGACAAAGAGGGTCGGGTGCGAGGGTTAGAGGAAAGGCATGGGTGCGAAGGTCATTGGCTTAGACAGACGAGGATGAAGGTGATGAACGGTCATGGGTGCGATGAAGGCGATGAACGGTCATGGGTCACTTTTAGGGTTTTTTTGGTCACTGGGTCACTTTTAATCAGTTAAAACTAGTGTGATGTTGTTTGAGGGTTAAAATTGAAAACTAAGGAAAAAAAGTTAAGTGTGGAAAATATTGGGTGGGAAACTAAATTTTTGGGGAGGGAATTCTATCGGTACATTTTTTTGTAGGGTGCCAAAATAAACAGAATATGGGCACGCTTTAAAAAGGTGACCATAACTAGCCACACTTTTCAAGCGTGCTGGTCTCACTCTATGGCCACGCTTTTTAAGCGTGACAAAAAAATGGGTGGCCAAATTTTTAATCAGAGGCCACCCACTGTAAAAACGTGCCGATTTTCCTCTATCACCACGCTTTTTAAGTGTGGCAGTAAAAAAGCGTGGCCAAATTTCAAGTAAGTGGGCACCCTCGTAAAAGCGTGCCAATTTCTCTCTATGGCCAAATCAATGGCCACCCTCGCAAAAGCTTGGCCATAGACCACTGTTCGGCACGCTTTAAAAGCGTGGCAAGAAAAAAGTGTGCCGACATGCCTTTTTTCTTGTAGTGTATGATTGTAATCTTTGATTTGTTTGATTCTTTATGTCTATTATTTTGTGTATGAATGCATTTATATGATTGAGGCCATTGTGTCAAATAGCTCACTTACCCAAACAGCCTTACCTTTTATCTACCATTGTTAACCAACTTTGAGTCTATACTAAACCCATTTTTTTTAATTTTAGCACATTACGAGCTTTAAAGCGAAAAACAATAAATGTCCCTTGTTTGGATCTTTGATTAGTTTAGCCTAGTGAGAGTGTTTATCATTTAATTGTGGGAGATTTGGGAACATTGGGTAGAGATAAAAGTGTGTTCTTGGTAGTTTTGTTAAAAAATTTTAGAATTGGGTACATACTCATGCATTAATTATATTTAAACCATATGCATTGATACTTTTGTATATATCTTATTAAAAAAAGAGAAAAATAAAAGAAAAAATGAGAAAAATAAAAAGAAAAAATAGAAAAAAAATAAAGAAAAAGAAACGCAATAAGAAGGGGACAAAATTCCCCAAAGTGAAGTTCAATAATAAACAATGCATATAGGTTGTGATAAAAAAGAGAATGCATGAGTGTATGAAAAAGTGAAGAATGGGTAGTTAGGTTAGCATTTAAATTGTATATGTTGTCATAGGTTAGGTGGGAAGTTTAAGTTAATCAAAGATTCAAACTTCAAACTCACTTGGTCATATGCATCCTTACCTTGACCCTAGCCCTATTACAACCTTATGAGAAGTCCTCATGATATTTGTATGGATGCATGGAATAATTTTTTATTGTTAGATAAAAAATAAATCTTGAAAAACATGACTAGAGGAGAATTGAGTGAATAAACCTTATAGACTTGAGCGACTAGAGCAGACACACATCCAGTGAGGTTCGATCGCTCAGTTACATGTTTTCACCTATGATCATCTCTTTTCTTGCAAGTTGTAAATTGTTTTCAATAACTTAATTCAATTGTGGATTTGAATTGGTTGTTAATACCTTTAGCCGTCATGTTCATATATGTATTCTTGGAGATTGATTTATTTTGACCAAGTAAATGCATGCATTTAGATAGTTTGTTTGCATTGAATAAATGTTGATACCCTTTGTCTCTTTCTTGAGTTTAGCATGAGGACATGCTTAGTTTAAGTGTGGGGAGGTTTGATAAACCTTAATTTTGTGGTTTATCTTGTGTTGAATTTAGGAGATTTTATCAACTTATCCCACATTTATTCAATGAAATAGCATGTTTTGTGAAATTCTCCCTAATTTGTGCTTAAGAGTGACAACATGCTTTTTAGGCCTTTAAATTGCTAATTCTAATCAAATTTAATTCCATTCAATGCCTTGATATGTTTGTTGAGTGATTTCAGATTTATAAGGCAAGTATTGGATGGAAGAAGTGAAGAAAAAAACATTTAAAGTGAAGAATTCATGATGAAATGAGCATTTGGAGAATTCAGAGCCACGCGCACGCCTCATCTACGCGTACGCGTGAGATGGACATTCATGGCCATGCGCACGACGCGTACGAGTGAGGATGAATTTCGGAAATGCACATGCGTCGACCACGCACACGCGTGACATTAGGCACGTGACCTCATTGAAGGCAATAAGCTAGGGGCGATTTTTGAGCCAACCAGCCCCAAATCCAACTCATTTCTGAGGCTATTTGATGCAGAACTCAAGATGGACAAAGGAGGGGAGCAATTAGATTAGCTTAGGACCATCTAGGGTAGTTTTCTAGAGAGAGAAGCTCCCTTTTCTCTCTAGAATTAGTGTTTTAGGTTAATTTCATCTTAGATTTAGGGTTTAATTTCTTATTTTCATCTAGTTTTCTTTACAATTTCTTGTTTCTACATCTTTATTTTCTTAGTTTGCATTGTTAATTTCCCTTTTATGCCTCTTTTTATGTTGATGAACTTTTATTGATTTCAATTTCCTTTAATTCAATTGATGTCTTTTTATGTTTCTTTGATGTTTGCTTGAGTTCTTGTTGTTATTTTCTTGTATTGGATTGTTGTAGATTTTATTATTCTTGCAATTTACTATGCTTTCATTTCATGCCTTCCAAGTGTTTGAAAAAATGCTTAGTTGGATGTTAGAATAGCTTTTTGAGCATTCTTGGCTTGGAAAGAGAAATTAGGTGATCTTGAGTCATTAATACCCAATTTAGATTGGTGATCTAGAGTTGTTAGTTAATATTATTCCCATTGACTCTAATCTCTTGCTAATTCAATTAGTAAGTTGATTAGGACTTATGGATTGAGATTCACTAGTCCTATTTGACTTTCTCTCAACATGAAGATAACATTATACCTTCTTCCTATGTTGGAGATGACGAAATAGGATTAGCTCTTGTTAAGTATTGTATCATGATTAATGACTAGGATATGAAGCCTAAATTCTCAAACCTTGCCATGAATGCCTCTTTTTAGTATTTGCTATCCTTCGTTGTTTGCTTTATTTTATTGTCATTTAAATTCTTGTTTCTTTATCAACCTAACCCGTGAAACTCATAACCAATAATTGAGCACTCGATTGTGATTCCTAGGAAGAACGACCCTGGACTAATACTCGGTTATTTTTATTGAATTGGACTTCTGACAACCAAAATTAAACTTTGATTGAGTGTTATTTGGTGGTTGGGAACTATACTTCGACGAGATTATTTGTGTGAAATTCCTAACCAATGATAATACTACATCACACATTGTTAAAAATTGTGTACTAAATTGTCTGTTTGAACACATACTTTCTATCTTTGTGAATATTTAATCTAAGCTTTTTATAAATTTTTTTGTAAAAAATAAACTTCTATGAAACTGTCTATATTGAAATGCTATTAATCTGAATGAATCCAGGTTCAAAAAAATCTAGAAAAACAAGATAAATTATCAAAAACACAAAATTTCTTTACGAATACACCGTAAACTATTCAAAATACACTGAAAAACATGCATACATATTTTTCTGTAAATTATAACCATGAGATACGAAAATTCTGTAATTTGAATTGTTACCCTCCTTAAGTATTGAATTGTTTATGTATTGTATATTTAAAATAAATAAATTTCTTTAGATAGTTGAAGACACTAATTTCAAAATAAACATGTCAAAATGAAACAAATGAAGAAAATGTAAAAAAGAGGAGCATACAGAATGCACAAAAATTGTTTCACAGTACACCAAAATAGTGTCACACTACACCAGAAAAACTATCCTATGCTACTGAATCTCTGAATTGATAATTCATAACATGTCCATGATAACTTTACGAAATTTGACAGCACCACAAAACCACCATAACAAAGGTTCAATTGAAAAAAGTAAATCATATATTACCACAACTATTAACATGCACAAACTCAATTTTTTGTATTTAACGAACATCACTTTTACCTTGGTTAGATCTTTCTTTTCTTTTTCTTTGAAACATTTGCAATCTATTTTTTCAGTGTTTGACCCCAATCTATTTTTTGGACGTCCTCTTGTTCTAATCCATGGAGGGGTTTGAAACTCGTTAATATCTTCCCAATGAAGCATCATGGTGAGATAGCGAATATTTTCCTTTACTTTTGGCTTTGTATTTTTTCATCTCAGCCATAACATTATCGTAAGCACGGTGCAGAATCGTAATCAACTCCTCAGATTATGATGCAAATTCACAAATATTTTGTGATTAAAATACCAAATCATCAAATTTCCTGCTTTTTGGCTCCAATGGAGGTTTGTCGTGGCTGCTCTTGATATGTGTGTGTCTTCTCTTTACGTTCTTACTCCATCGTTCCAATATATATATTGGTGACACTTTATTTACTTGCTCAAAGCATAACGCGCTCAGAGAATGACTGAACAATATCCCTCTTGACTCAAATAATAACCACTGGCATTTAAATTGAGCTGATATAATGTCATATGTAACTGTAAACTTGTTAAATGTTAAGTTTGAAACCTGTTCCAAAACTTCATATACCGTATAACTTAGAGCGAACTGAGTTGCTCTTGTGATGCAATTCACCTTTCCTCTAAATTGTGCTTAGATTTTCCTAAACTTCGCTTGAGTATACACATGCTAAAATTGAGCTTCATTCTATTGAGGATTTTGTTGCACAAAGTATGACAATATGAAAATATGCAACATCCGATTCTCTCTCTCTGTTCTCTACTTCCTTGGAAATTATCATACTATTTGACGAATTATATAAGTAAACTGTTGCGCGTAGTAAACTTGTTAAAAAAAAGAATGCATGCTCTCACTGCTATGTGTGCTTCTCATCCCGGCCTAGAAGTGGTGATCTAGATAAACTAGAATCCATAAATGACGAACTTTGTAAAGCTCTGAAAAATTCATAAAAATACTAAGTCATAACTGAAAATACACCAAAAGACATACAGTTTAACACCTCTATTGGGCACCATTACACCGAAACACATAAAAATATCAGTTAATCCTAATAAAGACACTATTACCTGAAAGCCACTTGTTGTCTCCAACACCGAACTTCATCAAAAAATCATTCTAATTCCTATCAAATACTTCTTTGTAAGAGAGTTCCATACAACATGACTCATCTCGGGTATAATTTTCTCGTGTCGCTTGTAGCCATTTAATTTACTTGGGACCTTCTTCATGATATGTCAAATACACCACTGGTGAATACTTGTAGGTATACAAGCCTCAATAACCCTTTGCATCGATGCGCGTTAATCGGTAAGAATTTCTTTTGGAACATTACCTCCCATGCAATGAAAGCAACATTCAAATAACCATTTGAATGATTGAATATCTTCATTTTTCATCAAAGCACATCCCAAAAATATTGACTAACAGTGATGATTCACCCCAACAAAAGAATCAAAAACCAAATTATACCTAAATACAACGACACATAATTAAAATAGAAAGATGAAATAGGATAAGTAGAGTTTCACATAACATCTTAAGACACCATCTAATTTAAAAGTTTGAATATTTTTACAAATTACCCTCTCAGCCTAGTTTGCATTGGAGAAAGGAAGAAGTTCCCTATAAGTTCGGTAGCTCAGCATGACTTCCGAACAGATGTATATACAAAAATAGTACTTATAACGTTGGTGAATTCTATGATGTAGAAGAAAGATTCTTTCTATATCTATATATTTTTGTTGTCAAGAATAGTGAGTGACAAGTGTCTAGAGAGAAGAGTTGAGGACAATGTCTTATCATATTCAGGTAAGTTTCAGTGTGCTTTGTCTCATAAAACACGTAAAAGAATTATTGATTAAGTATGGCAAATGTGATTATGATGATAGGCCTCACTTTAAATGATTTTTGTAAAATTATATTAATTGTGGGTCATGTCATATTTATAAAATAGTTATATTTTTGTTTTGCATTAAAATGCGTACTAAATATTTATATACTTTAGACCTATTTTAATTAAATTCATATACGAAACATAAATAAAATGAAAATGCTCCCATTTAATTTTATAAAAAAAATACAAAAAATTTATCAACTATCAATTAAGGACTAATGTATAGCCCTTTTTTCTCATTGAATTTTAAATTGTATTTTTGTGAGTTGCTAAACCTACAAAAAAAGCTATATGTACTCATCAAAGTAATCCCTCTAAACTCACGTGAAATGGACACTCCCTTTTTTATGAATTAATTTCTTTTATTTACACTAAAAAAATAAAATTAACTCCCAAACATTTATTAATAACTACTTATTTTAATATGTATATATAATTATATATTCATATATAAATATATTTAATTATTTATATATAAATAAATTAATACATTTTTTAAAGTATATATTACTAATTAAAATTTTTATTACTAAGTAATTATTATTCTAATCGTATTTCTACTGTATTTCAATAATTATTTCAAAATGTTTATTTAAATTAATACTTTAAATACTAAACGTATATCGCCTAAACCGTAAACACTTATTTATAAATATTCAACGCTAAATTTTACACTACATATTCTAAATCCTAAATCGTACTTTCTAAATCCTAATCTATAAATCTTAAACTCTAAATTTAAATCCTAAATTGTAAACCATAAACTTTAAACCCTAAATTTTTAACCTTTTGTTTTTAAATTCTAACGGTAAACGAAACATTCATAAAATTTAAAACCTAAACCATTTTAAATCATAGATCTATTCCTAAATATAATATTATTCTCTGAACCATAAATTCTAATTCCTAAATCTTAAATGTCAATCTTTAATCCAAAAACTCAACATTTATGTTGGCTTTTGTTTAAAATTTTAATTAGAGATTTTAAGAATGACATAAACATTATCTTATTTTAAAGGGAAAGACCAAATAATTTATTAATATTGTCATTGAACTCTAAATCACCTAACTAAGCAACTTACATAGCAACTATTTTTGTATTGATTAATAAAAAAATTCAAAAAAAAATTTGACAAAAAATATACATTTATCAAGAGGAGGAAAAATTGATTAAGTAACAACTCATTATTTTTATTTTGTTTTTTAATCAGCAGTAATATCTCCTACAACATAATCGATAAACCTACTTATATTAGTCCTTAATTAACAATTGATGAATTTTTATTTTTTTTTATAAAATTAAATGGGGACGTTTTTATTTTGCTTATGTTTCGTATATGAATTTAGTTAAAATGAGTCTAAACATATGAATACTTAGTACGTATTTTAATGCAAATAAAAAATATAACCATTTTGTGAATATGATATGACTCAAAATGGATAGTATTTTATAAAAAAAAACCATTTAAACTGAAGCCCATCATTATAATTACATTTGTCATATTTAATCAATAAATCCCTTCACGTGCTTCAGGAAATAAAATACACTGAAACTTACTTGAACATTACGAAACATTGTCCTCAACTCTTCTCTTTCTAGACACTTATCACTTATTACTCTTGACAACAAAAATATATAGGTATAAAAAGAATCTTCCTTCTACATCATAGAATTCACCTATAATGTTAGTCAAAATGAAAAAGGTTACATAAAGGCAGAAATGCACATGCAGTCGATTTCATATGAAGTTATTTTTGGATGGATGACAAATGTTACCATTTGGTTTAAAAAAATGATTTATTTTATATAAATGATTTAATTAAAAAACCAATTGATGTAGCTATGATGTTAGATTTTTTACCATATTTTATTTTAAAAATAAATTGACTAATTTAAATTGAGAAATTGTAGTTAATTATTTACTATATAATTTTTAACCAAAATTATATTTAAAAAAATAAAATTATCTAATATATTGGACCAGTTCAATGTTAATCAGGTTTTTTTATTATAAAATATAAAAAAATTAATTCTAAAAAAATCATGTTATTGTTTAGGATTTAATTTTTTATTGTGTTTTCATAAAGTTTGTATAAAATTCACCCATCACATTGATTAAACTTATTTATTTACATAAAATTTGTTTATGGATTCATCAAACTTGTTTACGTTTTAATACTATTTGAATTGTATTAGTATATTTTTATTTTTTAATCAATTTAATTTTATTTAAATAATTAGAATTTTAAATTATAAAATTTGTATTAGTTTGTAATTTAAAATTTAAATAGATATAATTTAAATTAATGATTTATAAAATTGTATGTATTTACTCATATAATTAATTATATTTATTCAATTTAAAAAAAATAAGGGTGGTTAATTTTTTTATTTAAATACATTCATATTATTTTCAAATTAAAAGAATATACTTATTTAAAAGAATATGAGTATGTTTATTTAAATTTAAAAAATTTTAAAATAATAAGAATGTGTTTATTTAAAATTTTAAAATTTCAAATTTTAAATAAACTTACTTATATTAATTTTAAATTTTATTTAAAATAATACAAATATGTTTATTTAAATTAAAAAATTGAAATAATAAGAGTATATTTATTTAAAAATAATATAAGTGTATTTATTTGTTAGTTAAAAATTAACAACCATTGTTTTTTTTAAATCGAATAAATATAATTAATCATATGAGTATAATAATACGAATACATACAATTTTATAAATCATTAATTTAAATTATATCTATTTAAATTTTAAATTACAAACTAATACAAATTTTATAATTTAAATTCTAATTATTTAAATGAAATTAAATTGATTAAAAAATAAAAATATACTAGTATAATTCAAGTAGTATTAAAATGTAAACAAGTTTGTTGAGTCCATAAACAAACTTTACGTAAATAAATAAGTTTAGTAAATGTGATAAGTGAATTTTGTGAAAACTTTATGAAAACACATTAAAAAAAATTATATCCTAAAAAATAACATAATTTTTGTTTGAGAATTATTTTTTTTATATTTTATAATAGAAATAAAAAATCTGATTAACATTGAGCTGTTCTAATATATTAGGTAATCTTATTTTTAATGATTTTAATTATAATTTTAGTTAAAAGAAAATTATATAGTAAATAATTAACTATAATTTTTTAAATTAAATTAGTCAATTTGTTTTTAAAATAAAATAGGATAAAAAATTTAACATCATAATTATATGAATTGATTTCACAAAGAAATTATTTATACAAAATAAACTGGTTTTTTTAAAATCAAATGATAATACCTGTTATCCATCTAAAAATAACTTTATGTGAAGTTCACTCGAAGTAAATTTCTACCTTACATAAAACATTTTTATTCTTAAAAAGTTAAATTTTATCTAGCATGCCGACACACACCACTCACCCTGTCTGTCTTTGTTTCGTTTGTTTTTCCTCTTCAAATCTATTTTTTCACTGCTCGTCGATTTACTTTGCATTATAAAACAGTCACTGCATACTTTACGAGAATCTCAACTGCGAGTGGGGCCAGTTGATACAAGAGACTAGTTATGTCTCAAGATCCGCTTTAGCATAAACCCCAAAATGTGCATCTAGAATTCAACTAATAAATATCACCACATACTCTAAGTTAATCAGCTGCAAACAAAATTTCAGACTCTACTTACTAGCTGCATACAAGCAGTAATAGATAACATTTCATGACTAAGCGCATAAATTACACAAAGAAATTAATAACAACAATAATAACACAATTATTTGAAGTATCACCCAGTACAACAAGTGACAATAGGCAGATAATAATGCAACCAGAGAACAGAGGAACCAGTGCAGAAATGAACAATCAGATTCATCAAGGGATACTCAGATACTCCCCAATCCCATTGTTACTATCACTTCAAACATTGGATACATTTATAAGTCGGTGTATTATGATACAAATTGTATCCGAATACAAAGTTATAAATATACGGCTTCTTCAAAATGACAGATATCTTGAAATGGAGAGTGTAAGCATTATTAAGCTAGGCCATGCCATCTTCAGTGGTGGGAATGGAAGGCGAAAGCGAATTGCGCGACTCATCAAAATCCTCCACAAGAGGCGATTGTTCCACCCTGATATCCTCAATCATCTTCACAACTTCCAACGTAGTTGGCCTCTTCTCAGGCTCCAATTCCGTACAAACCAACCCCACATTCATCATGGCGAGAAGCTCATCCTCAATGTTCTTGTACCTCAGCAGTTCCTGATCAAACACCTCCGCGTTCCACTCCTCACTATCCTTCACAAGGGAACGAACCCATTTGGGAAGATCCAAGTGTGGTTCCTCCAACTCCGTCCGAGGTCGCGGCATGGAAGGATGCTGATGAGACGGTGCTTTGCCAGTTAGAACCTCCAAGATCAAGACGCCGAAGCTGTAGACATCGGCTTGCTGGGAAAGTTTCTTGTGTTCTGATTGCTCCGGTGCTTTGTAACCGCCCAACTTGGCTATGGCGTGGACGGGATTAAGGAGGAGGAAGAGGCCGAAGTCGGAGATGCATGCAGCGCCGTTCTTGTCGAGAAGGACGTTGGAAGATTTGATGTTGCCGTGAGGGATCTTGGCAGCACTGTACTCTGCATGAATGCGAGCTAGTCCTCTGGCTGCTCCTAACACCAGGCTTATTCTTGTCGTCCAATCTAATGGGATTCTTCCTGCTCCACGGTTCCCTGTCCATATACACCATTACCATGTTGAACAAATTTAAAATAAGCTAACATAACTAAAACTAAACCCAACTAACCATGAAGAAGTGTATGCAAGCTTCCATTGGGAAGATAATCATAGACAAGAAGCTTTTCTTCCTTGGCATAGTAAAACGCTATGAGCCTCGCAATGTTTGGGTGCTTCATCTTCCCCACAACATCCATGTACTGCTCAAACTCGCTCCTCTCACAAGGGTTCGCATCCTTCAGCCTCTTCACCGCCACCGTGCACCCGTCATCCAGCACCGCCCTATACACAGTCCCCAAGCTCCCCTTCCCGAGCATCTCTGCCGATGCGCGAAGCAGATCCTCCAGCTCAAACTGGCTTCTCCTGTCGAAGAACACCAGCCTGCTCCGCTCAGTGTCCACCGTTCCATCACTGTCCCTTTCTGCCCCGCTGCCACTAGCGTACACCCCGTAGCTGCTCTCACTCTTCCTCTTGCCGCTTTCACTCCCAACCTATATACATTGCATAAATACGAATACAAGTATTAAATAACATACACAAATATCGCAATTTTAAGAAATTTAAAATCAACAATGTTACTGTATCAGCACAAATTTTTGTTTTAGGCCAAATAACATACACAAATTATTGTTTTCAGTCAATAATCAGTCCACAAATTTATTGATATAGAAAGAAAAGTCTAAATACATCCGTAAAATAGTAGTATAAATAAAAAATTAACGGCATCGGGCTTTTCTCATTTGAAATGGGAGAAAATTAGAAACCGATTTTTAAAATCACAGTATGACGCACATGTATGTATAATTGAATATGTATACAATACGCATGCAGTAGTGTATGCGAGTAAAAATGAAGTTTTGTGTAGGACAGCCCCACCATTGAGTTTGAGGTTCTCCCACCGGCGCAGCAGTGCGCCACGGTGAAAGAGACAACCACAAGAAACACCACGCAAACCGCCACTACAATTGCCACGATCACCCCCGGACTTAAACCTTTCCGTGATGGTGGGTTCTTCGGAACTGCGACTACGCTACTCGTTTTCGGTATGACGCTCGGGTTTGAAGGACCAGTTTTGTTATCAGAAGAGGACGAAGGAGAAGGAGTCTCGGTGGAGGAACATTTTGGCAGTGGTGAATCACCACAAAGTGCGCCATTCCCAGCGAAGCTTGCAATACCAAACCTGTTGAGCATGGAATTCGGTAAGTGTCCGACGAGTTCGTTATTGGTTATGTTGAGCTCCTTGAGGTTAACGAGGGAAGAAGAGAAATCGGGGACTTCGCCGGAAAGAGCGTTGTTCTGGAGGCGGAGCGTGAGGAGGTGAGTTAAACTTGAAATTTCCTTGGGAACCGGTCCTCGGAGGTTGTTATCGGAGATGTCAAGCCTCACGAGGAGCCTGAGGGAGGAAATCTCCAGAGGAACCTCGCCGGAAAAGTCGTTGCCGGAGAGATAGAGGAGTTCGAGGTCGGTGCAGTTGCAAAGAGTGGAAACGGTGCCGTTTAGGCGATTGTCGTGGAGATCAAGGAATCGGAGGTAGGAAAGTAATGAAAGGGAATGGATGGGGCCTCGGAGATTGAGGGAAGGGAGGGAGAGTGCCACCACTCTGCCGTTTGGGGAGCACTCGACGCCGCGCCAAGTGGAGGCCGCGGCGCAAGCATCGGCGCCTGTCCAGTTTGTTAGGAGAGAGGCGTGTGCGTCGGTTTGGAGGCGGAATTGGGTGAGTGCGTGTGTATCATTTTGTGGTGCACTCTCACATTTGAAGCACATAAACGCCAATGCCAAAGTAAGAATAAGAAGAGGAACCTTGTCCATGATATGGTGTGGGGGAGGAAGTGTGAGAGGGGAGCAAAGGATTAGTGTGTTTTTTGAAATTAAAAGGTGGGGAAGAAGGTTCTTGATTGGTGACTGGTGACTGGTGACTGGTGACAGTAAAGGTCAAAGATCATGGAAAAGAGGGAGGGGAGGAGGAAGCCCCTATTAAAAGAGAATTAATTAAGACAAAATAAAAAATATTAATTACCTAAATTTTTTTATAATTTGGAACAGCAATCATATTTGCAAAAAATAAAAAGAAAGAAATTATTTTTAAGATAGAAATAAAAATAATATTTTAATTGAATATTGATATTTGAAGTGTATTATTATGGATGTGTAGAAAATGTGTTCAGCACACATTTTGCGTGATGGCTAGAATGTTGACATATTGTGTGTGTTGGACACGTTTCATCATTGTGGTAACACACAAGGTATATATTGGACATACGTTAATATTCTGGCAAACTTAGACATGTTTTTTCACATTCATAATACTGTTATACATTTTAAACATCAATATTTAACCAAAACACTATTTTTATTTCTATATTAAAAATAATTTCTAGAAAAGCGTGGTATGATTTTTTTTTAAAATTGAAAATGTGGCATGATTGGAGAGAATGTGCGTTGATCGAGAGAAAAAGGTACTTCCTGTGCTATCAAAAGTAATTCACTACTTTTAAAAAAGAAAATTTTGAATATTCAATGTGGTAAAAATTCCTTTTTTAATAATAAAAAATGTAAGATAAATTAGTTTATACAATGATACAAAAAAAAAAGACAATATTATAATAGAAGATCGGATTATAGTTTATGTAATTTTTAGTGTTCTAAGTACTTTTATTATTAAAAAAAAAATTAACAGGTTGAATTTAAGTGTGATATATACTTTAATCTAGTTATAATGCAATTGGTGTCTGAATTGAGACAATTCGTTTTCCGTTTTGTGTGCAAATGAGGTTGTTGTAATGTAATTATATTTTGTGTAAGGTAATTGAGACTGAGGCAATGTGATATGATTAAAGGTGGAATAATATGGAAAGAGGATGGTTGGTTTGTATGATTACTGTTGGCCACTCTCTCCTCAAGAATATTGAGTATGAGTGACGAGATTTTAGTCATTTTACCTTTTCTTTGCTTCTCCTGTTCTGCCAAAGTTGGAAAAAGAAATGTTGTGATTATTGATTCTAGGATTCTAGTTCCCATATGATCTTTCCATCTACCATGTTAGAATATTACAGGAGGAATTTAGATAACACATTGCAGAGGTTACACAGTAAAAAAGAAAGATTAATAGGATAAATTAGGTGGAGTGAAAAACTACACCAAAAATAGATTTAAATAATTAGATTTTAATAAATTATAATGCAGTAGTAATCTTACATTATTGTCTTTTGGTTGTGACAAAGTGTGCTGCATTATTGTGGCGTAATATGTGATCAGATTAGACCTACTAAAAGTTACTTAACAATAACCAACCAACGCCCCCACAATAGGTTGCCACTGGCCACTGCTATGCATTATGTATATTTGAAACTGATTTCGACACCAAGTGTATTATGTGTAATATAGTGTAAACTGTGATGTTAACTTATACTTCATTAGTTTATTTATCATCATAAGTAAATAAAGTGAATTCATAATAAACAAGGTATGAGTGAAAACAGTATTAATATTGCGTATTTACTGCTAACTACTTTCTTTCCATACAGGAAGGGGATTTTACTCTTGTTCTAAGTTCTAACCGACAATTCCATGTCGCTTCTTCATTCCCGCATTTGTTAAGACAGGTCTTGTATAAAAGGATATTCTACTAATCCACTCGGCCTTCTACGAATTTATTTGTCTATAATATAATAGAAAAATATAGGTCACCAACTCTAAGTATAACTAATTTGAACTTTTATCAAAATTTAATTTTGAAATAAAAAAGATTAAGATTAAGTTCAGAAATTTAACAATTTTTCTGGAGCGCCCTCAAGGTACATCTCTCCTTGCACGCCACTACGTCCGTGAGATATATTTTTAAAATATGTGAAAAGCTATTTTAAAGAGTTACATCTCTTCATAAATTTGTGATTTATTCAAAAGTTATGACGGTTAAAAGATTGTAACTATTTGAAAAGTTATGTCTGTTGAAAGGTTATAACTATTTGAAAAGTTGTGTCTGTTAAGTACGTACGTAGTTGCTTGTTGCATGTACTTCGTATCTATAAATTTTCCTCATTTCATTATTGCTGAACAATCCATCTCAATACTTTCTTTATGTGCAAAATGAAGAATATAGAATATTATTCTGTAAGTTATCATTTAGTGTAAGGTTTGATTATGTGAGTGCATAAACAAGTCAAGTGTTCTTCATTGTATCCTATAGAAAATTCGCCAGTAACCTATTTTGCACAGCATTGTTCATTAGTGGGGGCAAATTAAGCCTAAAGGAAAGTGTGTATGACACACGCCTTGAAGAATTGCGATATTTGATTCGCTAACCCCTTCTCTCATAACTCACAATCTTTAGGCTTAATTATTCACCAATAAAACAAAAATGACCTGATAAAGAAATAAAAGATAAACAAGAAGATAAGGATTCAAACTGAATAAAAAAAGAATACATTGAAATTGAAATAAAAATAAAAAGGATAGATTGAAATTGAGTATAAAGAGAATCAATCTACTTTCTACCAAATTTCTTGACGCAACAAGAAAGGAACTTCTCAACCTAACTTGCCAACGCCATAGTTTGGGAATTGAATCGAAGGGACTCCTCAACCTTCTACCCAATTCCCCGATGTAACAAAAGAGTGACTCCTCAACCTCAATTATCCACACCATGGTTTCATCACGAAACCAAAAAAGGGGTTTAACCTCTAAATCATTCTATACTACGACTATAATAGCTAAGGAGGTATTTATAACCTCTTATTAGGTTAAAACAAAGAAAACCCTAAAGCCAAAAAACATAAGGTCTAATCTAATAATTAGATAAATAAAATCATAATACATCAAATAAAATTAAAACATTCTAAAAATATAAACTAATATCTTCTAAATAACACTTGAACTCTTCATATCACGAACATTTGAAGCACGTATCATTCTCCTCCTCTTCAAAAAATATTCGTCCTCGAATTTTGTAGGTGAAAAAAATAGTATATGAAAAGGACAATAATTACAAGGAAGATAATTTCTATTTTTTTGTTTTTTTCTTTCTTTTTGTATTTTTTTTGAACTGTATGCTTTTTTTTAACAATAAAATCAACAATAATGAAACGCAAACAAAAAACAAGAACACAAGAACATAAAGAAAGACACGACAGACACTGGATTCTTTTTTTATGATAAAAGAAAAACAAACATAGATTAATAAGAATTAATCTAATACTTGAGCTCTGATACCAAATCATAAAGAAATAAAAGATAAACAAAAAGATAAAGATTCAAACTGAATAGAAAAGATACATTGAAATTGAAATAGAAACTAAATAGATAGATTGAAATTGAGTACAAAGAGAATCACTATACTTTCTACCCAATTTCTTGATGCAACAAGAAAGGGACTCATCAACCTAACTTGTCAACGCCATAATTTTGAAATTGAATCGAAGGGACTCCTCAACCTTCTATCCAATTCCCCGATGCAATAAGAGAGGGACTCCTCAACCTCAATTGTCCACACCATGGTTTCATCACGAAACCAAAAAGGGATTTTTAAACCTTTAAATTATTCTATGCTACAACTACAATAGCTAAGGAGGTATTTATAACCTCTTATTAGGTTAAAACAAAGAAAACCCTAAAGCCCATAAACATAAGGTCCAATCTAGTAATTAAATAAATAAAATCAAAATACATCAAATAAAATTAAAACATTCTAAAAATATAAACTAATATCTTCTAAATAATACTTGAACTCTTCATATCACGAACATTTGAGGCACGTATCATTCTCCTCTTCAAAAAAAAAATTCGTCCTCGAATCTTGTAGGTGAAAAAAATAGTATATGAAAAGGACAATACTTACAAGGAAGATAATTTCTATTTTTTATTTTTTTTCTTTCTTTTTGTATTTTTTTCTTTTTTTTTTGAACTGTATGCTTTTTTTTAACAATAAAATCAACAATAATAAAACGCAAACAGAAAATAAGAACATAAGAATATAAAGAAAGACACGACAGACACTGGATTCTTTTATTATAATAAAAGAAAAACAAATATAGATTAATAAGAATTAATATAATACCTGAGCTCTGATACCAAATGAAACTAACACTAAGAATTTCTTTAGGTTGGATCCTTCAAATTTTTTCATACAACAAACAAAAAAAATCACTCACCTCACTTGATCACACATAAAAAAAAGGTACATATTATGAGAAGATGTAACAATTTATGGTAACTTGATGTTCTTCTGATTCTAATTCTATCAGGAGCAAAGTTTGGGGATAAAACAAAATTCAAAGTACCAGATTTTAAGAAGAATCTTATAAATCAACATAAGAAGATTTCTTCTAATTCTATCTTTAATTCTTTTTCAAAGTTAGTGATGAAAGAATTTATTGAGTATATTATAGATGAAGATGTGTACCCGAACCAGTGGTGCAGAATTGTTCAAACGGGTCTTTGTGATGTGAAAAATTTGAAAAACAAGAGAGAAAAGAATTTGAGAGGAAAATAAACTGAGAAAGAGAGTGAGTGTTTAAGTGAAAAAATCAATGTTTGAGTGAAAGCGAGAGTTTTGAGAGAAAAAAAGAGAATAGTAAAAGAGAGGAGTCAATGAGAGAAAAAAACTGAGACTAATAAATACACATGTGAGAAAGATCTAAAAATTTCTAGCTTAGACAATAGTGTATTAGTATCATTGAATTCCAAAGAGTCTTTAATTTCTCATATATCTAACCGTGAATTGCCTAGTATTTTTATGTCAATTTTTAAAGGTTTTGAAAATTCACTAGAAAGGTAACTAATTCAAAACTTTGGTGAGCAGTTACATGAAACATGTCTCAAATTTTTAACATATGACAAGGTATTGTATATTTTGTATTTGATAGCTCAAGGGATCTTGAACAAAAGGCATGCAAGGTGGACTAAGTTGCTGGATTATTTTTCATATGTGATAGAACAAGGTAATGAGACTGTGATTGCTAATAATTTGTCCATAATGTATGATTTAATCACAACTCTTACTCCTAAATTCTTAGTGCTTGATTAAATGAAGAATTTTTGTACAACTAAATCTAATTTTTCACTAAAATAGAAACGGAAGTTAGCGGCGACCAATTTGGGACAATTTGAAAAAATGCCGCTATCTGATAATTTTGGGCAGTTACTGCAGCGGTTTAATTCCCCAGCCACCATATCGTTCAATTTATGGCAGATTTAGACAAACTGCTGAAATTATCATCTGTTCTATTCTAGACTAAAAAAATTGGATATGGAAGTAGGAGGAGTGTTATACCTTAACGTGATAATTTTTGTTTTTTTTTTAAAACTATGGGAGGTACACAAATCGGACTCTCTGATTTGTGTTTAAAAAATTTTAAAAATTTGGGGTACACAAATCAGACCCACTGATTTGTATTTAAAAAATTAAAAAAATTTGGAGTACACAAGTGGACCAGCTGAGTAAAAGAGTCACTGAAACTCCTCCTAGTACTCTCCCAAGCAATACAGAAGAGAATCCAGAAAGAGAGTGCAAGGCCAGAACCTTACTTGGTGTTGCCGAACCTAGAGAGGAGAAGGAGGACATGAATCCCAGTGAGGAAGACCTCATGGGATGTCCTCTGGACAAAAAGGAGTTCCCATTTGAGGAACCTAAAGAATCTGAGGCTCATCTAGAGACCATAGAGATTCCATTGAACCTACTTCTGCCATTCATGAACTCTGATGACTATTCCTCCTCTGAAGAGGATGAAGATATTACTAAAGAGCAAGTTGCTAAGTACCTTGGAGCAATCATGAAGCTGAATGACAAGTTATTTGGTAATGAGACTTGGGAGGATGAACCCCCCTTGCTCACCAATGAACTGAATAACTTGATTAGGCAGACATTACCTCAAAAGAAAGAGAATCCCAGAAGGTTCTTAATACCTTGTACCATATGCACCATGACCTTTGAGAAGGCTCTGTGTGACCTGGGGTCAGGCATAAACCTCATGCCACTCTCTGTCATGGAGAAACTGCGAATCTTTGAGGTTCAAGCTGCAAGAATCTCATTAGAGATGGCAGACAAATCCATGAAAAAGGCTTATGGACTAGTAGAGGACGTGCTAGTGAAGGTTGAAGGCCTTTACGTCCCTGCTGATTTCATAATCCTAGACACTGGGAAGGATAAGGATGAATCCATCATCCTTGGTAGACCTTTCCTAGCCACAGCAAAAGCTGTGATTGATGTTGACAGAGGAGAGTTGGTCCTTCAATTGAATGAGGACTACCTTGTATTCAAGACTCAAGGATCTCCCTCTACAACCATGGAGAGGAAGCATGAAAAGCTTCTCTCAATACAGAGTCAAACAAAGCCCCCACATTCAAACTCTAAGTTTGGTATTGGGAGGCCACAATCAAACTCTAAGTTTGGTGTTGAGAGGCCACAACTAAACTCTAAGTTTGATGTTGGGAGGCCCCAACCAAGCTCTGAATATCTATGAGGCTCCATGAGAGCCCACTGTCAAGCTATTGACATTAAAGAAGCGCTTATTGGGAGGCAAACCAATTTTTATTTATCTATGTTATTTCATGTTTTCTTTAGGTTGATGATCATGTGGAGTCACAAAAACAACTGCAAAAATTAAAAAGAAATTCAAAAACAGCATTAAAAACAGCACACCCTGGAGGAGGAACTTACTGGCGTTTAAACACCAATAAGAGTAGCAGAATGGGCGTTAAACGCCCAGTCTGGCACCATTCTGGGCGTTTAACGCCAGAAATGGGCACCAGACTGGCGTTTAACGCCAGAAACAAGCAACAGCTTAGCGTTAAACGCCAGGAATGGTATAAAATCTGGCGTTTAACGCTAGAAACAAGCAGCAGTCTGGCGTTAAACACCAGGATTGCACAATAAGGGCATTTTGCACGCACGTTTTGCACGCCTAAAAGGAGCAGGGATGAGAAATCCTTGACCCCTCAGGATCTGTGGACCCCACAGAATCCCCACCTACCCCACCTCTCTCTCTCTCTCTCCCCCTCACTCATCTCTATAACACTCCACCCAAAACACCACTCACCAATCAAATCCTATCCTCTTCCCTATATTCTCTTCACCAATCACCTCCATATCTCTTCCCCAAAAACCCCACCTACCTCACTTTCAAATTCAAACACTTTTCCCTCCCAAACCCACCCAATTCCATTCGGCCACTCTCCCTCTCTTTCCCTATAAATACCCCCTCTTCACTCCTTCATTTTCACACATCACAAACACTCTCCTACCCCCTTGGCCGAACCTCTATCTCCCTCCATCTCCTCTATTTTCTTCTTCTCCCCCTTCTTTCTTTCTTCTTTTGCTCGAGGACGAGCAAAACTTTTAAGTTTGGTGTGGTAAAAGCATTACTTTTTATTTTTCCATAACCATTTATGGCACCTAAGGTCGGAGAAACCTCTAGAAAGAGGAAAGGGAAGGCAAAAGCTTCCACCTCCGAGTCATGGGAGATGGAGAGATTCATCTCAAAGGTCCATCAAGACCACTTCTATGAAGTTGTGGCCAAGAAGAAGGTGATCCCTGAGGTCCCTTTCATGCTCAAGAAGAATGAGTATCCAGAGATTCAACATGAAATTCGAAGAAGAGATTGGGAAGTTCTCACCAACCCCATTCAACAAGTCGGAATCTTAATAGTTCAAGAGTTCTATGCCAATGCATGGATCACTAGGAACTATGTTCAAAGTATGAACCCGAATCCAAAGAATTGGCTTACAATGGTTCGGAAGAAATACTTAGATTTCAGTCCGGAAAATGTAAGGTTGGCGTTCCACTTGCCAATGATGCAAGAAAACGCACGCCCCTACACTAGAAGGGTCAACTTTGATCAAAGGTTGGACCAAGTGTTCATGGACATATGTGTGGAAGGCGCTCAATGGAAAAGAGACTCAAGAGGCAATCTGGTTCAATTGAGAAGACCGGACCTTAAGTCTGTGGCTAGAGGATGGTTGGAGTTTATCCAACGCTCCATCATTCCTACTAGCAACCGATCTGAAGTGACTGTGGATCGGGCCATCATGATCCATAGTATCATGATTGGGGAGGAAGTGGAAGTTCATGAGATCATACCTCTAGAACTCTATAAGGTGGCTGACAAGTCCTCCACTTTGGCAAGGTTAGCCTTTCCTCATCTCATTTGTCACCTATGCAATTTGGCTGGGATTGACATAGAAGGAGACATCCTCATTGAAGAGGACAAGTCCATCACCAAGAAAAGGATGGAGCAAACAAGAGAGCCCACTCATGGATCTCAACAAGAGCATGAGGAAATTCCTCATCAAGAAAATCCCTGAGATGCCTCAAGAGATGCATTTTCCTCCACACAACTATTGGGAGCAACTCAACACCTCTTTGGAAGGCTTGAGTTACAACATGGACCAACTAAGGGTGGAGCACCAAGAGCACTCCATCATTCTCCATGAAATTAGAGAAGATCAAAGAGCTATGAGGGAGGAGCAACAAAGGCAAGGAAGAGACATAGAGGAGCTCAAATACTCCATAGGATCTTCAAAGAAGAAGAACTAGCCGCCATCACTAAGGTGGACCCGTTCTTTGATTTTCTTGTTCATATTTTTCTGTTTTTCGAATTTGATGCTTTATGTTTGTCTATGTTTGTGTCTTCATTACATGATCATTAGTGTCTAGTGTCTATGCCTTAAAACTATGAATAATTCCATAAATCCTTCACCTCTCTTAAATGAAAAATGTGCTTAATTACAAAAGAACAAGAAGTACTTGGATTTCAAATTTTATCTTGAAATTAGTTTAATTATTTTGATGTGGTGGCAATACTTTTTGTTCTCTGAATGAATGCTTGAACAGTGCATGTTCTTGATAGTGAAGTTTATGAATGTTAAAATTGTTGGCTCTTGAAAGAATGATGAACAAAGAGAAATGTTATTGATAATCTGAAAAATCATGAAATTGATTCTTGAAGTAAGAAAAAGCAGTGAATGACAAGGCTTGCGAAAAAAAGGGGCAAAAATGAAAAAGAAATAAAAAAGAAAAGGCAAGAGCAAAAAGCCAATAGCCCTTTAAACCAAAAGGCAAGGGTAAAAAGGATCCAAGGCTTTGAGCATTAATGGATAGGAGGGCTCAAGGAAATAAAATCCAGGCCTAAGCGGCTAAATCAAACTGTCCCTAACCATGTGCTTGTGGCATGAAGGTCAAAGTGAAAAGCTTGAGATTGAGTGGTTAAAGTCGTGATCCAAAGCAAAAGAGTGTGCTTAAGAACTCTGGACACCTCTAATTGGGGACTTTAGCAAAGCTGAGTCACAATCTGAAAAGGTTTACCCAGTTATGTGTCTGTTGCATTTATGTATCCAGTGGTAATACTGAAAAACAAAGTGCTTAGGGTCATGGCCAAGACTCATAAAGTAGCTGTGTTCAAGAATCAACATACTGAACTAGGAGAATCAATAACACTATCTTAATTCTGAGTTCTTATAGATGCCAATCATTCTAAACTTCAAAGGAAAAAGGGAGATGCCAAAACTGTTCAGAAGCAAAAAGCTACTAGCCCCGCTCATCTAATTGGGACTAAGTTTCATTGATATTGTGACATTCATTGTATATTCTCTTCTTTTTATCCTATTTTGTTTTCAGTTGCTTGGGGACAAGCAACAATTTAAGTTTGGTGTTGTGATGAGCGGATAATTTATACGCTTTTTGGCATTGTTTTTAGGTAGTTTTTAGTATGATTTAGTCACTTTTAGTATATTTTTATTAGTTTTTATGCAAAAATCATATTTCTGGACTTTATTATGAGTTTGTGTATTTTTCTGTGATTTTAGGTATTTTCTGGCTGAAAATTGAGGGACCTGAGCAAAAATCTTATTCATAGGCTGAAAAAGGACTGCTGATGCTGTTGGATTCTGACCTCCCTGCACTCGAAATGAAATTTTTGGAGCTACTAAAATCCAAATGGTGCGCTCTCAATTGCTTTGGAAAGTAGACATCCAGGGCTTTCCAGCAATATATAATAGTTCATACTTTGCTCGAGTTTTGACGACGCAAACTGGCGTTTAAACACCAACTTCTTGCTCTATTCTGGCGTTTAACGCCAGAAACAAGTTACAAGCTAGAGTTAAACGCCCAAAACAGGCTGCAAACTGGCGTTTAACTCCAAGAAAAATCTCTACACGTGAAAGCTTCAATGCTCAGCCCAAGCACATACCAAGTGGGCCCGGAAGTGAATTTCTGCATCATTTACTTATTTCTGTAAACCCTAGTAACTAGTCTAGTATAAATAGGACCTTTTACTATTGTATTAGACATGCTGGGATCTTTGATCAGTTTTATGCTATCTTAGACATTGGGGGCTGGCCTCACGGCAATGCCTGGACCATCATCACTTATGTATTTTCAACGGTGGAGTTTCTACACACCATAGATTAAGGTGTGGAGCTCTGCTGTTCCTCGAGTATTAATGCAATTACTACTGTTTTCTATTCAATTCATGCTTATTCCTGTTCTAAGATATCCATTCGCACTCAAGAACATGATGAATGTGATGATTATGTGACGCTCATCATCATTCTCAACCTATGAACGCGTGCCTGACAAACACTCCCTTCTACATGCAAACGAGCTTGAATGCATATCTCTTAGCCTTCTGGTTCACGATCAGAGTCTTCGTGGTATAAGCTAGAATCAATTGGCAGCATTCTTGAGATTCGGAAAGTCTAAACCTTGTTTGTGGTATTCTGAGTAGGATCTGGGATGGGATGACTGTGACAAGTTTCAAACTCGCAAGTGTTGGGCGTGGTGACAGAAAGGAGTAAGAATGCTGCCAGATTGAAAGGAGTATGAAGGATTGGATGAAGGCAGTAGGAAAGCAGAGATTCAGAAGGAACAACGCATCTCCATATGCTTATCTGAAATTCCCACCAATAAATTACACAAGTATCTCTATCTTTATTTTATCTTTATTTATCTTTTAATTATCAAAACTCTATAACCATTTGAATTCGCCTGACTGAGATTTACAAGATGACCATAGCTTGCTTCAAGCCGACAATCTCCGTGGGATCGACCTTTACTCACATAAGGTTTATTACTTGGACGACCCAGTGCACTTGCTGGTTAGTTGTGTGAAGTTGTGAAAAAAGTTGAGATTACAATTGTGCGTACCAAGTTGTTGGCGCCATTGGGATCACAATTTCGTGCACCAGTATGCGAGACTATGGCATGAGTACGCATGACCCCTCTGTTTTGTTGAAATTGTTTCTTTTACATATTAATCGTTCCTTAGCTTACTAATCTTTTCTAATCACTATTTAAGTTTCATAACTAATGATTAGGCTTTGAGTACTGGGTATTGGTTATGATTTCCACTTTTTGAAACTCCCCCGTTCCATTTTTTTTTTACTTGGAAATTGTTTTAATGTAATATAACTTGGTTTTTCTTTCGACTATATGCCAAGTTTTATGCATGCATTTGGTTAGTAATGCACCTAAATATTTTTACTCTTACTTTTTTCAAACCTTACATAATCTCCTTCAACCTGAGTTTGTATTAAAGTAATGTCACATCTATGCTTTCGTCATTCTTTTACAAAGTGTTGTTGCATACTTCTCTTTTGGAATGTAAAATAATTTTTCTTAAGTTTCGATTCTTATGGGCAATGCATTCGAAAGAGTTTCATTTATACTCAAATTTTGTGAGTTTTGTCTTTGGCCTTCGATTTTCTTTTTCTATAACCTTCGTACTCCTTGACTCAGCTTGAATTCGTTTCAAACTGCTGTATTGTTTTCTAAGCCTCAAAATTGTCAATCAATTTTCTCTCCAGCACCCTTTAATGTTTTTACCTCCTCATCTGCTTGTAATTTTAACAATTCTCTCATACTCTTGTAGACGCTATCCCTATCACTTGTCCTTTTTCTTAGGTATTGTATCCTTCTGAATAAACTCGAGGATTGCTTTAGAGTCACATGTGACCTTCAGGCGTAGCAAACAAAACATTAGCCTCTTTAGAATGCTGTTCATGAACGTGAAAAGGTGGATCGGTAAGTGTGTAACGTCATGAGGAGTTGTGGTAGTTTTGTTCCTTGTAAAAGTTTGTAGGTGTTAGGCTTGTGACCGGTTATGCGGTTGTAAAGCGATGGATGGAGTTGAAATTCTGAAGTGGGTACGATATCTGTGAGCGAACGCTATATATGTTGTTTTAATACCAGCCTGCTATGTAGCCTTTTGCCACATTAACTACCGCTTTACTTTCTGAACGTCTATCTTGACTTATACCCTAGTTTGTTCCTCAAAACTTTTGTAAAATTTTGAAATTATATAATCTTTTTTGCATCGAGACTATCTTGTATCTTCTGTCTTACACCATACTTTACCCTTATATTTAAATCTTATGGTTATCCGGTATTCGAACATTTATATATATGTGCCAAGATTTCTTACTTTTCTAAAAAGTATTTAAAAAAGTAGATCACTAAGGCTATGTATTATTTTATGTATTACTTTCATTTTCGAGGATGAAAATTTTTATAAGATGGGTGGAATGTAAGACCCAGAACTTTTGAAAAGTTATTATGAACTAATTTCAAATTATATATTTATTTATAGTTTTAATTTCATAAATTATTTTATTGAAGATAATTAAAGATAGTTTTGATTAATTGGATTTGAAATAAATTAAGACTTTTATCCAAATCTATAATTATGGATTATTTTTCTAATTATGATGTAAAGTCTTAGAAATTCAAAAGTAATTATGTTTGGCTATTTAAATTAAAATTTTATCTAATTTTATAATTATTAAATTATTTTTTATATTTAAATTATAAAATTAGTAGTTGTAAAATAATAAGATTTTTATATGATAATATTTTTATAAATAAGCACTTTAGGTTTTGTTAATAAAGAAAATTAATTATATTGTATTATATTTTCAATTAGAGTATTTGAGTGAAAACTAAATAGGAATTTGATACAACAAATAATATTTTCAAAGTAATTTTATGGATTCAATTTGTTTTCAAATTAAACCCCAAAATTCCTAATTCCAAATACAAATCCTAACCCTAATTAACACACATTTTTTCCTTTTCCTAAGTGAACCCTAGCCACCCACACTCATCACCAACACACACACTACACACACGCACGCAGAAAGAAGGAAGAAAGAAAAAGATAAGGGGATCGGGGAAGGGGGCTCGAGGAAGAAGAAAGGGATGAAAGGAGAAGGGAGCCGCGAGAAAGGGAGAAGGGGAAAGAGAGGGAAACTGCGCTGGTGGGCATCACTGCCACCGTCGCCCCCCTGTGCCGTCAAGAGGGAGATCCGAGAGAGCGAGTGCAGAGTTGAGGGAGCAAAGAAGCTGCGCCGCACTGCCGCTGCACCACGCTCGCCGCCACTGTCGCATCATCGTCAGATCTTGGAGGGACACTACGCCACCGAGTCGCCGCCGCTGAACCGTCCACGAGCCACCATTGAGCAACAAAACCGCGAAGAGAGAGTGCTCAAAGAGAAAGAGGGAGCCAGTTCTGCCACCATCGCAGCATCCAGCCACTGTCGCTTGCTTCGTCGCCGCTCCTGGAGATGGGTGGCCGAGCCTCTGCCGCCGGAGAACGCCACTATCACCGTCGAGATCCACTGTCGGTAATGATTTTGAGTTTTGTTTTCGTTGCTTTTGAGATTCTAGGAGTTTTATTTTTATTACATGTTGGTTTTAGTCATCGTCGTCAGAGTCTGGTCGCCGCTGCCGCTTGAGGTGGCTGCCGGGGCTACCACCAAACCGGTTCAGAGACCGCCGCTGCTTCGTTTTCGTATTACAGTGAATACTTACGTTTCAAAAACCCCCTGTGTTAGTGTTCTATTTCATGTAATAAAGTCTTGCGATATTGTTGTATTAGGAGTTAGTAACCGAGGTTTCATGTTGTGTTTTAAAGCTGTTTATGTTGTTGCAAAAGCGTGCAGGGATGTGATTTGAAGCTACCATTGAATTTGGGTCGAGACGAAAGGAATTCTGTGAGGCGTTTGGGTTATGGTTTCGACTTATCGAGGTAGGGTTTTTTCAAGAAACAAAACTTTATTATTTTGAATTGTTATATACGGATACTGGTTTGAGAAATGTACCTTTAGTGATTGTATAAGTCTTATGTATTATTTGGTATCTTGGATGGATATGAATATTTGTTTGACTGGATTATTGTTTAGTTTGTTAAACGGACGGTTCTTGAAGTTGTTTCTTTAAAGTTTTAAAAACAAGTTTAATTCGTTGAAAATTGATTTGATTTTGAATCGGTTTTGTTGAAATGTGAAAATGATATGCACTTTTGTAATCAACCTGGTTTTAAACTGATTTGGTTTTGAATCCGGTGAAGAAGGTTGTGGAATGGTTTGGTTGGGACCCGAAAAGAGTGAGAAAGTCCAAGTTTTAGGGGAGGTGTTATCGAAATTCGTATAAAGTCCAAGACTTTATTTGAAATGTTATTTGAAAAATTATGAATTTGCAACTTTTACTATCTTTACTTGAATTATTTAAGAAAGTGATGAATTATGTTTTGAATTGAATTATTGAAAAGAGAATTATGATTTTAGCTTTGTTTCTTCAGAAAAGTATCATATTTTTGGGTGCAAGTCATTTTGAAGAAACTTATGTTTTAAGATTGTTTTAAAGGTAAAAAGGGTTTATATTTTTGAATTTGACTTGAGGATTTTCAATTGGAAGAGTTTCAGTGACTTTGAAAGAACTTGAATTTTAATTGACAAGTCTCATTTTACAACGTTCTAGGAAATGTTTAAAGTATTCTTTAAATTCTGAATTTTTACAAAACTAAAACTATTTATGAGCTATTGGAAACGTTTCAGAATCAATCATGAAATTGGGGTTGGTTTTGGTTTAAGTATAAGAGATGGTTTTTTGAAAATTTGTTGGAGTAATTAGTTACACAACTTTTTTGGCTCCAATTCTATTATTTATCGATTCAAATCAAGAAGCTAAGGTTTTAAAGATTTTCAATGAATTTGAGGAAATGAGCTAGGTTACTCTCCCTTAAAGTGTTGAGACTCTGCTGATGAATTTTATTACCAAACCTTGTTTTAGGATGGATGATTTTGAATCTTTTAGAAGAGATTTTTAATTTGGCATGGTTTTGGAAGTTTTGGAAAGATGATGCTGAGGGTGGCTTTGTTTTGAAAAGGGAACTTACTTTGAGGAAACATGGCGTATAAGCTAGAAACTATTGAGAAATGAGGATTTCAAAATTGAGACAAAGATGAATTTGATTGTTGTTTTTAAAGAAAAGTGATTTGAGAAAAAGTATTATATGGCATGAATGATGATTTAACTTAAAATGGATTGTGAAGGAAGTGTTGTCTATGTTATGAGTCGAATGGCTATATTTGATAATAAATTATGGCTGGTTATGGATTATGTTATGAGCCGGATGGCTGTGATAAATATTGAATTATGGCTGAGTAAGTATATGTACATGATTATTGATTGACAATGTGATTTGATGCACTTTCAAAAATCTGAGATACGAGTTTTCCTAGGTGAAAGCAGTGGCTAGCCACCACGTGCTCCAGGTTGAGACTCGATACTCTGCTGACCCTATATCGTAAGTGTGGCCGGACACTGTGAAAGTTCTGGATGAGCTCGTCCCCTTGCATAAACACCAGTGTGGGTGTTATATATATATATATATATATATATATATATATATATATATATATATATATATATATATATATATATATATATATATATATATATATATATATATATGATTGGAAATTACTCGAGTTGGGGATGTACAACAGAGGGATAGTCCAATGGTTAGCTACCAGGACTTGTCGAGTTGGCTTTATAACTGACAAATGAGACTCATCGGTCACTAGGATGGCATGCATCATATGCATCTATGTGACATTGTTTGGGTGCGCATATTGAACTTGGTTTATCTATGTGAATAATTATGTTTTATTGCTAACTGCTCTACTTGAAGTAACTGCTTGATTGTGCTTGAACCTTCTTACTTGAATTTGTGACTGAAAATTGGTTGGATTATGATGGATTGGTTGTGGATTGAGTTGTTTGGGTCTAGTGTCGTGGTTGATTATGAGATGGGCCGAAGGCTGTGTTTGGTTTGTCTTTTTGGTTTAGAAAAGTATGAAAATCTAAACTGGATTAGCATAGACTTAATGAGCCTATACTTGGAACAGCTTGGTTATTCATATTGTCTAGAAAAAACTTTTAAAAGGCTTTTGGATTTTTGAAGAATTAACAATTTTCTCTTTTAGAAAGGATTTCGAATTTTTGATATTAAGTCTTTGGTTTTAAAAAGATACATAAGGCGGTTATTAATCACCGTAACAGTTTTTTTTTCACGTATCCTATTATAGTAAGAGTGATAGGATTCTCTGTGTGTGTGTGTGTGGTAATTTGTATTGTGTGTATAGATGTATGTTTTGAAAAAAAATTTGGTTTAAGTTTTAAATAAACTCATATTTTAGTTCAAGAGTACTATGCAATGGACCATACACTAATTGGAGAATAACAGTAGCCTCGATCAGTCTACAAAAAGTTAACAATAGCAAATTACATAGAAGAAAGTTCGGTGTGGAAAGTGATTTGGAAGTGGAGAGGGCTTAAAAGAGTCAAAGTTTTTATGTGACAAACTTTTCATGGTAAATTGTTAACTGCGGACCGAAGAGCTAGGATGATGGGAGCAAATCCATACTGCCACCACTGTCAAAGAATGTAAGAAACTATCACCCATGCCTTGAGGGATTGCCTAAGGACAGCAAAATTTAGATCCATATGGTACAACCTGTGGCTATAACAATCTTTTTTGGAATAAGTTTTTAGGATTGGATCAAGATAACAAACTTGAAAAGTCGGAGACATATGATTAGAGGGATGAATTTTTCGTCACTTGTTAGAGAATATGAAAATGGAGAAATCAGGAACTCTTCTCCTCACTATACATTAGGCCAACAAATGTTGTTGCCATCATCAGAAAGATTATAAAAGAGAACAAAAAAGCTCACAAGAAGAGACTTATGCTGGACAATATCAGTAAGAAAGGAGGCAAGAAAAGCATGTGGAGAATTATTACGAAATTATAAAAGGAGTGAATAGAAGGATTTAAAGCTAATCTGGGGTCATGTCCGATCACACAAAAGAATTTTAGGGAATAATTCATGGATTGAGAATGGCGTGGGATTTAGGAATGAGAAGAGTAACAATGGAGATAGATTCTATGAGAGTCTATAAGAAAATATACAAAAGCATAATAACACAGTACCTAACATTTTTCTTCGAGAGATTGAAGCCTTTACGCATAGATTTTGGGAGTTGAAGTTTTCACACACATAAATAGAGAAACAAATGCTAATGCTGATTGGCTAGCAAATGACAACACTATGTGATTTGTTAGCAACTGATATAAAACAAATGATTGTACTCCTCAACTTTTCAATTTGTAGTTTTCTTTCTTTGGGATTAGGCCTCATCCTATTACCCAAAAAAAAAACAATGTGTTATTAAGATAAATAGTTAGAAATAGAGCTAGAAAATTATCGGAGAGAGTAAGAGAACTTTGTTATAATTCTTAATATGTGTCACTCAATATAACATAACACATTCACATCAATATTGCATATGTAATATTCTTCTCAAATAAGCTAAAAGACTACTTGAAATAGGTAGTTATGTGTATTCTCTTCTGTGTTATTCTTGGTGTGTAAAATATTCGCTTTAGGATCTATTTATAAATAAAAGTTTTAAATTAAATAATAGTAAGACATTATTTACCTAATCTACTTACTAATAAGTAAAAACACATTATGAAAATCTACATCCCATTAATTGATAATATTTCATACTCCATTATGATAGGACAACTATAATTAATAATGTTTCATACTCTATTATGTATGATAATACTCCATGATAAAACATCCACAATAATAATCATTTTATAACAGAATGAGAATTTTTAGTTTGTTAACCTCCCAAAATATCATTTTTTCATGTTGTTTTGCTATTTTTCTTGAATTTAAAAGTATTAACTATTTGTGGTTTATTTTTATTAGAATTTAACTTTTGGGCAAAATATATTTTCTTTTCTCTAATGTTTGTGATTTTATTCAAACGTATCTCTAACATTTAATTTCATTCAATTTTGTTTCTAATATTTTCGATTTGCATTGAAAATGTTAGAGATAAAATTGAATGAATAAAAAATATTAAAAATAAAATTAAATAAAATTAAACATTAAAGTTATTTTAAAAAAAATCACAAACATTAAAAATAAAAAGCATATTTTATCTTAACATTTTTTTTCAATAATGCATGAAAGAAACCTAATTTCCTTTGAAATTTGTTATGTACAACTTTACCAATTAACATCTTTCACTCCAATCATTTTCATACTAATTTGAAAATAAATTCAACATTAAAAATTAATTACAAAATTATTCATTCCACATTTTTTTATTCAACATTAAACAATGTGTTTATTAGGCTAATATATCTCAACAATCTTTCAATAAATGCTAATTAAAATGAGTGATATTTAAGGAATGCAAAAAAAGAGGGTTTAATTATTTTATTGGTCCTTATAGTTTCGCGAAATTTTCAATTAGGTTCCTATACTTTTTTTTCATTTTAATTGGGTCCCTATACGTTAATTTTTTTTTCAATTTAGTCCCTATTAACGTTAAACGTCAAAAAAATGTTAGTGAATTATAAAATTA
This sequence comes from Arachis hypogaea, assembly GCF_003086295.3. NCBI lineage: Eukaryota > Viridiplantae > Streptophyta > Magnoliopsida > Fabales > Fabaceae > Arachis > Arachis hypogaea. The sequence continues at coordinate 1,673,940 of NC_092043.1, read as the reverse complement.
CTTTTATACCCTTAGGGACCTAATTGAAAAGAAAAAAATATAGGGAATTAATTGAAAATTTTGGTAAAACTATAAATATTCAATGAAAGATATTCCTATAATCCCTATTCAATGATTCTAAGACATGAAAAATATTCTTATAATCCATTTTATTTTGTCACTCATTCTTTTGCTTATTTATATACAAATTGTACCAAAAATACCTTCTCTTTTTTTTATGACTTTATAATACCTTATCTTAAGAACCTAAAAAAAGAATGGATAAAATAAAACAGAAATAGTAGTAATAAGTATATATAAAATTTAGTTTCCATCATTCAAGTATTCATTATGATCATGTAACATTTTATATTTGTGTGGATTCATAGAATATAGTTTGTGTCTTTATCATATCATGGTACGCTATAGAAAACCACAAAGCTAGAAAATTTGTGTTATTGAAATTTGAAATCTAAAAATGAAAATAATAGAAAACGTAATTTTAGTGTAATACAAATAATGTAGAAATTAGTTCTTATGTTGCCGTTTCCCACTCTTTGAACCAGCATGGAAATCAATAATAATATTGATAACGGCTGGTTTCCAACCGAAAAAAATTCTGAAAGAGCATATATGAGTTCAGCAGATGTCCCAATAAGATAGTCATCTCCACCAAAAGCTTTAGTAGCCTGCTTTCAGCAATACATGCTACAAAGTCAGCATATATAGTTTGTTAACTTATAGAACACACTCTAGCTTTCTTTTCTTTCCTTTCCTTCCCAAAAGCAGTAAAAGAATACTCATTCTGATCCAAAAGATCAATGAGAATACATCAACATATAGAGTCATAATGAACTTATTATTTGAATAAAGCTATCAAGAATTATCACATTTTCAATAACAAATATCTCATCTTAAATCGAACTCAAAATTATTCATGGTTTATAGACAGAGGATTTTGTACCAATCAAGATGCCTCTAAATCTAAAGACATATACCAAGAAAGAGACGTAGTTTGTTTTGTTATCATGTTCATGATTACTTTAAATTTAAAGGATATGTATCATCATGGTAATACAATTGGTCATCCTTTACACCATCAGTCATAGTAGACTTTATGAATCCATAAGAAGAGTTTTCAATAAGTTTCTCTTAATCTCTCCCATGTATTAATACTAACATATCATAAACCAAATCCTTTGCATTGTATGCAGCATCAACCATAAAAAGACTTAACAATTCATTAAACTATGGACCCTCAAAATGAAATGGCCCTATCCTAAAAGACTTAACCATTTACCGAACCTTTGCCATGTCTTTGAATGATAGAATGATACATATAGCAAATAAACCATTTGGACACCTTCAATATCAAAAGCATCCAAATTTCCAACTATTTACAGCCAGCACAAAGCAGTAACAAGATATTCATAATATATTGAGTCAACACAATTTTTCATAGCAACATTCATGCATGGCCAGAGTCAGTATCAATTATAAGTTACCAGTCAGAAGTCAAAAATCAAAACCTTCCACTCCTAGTTTATATATACACTAAAATTTCAAGACTATTTACCCATCAAAACCTGCCTAAATGCTAAATGTTAGTAGCATATAATGTTAATTTCCTTCTAAAGGACACTAATAAACCCAACTGCTGCAATCAAGGTCAGACTCGGAGGCAGAGCCTTATATATTCATTAATTTTTGCTGTTACTTACAAATATTATGGATATCCTAATCCCCTCATATTTTTTTCTAAAATATTATTAACCCCAATTGTAATGGAAAAACAGAGTTGTTCCCTCTCTAAACCCTCTTTTTATGTTTGATTCCTTCTCCTTCCCTCTAAAAACCTAAAGCTACCACAAAAAATCCGTTCCACATGAAAAGAGCATAACCAAACTGAGGCAAAAAGCTAAAAAGGAAAGTGCAATTGAAGGTGAAACTGACCAATTGCGACCGAGGACCTCAGGCAACAAGGCGAGGTGTGGCCAGGTGAGGCGTGGTGCGGCGACGCGAGGTATGGCGCGGCGATCCACGGCGATGGAACGCGATGGAAGCGACACACCATCAGCGCTGAGCAGAGCAGTGCAGCGTAGACCAAGGACGATGGACAATAACGACGACGACGCTCACGCCACCAAGGACGACAACGACGACACCAACAAAGGGAGGAAAAACGCCACTTACTTCAGAGAACAATCGCTAGCTAGGATTTTTACTTTTGGGACAAAATGTCAAGGGTGATTTTGGTATTTTGAAAAAATGGATGTGGGTTCAATTAGCTGTTTTAATTTAATTAAGAGAATATTCTATTTTTGAACAGAATATTCTGTTATATCAAACGATTTTGTCGCGATAGGACTAAATTAAAAAAAATTAACGTATAGGGACCCAATTAAAAGGAAAAAAAGTATAGAGACTTAATTGAAAATTTCGTAAAACTATAAGGACCAACAGAGTAATTAAACAAAAAAAGAGACGTATTTGAGGCCAGGAGGGGTTTCATTTAGGTGGACAAAAGAATATAGCACAACATCCTTTGACCAGACTACAAACAACTGTCTGATGCTTTGATAAATAGTGAAAATTTACCTGTAGTCAATTTTACATGAAATTGTTTTTAAATTAATGAAGTATGTTATTATTTGATTTGATAAAAATATCGGTTTATTTTATATAAATACTTTTTTTTGTTTGAAAAAAATCGATTTGGATCAATCAAATAACCATCTTTCAAAGTTTTTGTTTTCAATTTTTTTCTACATATTATCCCTAAATAATGAATTTGGTATATTCTTTTTTTTCATCCTTCTTGATTAAATTTATTTTTTATTTTTATTATTTATTTAATTCTCGTAAAATATATGTATATAGATTATTGAAAAAGTAAAATTTGGTATTTAAAAAAAAACAAAACTCAAGAACATAACAAAAAAAAGGAATAAAAGTAACGCTGAGTTCAACTTAAATTGACTTTTTTTAATTCAACCATTTATATTTTATGTATATACAATAAACTGATTTTTTTCCCAAACCAAATAATAATTAGTATCAACAATTCAAAAACAACTTCATGAAGTTGTGCCTTGATAAATGGGATTTTTTGTAATTTACAAATAATTCGTACTAAATAATTAAATGATCTAATTTTTAATTTTAATTTTACTTTTTTTTAATTCGTTGTTTCCAATTATCATTGTTTCTCTATACTAAATATAGAATTCAAAAACCTAATTACGAGATGGACTAATGAATTTTGAGATTTTAACCCACAATAATATATTAAGTTGAGAGAGATTTTACCGTGCTGATCCATATTGTCAGTATGGGATGATGATAACGCGTGGCAACTTGAGAGCGTGACACTTGGTTAATAGCTCTTCTTTTCGTTGATGTTGTTTATTTTCCTTTTTATCACTTTACTTAGTTATGATTAACGAAACTGTTAAGTATTTTTAGTTTGTGGGCTGGTAATGGACCATAATGAATAATACTTCATACCATTTCCAATAAAAAAATATTATCCCAAATAAAAAACATAAATTCTTTTTATTTGTTTAATAATTAAAATTCGCTAAAGAATAGAGCCTTTTTTTTCCTTACTTTGAAATACATAAAATAGATGATTTTATTTTATTTAAGAATTTCAATTCACTTGTCTTTATCTTTTTGAATGTATAAAATATCAAAAATATCTTTTTTAATAAATAAGTGTCTAGCAAAAATAATTTTATCAAAGATAGAGTTATTTACAAATCAAATGAGAATTTAACATATTTAACAGTAATTTCAATCTAAAAAATAGAATTCAATTATACTTATATATTAAAATCATTCTAAATTAAGAAATTGAATTTTAAATAAAAATAAATTCTTTTTTTTATAGAATGCAATCCTTATCTCATATTAAAAAAATTTCAAATACACTCTTTGAAAATACAAAATTATCAACACACCAAATTAAAGGTATAATCTACAAATATGGGGTGTTTTACTAAATTGAATATTAATTTTAAAAATATAATTAGTTGATTTGGAACTGTCTTTATAAGTACAAGTTTTTTATTGAGATTTTTTTATGTGCACAATAAATTATTTATAAATATGACCCATTAAAGATTTAATAATAATTATTATTATTTTATATTTATCCTAAATATTTTTAAATTCATAAGAAATAACCCTAAAAAATTAAGATTATCCGTTATAAATTTAAAAAAATTTGGAGTAAATGTAAAATAATTATTATTATTATTAAATCTCTAATAGGTCATATTTATAAATAATTTATTGTGCACATAAAAAGAGTTTAAAAATTTTGAGTTTACTAAAGATAGACCTAAATTAACTAATCATATTTTTATAATTAATATTCAATTTAATAAAACATCCCACATTTGCAGATTATACCTTTAATTTGGTGTGTTGATAATTTTGTATTTTCAAAGAGTGTCTTTGAAAATTTTTTTTAATATGAGATAAGGATTGCATTCTACGAAGAAAAGAATTTATTTTTATTTGAAATTCAATTTCTTGATTTGAAATGATTTAAATATATAAGTAGAATTGAATTCTACCTTTTGGATTGAAATTACTGTTAAATATGTTAAATTTTCTTTTAATTTGTAAATAACTCTATCTTTAATAAAATTATTTTTGCTAGACACTTATTTATAAAAAATTTTTTTTGACATTTTATACATTGAAAAAGATAAAGACAAGTGAATTGAAATTCTTAAATAAAATAAAATAATCTATTTTATATATTTCAAAGTAAAAAAAAAGCTCTATTCTTTAGCGAATTTTAATTATAAAACAAATAAAAAGAATTTATGTTTTTTATTTGGGATAATGTTTTCTTTTTTATTGAAAATGGTATGAAGTATTATTCACTATGGTCTATTACCAGCCTACAAACCAAAAATACTTAGCAATTTCATTAATTATAACTAAGCAAAGTGATGGGAACAAAAAATAAATAACATCAAGGGAAAGAAGAGTTATGGGCCCCGCTACACATACAAGCAAATAACGCATACAATTTTTACAAGTTGGCCCAACTCAGGTTTAATCCACGCGCACTCCCTCCCTTTAAATGGAGCGTCAATTTCACGCGCGTCACTCGAACGATTACGCTTCGAAAAAATCGCTCGTTATGGCTCACTCTTCCTCTTCTCCTTCAAAGATAACACAAATCCTCAAGTTTCGAGCAACATTCCAAACTGAAGAGACATTTGAACTCGTCGCGAATAATAGCAGAAACCATCAACAAAATATTATTCAAGGTACGTTATTGTTTTACTCATCTTGTACATTTTCCACATTTCTGTTTCTGATTTCGAAATCGAAGAACTATGTTTTACTGTTCTTCTATGTTCTTCTAGGTTTTATTGATCTTCTTGTTCTAAGAAATTGAACACATGGTGTAAATATATTTGATCCAATTATAAGTAAATTTTTTTTCCATAATTAAACTCTCTCTGGTGTATTCAAAATGTCTGATTTACAGGTACTATAATATGAAGTAGTGATCCAGATAGATTGGAACCCATATATGACGGTCTGCATAGAGATCTGCATAATACACTCAAACATAGACTATAAATACACCCGATAAAAAATTAAATTTATACCTCTCCTGCAGATTTTAACCCAACACTACCTGAAAGCCACTTGTTGTCCACAAGACCAAAATTAATTAAACTCTCTCTGGTGTATTCAAAATGTCTGATTTACAGGTACTATAATATGAAGTGGTGATCAGATAGATTGAAACCCGTATATGACGGTCTGCATAGAGATCTGCATAATACACCCAAACACAGACTATAAATACACCTGATAAAAAATTAAATTTACACCTCTGCTGCAGATTTTAACCCAACACTACATGAAAGCCACTTGTTGTCCACAAGACCAAAGTTTAGCAGAAAATCATTCCAATTCCTATCAAATGAGTCTTTGCTATGAGAATTTCATTTTCCCTCTCTGCTACATGTAATCAATTGATTCTTAATTTCGTTTTCCTTTCTATTTGTGCTCCGAACTCTTGTAGAAAAACCTGCAACCTTGGTATAGTTCCTGTAAAATTTTCCAGCATCTTCAAGGGTGGTAAATGTCATTCCAACCTTCGGAACAAACTGGTCATCAACAACAGAAAGGTTGCAGAATACACCATGTCAAAAACTATAAATACACCATGTCAAAACGAAGCTGGAGTTACAGAGAGAAAAACTAACGTCAATGACGAAGAACAAACCAATGAGAAAGGAGAGGAAAAGAACGATCGAAAAACCAGGGGAAGACGCGCGAGAAGAAGAACGATGAAATTTAAAAAGAAAGAAAACAAAGAAGAAAACAAATCTTTTAAATTTAGTAGTTATACAAACGCGGGATCTTTGTATAGCGCGTGTAAGTGACGTAGGAGTTGCAGCGCGTTTTAGTGGATTAGGCGTTAATGAACTTGTAACAGTTACAAGCCCTAATCGCTTGTATACTATGCTTTTCTCAAGAGTTATTAACCAAATGTCATGCTCCCAATCCACCACGCGTTATCATCATCTCCATGCTGACAATATGGGGCAGAATTTCCCTCTAAGTGGAAGCAACCCGTAAGAAAAGTAGATAAAAAATATAAAAGATAAACAATTAGATTTTTAACTTATCCTCCTAATTATCTTCTAATTAAAAAAATAATTTAAAAAATAGATTAAGAATGCTGTTTCTAGTAATGAGATTCAGATTCAGCATTCGCGAGTGAACAAGCATTTTCACTTCAGGTTAGGGGTTAAATTTGACTTAATACAAGTGTGTTGCTAAATTAACTATTTACTTACGTCGGCAGAGAAACAGGGGGGAAGGAGAGCACCGAGTTGCAGAAGCCCATTCCCATTCCCATGGAAACACCATTATAGCATCAAAAAGCATTGACATACATCATCAACGCTTCCTTACCAAAATTCAGAAAGTGCAATAAAAATAAGCACTTTCTGACTTTCTGTTCTAGTGGATCTCTTGCTAACATTTACATTTGACACTACAAGGTTTATGAATTGTCTGTAATATGCTGATCCGGATACTGCTTCACACGACTAGGATTTGTCTCAAATATGAATGGCATCCCCCTCAACTGCAAAATAAAACAAATTGTATTTTATTTCACACATATTTCGAGATAACTGTAGCAATTTAACTAAGACTTCATTCCTATTTTATATAACTAATCCAGAGGGCATCTTATAATTCCAACCGCCTCCACCTCCCTCAACTTAGAAAATAGTGGTAGTGAGTTACGTATATTTGATTATTTTGTAAACTGGAAGAAAGCAGGGATGGAATTGAAATAAACAAACAATAACATGCTCATTCTCATAACAAAAACTGTGTTTTTATTTTCCTACTAAGGATATTGGTAGCACAAAGATTCCATGACACTTAATTCCACCAACAACTAGAAACAAAAAAAAACGGAATTTGCAGAGCATCCAGCACCTATTAACTCCGCAATCAAAATCTGAGACTCATTTTGATTGTGGACAACACATGGTTGAGAACTAGTAAAAAACTTTTATCCATATGCACAAATACTAAGAGCATGTGTACATGCATGCAGGAAAAGTTTTTCAAAGAGGATATGAGGTTATTCAAGTGAATAACCAAATCTGAAATACCTAGGCTATAGAATCATACCTCGATCAAACAATTGGAGTGTAGTCTTTGAGACTGACCAGTTTGCACTTCTTTGTTATTCACCAATATTGAAGTCTTGCCAAAGTTTTTAATGTAGAAAGATCCATCATTGTCCAGCTTTATAATTGCCTGAAAGTTAGCAAGGGAAGAAACATCATTTATATGTCGACAGGTCAACTTTTGTATGGCAGAGACTTTACATTGAAGCCAAAACTTTGGTTTTTTTTTTTTTTTTTTTGCCGGGGGGAAGGAGAGGCTATAATAGTGCTTAATTGTTCTATGTATTTCATAAAGCATATTGACTTGATTAGTATATCATAACTAATTTGCTAATGCAAACACACATCATACGAATCTGAAATGAGGAGCAGACTATCTATGTCCTTAACAAAATATATGAATGTACCAAAATCGTTCTTGCATCATGAACCAAGTCAAATTTGGTAATATGACTAACCTGGCGTCGAGATATTTTATTTGCATAACCTCCTTTGCCTAAGTCAATATCTACTGGAACACCTTCTGTTGCCCGTCCAAGTAAAACCTGCAGGAGAAATTGAGATATCACTAAAAGCATTATCCAAGTCTTAGATTCAGTTTCCATCATCATTATGGTTTGATAGTAATTCACATGTCAGACCCTTTGAAGTGCCCATAAAAGAGATAAAAATAGAGAGGGATTCTTAGCCTAACACGTAGTTTCAAAGAATGAAATTCATAACCGATCCCCTCCCTGTCTTCTTTCTGGAGGCTTATGGTAATTGTCATTTCATTAGCCCGAAACCAAGTTAGCATCTTTCTGCCCCAAAGAAGAGTACAATGCTCGTCTTTTGATAAGAGTATTCCATATTATCTGTTGGAAAATTTTCAACGTCCACCATATTAATCTACTGGGATTTTTTCTGGTTCGCTACTATCCTATCTGAGCTGGATAAGCTCTCTCTGTCCCCCTTCCATCTTCAAAGTGGACTCCCTTAATGGTACACTAGCTATAACTTCCTTGATTTTGATCCCCCCCCCCCCCCCCCCCTCTTTTTTCTTTTTCATACTTGTAAACCCAGATCTCTGCTAAGCTAAGAGCCAATATCACTTTTTCCTAGGTCTTACCATCCTATAGCTTCCCTGCAAATCACTTGAGCAATAAAAATTCAATCATTTCTCTATTGGCACTTTAACTTGATTGTTGTTCTATGGAAAGGTAAATTGCCTCCTAGAGAATAGTAATTTAGTTACTTTCCTTGCATCATTTGGTTGGTGTTACTTCCAAAAAGAACCATCACAGCTTAGACATTTAAAGGCTCAAAGATTAACACGCACACAAACATAGAAATGGATTTCACTGAAGGGCAGAGAACAGATCTGTCCAACTATTCTTTAATTATTATACCTTCACCACAGTTCACTCCATAATTTACAATCAAATCAGTCTCAAATCAGAAACAAAATCAGAATAAAGCAACTAATATCTGTTTATAGACACATGTTGTGTGTCTCAGTTCTTATAGTTGAAATAAATTCAATACATGGATATACCCAAAATTAAAAAACACACTCATGTAAAATACCTCGGCTTTCTTAATATAATGCTTTGAATGGTGACCATATAAAATGGCAATTGCTTCATGTAAAGCAATGGCTCTCTGCATATAGGAATGAGCACCCTGTTCCAACTTTATGATAGTCCGCTTAGTTTCCTCATGTTGATATGTTGATACTATATTGCAATCAGAATATAATATTGTTAAGCTATTATAAAAGAAAATACACAGTGAAATCAACAACAAAGGAAAAATATCCAACCATTTAAAAACAGAATACTTACTGAATATCTGCTGATCAAGGAAAGCATATTCATACAAAGGCACACATAAACTGCATATATACTGCCCAAGTTCCATAAATTATGTAAACAAGTAGCAGAAGTCATGGTCATGCATCAAACATCATGACATGAAGTCTGGTCCATAATGCACAACAAAGAGCTCACCCATATGCCTCATAACTACTAGCATGTTTCTAAAATGTCACTAGTGAACTGGCACTCATCAGGGGAAAGCATCAAATTTTGCAAGCTTCGTCAAAAAGAAAAGATACTATTAAAAAGTATCACCTGCCCAAGGGTCTATCACATTTTATCAGTGTACTATAATAAGTTAAGACAACAGCTGAATAAAAAATAGGCAACCATAAGGAAGCAAAATGAGTTTTTATGAGATTATCCCAAGTAACTGAGCCATGCTTCTGTGGCATGAGGCAGAATAAGACAAGCAGCACAAAACAGAAATGTTATTCAGTTGGGACATTAATTAATTATCTGTACTCCAAATAAACAAAATATAAAAGATGCAGATAGCATCATGCAAGAAGCAATGACAAAAGTAACTTCTTTGTAATACCTTCCTCATTATAAAACAAATCCTGATCATCTGGATCCAGATCCATATCAAGTATCTGTAGATGGAAATGAAGGAATAACTCAGAAAATAGCTACAGTTATGAAACAAGGTTAAGGTTACTGTTGATTGAAAGGTCTGCACCACACGCCTTACCATTGCCTCTATATCAGAATAACAAGGAACATCATCATCACTCTCCATATATTGCTCTTCTTCATCTAAAGTTGGAGAAATTGCCACCAGATGAGACTTGGGAACATCTGAAGACCCCACTTCAGCATGTTGCAAATGACGATCTTGAATTGGCAAGGGTAAGTTTTCTGCCTGTTTCATGCCAGATCCATCAGAATAAGGATGATTTCTGAAGTCATTAGACCCAAGGGTTGGTTTCTCACTATAACAGTTTGTCACACGACTATTTAGACAATGTGTCGAGCCTACATTGATAGGTGTGTCCTTTGGGTTTGCATGCATGATAGCATTGGTTGTGCTAGCTTTATTTCCACCTAACCCACCAGAAACAGTCACAGCACTCCTGGACGCTATGTGTGATGCATGAGCATTCGAAAATTCACACTTTACCCCTGGAAAGGGAGGAGATCCCATCACCTGAGAAGATCCACGAAATTCTGCGGGTTTTTTCTGTTCTACCTTTGTCATTCTACTTCTTTCAAGAGCCTTATGGTTACTAAATCCATAATCCTGAACACATGATGAAATTGGCTTATTGGATTCTGTATACACCCATTCAGATGAATACGGAGATGTTGAAGGAGGCACATCCAAGGGTAGTAAGAAAACATCAACATTGCATGGAACTTCTGGTTCTTCAGTGTTTAGAGCACAGAATACAACTCCATTGATTAGTTCAGGAAAACGAGGATCTTTAACAGAGATAGAAGATGATACTTGGATATCTGATTTTTGAACTGTTTGGGCATCGCTAGACTGTAGTCTATTGTTATCATCTACTTTTGCATGACATGAAACTGACAGATTTGAAACTTTTGCTTGTGAGGCCACTGAAGACTCTGCCTCAGCCTTTTCAGGCATCTGATCTTGGCTAACATCATTAGGAGAACTTAGTAGAAGTGAACTCAGACCATCATAATAAGACTTATCAATCCCGTCTTTTCCATCAACATCCATCAGATAGAGTTCTTCCTCATTTGTGAAGTTTAAGAGAGAATTGGACAGTTCTGCCAGGTAAGCCTCCCCACAAGCAATAGAATCCTTAAAATCACCACATGGCATTTCAGGTTCTTGAATGCTCGCATGTGTTTTCCACACTGGCATTTCCGGGAGTGGAGACAAATGTAAGCTATTAAATGATGTACCACATTCCATTTCAGATGAATCAAATACATCATTTCCATCAAACTCAGAACACAGGTTTCCAGGGTCACTGTTGATCTGATCAAATGGGGTCTCTAAATTATCGTCATCAATGAAGCTATCAATGGCTAGTTCTTCTGGAACACCCATCTCCTCTGCAGCTCCATTGGAAACATCACCTCGAAGAAATTGAGGTTCTTCTCTAAGTACATCTTGTTGCTCAGCAGGGATATTGTCTTGAACTGGATCCTTAGCTCCGGTGTAATATGCATGGACAGTAACTCCATTCGTTATAGCACCACCATTCATCATATTTTCAGGAAAAGAATACTGAGCAGGATCAGTATGTGAACCATGGAAACCAAAATGATTGGACGTTTCACCTTCGGCCAAACAGTTTTTAGGCAAACTCTCACTTCCATTTACACCATAATTGTCATTTTCAGGATCAACAAGGAAACCTAAATCTATGGAATTAAATGCGTCATTGCGAATTCTTTTCCGCATAGCATAATAGGAAGTCCGTACACTTTCAGCTTTTCTTTTTGCAGAATCAATTTTGCATTCTCTTGAATTTCCAAACTTGATGAACTTCGATGGGAGAGGTGAAGTAGAAATCTCAAAGTCTGTCATGCCTGCAGATGCTTCCGCAGAAATAATAGGATCATAGAGGATAGAGTACCATCTATCGCGTATTTCTCTAAAACTATATCTTCGAGAAAACTGCACCGCACCTTTTGCTAGTGACTCTAAAGAAGCACCGGCCTGCAAATAGACAAGTCAAAGACTAAACATGGAGTCCCCCTTCGAAACTCAAACCAGACGGCAAGAACAAACATCTATCCAATTCAGAGAAATCGCCCCTTGACATACATAAACCACAACATTCAGAATCGTACACAAACAGATTCACTCTTCAATATGTGAAGGACTAACACATTTGCCCCATGATACGAGTGTCTACTATCCCCAAGACCTCAAATAATCCACATTTATATGATAAATAGCATGAATGTGCAATGAATATAACTCGTTGATCCCAACCTAAGAACCCTCTAAGACACACGTTCCTGGCTTTTAACGTACGCGCCAATTTTACCTAACAGTACAACTATTATTCATCAGAAAAGGCGCTAAAGCACATTAGGTAGATGGCAAATTAAGCAGACATGCGGATGCAAAGGCAAAGATTAGGAATAGAGGTTGAAGTCGAAAGCTAAGAGTGAATTGGAAAGAGAGAGAGAACCTCAACGGCGTTCTTGAGGAGAGGGTCGTCCTCGGAAGTCCAAGGAGGCAGAGTGGCAAGAGCACCCATTGCAGCGGCGGCGGCACCACTGACACAGTCTATCGTCGTCTTGTTGTGAATTTTTGGTATTTTCTTTCTCTTTGTATGTAAGACTTAAGAGCTCTTAGCTCACATCACACTATCACAGAACACAAAACCCCTATATACACTCGGAAAAGTTGAAATGCTGTTTACAAAGACGATAGAAATAAAAGCATAATAATAACTAATTAGTATAACAGACCGCATGGAAAAATGGGATAACGTTACATTCTTCTTTCTTGGCAGATACTTGTTTGTTTCTTTTCCTTTTTCCTTTTCATTATAATAAATTAATTAATAACTAAATCATACCATGTAACATTTTCGTGTAAACAATCCAATATTATGTGATTCGATTTGTTATAGTAGTTTTGCAAAAATATTATTTATATGTCAAAATCAATCATTAAATATTTATAATAAATATATATTTAATTTATTTTTAATATATATTTTAAATTTTATCGTATATTTCACTCTAATAATTAATTTTATTATATACTTAGTATAATTATTTTTTTAATAATGAAATATATTTGATTTTTTATAATGATTCAGTTCAAAATTTTGTTTACATGATGATGGTGATAATTGTTAAAAGAATAGAAATTGTTTCAAGAGTTGTTCGAAACGTGGAATTGGGTCGGGACGTGAGTCCAAATTTTTTTGTATGGCAATGTCCAATTTGTTGATGTCAAGATACCGCCTGTTCGATTTCTTTGTGAGGAGATGGGGGTGGTATCTGTAAGAGACTTCGATGTTTAAGTTAGCAAGGACTTTATACAGATTTTTAGTAGATTAAAACGTGAATTATACCTAAAGGATGTCAGTGTATTTATAGTAGGGTCGATAACCGCCTTTGTTGGAGTAGTTCCATCTTTTCTGACGGATCTTGGAAGTTGATATCTTTTAGTAAAGATAGAGATTGCAGGCAAGATTCGCGGAGTCGGTTTCTTGCTTTGGACACGTAGAGTTGGGCTCTTTTGTCGGTGTCCGACCTCTTTAAAGAGGTCGGGTATGTTTGTAGAGGCCACCGTTTTTGGTGGGCCTTTTTGTTTGTTGGACCTGGCTTTGCTTATTGGGCCAGAGTATGAGCAGTGCCCCTGCTTGAGTCCTGAGCCTTCTATAGGTCAAGCTCAAGCATTTCATAATTTTTGCTTAAACATCGGGTTTCCCATCTTTCCAGAGGTCGAGTACTCGACGTATTTGAAAATTTGAATGTTGCCTCCCTTTAAACGAGGGGCTAAGTTGGCACGGCAGTTTCCTTGAATTGTGCGCACGTTTTAAAGATGAATAAATAGGCCTGTTACTCTTTGTTTCTTATAAAAGCATCGTGGCCTTTCTTCTTCTCCTTTTCTCCATTTCTGAAAGCCTTTTCATTTGCTATCATTGTGAAAAAAGATCCTTTCTTTTCCTTCGTCTTACTTTGCGACTCCATTTTTCAAGGTTCTCCTAATCTCATTCTTCTCGGAAGAGTTCTTTAAAGAGGATTATTAATGTCTTGCTGCTTGACGTGCCCCTCTTCATTTCAAACCCCCTTTATGATTTCTCAAATTGTATTTGTTGTTCTAATATGCCTCTCATTTTTTGCAGATACAATGACTTCTAAAACTTCGTCCATGAAATACTTGCGCCAAACCCAAAAAACGGTTGTGGCTCGGGGGCCTTCAGGATAAGGAGGCTGGGGGTGCTTCTTCCTGACCTTCCTCTAAGAAGTCGGACCCTGGCCCCATAGCCCAGAATAAGGTAATCCCAACTCCTTCCGTTTGGTTGATATCTTCTGACATGCCTTCTGAGAGCTCGGGTGCTCCATCTTCCCCGTTACTGTCAGGGCCTCCTCCCAAAAAATAGAAAACTGACGGGGAGTCGAGCATTAATGATAAGGATTTTGACGGGTTTGTTTGGAGTGAAAAGAACATCTTGCCCATAGCTAAATAGCTATGGACGACGTGGCTATCCAGAATCACCTGCACCATATGGCCCGTAATTGTATCCGTATGGCGGGGGTGAGTACTGCTTTGGCTAGGAAGCTGAGAAAGACTCATGTCCATGCTATTTAGGCTTTCCTTGACTCTTCCTGAGCTGAAGTGGAAAGGTTAAATGGCTTGAAGGAGGAGTTAGAGGAGGGGAACGCTAGGCTGAAGTCTGACTTAGAGAAAGCTCATTCTCGAGCAGTAAAGGCTGAAGCAGCAGCATTGATGGCGGAAGGGGTAAAGAAGAAGGCCGAGGAAAGTTACACTAGGACCTACGGGAGCTTATTGACCTCAGGGATGAATTGAAAGCAACTCGGGAGGAGTATGCCGATCTTCAGGAGAATGTGGTCGGGGGGATGGACGAGATGTTTGAAAATTTAAAGGCTCAAGTCCAAGTCCTTGCCCCCAACCTAGACCTTTCCCCACTTAGTCAAGATAACATTGTTGTTGACGGGAAGATTATGCCGGCCCCTAATGAGGATGAGGGGCCTCCTCTCGACCCGAAGATTTCTGCTCCCCAAGTCGGTCAAGCTTCTGCACTGTCCGAGGTCCAACCCGAGGTCGTCAATGTGGAGGCCTCTTTTTCACCATCTGCGTCTATCCCGGCCGTGCCGATTTCTATGCATCCTCCGACCCCTCTTGTCAAGGGAAAAGATGCTACTAAAGGCGAGGATCTCAACCCGCTGCTTGGCAAGAAACCTTAAATTCTCTTTGTTTTTGTTTTAGATATTTGGAAGGTTTAATTACTCTGTTGGTCCTTATAGTTTCGCGAAATTTTTAATTAGGTCCCTATACTTTTTTTCCTTTTAATTGAGTCCTTACACCAATTTTTTTTAATTGAGTCCCTACATTTTTTTCCTTTTATTTAAGTCCCTCCACCAATTTTTTTAGATGTGTCCTTATACAATTAAGCCAATTACTACCAAGAAGGACCTAATTAAAAAAAAATATGGTGTAGGGATCAAATTAAAAAGAAAAAAAAAGTATAGCGACTTAATTGAAAATTTTGCGAAACTATAGGGATCAACAGAGAAATTAAACCTATTTGGAATGACCCGACCAGAGGGTCTTATAACACTTTACTTTCTTTTGTAATATTTGGTAGTTTCTTGAACACTTTACCTTTTGTTTTAGTTGCTTCACAACTTTTATAAAGTAGTATTCAAGTTATTTTCTTTATATCTCAAATAACACTTCTGCTTTTGAAATGGAGGTAGGTTTTTTAAGTTAAATATGGTTTGCCTGATTTTGAATCTTAGCAACTTTGTCAAATGAGTAGTTCTTTTATGAGTTTCCTTTCCTAATTCCGATTTCGAGTAGTCGGTCTTTATTAAGTTACTTCTACATCTCATTTTTTACCTGGCCTAACAATTGAGGTTGTTTTCACTAGTTGTTTATATAAGTTCTTACATTAATTTGTACCTCGTCACTTCATCTTGCCGACCATGTTAGGTCGGACAATGACTTTCGCGGTTTGTCGACCTTAAATTAATGCATTTTTAATAGGAAACCTTTAAAGAAAGAAGTAGGAATTTTATTAATAGTCAACAAATTCCTTTACGTAAATCTACGTATTAGGGGCTTGAGTACTCCTAGTTCCTGTGCTGGTGCCTCATTAAAAAAAAACCTAAAATCGAGAAAAAGAGTACAGTGATGGAAAAGGTTTCGCTGTCTAACTATAATACTTTCTTAGATTACATGCGTGTCAATACCTCGGGAGCTCCTGCCCTTGGAGGTTGGACATTTTGTAGTAACCTTTGCCTAAGACATCAACTATTTTGTAAGGTCCCTTCCAATTAGCAGCTAGGTTTCCTTCTCTTGATTTTTGTACTTCGATGTCATTTCGGATCAGGATGAGGTTGTTGGTGACGAAGCTCTTCTTGATCACCTTTTGGTTGTATCTTAGAGCCATCCTTTGCTTTAGGGCTTCCTTCTTAATTCAAGCTCTTTCTCAGACTTTGGGGAGGAGATCGAGCTCTTCTTTTTGTGCTTGGGAGTTAGCTCTTTCATTGTAGAATACGACTTTGGGTGATTCTTTAGCTACTTCTATGGGGATCATTGCTTGCATTCCGTAAACAAGTCGGAAAGGTGACTCCCCTGTTGTAGAATACGGGGTGGTCCGATATGCCCACAAGACTTGAGGGAGCTCATCAGCCCAAGTCCCTTTCACATCTTGTAGTCGGCACTTTAACCCGGCCAGTATGACTTTGTTGGCAGCTTCAACCTGTCCATTGGCCTGGGGTGCTCTACCGATGTGAACTAGTGTTTTATTTTTAGGTCGGCCACCAGATTCCTAAAGGTTGAGTCATTGAATTGAGTCCCATTGTCCGTGATGATGGAGTGAGGAACTCCAAACCTTATGACAATATTTTTATACAAGAATTTTCAACTTCTCTGAGCGGTGATAATTGCTAAGGGCTCTTCCTCGATCCATTTAGTGAAGTAGTCAATTCCTACTATGAGATATTTGACTTGTCCTGGTGCTTGTGGAAATGGTTCGAGCAGATCGAGATTCCATTTTGCAAATGGCCATGGTGAGGTAACGCTAATAAGTTCCTCAGGTGGCGCAACGTGGAAGTTGGCATGTTTATGACAAGGTGGACACTTCTTAACGAACTCGGTCACTTCCTGTTGTAAGGTCGGCTAGAAGAAGCCGGCTCGGATCACTTTTTTTTCCAGTGCCTGAGCTCCCAAGTGATTTCCACATATGCCACTGTGCACATCTTCTAAGACTTTCTTTGTATTGAAGGTCGAGACACATTTCAAGAGGAGTGTTGAGATCCCTCTTTTGTATAGAATATTGTGGACCAATATGTAATTTTGCACCTCTTTTACGAGCCTTCTGGCTTCTTTTTCATTCTTGGGGAGGACATCAAATTTGAGGTAGTTGACTATAGGAGTCATCCATCCTAGGTTTTGATTGGATATGGTCAATACCTCTGAATTATCCTCCTCTTTTGATATTGATGGTGTTTGCAGAGTCTCCTGAATAAGACTTCTATTGTTGTCCCCTGGCTTGGTGCTGGCTAATTTAGAGAAGGCGTTAGCTCGGACATTAGATCCCGGGATATATGTCAGACCTCTCCTTCTACAAAGTGTGTTAGTTGTTCTCGGGCTTCATCCAAGTACTTCTTTATAGTGGGGTCTTTTGCTTGATAGGTGCCGTTAATTTGCGAAGTTATTACTTACAAATCACTGAACACCATCAATCTTTCCGCCCCCACTTCTTTAGCCAGCTTCAAGCCAGAAAGTAAGGCTTCGTACTCTACTTGGTTGTTAGAAGCAGAAAACTCAAACCTTAGGGAGAGTTCTATCCGAGTTCCTTGGTTGCTTTCTAAAAGTAACACCTGCTCCACTTCCGGCTTTGTTTGATGACTGATGCGGTATTTTATAACCCACAAACTAACCGGCAAGTGCACCGGGTCATACCAAATAATACCTTACGTGAGTAAGGTCAATCCCACGAGGATTGATGGATTAAGCAACAATAGTGTTTGATAGGCTTAGTTAGATAAACAGAAAATAGTGTTTGGAAGTTCAAAAGCATTAACAGTAAATTTGGAATATTAAAGATAGGCAAAGAAATAAGTTGGGAATAAAATATTGAGAAAGTAGTTAAAGCTTCAGAGTTATCTATTTTTCCGGATTTACTTTTCTTACTAACTATTTTAATTATGTAGGATTTAATTTATGGCAAATGTATGTGACTAGACCCTAATTTCTTAGACCTTCCTAGTCTCCTCTAAAATTCATTAACTACCAATTCCTTGGTCAATTAATTCCAATTAGATGGTGATAATCAATTTATAGTTTATATGCCACAAAAACTCTAATTACCCAAGAAATAAAAGGATTATATGTCATGTATCCTGTTAAATTCAGATAATTAAAATTTAGAAGAATTTGTTTTCAAGCTGTTGTTCAAGTATAGAGCTTTTCCAAGTTATACAAGAACTCAAATAGAAAGAGGGATATACTTCCGTTCCACCCAAATTCATAAAATAAAGAGCGAAAACAATTCTTAAATTATAAATCCATGTATAAATTAAAATAGAAAAAGCAATAAAATCAACCATACAAATAGACAGAGCTCATAACCTTAACAATGAAGGATTAGTTGCTCATGGAATGCAGAATGTAAATTTGTATAGAATTGGAATAGAATTCCCTAATGGAATCTCCCTAATGTAATCTCAATAGAAGAGAAGTCTCTCCTTTTTATAACTAATCCTAATTAATTTAAAATCTAATATCTAAAATTAAGATAATATATTTTCCTATTTTAAATTCAAATTTGAATTTAAATCAGAATTAATTAACTACTCCGCGTCTTGTAACGTGGGGACCACTTGGTTTCCTTCACTCTGCAGTATCTGATCTGTACTTTCTGGGTTGAAAACTAGGTCAAAAGCAGTCCAGAAATCGCCCCGAGCGTTTTCTGCATTTTCTGCATGTGGTGTATGTCACGCGTACGCGTCAGTCGCGCGTACGCGTCGCTGGTCTTCTTCGCAAATCACGCGGACGCGTTGGTCACGTGTACGCGTTGCTGAGCAAATCTTCAAATTACGCGTACGCGTCAGTCACATGCACGCGTCGCCATGGAAAGCTCCAAATTATGCGTACGCGTCAATCACGCGTACATGTCGCTCTTCGCTGCCATCTCATTTTGTTCTTGTGCTGCAAAAACTCCATCAAATCCAGCCAAATGCTACCTAAAATAAACAAAATTGCAAAAGACTCAAAGTAGTATCCATATTGGCTAAAAAGATAATTAATTCTTTATTAAACTCAACAAATTAGATGCAAATTCACTAGGAAAATATAGGAAAGATGCTCACGCATCACAACACCAAACTTAAATTGTTGCTTATCCTCAAGCAACCAAAACTAATATAAGTTTAGGATGTGAATTTGCATGAGAATGAGAGTTCGATTAAGCTCATGTCTCTTCTTATAGTGGGGTTTACAACTGCAATCCTGAATAGTTTTGGTATCTCACTTTATCCTTTGAAGTTCAGAATGATTGGCATCCATAGGAACTCAGAATTCATATAGTGTTATTGATTCTCCTAGTTCAGTATGTTGATTCTTGAACACAGCTACTTTATGAGTCTTGGCCGTGACCCTAAGCATTTTGTTTTTCCAGTATTACCACCGGATACATAAATGACACAGACACATAACTGGGTAAACTTTTTTAGATTGTGACTCAGCTTTGCTAGAGTCCCCAATTAGAGGTGCCCAAAGTTCTTAAACACACTCTTTTTCCTTTGGTTCACGACTTTAACCGTTCAGTCTCAAGCTTTTCACTCGACACCTTCACTCCACAAACACATGGTTAGGGACAGCTTGATTTAGCATCTTAGGCCAGAATTTTATTCCTTTGGGCCCTCCTATCCATTAATGCTCAAAGCCTTGGATCCTTTTTACCCTTTGTTTTTTAGTTTAAATGGTCATTGGTTTTTTCTGCTTGCTTCTTTTTTTTCTTTTTTTATTTATTTTATTTTTTATTTTTTTATTTTTTTGCAAGCTTCGTGTTTTTCACTGCTTTTTCTTGCTTCAAGAATCAATTTTATGATTTTTCATATTATCAATAACATTTCTCTTTTTTCATCATTCTTTCAAGAGCCAACAATTTTAACATTTATAAATTCACTATAAAAAATATGCACTGTTCATGTCATGTATTCAGAATTACAGAAAATACCACCACATTTAAGTAAATAAGAATATTCTTAAATATAGACCCACTTTCTCATGCAGCATATCGCTCCTGTATTTTCTTTATTTGGATTCCAGCTCAGTGAGTAATACATGAGACATCTTTTCAGAATTAAAGCAATAGGGAGAACTAAACTAGTCCTAGGATTCTAACTAATAAAAGATCATGCAACAAACAAAGCAAAATAGCAGAAAACCGGAACGTAACATAGAAAAAGAGGGGAGGAATAAAAATGAAAAGAACTCAACCACCTTAGTTATCCTAGTGGTCATTTTATTCTTCAGGTTGTGTTCCTCAGTGAAGATGATTCGCCTACCTTTTGGTGCCATAGCAATAAACAGAAAACCCTTAAGCGAAGCGTTAACACCAAACTTAAAGGTTTGTTTGTCCTCAAACAAAGAAGAACTGAAAATAGAAAGAGACAAATATTATGATGAAAGAAAAAGAAAAGGATAAAAGAATAAGAGAGAATTAGGATTGGGAGAGGGGGAAAGAAAATTAAAACCGGGCGGCGAAATAGTGTAGTTGTGCAGCGTAGGCGACGCGTACGCGTAGGTCATGGAATTTTCTTAATGACGCGTAAGCATCGGGCACGCGTCCGCGTGCCCTGGGTTTTGCGCGATTCGCGTGAAGGCAGTCGCGCGCTCGCACAACTCTCTGTTTGCGTGACTTGGAAACCAATATTTTCATACGACGCGTGCGCGTCATGCACGCACACGCGTGGATGAACATTTGTGCAAATGACGCGCACGCGTCAGGGACGCGTACGACATCTCTCTGAACGAAGAGTTCGAATCTTCCTAGCTTATAGCTCGACGTTGAAGGCAACAGCTCGGCATCGACTTCTAAAAATCGAGTTAAGTCTAGGTTACTCACACAAGAACACTATGCATCGTTGAAAAATTTTTTAATCTTTACGCATTTTTAACTTTGTGGTTATTGTGCACAAATGTATTTTGCACATAACCAAAAAATTCTATTATTTGCACAGTAATTCAGTTACTATGTATAACGTTTCAAAAAAATTTTCGTCCGGTCAAACTTTCAAACATGCACAATAACTCGGATCACTGTGCATGACAGTCAAAAACGCATTTTTTGTCCAATTTTTCCAACTGTATAATAACTCAAGTTACTATGCACATATTGCCTAGATCCCACACTTTAGATTTTGAAGAAGATTAGATATCATGAATTCTGGCATTTAAGTGTGAGTAACCATATCCAACAAAATCTTAACCCAAAAAGAGAGAGTGAGTATACTAATTCGTCATGCTGCTAATGAATTCTCTCAAGGTACGACAGTTCAGCAAAATCCGATTCCTTCATCGTTGTTGTTGAATTCTTGGAAGCCTCCTTGAACATTGTTAAGCTTAATCATCTTGCTGATTTTGGATGTATTGTGAATGGTTCATGTGTTGCTCTGGAAATCTCTCTATGATGAGTATTTTTACTTTTTTTAGGTGTGAACTATTTGATATTTGGAGAAGACATATCCTTGTTGAAACTTGAAGAAAATCAAAGAATATTACAGTCAAATAAACTTTAATTAGAGTCAAAGTATGATGCAAATAGCTTTTATCAAAATAGAAGTTGATAAAAGATAATACTATATATACATGGTATAAAAACAAGAAAGATGAGCTTTGCTACAAATTGGGTGCAATTAACTAATAGTTGATTGCGGAAGATTTTATTTTTGCCTCCATTAGCTTTGTTACAAATAAGAAGTTTGTGAGTAAACATTAAGGAAAAAAAAATAATAGTAAAGTTTTTTATATATATAATCGTCTCTTTGTATAAGTGTTATTTCCATAATATAAATGAGAGGATCTATTGTAGATTTTTCTATATATTTTCAGAAATTATAATTAAATTTATCACTTAATCATATTATTTTTACTAATGTCTAAATTTATCAGTTCAGTTTCTTTCATTTTCCATCCACAAATTTTTAGTGCATTATTCTACCTAGTATCCAACAATGCATAGAGAGGTGAATGATTTATATGCAAAATAAGAAAAGTTATTTAACGGAATCAGGTTTCTTATTGTTTTATTTCTTTATTCTTTATGCATTCTTTAAAAGAATAAAAATAATATCTTTTATTGTATAATTATGTGTTACTTCTTCTGTTAACGTCTATACTATATTTTTTTTTCAAAAAAAAAAATCACACTTCTTATTATGCTCTATATATATAACAATAATGCCCTATAAGATTGTTGACAGATAGTGATAGTTTTAAATTGTCACAAAACGATTAGTAATAAAATATCAACCACTCTAATATTGGATATTGCAAAACCGTTAGGAACGATTTTAAAAAATAATTGGATTAACCTTTATAAAACAGGACTTATTTCGACTTTATTTTTATGGGTGTTTAATTATCCCATTACAAATATGTAAATAAAAGAATGAAGAAAAAAAAAAGCATTTTACCTTACCTATATATATATAAAATATATATCATTTTTCTAATTAAAACATAGTATCTAAGTTATACTGGTCTTATGAGCACATACACAATAATGTTTCACAAAAGAAAGCATCACTAAACAGCAGTAGTCAGATTATAAGATAACAATAGTTCAGCAGCTATAATTCATCACCCATGAGCTTACCTTGGAACATAAAGATTCGTGACATACAGTATGTAGTGTTCTATGGATACACACTTAACTGCATGGGCATGTGCATTGTTTAATTAAACAGAATAGTAATAACATAAATTTCAGCAGTCATTTAATAATTTATTGGGAAGTGAAGGAACATGGTAGTATTTCCTTTTGTTGATGCGAGAGCTGAGCTTTGATATTGCTTACTAGAAAAGTAAAGGGTAAGTGGTAAGATCAGAGGCTGCTGTTCCTCCGCTATGTGCATTAGGATGGCTAGGTTGTAGGCTCAATGCAAACATGCGAGGACCTAAATTCGAGAATCCTATGACAGATTCATACTCTCCATTATCCACCAATCCATAACGTGGATCTTCTGCTCTTGCATCCTACAATAATAATAATAATAATAATAATAATAATAATAATAATAATAATAATAATAATCAACCATATCATTGCAGTTACAGAGTATATTTATTTAATTTAACTTTAGAAGATGGAAGTCAAGAACAAATACTATATAGAGAGAGACAGATATATATATTAGAATAATGATACACATTCAAGTGTTTTTGTTAACTAAGTCCAACTAAGTTGATCTAACATCAACAAAAATCAATTATGAATAACATTACCCCAAGTCTTATTGTTTAACTTGGTTGGACTTGATTCATAAAAATACTTAGATGTATAGTATTACTCAATTATATTAAGCATATATGTAATCTACAAAAAAGCATGTGCAGAAATACATACTAAATCACGCAGGAGTCTGTTGTGCACTTCTTTCTCGTTGTTAAACTGCAAAAGGTAAAAAGGTAAAAAAGTTAAATTAAGTTAACCAAGCAACCTCTAAAAGAATATATTACTAAACTAGCAGAATATATAATTAGTAACCATTTTTACATACCTTCTTCCTGTGCTGGTCAATCTGATTTGTGATCATCTTGTACTGTCCACCCATTGTGATAAGGAACTCGTTAGCATAACGGAACAGAATATAATATAGTATTTTCGCAATCTTAAACAGGATGACAAATAAGTCAAGTAGCAATGTTTCCTTTCCTTTTTCTCTGAAAAAGAAAAAGTGAAAAACAACTACTGAATGCATTAATTGACACAAGTGTTTAATGTATGTAATGGTTAACTTTCGATTTACGATATTTACGTTACATATATACTTGATGAAGATCCTATCCATCAAGTAAAAAAATTGAAATAGGAACGCAGGTCTACCCGACCCGCCTTCACCAATAATAGAAAAGTGAAAATTCAAATGCTGTAAATTTTACTTAAAGTTGATAACTGAAATTTATTAAATGATTTGAATGATAAATTTTAATTTAAAGGCTCTCACTTATCAATTTTACTGAAAAGTTGATTATACCTAAATTTTCACCTAATAAAAAATTAATACATGATTCTTTAGTTTTCAATTTGGTCATGAACCCGGTGATTCCTCAAATGAAAATAATACACTGGCCTCCAAACCACACGGATGGGGTCCCAAAAATTTGAGGTAACTTGGCATCACTTTACACTTATTATATACATTGGGTAAATAAAAAAAATTCTCAGCACTGAATAGTACTCAATTGCTAGATTAATTGTCACAAAAAAAAATTGCTAGATTAATTGTGTTGAATTATTGGCCAAAAATACTAACAAATATATATTAAAATTACTTATCCTCGAGTTTTTCTTTTTATATTAAAAGATTACTTTACCTTGTTGATCGCAAGTTGCAAAGAAAATAAAATATAATACTAAGTGCTCTTAATTTTTGTTCCCAAATAATTGATGACTTTAACAATATTCAATATCAATTCAATTTTATTTTAAATTTTACAAAATATCACATAAGCATCATATATTATAATTAATAATTTGAGATTAAATATCACTTTAATAATACAACACTGGCCTCCAAACCAAAGTAGAGAAAATCGAGATTTTACGTGAAATCGAAAAAGTAAATAAAAAACGTAAAACGTAAAATCTTAACAAGATTAAAATCGTAAAATCGTCAGATTTAGTACAAATTTCGTAAAATCGATAAACTCATTTAAAATCATAATATCGGAAGATTTTAAGAGTTAAATCGAGATTCTAGCTACTATGCTCCAAACCATATTACAGGCGAGGTCCCAAAAATTTGAGGCAAGTTAGCATCACTTTCCACTTACCATATATATCGGGTAAATAAAAAAACGGTAATGCTAGGAAAATAAAAAAATAGTCAAAGTTTATTTTATTTAATATTTATTAATTATTATAATAATTAATAAATATTAAATAAGATAAATTCTAGCTAATTTTAGTTAGCACCAAATAGTGCTAAATTGTTAGATTAAATAGGTTGAATTACCCACTAAAAATACTAACAAATATATATTAAAATTGCTTATCCTTGAATTTTTTTATTAAAAATTATCTTACCTTGTTGATCACAATTTTTTGTTCATAATTAGTGTTCACAAATTTAAAATACAATACTTCATACTTTTGTTTCCAAATAATAAATGACTTTAGCAATTTTCAGTATCCCAGATCAATTTTATTTTAGGTCTCATGAAATATCACATTAGCATTTGTGAAATTATATGTTATAATTAGTGATTTGAGATTAAACATGAAATTTGTAACTCTAATATTTGATTTCAATTCAATTTAAAAATTATACAAAATAACAAAATTTAATTGATATTTGACTAAAATAAAATTATCTATTTTTCTATGAAAAGACTGATCTCATTTCATCAATCGTTTTTATTGTAAAATAAAATTAAAAAAATCACTTTTTATAAATTCCATATTTAAAGTTCTAAAAAAAACTCTATTAGACAATCGAATGAGCTGACCAATCGACCAATCCAAATTAATTATAAAAAGTTAAATTATTGAAAGATTTAATAGTATTTCCAAAATTATCTCTTCTAAAAATTTTAATTACCTAACTAGAATTGGATAATTTTATTTTTTAATGCACAACAAGAGGTATAGCAAATTGCTGTACCTATGTAAAGCTAGGTTCCCGTTGAATGAAATATTTAGCAAAATTTTAAAATAAACACACTTTATTTTCATTATGATGTATGGGTATATAATAATAAGGTGGATACTACAATGAAGATCTTATAATTGTCTTCATGTGAATATATTTCTTTTTGACCATTGGATGATGGATTGAATGGTTAGATTTTGATATTTATAAAAGTGTTATTTTTGTTTAAAGTGTGGCTAAATAAATAAACCACACTTTTAACCAAAGCATCTTCATGAGAAGATATTTTTGCCATCTTCATTGTAGTATCCACCTAATAATAATACTTTCTTTTGTGGCCACTTGAAGCTAAGTATTTATATACTTTGCATTAAAGAAAAGTTAATTTGTCAATTTTTTTCCATTAATAATAAATAGGCAAAAATCATGAACACATAAAAGTATCTCTATAAAAAATATTCAATCAATATGTATATATTTTTAAGCAAGTTCTTATTATGTACTCTCTCAATTTTATTAAGTACTCTGGCAATTTTATTACTAACCTTACGCTCGCGAATAACCTTAGAAGCCTTGTCCATTTCTTCCTCAAGGAGTTTAAGCTCTTCTATGCCCAGATCGTTCAGACAATCTCCCATCCTCTGCCTGCACCGTATGTATAACAACTTGAACATATGAAAAGAAATTAAAAAAGAAATTAAGGAAGCTGTTAAATACCTAATCTCCTGACGAAGATTCCTGTTTACATCTTTCAGCTTCCTCAAGTTTTCTTGCATATGCTGAAAAAAAGAGAACAAAAACAACTGCCCTTGAAAAATAAGTTTATCATATTACTTTCGTAATATATATTTATTTTTACTTATAGTTATGATCAACGCTGTCAGAGAGTAGTTTTTATCAAGAGTTATTTTAAAATTTTCATTAAGAAGAAAAATTTCTCTAAAGTATAATATTTGAAAATAATATTTTTTCTTTAAAAAGAGTGAATACAGGAAGGACCTCATAGTGGGAGTTCCAGAGATCAATTCCTACAGTCATCTGATACTGATCGAAGAACTGTTTAGTTCTGAAAAAAGAAAGACAGAGTGATAATTAATAAATCTAGGTATACAGGGGGTTTAGGGTTTGAAAATGAAGTAATTAAGAATAAGAATACGCACGAGATGGAGGGGCTAATGTACTCATGGAGTTTGCCAGTGCTAGAGAACATGATTATAGAAACCTTAGCATCGCAGAGAACGGTGAGCTCATTGGCCTTCTTGAAAAGTCCGTTGCGTCGTTTGGAGTATGTGACCTGCCTGTTGGTAGTGTTCTCTATCCTCTTGATCTGGATCTTCCCTCGAGCCATCTCTTAACCTACCTGTTTCTAGATCCTTCCTTCTTTCTTGTGAATAGCTAGTTGGGTAATAAAGAAAGGGAGAAGGGGATGGAATTGGAACTAGTTTGATTAAAGAGGGTGTGGGTGGTGGGTATTCAAAGAGAAGGGTGCATTGCCAGAAATGGAAAGCTCTTTGCCAAATTGACGAAAGGTGTTGCAGAGTTTGTTATAAGAGTCGTTACGGTGTTTGTGGTTTCATCGTCAATGTCATTCCATGTGCGCCACTGGGGACTGGAGGGCCCTTTACTTTCCGTCCTACTCCGTCACGGAACCTCCAACACACATACATCACATTACCCGTGATTCAACTCAAGTACTCAACCTTCTCATCTGTGATACGCCAGTTATACTAGGGCTTCATCATCATTACTATTACTTCTTTCTTCTCCCATTTAATTTCCTTCCTCGTTGAATAATCAAATTTTCATTTACGCTTTAATGTTATCTATCATTGTTTCATATCTATTTATTTTGTAGTGTACACACCAAAATTTGTCGTTAATATAAAATAAGTTAAACTATATATATATATATATAAATAAATATGTTAACTAATTTTAATAGTTGATTTTGATGTGTAAATAGTATTTTTATTATTTATTTTTCTAATATCACTCCTCTAAATTGTGTTAGACAAAGGTTGCTGACAACATTTTCTTTTGGTGGGCGTCTAGAAGAAAAAAACACACTGTTTTTTTGTTTTGCTTTGGAAATTAGGATGTCATGAAATTCAAATTATAAGATAGTTTTTATCGGTATCTATAATACTTGCTTGGACTAATCTGAATCTAATTCAAATTGCGTTCTTAGTTTTGGTGGGTGAATTTTTTATGGAAAATATCTCTATAAACTAGTTTTCAAATTGGAGAACTGCTTATGCAAATTTGAACAGCTTACCACTTAGACCAACGCTCGTTTTTGAAAGAGCTAGTTAATGCAGGATGCTTTATTAAAAGTTTTTTTCTCTTTGACCCACTTTATTCAAAGTTTAAATATAACTTTGAAAAGCTTTGGTGGATCATATATACAGGGCCTTTCTGAAGGACTTTTTGATTGGGTTTTTACACCACCAAACTTTTTCGTACCCACTAAATTCTGGCATCTTGAGAAGCTATTAGATCATGGGTCTAAAATTATAAGAAATAAAAGAAAAAGGACGAGCGATTTTTTCATAACAAACATGATCATAGATATCTGTCCAATGTCCACTATGTATACCAAAATTCCAGATCAATTAACAATATTTATGTTAAAAAAAACATCAATATTTTAAATACTGTATTGCAAATATATTCTGAAAATATAATGAAATTATGAAATAAGAATAACTAAGAAAGTAAAAAGTGATGGATATTTCTTTACTCATAGGTCCATAAGAGTAAGAATTTTTTTCTATTATGCAACTGTTTTGGACAAAAATGAAGAGCGAAAATCTGACGACAATCCGAAATCATGCTTTACTAACGATCATGCGAAGAATCATATGAAAATAACTCTAGGTCGACAAACAAACAAGATAAATGTATATCCCAATCTAATGACTGCTCAACTGATACTAAAAAATATATAAAACAGGAACACTATCATTAGGTAAGACGCTATCTCTATTAAGAGACTGACTTAAGTTTCAAAGGCTCCTGACTCTAGAATCTCATAAGCCCACTCCAGCTGCTAGGTACTAGCAGCAGCATTTGGATGAGCATCAGTTGAATGTTGGCAACTATATTTTCTGTCACGATGAGAGGGAAGCCTCCAACTTAAACCAAAGATATTATTTTGATCATATTTCTAAAAATAAATTCGTTTATTCTTACGTTTAATTCTACTACTTCTATTTCTCAAATTATATTTATTTTTCTATTGTCAAATTGTTTGTGCACGCTGGGAGTACAAATGTGTGCCTACGTATTTAAGTTTCTATATAATAATTTCCTATGTATTTAAATAATAACTAAATTTAAAAATATAAATATAAAATTTTATTTCTCAACTTAACAAATTAATTTGAAAATTACTTAGGTATTATTTTTTTGTTATTACTGTATAACAATTTCATAATATTTTGTTATGCATTAGTTCCTAATGAATAAAAGAAATATATATCAATATAATAAATTAAATAAATAACTATATACAACAATTCATTCAAAACAAATGTGTTGTATAAAAAATATTTAAAAATTATATTTTTTATTTACTAATTATTGTATGTGAACAATAATAATCTTATATAACTGTGTTCACTATTTGAAAACTAATATTAAGATACTATTGATAAAAATTGAATTATTAGATTAACGTACAAAAAAATCTTATAATGTTCAATACATCAAATTCCTATTGTCAAATTTAATTATTAAACTAAGGTATATGAATTTGATATTAATTTTCAATAACATTATCAAAAGTTAATTAAAAAAAATTGTATCAAAATTTTATATTTATTATAAAATCCAAATAAGTAACTAATTTTCTGTATAATCATCCATAATAGATTTATTTCATAACAAAAAATAAAATATGAGTTAAACAAAATATATATTTAATTACTCTATCGATCCCTATAATTTTAAAAAAAAATTAATTAAATTTATATATTTTTTTTTCGATTGAATCTATATACTGTATAAGATTTTGTAATTAATGTTTTTGTCACGATAGGAACTTAATTATAAAATCTGATATAGTATAGGAACCTAATTAAAAAATAAAAAAATAAAAACCTAGTTAAAAATTTAATAAAATTATAGAGACTGACATAATTAAACCTAAAATATTTTAGTCATAAACTTTGAAATACAACAAAAATGCTTGAAGTTTACATAATCAAATCATATTGTTTTTCTAAAGTTTAAAATACTACTCGCGCTACTTCCGAATTGTGTACTCCTTCAAGGGTAGTTTGTGTTAAAGATTTGTTCTAAATAAAACAACAAATACATATATACATGTTTAAACTAAAATCCAAATATTTTACTCTCTGCAACAATTCATCAAATGCAAGTAGATTGTATAAAAATTATAATAATATATTTTTGACATCCTATTCTATAAATATTAGATATTTATTTAAATAAATATCTATTAACTATTTAAATTTCTAATTAAATATACAATAGTAAATTCTATTAACCAAAAAAATTTAAATTAATTTAAATTTTAATATCACTCACAAAATATTTAAAATTTAAAAAATTAGATAATATAATTAAATTCAATACTATTATCAAAGTACAAATAAAATTAAATTTTTCAAAAGCATTAAATTAATCTACCATTTCTATAATAGATAATTTTTTAAATTTCTAATACTATTATTGGAGTACTATATGTCTCCTGATTATTAGAGTTAAGTGCTTTAAAATACTGCAATTCGCTACAAATATTAACTCACACAGCTAAAAAACTAATAAAGTAATAATAACTCCACTTCATGTTCTTTTAAATATTTGATGTTATCACTAAATTACACTTTTTCTTTCTTTGCACCTCTAGTATTCTAGTTGGGAAGAGATTGATTATGAACCTGAGTCAAGATTTTGTTTCAAACCAACAATCAACCCTTCAACAGTTTTTTTGGTGAAATTTCATTTTTGGTACTGGTCAGATTTCATAAGCGACATCGGGAGTTAGAAGAAAAACTACAGCAATTGGAAGCTGATCTCAAATCAAAAGTCCCGCGGGCTAATCTCGAGGAAAATTCAAGCAAAGAGCAAGACCCGTTTACCAGGAAAATCATGAAAACCAAAATTCCAAAAGACTTCAAACTCTCGGATATGACCCTGTATGATGGCACCACGGATCCCAACCACCATCTCAGCAACTTCAGAAGTAAAATGTACCTCACTGATGCCCCAGATGCTGTTCGCTGCAAGGCTTTTCTAACAACTCTCACAAAGACAGTGATCCGATGGTTCGACAGCCTACCCCCGAAGTCTATCTCAAGCTTTGATGAGTTAGCTACAAAATTCCTGGCCAGATTCTCCATTCAGAAAGATAAAGCCAAGCACGCCCCCAGTTTACTAGGGATCAAACAAGGAGATCGGGAGAGCCTTCGCAACTACATGGAGAGATTCAACAAAACATGCATGGACATACAAAGTTTACCAACGGAGGCCGCCATTATGGGACTCATCAATGGCCTACGAGAGGGACCTTTCAGCCAATCTATATCAAAAAAGTACCCGACCTCCTTAGACGAAGTGCAGGAGCGGGCAGAAAAGTATATCAATATGGAGGAAAACGCTTGGTTAGGAGAAACCTCAAAATCGGGGGCCTCCTACCGAGACAAAGACAAGGAATCCAAAAGAAAAGAAGATCGACAAGGGGAGAAAATCAAAAAATACCATAATTTCACTCCCCTCAGGGCATCCCTGGTCGAGATATAAGTCTGCCATACAGAAAAAATCCCCCCAGCACGGCCACTCAAAGGCAAAAGGGGAGGAGGAAACCGGAAGGAATATTGTGAATACCATTGAGTCCGAGGACACTCCACAAACGAATGCTTCGACTTAAAAAATATCATAGAAAAATTAGTGAGAGAAGGAAAATTAGATCGATTCTTGGCCACCCGAGATGATGATCAAAGAAAGAGACGAAGGGATGAAGATACCGAACGAACAGAACGATCACCTCGGACACCAGAAAGACATGTCCACATGATACACGGCGGATTCACAGCAGGTGGGATCTCCAAATCCTCTCGCAAAAGATATCTCAAAGAAGTATATCATGTCGAAGGAGAGGAGAAAACACCCAACATTCCGGCAATTACATTCACTAAAGAGGACGCATCCGGCATCATCACAGGACACGATGATCCCATGGTTATCACCATCATATTGGCAAACGCCAACCTACACCGCACCTTAATAGACCAAGGGAGTTCTGCCGACATCTTATTCAAAACAGCCTTTGATAAACTCGGCTTGGAAGAAAAAGAACTTAAAGCATATCCAAACAACCTGTTTGGGCTAGGAGATACCCTGGTTCGACCACTCGGATACATACCACTACATACAACCTTCGGAAAAGGGGACCAATCCAGGACCCTCAAAATAGACTACATCGTAGTCGATGTAAGTTCAGCTTACAACGCTCTCATAGGACGGACAACACTCAACCAACTCGGTGCAATAGTCTCAACCCTACACCTATGTATGAAGTTTCCAACCCCAAAAGGGATAGCCACGATAAAAGCAGACCAAAAGACGGCACGTTGCTGTTATAACGAAAGCCTAAACCTCAGAGGCAAAGGAGAAGAGTTCCACACAATCGAGCTGGGCGGAGTTCATCGACGAGAAGAACTTCGTCCCCAGCCAGAAGGCGAAATAGAAAAGATTCAGATCGGGGACACCTCGGAAAAAACAACCAATATCGGCACAATCCTAAAAGGAGATTTAAAAGAATTACTAATACAATTCTTGCAAGATAACATCGATCTCTTCGTGTGGAAAGCCGCAGACATGCCAGGCATAGACCCTAAGCTAATGTGTCATAAGTTGGCAGTCTATCCAGGATCTCGACCGGTGCAGCAGAGACGAAGAAAACTCGGGCCAGAGCGATCCCAAGCTGTGGACGAGCAAGTACAGGCACTACTGGAAGCCGGATTCATAAGAGAAGTCAAATACCCACTATGGCTAGCCAACGTTGTCTTGGTGAAAAAATCAAATGGGAAGTGGCGAATGTGCACCGATTACACCGATCTCAACAAGGCTTGTCCAAAAGATCCATACCTACTCCCAAGTATTGACGCTTTAGTAGATGCTTCCTCCGGATACAAATATCTCTCATTTATGGACGCATACTCGGGATATAATCAAATCCCCATGTATCCACCAGATCAAGAAAAGACCTCGTTCCTAACACCGAAAGCAAACTACTGCTACATCGTGATGCCTTTCAGTCTTAAGAACGTAAGAGCTACTTATCAAAGGCTAATGAATAAAGTCTTCTCAGATCACATCGAAAAAATCATGGAAGTTTATATGGACGACATGTTGATAAAGACACAAAGCGAAGATACATTATTATCCGACCTGACTCAAGTGTTTTACACTATAAGGAAGCACAACATGCGGCTCAATCCCGCAAAATGTACCTTCGCAGTAGAAGCAGGCAAATTCTTAGGCTTCATACTCACACAAAGGGGAATTGAAGCAAATCCAGACAAATGTCAAGCCATACTCAACATGAAGAGCCCACCTGTGTCAAAGAAGTACAACAACTCAATGGGAGGTTGGCCGCCCTATCCCGATTCTTAGCAGGAGCTGCGATAAGATCTCTCCCCTTCTATGCTACTTTAAGAAAGGGAAAACAGTTCGAATGGACGACAGAATGTGAACAAGCCTTCCAAGACTTCAAGGAGTTCTTAGGACGGCCACCTATCCTATTTCGACCACAAGAAAGAGAACCGCTCATATTATATCTCGCAGTAGGGAGCCGGGCAATAGCCTCAGCACTAGTCAGAGAAGACGAAAATGGGCAAAAACCCGTCTACTTCATTAGCAAAGCACTACAGGGATCCGAGCTGAACTAACAGAAAATAGAAAAATTTGCCTATACCCTCATCCTGACATCTCGACGACTCCGCCCGTACTTCCAGGCTCACACCATTAAGGTTCGAACTAACCAACCCATAAAAGGAATATTGCAGAAAACAGATCTGGCAGGCAGAATTCTACAATGGGCAGTCAAGTTGTCAGAGTTTGACCTCCAATATGAAGCTCAGACGGCCATCAAATCACAGTATTTGGCCCACTTTATCGCAGAATTCACAGATGCCCTAGAAACCCCCACAGAATGGAATCTTTATGTGGACGGTTCTTCAAATAAAACTGGAAGTGGCGCAGGCGTGATAATAGAAAGTGACCAAGGAACCCAAGTTGAGCTCTCCCTCAAGTTCGGGTTCCTGGCCTCAAATAACCAGGCAGAATATGACGCATTACTAGCCGGTTTGAAGCTGGCTAAAGAGGTCGGAGCTCAAAAACTCAACATTCACAGCGATTCACAAGTGGTCACATCACAAATAACAGGGAGCTACCAAGCCAAAGATTCCACCATGAAAAAATATTTGGATAAAACCAAGGAACATCTCGGACAAATCGGGGAATATAAAATCTGCCACATACCCCGCGAACAAAACGCCCGAGCTGATGCACTCTCAAAACTAGCCAGCACCAAACCAGGGGCAACAATAGGAGCTTCATCCAGGAAATGTTACAAAACCTGTCAATCTCAGAAGAAGAAAAAGTCCTGACTATAACAAGTCAGGACCAAGGATGGATGACCCCCATAATCAACTACCTCAAAACAGGAACGCTCCCCACAGAAGAAAAAGAGGAAAAAAGGTTAAAAAGGGAGGCATAGTACTACACCATCATAAACAACATCCTGTACAAAAGAGGAATCTCAACACCTTTACTAAAATGCGTGCCGACCTCAAACACAAGGGAAGTGCTAGAAGAAATACACGGCGGTATTTGTGGCAATCATCTCGGAGCACGAGCTCTCGCCAAAAAAGTACTCCGAGCGGGATTTTATTGGCCAACTCTACAAAAAGAAGCTACAGAATTTGTAAAGACATGTCCACCATGTCAAAAACATGCCAACTTTCACATCGCCTCCCAGAAGAGCTCATTAGCGTGACCTCGCCTTGGCCATTTGCAAAATGGGGACTCGATCTTCTCGGCCCCTTCCTACAGGGATCAGGACAAGTTAAATTCCTCATAGTAGGGATAGATTACTTTACAAAGTGGATTGAGGCAGAGCCCCTAGCCAATGCCACCGCTCAGAGAAGTCGGAAATTCTTATATAGAAACATTGTCACAAGGTTCGGGGTTCCATATTCTATAACCACAGACAATGGCACCCAATTCACAGACGCAGGCTTCAGAAAATTAGTAGCCGACTTGAATATAAAGCACCAGTATACCTCTGTTGAACATCCACAAGCCAATGGACAGACCGAAACTGCCAACAAAGTCATATTGGCAAGGTTAAAATGAAGACTGCAAGATGCAAAAGGAGCCTGGGCAGAGGAGCTTCCACAGGTTCTATGGGCATATCGAACGACGCCACATTCCACCACAAAGGAATCCCCTTTCCGATTAGCATACGGAATGGAGGCAATGATTCCAGTAGAAATTGAAGAAGGATCGCATAGAGTAGTCCATTATAATGAGGGAGCAAACTTCCAACTTCAGAGGGAAGAACTCGACCTACTACCTGAAATCCAGGAAAGAGCTCGGATTAGAGAAGAAGCTCTATAACGTTGAATGGCTTCCAGATATAATCAAAGGGTAGTGCCAAGAAGTTTTGCTGAGAACGATCTCATCTTAATCCGAAATGACATTAGAACAACTCGGCCCGGAGAAGGAAAGTTGGCAGCAAACTGGAAGGGGACCCTACCGAGTCATAGAAGTGCTTGGAAAGGGCTACTACCGACTGTCCGAACTCGAGGGACGAGAGCTTCCCAGATCATGGCACGCCTGCAACCTAAGAAGGTACTACAGCTAGAAAAGGCAACGGATCTCATTAGTGGATGTGCTCTTTTTCCTGAAAAGGTTTTTTAATGAGGCACCATGTCGAGATCCAGGTCATGCCCGACTTAAAGGGATAAGAAAATTCCCGCATATATATATATATATATATATATTTGCATTTTTTCTTTGAATAAAGTTTATTTAGATATTCTACAAAGAATCCAAGACGCATTAATCTGAAGTATTCACCGTCCGGTTATAAAGCGACAGGTCGGCAGAAAGTGAAAAACAATTTCACTGCACGACCACGATAAAGATAAATCGTCCGATAAAGGTGAAAACGCGATTCACCCAAAGGACGATCTAAAGATGCCAACCACTTTCTACAAATCGGCAAAGGTGAACACAGAATAATGTAAGAAGTTATCGAAAGCAATCCAAAAAAGAACCTGACGAGATCTTACGGATAGCTAAAATAATAACTTAAAGGCTGGCCGACGCTCACAAGTCGGACCAAGTCAACCCAAGTTATAAGTAAACCCTGGAAAGAGGTCTGGCCAACCCTATTAAAGAGGATTACTTTAACTTAGAAGGGCTTGACATAACAAAGTCAGCCCAAAATAAAAAGTTATACAAGTAAGTCCTTGAAAGAGATCCGACAAAGATCCAAGAAAGAGGACTACAAAAAATAACATAAAGGAGACCGACATAACCAAGTCGGACTCCTACCACTAAAAAGTTATACAAGTAGTCCCTGAAAGAGATCTGACAAAGATCCAAGAAAGAGGACTACAAAAAATAACTTAAAGGAGACCGACATAACCAAGTCGGACTCCTACCACTAAAAAGTTATCCAAGTAGTCCCTGAAAAAGATCTGACAAAGATCCAAGAAAGAGGACTACAAAAAATAACTTAAAGGAGACCGACATAACCAAGTCGGACTCCTACCACTAAAAAGTTATCAAAGTAATCCCTGAAAGAGACCTGACAAAGGTCCAAGAAAGAGGATTACAGAAATAACTTAAAGGGGGACCAGCGCAAAAGAACCACCAAAAAACAAGTTGGACCCATAAGTCACAACCTCAAAGGATCCAAGCTACAAAACAAAGTAATCCGAGGAGGTCGAGATACAAGATTTCAAACGTCAGTAGAAAACTGAAAAGATGCCAAGTCAAAAAACTACCTCTATTACTCCACAAAAGTTATAAGGCCCCGGAACAGCGGCCATCAACACCTGGTAAAAATAGCGAGCTACTTTTTGTTTTTCAAAATAAAGTTGCTAAAACGAGCAACTAGAAACCGTCAGTAAAACAAACAAAGTTTTAAAAAGCCCACAAGCTGGGCCAACTACATAAATATCTAGAAAGAGATCAGCAAGCATCAGGAGCCTTCTTGGCATCATCAGGACAAGGAGAAGGAGGACGAGTCTGAATAGGCACGGCATCTATGGTTCCATCCTCCCGGTTCAGAACCTGGCAATCCGAATCAGGTGCAACCAGAGGAACAGAAGAGGTCGACACTTTGGCAGAGGACACAGGAGGAGGATCAGCATCATCATCACCATCGTCATCAGGGACAATCCTGCCATCCCTGACAATATTGTCCAGGCTAAAAGGGGTGAAATCGGCCTCGGGAGCAATGACCCGAACTTGCTCCTTCAAGTTCTCGTAAGCAGCAGTCACGCTGCCAACGAGATGACCCTGGAGCTCAGAATAATCTTCCCGGGCATTATTCAACTCCTCCCTCAGGCGCATCACCTCCCGATAAGTCATAACGTAACTCTCCTTATACATCAAGGCTGTGTCCTCGGCCAACCTCAAAGAAGCCGCCAGTGAAAGGGAACTCGCCTTCTCATTCTCTAGATCCTTCTCCAACTTGGTCACCTTTAATTCAAGCTCCTCCTTCAGCCCCTTCATCCGGTCAAACTCCTGCTTTGCCTCCTCCATAAATGCCTTGGTAGCATGGAGAGGAAGATTTTGAGCAGTCTGGTATATAGTAGCCGCCTTGAGATGGATGGACATAAATTCCAAATGATGAAGGATGGACACATCGTCCATTGAGATGGTACCATAGGGACCGATTTGCTGACTACAAACTCAATGGCATTGAAATCAGGGGCATTGAGGTCAAAAGGCTCAGCCGTCTTTTGCTTCTTACTTGGAGGGGCAGCAGATGGAGCGCCAGAAGTAGGATGAGGATCCACCAAGCGGACCCGAGGTGTTGGATCACCTTTTTCATCCCGGGGGAACTCGGCACTGATGGCTTCTCGCGCACTTGGGAGGACCCCTCCCCAGCCGCCTTGGCAGCAATATTTCTGGCAGCAGTCGCCTTCTGCACCCTCTTAAAAGCTTTCATAGATTCGTTATTCTTCATTGCCTCTGCAAATAAAACAGAAAGTTACGCTACAAGTCGGACAAGTCGGAAAGACAGCTACAAGCAATATAAACAGATAAGAAAGGAAACACAAAATACCCAGCTCAGTTTGAAGAAGAGAGGGATTGGTTAGAAATTTTTTTGTGTCAAGATGGGGAGGCTGCCCCCAGTGTTCTTCCAAGACAGTCACAAAGGCTCGCTCAACCTCATCCAACATTTCCCACGTATAACAGGACACCCTCACATCCTTTTGGCATTCCAAGGGAAAAGCAGGCTCGTCATTTTCATCCAAAAAGAAGGGCCGAGCTCTTTCAACAGCTCGGACCTTGAAAAAGTAGTTCTTAAAATCACGGAATGACTCGTCAAACATGGAAAAGACCTTCTTTCCCTGGGTAGAGCGAAAGGAGACCCAAGCTGCCTTCTTTTTTACCACTCCAGGCTTAGTCAAGACAAACAGATAGAAAAAGAGAGCTTGGGAAGCAGGGATACCAAAACCATTGCACAATAATTGAAAAATCTTTATGAAACCCCAGGAATTAGGGTGAAGTTGAGAGGGGGTAACATTACAAGACCATAACAGGTCAGTTTCAAATTGAGTAAAAGGAAGGGTAATACCCAGCGGACCAAAGAAAAAGTCATAAACATAGAAGAAAGGGCGATCGTCAACAACCCGAGTAGAGAAGCAGACTCTCTCTTCGGAGGAGGGAGGGACAAGTTCATAGTTCTTCTCATCACCTGGATTACTACAGACCCTATGAAATTGCCTAAGCTGCGCACAAAACTCGGAATCAACCAAGGAGACACACATAATGGCCATTGAGTCCACCCAATCAGCCATGCCCTCAGGAACTCGGGAAGGCATCTCTACAACGTTATTGCGATAAGACATGAGGCCAACTAAATCCTACAATAAGAAAAGAAAAGTGGATTACTTAAAAATATCCCGGACGAGGAGCAAAACATCTCGACAAACAGAAAGGGAAAACCCCAAGACTCAAGATAAGAAAGTCTGGGGGCATCCCTTGGAGGCAGTAAACAGGCAAGGTTTTCAAGATATTTCTATAGCCTACATCCCGGCACTCATCAAAAAGAAAATAAAATCCCGAAAGAAATAAAAGAAGCAAAAAACAAAAACACCACCCTTCTACGGTTTATTAGAAAAAGTATCGCTCCTACAGTGAAAAACACTACTACTACAGTTTATCAGAACACCAAAAGGACGAAGAAGAAAAACAGCAAAGGTGCAAACTTTTTTGAAATCAAGTAAAAAATCATCAGCAAAAGCACAGGCAGAAACGGCGGCAACATGAAAAAGAAAAAGATTCAAGCAAACAAAGAAGAGATCCACACCAAAAAGGGAGAAATCCAGAGCATGCAACAAGTCAAACATGATAAAAATAGAACGATCCAAACTTCCTCCAAAAAGAAGATCAAAAGGAAAACTCCATCGCAAAGTCAAAAATAAACAAGGAAACACGAAATGGGACTAACCTGGAGACGAAAGAAAGCTTCGAGGAAAGGAATGGAAGCGCAGAAACAAAGGCTGCCCAGAAAATCGCCAAGTGACGCCGCAATGCAAGAAAGCAGAAGTGCAAACGAAAGACAGAGAACAGATGAGAGAAACAGAAAATGAGAGAGTAAAGGGAGAAGTTACGAAGAAGAAGTGAAGAAGAAAAACCGTTTTTGATCGAGAAAATTCAAAATAAAGCCAAGAGAGAATGGGGGCAATTAATGCCAATTAAATGCGGATGTTAAAACCGCTTGCGTTCCCAAAAAAGCGCTAATACAAAAGCGTGCGCTTTTAGAGGAAAACGTTCTACATTCAAAAATCTACAAAAGAAGAAATCGACAAAATGCTTGAACTCGGTTTCACTAAAAGAAGGACCGACGTCAAAAGACTCGACCTCAAACAAGAAAACCGAGCTCAAGCAGGGGCACTGTTCATACCCTGGGTCGACCTGACCGACCCGGGATGTTTGGCGACAAGGCGACCGACCTCTTCAGGTCAGACTATCCGACCTCTTCTCAAAGAGCTCGGCCAAATCGACAGGAAAGCCCAATAAAGGGCCCAAATAGAGGAACACGACCCAAATCCGGAGGCAATCCCAGCCTACAGAGATAAAGGCGGTTCCGTTGAAGATAAGCTGACCTCACCTAAAGATAAGATAAGATAAGATAACTAACTTATCTTATCTAGAAAGGTCACTTCTCACCATTATAAATACACTGGAGCACCCAGGTATAACTCATACTCTAATTCTACTCAATACCTGCTTAATCCCCTTGCTAACTTAAGCATCAGAGTCCCTTGCAGATACCCCCCACCCTTCGGTGACAAAGGATCAGCAGCACATCCAGTCCAACAAGTCAGACGCACCAACTCCGGCCGCTATTCACCAGCCGAACACATCAGTTCCGACAGCACAGGAGATCTCGCCCGAGATCGACCTACAATTTCAGGTAACCCTCGGAACAATTTCTAAAAAATAATTCAACTTTGCAGATCTATTGAATGGAAATAAATTTGTACTCCTCTCTAGATGTTCTGCACATATACCACCCAAAGTTTTACATATTGTTCATTCTTATAACATCCCCAATAAATATAGCAAATTGTACAGCTATGAAAATTGTTTTTCACGTCAATCATAAGCTTCACAGTTCATAATAAGGAGAAATCAAGGGCTTCCCGATTTGATCAAGTAATGACATAAATAGTGATTAAAAGCAAGAAATGTCTAAGACTAACCAAATGCTATATCACAAAACAACAATCAATATTTGAAGTAGAACAACTACACATGTTACTTAATTCTTGAATTGGAGAAAGTTCCTTTTGCAATATCAAAAGTGCACCAACATCATGCTTTAATAAAAGAGATCAATTTAATTGACAATAAATCATTTAAAATATGGTTCTAAATGCCAGCAATATGTGTTCTATAGTTTCTCTTGTTCCTCTTCAGATGTTCCGCCCATATACCATCCAAAATTACCAAAAAATAAAAAAGCCAATAAGGCATAAGATCTGATAACCCACAATGCTAAATTTATATAGACCAAAGCTACAGATGAAACGATAAGGGACAATAAACTCACCATTGAGTTTACTATAAGCTAAATACATATAAATTCTTAGTTTACCAATTTTACCAATTTTATAGGAGCAAGGGAATAAGAATGGATGAGCTTATTCCTGGGATCTTTGAATCCCATCACACTTTATCTGAACTCTAGCACCCTACCATATATAACTATTTCACGTAGGCTAAATTTTAAAGCATTAGAAAAATACAAATCCAAGATTTGTCGAGGCAAAGCTTAATGAATGCAATTAACAAAACTCAACTGATAAATTAACAAAACCCAACTGATCAATTAAGAATCCCTAATAATGTGATGGTGGATGCATTTCCAAAACACATAACTCCATTTTAGTGTTGGATCTAATTTGTCAAAATGAAATGGTATAACATACAAAGGTTTATTAATTGGTACTCAAATTACATCATTTCAAAACTCAAATTAAATTATTTATTAATTTTAAAATGTAACTTCTCAATTGAAAATTACAAATTTAGCACGCAAAAAACCCCAAAAATGCCATTGAAAATAACAGATCGATGAAAGATAATCCTACTGATATATCTGTTATATAGACTCCAACAGAATTTTAGTAGTATGATCCCAATAGCTAAAAATTCCCAATACAAAGGAAACACATCAGCTCGTCTGTAACTCAAAGGCCTTAGCCTATTGTAATCTTCT
Organism: Arachis hypogaea; assembly: GCF_003086295.3. Taxonomy (NCBI): domain Eukaryota; kingdom Viridiplantae; phylum Streptophyta; class Magnoliopsida; order Fabales; family Fabaceae; genus Arachis; species Arachis hypogaea. Next base: position 1,631,884 of record NC_092043.1, on the reverse strand, counting down.
TGTCTTGTAATCCATAGAATTAATCCATATAATATAAACATAGTTAATATCATTAATGATGTAACATCAGAAACAATCCAAGAAGAAAAGCTTTAACAATAACATCTTACTTGAAAGTATGATCAAAATAGAGCCTTCTTTGTTTTATTTTTTTCTTATAGAAGCAAATGAAAGGGACAAAGCTCTTAGTTACCACTTACCAGTACTCGAAAGTATGCTCAAAGTAACTCAGCTCGCATTGCTTTTGAAGGGTAAGCCTCCCTTGAACCAAAGACATGCACAACACCACGACACGTGTTCACATTTCAGCATAAAATTCACTTCACAGTCCACCAAAACCATTGGAAAAACCAAAACGGGACATGACTACCATAGCCAATTGAAGGGTGGAAATGTATCTGTGAGATGGAACCTGATAAGTGTTGTCGAACTTGTCATATACATCTCTTTCTCTTTCTGAAATTGACATAAACTATTTCACATTAAATAATGAACTAAAGAGTCATTAAAGCAAGTTAGGCAATCATATTGGTATTTCAACCCATATAAAGGATATGCAAACATTTGTATCTAACCTGAGTTGGGGCAGTTGTATTACGCTTGATATTATAATGTTCTTCAATGACGATAAATAATAAGATCTTGAAGTTTGTAGGTTCTGATCATAATATTTAAGAATTAAGATCTCCGATTTTATTAAGTGAAACATAAAGGGTATGCGTGAACTGTAGGAGAACAAATTTTGACTAAATGAAGAACAAATATAAAAGATGAAAAACTGAGCAGCTACACTAATCTTAAATTAGTTGTAAAACACAAACAAAAAACCTTGAAAAGATTATCTCTTACAGAATTATTTTTTGCATTACTTGATGATCTTTATCACTCCAAAATTATCTCTTTTAGAATTTCCAAAAACAAATCCTTTTTACTCAAATCAATTCCAGCTAATAAGCTAATAAATTAATTCCGCCTATGTTACACTTGCGATACATAGCCGGTCCCAAGCCCGGATAAAGGAGGAGGGTTGTGTTAGGTCTTCGGCAACCAACATAAAAATATAGCCGAACCCCCATGACATGAATCAAAGACATTATTGCGCTAAAGCTAGGTCGTTTCTCGGAAGCAACGCGCTGTATGGCTCGAGTACGGTGTCAAAGCAAGAGCCGCTGCATCGGTGCCCGGATGTAGTGTTAAATGAGCAAGGGTTCTCGCGTTTTCGTGAATGGACGAGGGTAAATAAGCTAGTTCACAAAGTAAAAGGTAAAGGTCGAAGCGACAGAAGGTTGAAATTTGGGACATGGAACATAGACACTCTAACAGGAAAGTCCATGGAGGTGGTGGACACCATGACAAGGAGGAAGATTAACATTATGTGCCTACAAGAAACGAAATAGGTTGGTGCAAAGGCTAGGGAGTTGGATACTTCTGGTTTCAAACTTTGGTATACAGGAAAGGTGAAGAATAGGAATGGGGTTGGAATAATTATGGATAAGCAGTGGAAGAAGGACGTAGTGGATGTCAAGAGGGTGGGAGATCGGATCATCTCTATCAAACTTGTGGTGGAGGGAGGTGCTTTCCAAGTGATTAGCGCCTATGCACCGCAAGTGGGTTCGGACGAACAACACAAGATAAGGTTTTGGGAGGATCTAGAGAGTTTGGTTCAAGGCATACCTTTGGGAGATAAGATTTTCTTAGGAGGAGATTTAAATGGCCATGTTGGGAGAGAAGTGACTGGATATGGGAGTATTCACGGAGGCCATGGTTTCGGGTGATCAATGCCGAGGGTAAAACTATTTTGGACTTTTCTTCAACCTTTGATCTTCTCATCGCAAATACATGTTTTAAAAAGAGAGACGAACATTTTATAACCTATAAGAGTGGCATGACAAGCTCTCAAATCGACTTCTTCTTGTTGAGGAGAGTCGACCAGAAATTTTGCATTAACTGTAAAATTATTCCGGGAGAGAGTTTGACAACACAACATAGGGTGCTCGTCATGGATTTTCGCGTTAAGCAAAAGTTGAGAAAAAGATATTATACGAAGAACCCAAGGACGAGGTGGTGGCGGATGAAAGGTGAGGAACAAAGAAACTTCCTAAGACGGGTAGGAGAAGAGGCAAAGTGGGATGGGAATGGAAGGGCGGAAGAGATGTGGAGGGAGATGGCAGAAGTTATTAGAAGAACAGCAAAAGAAAGTTTTGGTAAATCTAAAGGAATAGGACCAAGAGACAAGGAGTCCTGGTGGTGGAATGCGAGTATACAAGAAAAGATAAAGATAAAAAGGGAATGCTTTAAAGAGTGGTCTTTATGCCGCAATGCAGATAATTGGGAAAACTATAAGGCGGCTAAGAAAGAGACAAAAGTGGCTGTAAGTGAAGCAAAAACAAGAGCATATGAGGGTCTCTACCAGTCTTTGGGCACGAAAGAAGGAGAAAAATGTATATATAGAATTGCAAAGAGTCAGGAAAGAAGAACGAGAGATTTTGATCAGGTTAAGTGCATAAAGGATAAGGATGGAGAGGTGTTGGCTCAAGAGGAGAAGATTAATGAAAGGTGGAAGAGTTACTTCTACGAGTTATTTAATGAGGGACTGATGAGCGGATAATTTATACACTTTTTGGCATTGTTTTTAGTATGTTTTTAGTATCTTTTAGTTAGTTTTTATTATATTTTTATTAGTTTTTAGTTAAAATTCACTTTTCTGGACTTTACTATGAGTTTGTGTGTTTTTCTGTGATTTCAGGTATTTTCTGGCTGAAATTGAGGGATCTGAGCAAAAATCTGATCCAGAGACTCAAAAGGACTGCAGATGCTGTTGGATTCTGACCTCCCTGCACTCGAAGTGGATTTTCTGGAGCTACAGAAGCCCAATTGGCGCGCTCTCAACGGCGTTGGAAAGTAGACATCCTGTGCTTTCCAGCAATATATGATAGTCTATACTTTGCCCAAGATTTGATGGCCCAAACCGGCGTTCAAAGTCACCCTCAGAAATTCCAGCGTTAAACGCCGGAACTGGCACCTAAATGGGAGTTAAACGCCCAAACTGGCATAAAAGCTGGCGTTTAACTCCAAGAAGAGTCTCTACACGAAATTGCTTCATTGCTCAGCCCAAGCACACACCAAGTGGGCCCGGAAGTGGATTTTTATGTCATTTACTCATCTCTGTACACCCTAGGCTACTAGTTCTCTATATATAGGACCTTTTACTATTGTATTTTCATCTTGGTTCTTCTGGTTCCCTCTCTGGGGCCGAAACCAATGATCACTCTTGTTCTTATGTATTTTCAACGGTGGAGCTTCTACACACCATAGATTAAGGTGTGGAGCTCTGCTGTACCTCGAGTATTAATGCAATTACTATTGTTCTTCCATTCAATTCCGCTTGTTCTTTGTCCAAGATATCACTTGTTCTTCAACTTGATGAATGTGATGATCCGTGACACTCATCATCATTCTCACCCATGAACAAGGTGACTGACAACCACTTTTGTTCTACAAGCAACCAAGGCTCTAGTGAATATCTCTTGGATTCTTTAACCGGAATCTTCGTGGTATAGGCGAGAACTGATGGCAGCATTCAAGAGAATCCGGAAGGTCTAACCTTGTCTGTGGTATTCTGAGTAGGATTCAATGACTGAATGACTGTGACGTGCTTCAAACTCCTGAGGGCGGGGCGTTAGTGACAGACGCAAAAGAATCACTGGATTCTATTCCGGCCTGATTGAGAACCGACAGATGAATTCCGCTATGCTGTGACAGAGCATATGCAATCGCTTTCACTGAGAGGATGGGAGGTAGCCACTGACAACGGTGAAACCCTTGCTTAAGCTTGCCATGGAAAGGAGTAAGAAGGATTGGATGAAGACAGTAGGAAAGCAGAGAGACGGAAGTGAAGGCATCTTCATGCGCTTATCTGAAGTTCCTACCAATGAATTACATAAGTATCTCTATCTTTATCTTTTATGTTATTTTCGTTCATCACCATATCCATTTGAGTCTGCCTGACTAAGATTTACAAGATGACCATAGCTTGCTTCAATACTAACAATCTCCGTGGGATCGACCCTTACTCGCGTAAGGTTTATTACTTGGACGACCCAGTGCACTTGCTGGTTAGTTGTGCGAAGTTGTAGTGATCACAATTTCGCGCACCAGGGACAGAAGACTCTTCCGAGCCTTGGTCGATTATGCACAAGGGAAGAAGATCAAAACTTTGATTACTATCGAAGGATTCGAGACTTCGAGGTAAAAGAGGCTTTAAAGCAGATGAAAAATGGCAGGACAGTAGGACTTGATAATATCTCGATTGAGGTTTGGAAAGGTCTTGGAGAAAAAGGCATCAACTGGTTAACCAAGCTTTTTAATGAGATTTTAAGGTCAAAGAAGATGCCTGATGAGTGGAGAAAGAGCACCTTGTACCTATCTACAAGAATAAGGGGGATATACAAAGTTGCAGAAACTATAAAGGGATTAAGCTTATGAGTCATACTATGAAGTTATGGGAAAGGGTGATAGAACGGAGGTTGAGAAAAGAGACACAAGTAACAGAGAATCAATTTGGATTTATGCCAGGAAGATCTACCACTGAAGCGATATACCTATTAAGAAGGATGATGGAGAGGTATCGTAGTAGTAAAAGGGACCTACATATGGTGTTTATTGATTTGGAAAAAGCGTATGATATGGTACCAAGGGAGGTCTTATGGAAGGTTTTAGAAAAGAGGAGAGTAAGGATCGCATATATTCGGGCAATTAAAGACATGTATGATGGGGCCACAACTAGTGTGAAGACTCAAGGTGGTGTGACGGAAGAATTCCCTATTGGTATAGGATTACACCAGGGATCATCTTTAAGCCCATACCTTTTCACATTAGTCCTAGAAGTACTCACAGAGCACATCCAAGAGCATGTGCCATGGTGCATGCTTTTTGCCGATGATATCGTCCTTATGGGAGAGTCAAGGGAAGACCTAAATAAGAAGTTGGAGTTATGGAGAGAAGCTTTAGAAGTGTATGGTCTGCACATAAGCCATAGCAAGACGGAATATATGGAATGTAAGTTCAGTCTGAGAAGGGAAAACCCCAATATAGAGGTGAAGATTGGAGAAAACATCCTAGAAAAAGTTAAAAGTTTTAAGTATCTTGGGTGCATCATACCGGATAATGGAGAGATTGAACAGGATGTAAATCATAGGATCCAAGCAGGTTGATCAAAATGGCGGAGTGCATCTGGTTTTATATGCTACAAAAAAGTGCCTTTAAAACTTAAAGGTAAATTCTATCGCACCGATATAAGACCGGCTATGCTGTATGGTACGGAGTGTTGGGCGGCTAAAGGGGAGCACGAACATAAGCTGAGTGTGGCAAAGATGAAGATGTTGAGATGGATGAGTGGTCATACGCGATTGGATAAAATAAGGAATGAAGATATAAGGGAGAGAGTTGGAGTAGCACCCATTGTGAAAAAGATGGTTGAATCGCGTCTCAGGTGGTTTGGACATGTGAGAAGAAGACCGATAGAACATCCAGTCAGGAGGGTGGATGAGATGGAAGATGGACAAAGGGCGAAAGGCAGAGGAAGACCTAAAAAGACCATCCATGAGGTGGTCAAACGAGATCTACAGGTAAACGGTCTCTCTGTAGACATGATACATGACAGAGTACAATGGCGTCGTTTGATTCATGTAGCCAACCCCACATAGTGGGACAAGGCTTTGTTGTTGTTTGTTGTAGTTAATTCCAGCTAATAAATTAAGAACTCGAAACATCTTTCGAAAAAATTTATATTGGCATATGTGAAGTGATAGTGATGAGAGGATTGACATACCAAATGAAAGAATTTCTAACAATGTGATGGTGGGTGCAAATCCAGAATATGTAAATATATTTTAGTCTTGGATCCAATTAGTTAAAATGAAATGGATATAACATACAAATTTTTATTCTTTCTTCTCTATATGTTATTCAATAAGGGATGTTGACTGCAGGCCTCAAACCCAAATAAATAGAAATATCAAGAGTACCGAAGAGGATAGAAAAAGTATAACGAAATTTAATCAAAATCCAAAAATGAAATGATAGAATAATACCTTCGGGGAGCTTTGATATGATTCATTTTCAACTGCATCTGACTGAATAGAGTAGTGTCTTCAAACCACCAAAAGCTTGTCTGTGTGCTCCCCTCTTTTGTCGCATCATTCTATAGGTGTCATTGACAAGGATAGGAAATTGCTGCGAGCTCCACCATCGACATCTCCTAATCTCTCTTCTTCTAGTGCAGCACACCATTCTGCCACTACGCCCTTCCAGAGATGCCATTGAGACGTTGCCCTGTCTGGTGCTTCTGGCTGCCCTATAAGCTATCCAACAACAAAAAAATAAATAAATAAACAACTATCAAATGCACAAGTTAAATTTTTATCCATAATCCATTATCATTTGATCAGAGGACAGATCATAAATTCTCAATTTTAATAGTACTATTATCTATAGTCAATGATATGAATTTTAAAAGACGGATCTCAAAACACGATTTTAGATGAATAGTTGAGAAAATGTATGAGCTTTAGAAGTGAATACTACCATATGTGGTTTTGGTCACGAAAGTCATTATCACTATTATAACACTGGAAATACATGTATCTCAGTATCTGATAAAAATCACTTTAATCTGATAAAAATACATGTATCAGCCATTAATAACTTCGGGTTCTCCTTTTTAAGGACCCTCAACAGACACTGCAGAACAATTTAATGTTTACATTAAAAGTTAATCTAAAAAGAGGTCAATTCATGGAAGAATAAAACACACACCACATCAGGCAACATAGAAAAGATAGAAAATTAAAAATACATGGAGAACATATGTAGATTGCATCAACATTCTCAAAAACAAAGCTCTTTTACTCTGATTCAATCCCAATTTCAAGGAATACAACAATTTTCACTATATATATGTCAGTTCAGAGCCTTACATAGTAATATTAGATGAGAGACTCATATCCAAGAGATTGAAAACCGATATCACAGCAAACAGTCCTTAAAAACAGGTTAACAATTATACTGTTGGTTCTTTGACTTTTGATTGCAGTTTATGGTAAAAGGAAGTAATTAATTATTTTTTCTGTGGCCAATGATATTAAAAGGAACTATATATTTACATGTAAAAATATATATACAGATATTTGAATTGCATCCACAACCTAATCAGCAATATAAAGTTACATTCAATAAGTGGCTGATGAACAATCACAATGATAATACGGTTTATTAATCAAACATCAATCTTTTTTTTTAGTACCCAGACATACTCTCTCCCTAGGTTTTCCTCTAATCATGTGTACTAAAATCCTTTACAATTTCCAATTTCCAGTTTATTAAAACCCGAATCACAGGCCAACTTTGATGGAAACCTGAAGCTTATATCACCAAATAAAAGAGAAGGAAATCAAACAAAATCATCGACAATGTGAGAAAATCTCTTAACGCTGATTTCTTGTCCTTTTCATACAGTATAAACTTCCTTAATATTTTACTCAAGATACTGCATTTCAATAAAAAAAATATTTAATGGAAGAAAAGAATAGGAGAAGAAGAAAACACAGCTCGATTCTTCAATCATGAATATTCTTTCCTAAAAAAATGAAGAAAACGACACAAAGAAATATGCAATTAAAATTCACCATTCAGCTTAAGCTCGCGGTTTCACAAAGAAAAAGCAAAAGGAATAGAATTTCAATGCAGTGAAAGTGAGAGAGTGTGCGCGATGACAAAAACCTTCATAATTTTAAGTTTAATAATATTATTATTATTATTATTATTATTATTATTATTATTATTATTATTATTATTATTATTATTATTTTCAATACTAATTTTAAGTTTAATTTTATTTTGAATTCTATTAAATGAAATTAGTATTTGTAAGATTATATCTCATAAAATGAAATTTGAAATAAATTAAACTAAAAATTTGTTATTATAAAATTTAGTTTTAATTCGATTAGAATTTTATATTATTTTTAATTATTTTATCAAAATAATTCTACAAATAACAATTTTATCAATTTTTCATTCAGGTATGATACTATTATTTTTTAAGGTGTAATCAATTTTATTTCATCTATTATAATTTTAATACGAATTTTAATTTTAAATCAGTTCAATTTTTAAGCCACTAATTAATTCTTAAGTATGACATATCATTGTTGATTCTATCTAATTGGCTGAATGATACAAACATTTGTTGCTTAATGTTTTCATCTTCATTGGATGACTTGGTAGGCAAATTAAGTCCGAGCCTAATTTGTCTCATGTTTTGTCCGGAATACAAGAAAACAAATAAAAACAACGTTTATCATCTTGCAAATTAAAAACTAGATAAGTCAAATAAACCTATACCTAATCCCTTTGATCTTGACATGCCTGATTTTGTTTAGATTTTCTGCCGTATTTTCACCTCACAAACATTAACTCAACGATGCTCTGTGATTTGCCCATCATTTCAAAACATTAATTAATTAACATAAATTAATTAGACCCATCATCCTACATGCTAAAATTCTTTAATTAATTCGTTCAGTATTTGTTTCTTAGCATATAATATACACATGGTCCTATTTTCAGGTTTAATAAAAATTTAGAAAGTTTAGGGGCCAACAGATTTTGTGGTTTTTAACCATCAATTAACTATGAATGATGTATTGTTATCACTATTCCAATTAGAATAAGGTATTATTTTAGTTTCGAGTGCATGTATTCTTCAATGGCTACAACTGTTAGAGCTTGGAAAGTGGAAACTAATGACCTGTTGATATAGTGATATATATAATGTTGCTTGATCTGATAGAACTTAGAAGAACGATATGGAAAAAAATATATTCTTACTTGAATTCGAATGAAGGAAGTAGGTAAAGGCTTATTTAATGAAGACCATATATGTATCAAAAACTACAACTGGATTACCGGTAGGTTCACATCAACCTCGTCACGGTGTTTAGTTTCCTTGTGCAAATTTGCTTCTTCCGGGTTTGTATTGTATTTTTTAAAGAAAAGTCATAGGATTTCTCAACGCTCATACAGGTGGAGATAGATAATAATAATTGGAAAAAAAAAAACAACGTAACAGCAAACTTTCCAGTTGGTCGTTAACCATTAAGCAGTATGTTGTTTGAAGTAGTTAGTAGCTATAAAATGGCCGCTAAAATCCTTAAAGACCATTAACCCTGAACTACTATAGCTAGGGTAATTGCTAAAGGGATTTTGTGGTCACTTTGTTGGCCTTCGGTAAATTCATATTAATAATGTAGGTAACAAAGTACTCACATTTAGATATATACTTTGTTAATTCCGTCTGTCTATAATGTATTTTCTAATACTTATTGTTAATGTGTGATAACCTTGTTTAATATATATCTCTGGACTTTTGAAGGACTTGAGTTTCGTTTTTTTATTTAAGAATGAGATGAGATTGTTTACTTGATTTTTGGTAATTTTGATAAAGTATCGAATCAAATTTTATTAAGATCTTAGTTTAAGAAGTATATATGACTCTTCTAAAAAAGAATGAACTCAATCCGAAAATTACTTAATATAAGTATTCAATCTATGTATGTCGAAATATTTGTGATAAATTGTAAAGTAAGAAAATAGATAAAGCAAAGTAAACACTTGAAAATAAAATACTTAAAAGCAAAAAAATCAAAATAAACGTGAAGACAAAAATAACATGAAGGAAAAGAAATAAAATAAATAAGAACTGTAAAAGAAATAACAAATAAATTGAAATTTAAAATAAATGAACAAAAGAAATAAAAAGCAATAAAATGAGATAAACTGAAAATAAAAGGAAAAATCAACAATAAAAGAAAATTGACTCGAGACACTCACATGCACTTGCACTCTATGCTTCTCCTTGGCGTCAGTGTGACTTTGGATTTTGTAGAGTTTTGTGTGATGGCGTAGTGTTTAGATTGAAGTCCTTTTTTTACTTTTGCATTTCTTTTATATATTTATAGACTACAAGGATAGATTTACAGAGTATTTTTCTATTCATACGATCTAGTTTCCTCCTATTTCTCAAGGTACGACACTGCCTTGATCATGAAGAATCTTGACTCCCAAATTTAACATCCCACATCATTTCTTACCTTGGTCTTCAATCTCCACATTCCATAAAGTAGTTATGGATAAAGCCTTCGTATGATTATCTCATTTTGATTTTTAGAAGTCACCAACTCGACTCCTTTTATGATAAGTCGAACTCTTGTGCTAATGCTCTTACGGAACAACCCATGTGTTATGATACTTCAACCTACATTCTCATGAAACAACTCACGTACTATGACACTTCAACTTACATATTATCGACTCACTTTTAGGTCAAACGATCATGGTCGAGTTATCTATAATGTCGAATTTTTGTGCTAACATATTGCCCTTTGAAACTTGTCTTTTCAAAAAATGAGATGATATGTTTTACTTGATCACGTGCCTTGCACATGCCATTTTTTCAAATTTCAAAATTTTGAAAAGACAGTTATACAGAAATGAAATAGTTCGTGCATTTCTCTAGGAATACATAACGTTCTCAATGGGCTTTACTGGGCCTCCTCTTTTTAAACATTTTCACATTCTCAGGGTTTATTTCTTCGTTCATTTCAGCCATTCTCATCTTTCTTCATTTCTACAAAAATCCTTCTCCTTTTCTTTGAAATCCCTCTTTGTCTTTTTCATGGATTCTCGATCTGGTCTTTATTATAGCAGTACTCCCGTTGTTACCTCTACTTCTTCTTCTACTACCATTGCCGCCACAACCTCTACCACTATTCCTATCACTACCTCAACCATCGAAGCCATCACATCATCTTCTCTTCCTGCTTCCACTACTGCCGCTGTGGCTATCGCTTCTGCTCCTGGCAGAGCTTCTGCTACTCACGTCTCTCCTTCGCAAGAAGAGGATGATGATGATGTTTATGTCGTAGATCCTCCTCATCTAGTGGCAATTGTATCAGAGTTTTATAATGACGATGGTACTCTGCGAGCTCCCAATCCTGATGTTGAGACTTCTGAACTCTGGAAGAGCCATGTGGTTCTTCCATTCCAGGTCACAAATGTCTTATATTTATATTTGGGGCCACTTTCGACTTAAGAACAAGACGAGTGATAAACCACTATTTCATGATTTATATTGTATTTAATTGAGTGGTTTTATCAAGCTTTTCACCCACTTATTCATAGAATTTGCATGATTTTACACCTTCCTAGTTTAGTTCGATGATTGAAAACATGCTTCTTTGGTCTTAATTTAGCTAATCTTAATCCTCTCTTATTATCATTCGATGCCTTGATCTGTGTGTTAAGTGTTTCAGGCTTCATAGGGCAGGAATGGCTTAGAGAATGAAGAGAAAGCATGCAAAAATGGAAGGAACACAAAGAATTGAGGAGATGACCAGCGAGAAGTCACGCGGTCGAATGGCTCACGCGACCGCGCGAAATGGAAGAAATCAGAGTAACGCGTTCGCATGCCTGACGCGACTGCGCAGGTTGGAAGCTGCACGAACAACGCGAATGCGTAGACGACGCGCACGCGTGGTACGAAAAACGCTGAGTGACGCGATCACGTGGACGACGCGGACGCGTGACGTGCGCGATCTGCAGAATTACAAAAGTCACTGGCAGAGATTCTGGGCCGCATTTCAACCCAGTTTTTGGCCCAGAAACACAGATTAAAGTAAGGGAACATGCAGAGACTCAGGATGCTCTTCATAACTCACAATTTTAGGTTTTAGATGTAGTTTTTTTAGAGAGAGAGAGGTTCTCTCCTCTCTTTTAGGATTTAGAATTAGGATTCCTCTTAAAGGATTTAGGATTTCAACTCTTCATCAAGTTCAATATTCCTTTTACTTTATATTTCTCTTTTATTTTCAGATACTTTAATGCTTGTATTACATATGTTGCCTATTTGGCTTATGAGCTATTCATGTTAGGATTTTCTTTATTTAATATAAATTGAGGTATTTCAGACTTATATGTTATGGATGCTTTAACTTTATCCAATTTATTTTCATTCGAGTAGATTTTCTTCCTTTTTGGCTTTGGTTGATTAATTGGTAACTCTTGAGTTATCAAACTCATTGTTGACTGAAAATTGGAATTCTTCAAGAATTAATTCGAGTTCCAATAACTCTAGCCTTTTCCAAAGAAAGACTAGGACCTGAGGAATCAAAATTAATTCATCCATTTGACTTACCTTCATAGTTAGAAGTTGACTTAGTGGGAGAAAAATCCAATTCTCATCACAATTGATAAGGATAACCGGGATAGGACCTCCAGTTCTCATACCTTTCTAAAAGCTTTATTAGTTATTATTTTAACGACTTGTTATTTTACATTACTTGTTCAACCCTTTTCAAAACCCCAAAATATACTTTTCCATAACCAATAATAAATCATACTTCCCTGCAATTCCTTGAGAAGACGACCCGAGGTTTAAATACTCGGTTATCAATTTTAAAGGGGTTTGTTACTTGTGACAACCAAAACGTTTGTAAGAAAGGACTTTTGTTGGTTTAGAAGCTATACTTGCAACGGGAATTTATTTTGAATTCTAGACCACACAAAAGTTCTCTCTTCAACGAGTCTATCTCTTCTTTCTTTCTATCACTCCCTGAACATCTTCCTTTGATTTTTTGCTAAAATGTTAAGGCTACCTATTTTGCTAGTCGAATATTTAGAACAGCACCTGCTAAGGAATCTATTTCTTTATTCTCAACTTAGATGTCGAGGCTATCTTCGACTTACATGTCTATATGGAAGTCTTTAGGCATTGCTTCTGCTATTAGATTAGCCATTTTTGACTTGTCTTATACTGCACCTTTCTTAGGGACTAGTTTGTACTTTTGGTGCCCAACTACTAATAACTTCCATTTCCCTTATGGAATGATGGGCCCGACCTTGATGAAAATTTCTTCTTTGACTGGCATTGCTTCTGATGGGGAGGATGCATGCTGGGCCATTACATGCCCTGATGATGTCTTCGACATCAACTTCGACGCGACTTCTGTGTTAGGTTTCATTCAAAACAACTTGGGTTCCAAGGGTGACCCTGTAATTGACAGTGAGCACGTAGCTTTCTTACTTTTGTGGCTAAATACTTTTATTTTTTGTCCAAAATTGATTCAGATCCAAAAAAATAATTATTTGCTGCTAGCTATGATGCTTCACTGTAAAAAATATGTCAATCTCCCTTCTCTAATTTTTGGTCGATTATATGAAACATATTTTTTAGTAGTTAGTGAGATCTGATGAGATGAGTCTTCGATCAACCCCTTTGGTCCTCTCTGGGTTGTAAACCTTTGGTTGAAGGCTATACTTAAACCTCGAATCACTACTTCCTCTTCTGAAGTTCCAAAAGCTTAGCTTGATAGTATCCAACTTTCTTTTCTTTCTTGGCCGAAACCAAAAAGCATGTCATCTATCGATGCTTTTTGTTACTTCATCATTCTCTTTCCCAACATCAAGACTACTGATGAATCTTCTTGCAGCCCAAATCCATTTACCTGTCAAAAATATGTTGTTGGGTATTTCCACTCTTTAACTAGCCGTAAACCTAAAAATTAAGAGACTGTCGATGAACTATGGTCAAAAACCTTAACTCCTCAAATTCTTTCTGTGAGTTTCCCTCATGAGTTGACCATGGCTCTAAAAAAGAAATTCGCCACCTATTTCCCCAATATGTGTCGAAGAAATTTGGTCTTGTACAAGCATTATTTTCTCCTCTTTCTCTCGACCTTGGAATATAAATGATCCATTATGAGGTGTCAAGTTTAAAAGAGTTTGATAAAACTTTGGACCTCAATCATCAAAGGGTGACTTTTCAATATCAAAGATATGACATCAAGTTTTACTTTCTCTCGACACCCGCCTTCCACAAGTGGTGGCTGACCTATTATAATTCTTGTTGCACATCATTTGAATAAGCACTCTCTAATTTTGTTCTTCCTATTGCATAAGCTGCCACAGCATCAAAAACAAATAAAAGTGAGCATATCGAAGAAATTCTTAAATTTAAACGATATTATATGATAAAATGGCATTTCAAGAAGGTAAAGTATGTTTTCAACGAGGCCTTAGAGGTATAGGAAAAGAAGAAAGAAACATATTTTTATAGATGTTTCGACTGTTACTTAAAGGATTTTGCTCGAGATCCTTATGCTAAAAAAAGACACTTTATGCAAAAATTCAAGTTCCCTTCTTTTTCCAATGCCCCTTTTAGTCTTGTTGATTAACTATCTGACCTTCCTAAAGGAGCCTGGAGTGAATTACTGACTCCAAAAGAAAGATCCTCGAACCTTGGGCATAAACACTTCTGATGTCGTCTATTACTGGGGCTTCCGGGATAAGATTCATGGTCGAACGAGGATTGTTGGATATCCTATAGGTACCATGATTTCTTAAAAATTTAAAATTTTAGTCTTCTTATATTCTCTATGTCTTTTTAGCTGATCGACCTACAGAGATAATTGGTATAGCTCTCAACCCCAACCAGTTGAAGAGAATTGGGAGTCAGAGAAAGACGCTGCTCCAAAGGAGACCAAATCCAAACGGGGTCAAGGCAGACCGACATCCTTCTTGGAGAAAGTTCAAAAAATATATCCCACCATTTTCTCTAAGGTATTCTGTAACACCTTTATGCTTATAGTCGAAGTTTGATACTTAATAACTCTTTTCTATTCAGTCTAAATAGTCGAAACAAAGCTCCAAATCTCGGGTCAAAGCAGAAATTGTCATTCTGAACTAGAGGTTGACCTGTTTGGTATCAAGACTAAAGTGACTCAGCCTACTCCTCCCATAGTTCCTCGACCGGTGGCTGTACCACTCATTCATGTTTTAAGTCCAGTACAGTCTAGTCTGTCGACTGTTGCCTCTCAGGCCTCAACTAATTCTCCAATGGTAAATTTCTTCACCATTTTCATATTTATTTTGTTTATTCATATTCACATACCTATCTCCTGCAGGTGAGCTATATGCCTTTGCCAAGTGATGCGAAAGCACATCGAGAGTCGGGTACTATTTCGACAACTGCTGTAGCCACATCCACACTCACTTGAGACACAAGTCAGACTGCTGTCGAATAGGATTTAGAGCCCTCATTCCATGTTCCTGTACCAGCGGCTAGAGATTTAGATTTTGAAGATTTTGACTTCGATGTTTCCAATATATTATCAGAAGCTCGACAAGTATACTTTTCAGAAGGAACAAGAGTTTTTTCCTCTTTTGGTTTGGAGCCAAAGGTTGTTCTTTCTGTTCAAGAATCAGAACCAATTGTTTTGATCCATGAAGAGGAGGTTACTTCTCCTGAGCCTCAAATGCCACCAGGTCCTAATCCTCTGGTTGTCGAGAAGGTGAACATAATTCTTGACTGCCTCAACCATCCTTTAGAGGAGATCAACAACAACGTTGACCTGAAGGTTTGACTCCTTGAAGCTCTTGATTTTCTGGCCCAAAAGATTCCAGCTGAGATCCATATAGCTTTAGATGTCTTTATTGAAGATATTTACAATTATATTTCTAAGTTTGAAATAGTCAAGGAAAACTTGAGCAAGTCGATTAAGGCATTGGCTAACCATGACACGTAGCTAAAGAAATGGGAAATGGCCAAGTTTCAAATCGAAAAAATCTTATCAGAGGGTCGAGCTAAAGAGCAAACCCTGGTATCAAGAATTGAAACTCTTGAAAAGGAATTAGATGAGTTGAAGGCCAGCAGGTGAAAAATTGCAACAACTAACTCGACTCCCACTCTTCGAGTTGAAAAAGTTAAGAAGGTACATTCCTCCAAAATATCAAGTCGACCTGCTTTAGTAGAAGCCATCACTCAAGCCAACAGGGTTAAAGATGAGGTTTCTGAAGCCGTAACCACCTTGGATTGAAAACAAGAAGACTTGAAGCTTAAATTTATGACTTTGTTTTGATTTCGATTCTGTATTATGGTCAACCTTTTGTATGTAGTCGACGTTTTATATGAACCCTTGTATTTAATATAATTATATGTTTTGAGATATTTTCCATTTATATGTCCAATCTTTTAATTATTTCTTATATCTCTTAACTCACATGCATTACTATCAAATATCTTTTTTTATCTTAAAAGGTCCTTTCTTAATGGTAATCACTTTCCTTTAACTTGCTCTATAGGAAGGACTAATTTTAAAACCAAGTCACCAACTGCAAATCGTTTCTTCTTTACTTTCTTGCTATATGACTTAGCTAAAGATTCTTTCTCTCGAAATAATCTATCTAAAGCCATTAGTCAAGTTTGATCTAATTCATATAGCTCATCTATCATACTAAACCTGTACTGTTTGACATGCAAATTATTTTGTTTAGCCACTCTGATGGCTTGCAAATTTATCTCAAGTGGTGATGACGCGCCATCTTAACTAGTCTTTAGGGGTCCTTTTCATTTGTTTCCTTATATTTTAATCAAATTTATTATGTTTTCTAATAGAATTTCACAAATAATCAAGTGTTTGGAGTTGTGTTAGTATTTTTGTGTTTTCAGGAGATTTTGTCTCAAAATAACCAAGAATTAAAACCTTTTTAGTAAGAAAATATAGATACAGTTCAAGGACGGTCCAACCGGGCCCAAAAGGAAGAGAACTAGACGCCCAACCTTTAAGACATGAACGCTCGACGGCTAGCACACAAGCCCGACGGCCATAACCTACGCTCGGTGGCCCCACTTGCTTCCAAACACACACCCGGCAGCCATCTTCTAAGCCTAGTGTGCAACATAGCTCAACTCCCGAGATGCAACACTTAAGGCCTAAGTCCAGTTACACAAATCATAAGAGGCCTTAATCACATCCGAAGATTGAAGATTCAAGATTTAAAGAGATTAGTTATCATTAATTCCTTCTAGAAAGATAAAGATTTGGTTGTTAGGATTTGTTTCTATATTAGATTTGAATAATTGTTTTTATTTGAATTTAAGTAGGTAGTTATCTTATCTTTCTTAAAGATAAGATTATAGTTAGTTTTCGAATTTGAATTTTAGATAGAACTTAGGATATAAATAAGTGAACTTTGTTCATAAGAGAAATCATCCAGGATTTAGGATCCTCGGATCCATCGGATCACAAATCTCTCTCATCATTAGGCTTAGTTTCTTTTCAATTATGAGTCACTAAACCTCTTCTGTTGAAGTTTAGGATCTCTATTTGATTTTAGGATTAATAATGTAAGTGTTTTCTTTATTTTAATACATGCTTCTTTACTTTTCAAGATTGAGTTTTGTTCTTATCAATAAGGGTTAGAATTATTGAAAAAATATTCTAAATCTGTGTTGGATTCTGATTTTATATTTGAAAAAATTAATTTTAGAATTATCTTAAAACTCATCTCATAATCTTCACTTATCTAGAGCTAGTTTGAATACATGACATATAATTCGACTAGTGATAGTTCTTAAAGATTTTGTTGCAATAAAATCAAAACCGTTCTTCACCTCTTCTCTCAATTAGTTGACCAAAGGATTGACGATTAATTGAGTTTAGAGAAATTAAATCACCAAGAGATTGAGGTTTAGTTATAAATGATTTGCTGTGAAAAGATTTTTGCATGAATTAAATAAGAAAGCATAAACATTATTCTTCCAAGAATCAAACATCTCCGAAGCTTTCAACATCCTCATCTATTGATTTTCTCTCATCTATTGATTTTCTATTTCTTCTTCAATATTCAAAATCTAAGGTTTGATCAAACTAATTAGATATTTAATTAGACGTTGCTTGCTTCATGAATCTGTTAATCCTCGTGGGAACGATATCCACTCACCATGGTATTACTTGAATGATCCGGTGCACTTGTCGGTATCTGTGAGCTTTAATTTTTGCTCATCAAGTTTTTGGCGTCATTACCATGGATTAATTAGCATTGACAATATACATCCAGTTAAATCACTAACTTAGATCTTGTTTATTTTCTTTTCTTTTATTTTTCGTTTTATTTCTTTTCTTTTCTTTTCTTTTCTTTATTGTATTCAATTCTTCTTTCTTCTTTCTTTATTCTTTTTTTATTCTGCAAGGTACGTTTGATTATTTCTTTGTATGTGTATCTAAGGGAATGATGGAGTTGGATTCTATGGAGTAAATACTAGCAGTCAACAAATTCTTGCATCAACAACTTTTTTTACTCACAAGGCAAGTGGAACAATGCAGTGTAAGCCACAGAGATATTCTTCAAAGCCAAGAAATTACTTATCTTTTCCTGAATGGAGGAATTACACAAAATTTGAATGGAGGAGTCAAGAACAAGAATACTTTAACATGCTAAACAAGCAAATAAATTTTAATGTTGAAGATCAAATCCTTCAAGAACCATCATCTCTTGAACTCACTATGGAAAGACTATCTCAATCTATTGCCCAGTTTATTCAACAAACCCAAGATTTCATGCAAAAAATGAGAATACATGTCAAAAACCAAGAAACCTCCTTTTAAAATATGGACAAGCAACCGAGATAAATTACCACGCAATTGGCAGAAGAACAAAATTCTACGAATGAAGGCAAGGCAATTAATACAAGGGGTCCATATCTCAGTAAATCAGAAGAAACCATAAAGAGTGATTTGGCTAATCCATTAAGTCAAGAAGTGCATAATAAAAAGGCTCTAACTAATTCGTAACAACAACCCAAAGAGGAAAAAGAAAAAAAGTCAGCAAACAATTGTTCAACAGAGAAGACATTCTCAAACAACACTAAGGGAATGAGCCCCACCATGTGCGTGTGCAAAATCTCACTGGAAGAAGATTCTAAACCCGTAGTGCAAACACAAAGAAGACTTAATCCAACAATGAAGGAAGTTGTTCACAAAAAGGTAATAAGGATGTGGGAGGCAATCCAATTAGTAAAGTATCCTTTTCTTCTCTTTTCCATTTAAGTGTTTTCTTTTAATTAACTAAAAAAGGTCTTTTTCTTTTTTTTTTATTTAGGCACCCCATTGTTGCATTTTGCTTCTTTTTGTTTCTCTATGTTTTTTTTTTCTATTCTCCTCTTTTTGGTTTATGTTAATTTTCAAAAATTTTTACAATATATATATTTTTAGATTCTGCTCTCTACTCATAGTTTTTCTTTATTGATTTTAATTTTTAGAATTAGTTTTTAAAAGTTTTTGCTTTATGACTACCATTATTGTTTATCTTCTTAAAGACCACACTGCATGCATGTCACCCATCTCAATATCACTCCTCCTTATCTCTGTTGTCATAATTTAGATGCAAACATGCATCCACACACTATAGACATTCCACATTCACTTCATTACACATTCGTCTCCTCTTTTTCTCTACCCACCTTTCACTTCACAACATATTTCACCATATCTTCACTTATACGTCCAAACTTAAAGACTTGGCCAAACTTTAAGTTTGGTGTTAAAAGTGGTTAGGAAAACTTGTTTTGCATTTGTTAAGGTATTGTTTCAAGGAACTAATATGTCTCGATTCAAGAAGAAGACACTGAAAACAAATAAATATGTGGTAAATTTGAATTATATTTCTCTGATGGTTAGTTAGAAATTTTTCCTATTTTTTCTTTCTTTGATGCATTTTATTTTAATTTCAAATTAATTTTCAAAATAAAAAGAGAAAAAAACGTCCAGGGATTTTTAAATTTCAAAAATCAGTTTTTAAAATTTTAGCATGCATTATTCATCTTTCACTTTTTCCTTCCTTCTATCTTCTTTTACATTATGTTTTTTTTAAGATTTCTATCCCGGTTTTCCTTTTCTTTTATTTATTGTTTGATAAACCCCATTTTTATGATTTATCTTGTGCTTAATTTAGTAGATTTTATCCATTATTATCACACTTATTCATATAATTTGCATGTTTTACATTTTCCTTCCTAATTTTGTACTATGAGTGAAAACATGCTTCTTTGGCCTTAAATTAGCTATTTTTAATCCTCTCTTATTACCATTCAATACCGTGATATGTTTGCTGAGTGTTTTCAAGGTTTATAGGGCAGGAATGGCTTAGAGGATGGAAAGGAAGCTTGCAAAAGTGGAAGGAACACAAGAAATTGAGGTTTTGGGAAGCTGGCAACGATGCACACGCGTGGTATGACGCTTACACGTGACTGGCGCAGGATGCAAGCGACGCGTACTTGTGGGACGACACGTACACGTGACCAAATTTTTGATTCAGTGACACATACGCGTGAGCAACGTGTACGCGTGACAAAGCGTCACGTGCTGCAGATATCAGAAAATGTTGGGGGCGATTTCTGGGCTGGTTTTGGCCCAATTCCAAGCCCAAAAACACATATTAGAGGCTGCAGAGTGGGGGAATCAATCATTCACTTCTCAATCAACACTTTATTTACATAATTTTAGGTTTTAGATGTAATTTTCTAGAGAGAGAGAGAGGCTCTCTCTTCTCTCTAGGTTTTAGGGTTTCTCTTTTCAATTTCTCCTTAGGTTCAGGTTTAATCTTCCTCTAAGTTAGTCTTCTTCTACTTTTATTTGTTCTAGCACTTTAGTTATCTACTTCTATCATTGATTCCTTTATGTTGTCAATTTAGTTTATGAATTCTTCTTGTTTCCTTTATCCATATTAATGCAAGTTATGTTTTCATGTTTATGATTGCTTCTTTCTTCATTTATTATTATTGATTCCTTGCACTTGTTAATTTTAGATTTTATTATCGCTTATTAATTCTCTATACTTTTATTTTGTGCCTTCCAAGTATTTTATAAAATGCTTGGATGGATTTTAAATTAGATTTTTATATTCTTAGCTTAGACTGAGTAATTTGGAGACTCTTGAATTATTAGAAGTCTCTTGTTGGTTGGTAATTAAAAGTTGCTAATTGGCTTGAGCTTCAGTAATTCTAGTCTTTGATTAGGACTTGTGAACTCAAGTTGATTTGCTCACTTGACTTTCCTTCAATTGTTAGAGGTTAACTGAGTGAGAGCAATTTGCAATTACCATCACAATTGATGATGATAATGAGAATAGGAATTCCAATTCTCAATCCTTGTTAGGACTTTTCTTAGTTGTTATTTTATTTCCTTGTTATATAACCAATAATAACTACACTTCCTTGCAATTCCTTGAGAGACAAACCGAGGTTTAAATACTTCAGTTAATTTTATTAGATTTGCTTAAGTGACAAACAATTTAAATTTGATTGAGGTTTAATTGTCGGTTTAGAACTATACTTACAACGCGCTTATTTTTGTGAAAATCTTTACCGACATTTTTCCACCATCACTGTTGCATCAAAATTTTTTCTTTTGCTTGTTCCTCCAATGATCAGTTGTATGGAGGTTATCTTAATGAAACAAATTGAATAATAAATTCAAAACAAAAGTGGTGGTGCTCAAGAATATGTGGTTACATTTGATGAACTCAAGATATTTAAATCTTGAGAAAATAGAAGAAGAATCTTCAAACACAAAAATTTGAAAAAGTATTATGAGAAATCAACTATATATTCCTTGAAGTAGTGAAAAAAATTCTGGAAAGTATTTCTGAAAAAATTCAGTTATGTGCCTGTGATGTTTATGTTTCAAGAAGAGACTTGGGCAAGTAAATCCGAGAGATCCCTTATCATCCGGTAACTTTGGCCAACTGGCCTGGGATTATCGATTGAAAGCCTACATTCAAGAGTTGCTTTGAAACAAAACATTTAAAGTTTGAAGAGGCTGGGCATCGATGTCTGGATCAACAAATTCCTAGTTATGTGCTTGTAGTGTGATTGTGTCAAGGAGAGGCATGGGTAATTAGATCCGAAGGGTGCTTTATCACCCAGCAACTTGGGCCAACTGACTTGGAATTATCGATTGAAATCCCATTAAGAGCTGCCTTATGACAAAACACTTAGAATAAAAAAGCCTCAAAGTTCTTTTCGTGAATTAAATGTGAGAGTAACTGCCTTTAAGTCATATAAGCCCAGAAGAATTCTCATAATACAATTTGGATCTAAGTTTTTGGAAATTCTCAAATCCTAAGTATGCAAGATTCATCAAGGATAAGAAAAGTCAAATATAACCACCAGGATTATCATAAATCCCACTTTTTTTTTAAATTAAATTTATAAACTCTTCAATTCTTTTCACTTAAGATAAACCCTGTTTACTTTTCTTTTTGCTTGAGGACAAGCAAAGTTTTACTTTTGGTGTTGTGATGACACGTCATCGTAAGCTGTTTTAAGGGTGTCTTTTCCATTTGTTTCCTTAGATTTTAATCAATTTTCTTATGTTTTCTGATGGAATTCTATAAATAATCAAGTATTTGGAGTTGTGTTAGTGTTTTTATATTTTCAGGAGATTTTGCCTCAAAATAACTAAAAATTAAAGCCTTTTTAGCGAGAAAACATAGATACAGTTTAAGGATGGTCCAACCAGGCCCAAAAGAAAGAGAACTGGATGCCTAACCTTCAAGATATGGATGTCCGGTGGCTAATCTCCTAAGCCTGATGTCCCTTCATACAATTAGGGCCACGCTTAAAGTAGAAGACTCCAAGCCCGGCGTGCAACATAACTCAACTCCCAAGATGCAACACTTAAGATCCAAGTCCAATTACACAAATTATAAGAGGCCTTAATCACATCCGAAGATTGAAACTCAAGATTCAAAGGGATTAATTATCATTAGTTCATTCTAAAAAGATAAAGATTTGGTTGTTAGAATTTGTTTCTAAATTAGATTTGAATTATTGTTTGATTTGAATTTAAGTAGGTAGTTATCTTTTCTTTCCAAAAAATAAGATTCGAGTTATTTTTTGAATTTGGATTTTAGATAGAACTTAGGATATAAATAAGTGAACCTTGTTCACAAGAGAAATCATCCAGGATCTAGGATCCTCGGATCCTTTGGATCACAAATCTCTCTCATCATTAGGCTTAGTTTTGTTTCTATTATGAGTCATTAAACCTCCTTCGTTGAAGGTTAGGATCTCTATTTTATTTTAGGATTAATTATGTAAGTATTTTTTATTTTAATTCATGCTTCTTTACTTTTTTAAGATTGAGTTTTGTTCTTCATCAATAAGGGTTAAAACTATTGGAAAATATTTTAAATCTGTCTTGGATTCTGATTTTATATATGGAAAAATTAATTTCGAAATTAGCTTAAAACTCATCTCTTAATCTTCACTTATCTAGATCTAGTTTAAATATGTGACATATAATTCGACTAGTGATAGTTCTTGAAGATTGTGTGGCAATAAAATCAAAACCATTCTTCACGTCTTCTCTCGATTAGTTAACCAAGATTGGCGATTAATTAGTTTAAAGAAATTAAATCACCAAGGGATTGAGATTTAGTTATAAATGATTTGCTATGAAAAAATTTTGCGTGACTTAAATAAGAAAGCATAAGCATTATTCTTCCAAGAATCAAATATCTCTGAAGCTTTCAACATCCTCATCTATTGATTTTCTCTCAACTTCAAGCATTCTCCCAATTCTATTCCTCTGTTTCTTCTTCAATATTCAAAATCTAAGGTTTGATCGATCTAATTAGATATTTAATTAGATGTTTCTTGTCTCAATCCATTAATTCTCGTGAGAATGATATCCATCCACTATGTTATTACTTGAACAATCCGGTGCACTTGCCGGTATCCATGAGCTTTAATTTTCGCTCATCAAGTGGCAAGACAACCTTGTGGCCATATACAAGCTCATAAGGTGTCGATCCTGTTGCCTCCTTAGATGAGCATCTATATGCCCATAACACTTGGCTCAAGGTATTATGCTAGTTTCGAGGCAATCTCCCGATATGTTTTTTAATCAAATTTATTAGAGATCTACTGACAACCTCAACTTAGCCTTGTGCATAGTAGGGGGTCGAATCTATTATTCTAATATCTCGTGATTCAACAAACCCCTTTATTTGTCGACCTGTAAACGTGGTCCCTTAGTCTGTAGTTAAAGTCTCGAAAATGCGGAATCTATGAATGATCAATTCCTTAATAAAGTCAATTATCTCTGCTTGGATAACTTCTTTCATGGGCATAGCTTCTACCCACTTTGTAAAGTAGTCCACTATCACCAAGATAAATTTATGCCCCTTAGTCAAAGGAGGATGAATCATTCCTATTAAATCGAGAGCCCGTCCCCTAAATGGATAAGGTTTAACTATAGCATGTAAATCAAAGGCACAGACTCTTTGAATAGGTGTATGGCTTTGGCATTTATCACGGTGTGTGTAACACCCTTACTATTAGAATGTCACGCTTCCGGCTACGCCACTCTGATAGCGAGAAGTATTACGACAACTTCATATACTTAATAATAAAATAGGAGTCTTTGACTCGAAACCGTATCGCTGCTTTCTTTGAAAAAATCGGAAAAATATTTTTTTCTTGAAAACAAACAAGCTTATACATATATACAAAATTTTTTACTCAAACAACTTACAAATATTATATAATACATGTCATTTCAGTCACAACTCCTATCTCTCTTACAAGAATATAATAATAAAAGCAAAGGAATCTATAACATATGTATACAAACAAAAACAGCATGTGTAAGAACTTAGCAAGGACTTTGCAAGCTTTCTCGTCCGTCCTTAAAAGAGAAGTCTGTAGGGGATGAGAACATCGTCCTTTATAGGGTTCTCAGTAGAGGGTTTAAGAATTATTATAACAAGATATATAAAAGGAAACTTTTTCAAATACAGTGATCGTTGCTCGTCTTTGAACCTTTTTGAAGACCAATAGTTTAACATTAAAAATTAAAAACCCTTTCAAAAGAAACTCAGTTAATTATCCAAAATCCAAAACCCTTTCCATTCTTATAAAAATCTTAAAAGTTTTTCTAGACTGTATAAATGACCAACCTGTTCCAGGCATAGGTTCATTAAGTCTATGCTAAACCAGCTTAATTTTTCATACTTTACTACACCTCAAACACAAACCAATTATGGCCTCCGGCCTATCACATAATCAATCACGGCCTCCAGCCCAAGCAACTCAATCAAATCAACAATCAAATCATCACATCAGGTAACAACCTTCAGTGTCACCACCACCAGCATGAGAGATCTCTCAATTGTTCAAACACATACAAAGCATTACAAGGAAAATATAGATATAGGAAGCAAATACTGTAAATAGATCAAATAGCAGTTAATTATAGTTAAGCAAATAGGCAAGCTAAAACAAATGCATACTCAAACAAAATAACAAATGCACATGATGCATGTCTGTCATATGGCCGATGAGTCTCATCTGTCATTTATATAGCCAAACCTGACATGTCCAATAGCGAACCCTGGACAGGAACACCACAACACAGAGTAAATGGGACCAATTCACAATCCTTGCATCTTACCCGCGTAGCCCAAATCCAGAGAAATAACCTCAACCCTTGCCTCTTACTCGGGCGGTGTTACAATTCTCAAACCGAAGCAAGTGGTTACAGAACTTTACCCTTGCCTTTTACCGGAAGTCTCGAACTCTTATTCGGAGCAAGTGGACAATACCATTGTATCTAACCTGGCATCTTAACTTTTACCCGGAACAAGTGGACTACTCCACTACAACTTACCTGGGGTCTCATATCTCAATCAATTTCAATTTCATTTTCAAATCCATTCTCAATATCATTCAACTCATTCAAAAATCATACTTTAACATCAATTCTCATCATTTTTTCATTCTCATTCAATCATCATCATTCCTCATTATCATACTCATCCTCATCACAATTCCCATTTCGCTCATTAATAATTCAAACTCAAAACATAATCCTTTTCTTAATAACTCAAAATCAAATCATATAATCCTTAAACCCAAATCTTTCTAAATAACCACTTCAAACGAATTCTCCAATTTTTGTAAAAATTTTGGTAGTATTTCCTCTAAAATTCGGACTCTGCCACCCTTTTCAGGTCCCATCCAAACATTCCTCAAACCCTTCTCAATCATTTCCAAATAGCAAATCATTTTTTATAATCAAACCGTTTTCCAATATCGAATCCTTTCCAAATTTGTTTTAAACCAAATTTCGACATCAAATCAGGTTCAATATCAAACCACTTCTAATTTCTACCATTTTCAATATCATTTCATTTATTTTAAATATCAATTCAAATCTAAAACCAAGAAAACCGCTTTTTCATAATACTCAATGCAAACAACTTTTTAAATTCATTTTTATCAACAACCACACACCACTCAAGCAATCAATAATTCAATTCAGTAAATAACCATATCCAAAATACTCACATAATCACAAAAATATGTCTTTCACATCAATATCTATTTATAACGATTACGTAACATAAAATGAGTTTTTAGAAAAGTCCCTACCTCAAATAGTTGAAACCCACAAAACTAAACGCGTCTAAAAATACTTTTTCCTTAGCATGCAACAACGGTAGCCACAACCACAGCTCTGTCTTACTTCGGTAGCAACAACTGCAACTTTAATCGTAACATGCAAGGACCAAAACTCAACCCTATCGCAATAGCGCTGCAAACTCCTCAGTAACATATAAGAAAATAGCAACTATACGAGTTTTCTGAACAAAATGACTTTCTGTACTAAGAAGGAATCTAGTACCGAGCAGCCGCAACTCCAACAGTTGATTCTGGCAACCATAGCAGCGACATGGAGCTTGGTGAAAGTGGCTGGCCCCGATAGCAAGGGTAGAATGGACCTAGGTCCTTCTCTTCATCGTGTCCTCTCTCTCCGAGCCATCACTCTCTCTCTCTCTCTCTCTCTCTCTCTCTCTCTCTCTCTCTCTCTCTCTCTCTCTCTCTGTGAAGTCCACACCACCACCGCGATGGCATCATGGGCTTCGGCGACGGTGGCTAGGCAACGGCGAAGCCTTGGCAACAAAGGTCTCATCCTTCGCAACATGATTTCTCTATCACAGCGTCTCTTCTTTGAACGACAATCTTTCCCCTACTGCAATACAATGGTAGCGAAATGGGAAGCTCCTCTCATGCGGCAGTCTGACAGCCGCGGCAAGTGATGCCCTCTACCGGTGTGGCTCCCTCTCCTTTTCCTTTGCTCTCCCCATTCTCTCTTTTCTCTACTATAGCTGCATGTGTGTTTTGTGTGTATGTTGAGGAAGAAAGGGAAAGGGGGTGGCAGTTTAGGGAAAATGTTAGTGTTAGGTTTTTGTGTAGTTGGGTTTGAGGGTAATTTGGTAATTTCAATAAAATTAGGGGGCATAGTAATAATTTGAAACCAAATTTAATCCAATAATCATATCTATAAAAATACTATTTAATTATTAACTCACAATTTATTTTTCAAATAAATACTCTAATTCAATAATTAGAGATAATCAAACCAATTTTCTTTAAAATTATAAAATAAATTTCAAAATCTAAATATTAAAATTAAAGCATATAAAATCCTCATTATTTTTCAATCACTAAATCTTTAAACCAATAATAAGGAAATACTTAATTAATATAAAAATCTCTAAAAATATATTCTCGAATAAATAAAATAAATCATAAATAATTTATTACTTGATTTTTAAAAATCTGGAGTTTTACAATGTGAGCAAATTCAATACAATCTTTCATCATTGAAGGCCAATACAATTCTTGCCTATGTGAGATCTAATGCATCTTTTGATCCCGACTGGTTAGCTCCATAAATACCTTCATGTACCTCATCCATAGCTAAATGAGCTTCTTGAATGTCAATACATTGGAGTAAAGAACCATCAACACTTTTCCTAAACAAATTCCCTCCAATTAATATAAAGCTCAATGCTAGGTATTTAACCTTTTGATCTATTCTTTGATTGGGATTTTTGAGAAAGTCGATGATCTTGAACCTCCAATCACTTAGGTCTATTGTGTTTGCACAAAAAACTCCTCTTACATTCAAAGGAGTCAAATTAGTTTCGATTTCACTGAACTCTTTCATCAAATTGGGAGATATTTTATAGTTAGAAGCCATTTGAACCAATTCATTAGCCTCTTGATTCGACTCTCTAACTATGTGCTTTACTGACACAGAGTCAAATGCAGCTAATAGTCTAACTCCTACTACAAAATAGTTACCCAAATTTTGGCTTATAACACGGTAATTTCTGGCCAACTGTTGAATTACTAGTTGTGAATTTCCCAGAATTTTGACTGTTCGAGCCCCTTTTTCGATTAATAATTCTTGCCCAATGATCAAGGCCTCATATTCTTCTTTATTATTTGACAATCCTGGCTCTAATCAAAACATAAATTTAATTGGCATGTCATCAGGAGTGATTATTATTAATGCTTAGATCCATCGAAAAATAACCTCCAAGGCTTAAGTTCTAAATATCCAATTATATTCTCAACGATCTTATCATCAATGTTGACATAAGGGTAATTTGCTAGAAAAATCAGCAATTACTTGTCCTTTGACAGCCCTAAAAGGGATCTAGAATAAAGAAAATTTGATTAATCTTAAACATCCATTTGTTAATTCGACCTTTTAAAATTGGATAAGAAAGCATGTATTCGATAACATCAAATTTTGACACGACATAAATATTTCTTCCAATTAAATAACTTTTCAGTTTAGTACAAGAGAAATAAAGGGTTAAGAAAAGCTTTTCGACCGCACTATATCGGGTCTCTACATCAGTCAACATTCAATTTAGATAGTAAACTACTCTCTTATTACCATCTTCATCTTCTTGGGCCAGCATGCTCCCTAAAGTTGTTTCTGATGTAGTTATGTATAATTTCAATGGTCGACTTTGCTTGATAGGCGTTAGGATTTGTGGTGAAGTCAAATAGTGCTTTATCTAGTCGAACACTTCTTGGTGCTCATCCTCCCATTTGAAATCTTCTCCCTATTTTAATTTCAACAAAGGAGTAAATATTTTGTTTTACCTCAAAAGTTTAAAAGGAAACGACGAAGAAAATTGACTTTACCCAAGAAAGATTGGAGTTCTTTCTTATTCTTAAAAGGTACTGAGTCGAAAATAGCCTTGCACTTGTTAGTGTCGATGGCTACTCCTTTTTTCTACACTATAAATCCAAAGAAGTTTCCTGTAGATATATCAAAGGACATTTTAATGGATTCATTTTCATTCGATGGTGTCTTATTCTCTTAAAAGTGGTTTCTAAATTATTTAAATGAGATATTTCGACTCTGACTTCACAACCAAATCATCGATATAAATTTTCATGAACTTACCAACAAAATCATGAAAAATCAAGTTCATTACTCTCTGGTAAGTTTTCCTGCATTTTTTAAACCAAATGGCATGACTAGCCATTCATAAGTACCGATAGCTCCTAGGCATCGAAACATCATCTTTGACACGTCTTCTTGGGATATGAATATTTGATTATATAATGAGTATCCATCCAAGAAGCTCAGAAGTTTGCTTTCTGGTGTAGAGTCATTAGCATCTCTATAGTTGGCATGTGATACTCATCTTTTGGAGTAGCTTTATTCAAATCAATACACTCTTAGCTTTCCAATTTTCTTAATTACATGTACAATATTAGAAATCCATTTGACATACCTGGTTGTTCGAATGAATCCAGCTTTCAAAAACCGTTCGACATCCTCTTTGATTTTTTTCCCATGATTTTAGGGGCAAAACGTCTTGGAGCTTGCTTGATAGGTCGAGTGTTCTCAAGGATAGAAAGCTTATGCTCGACAAGCGATCTATCCAACCCAGTTATCTCTTCATATTACCAAGAAAAACAATCTTGGTATTCCTTTAACACTTTATTAAGTCCTCTTTGAAATCAGGGTCTAGGCATTTACTTACATAAGTAATTTGACCTTTTCTACCAATCTTGACTTCATCGAGAGGATCTTGTACTTCAATTTTTTTATTGTGAAAATCTTCTGAAAATAAATTGGACTTCTCAAATTGTAAGGGGTCGAGATCATATATA
Source organism: Arachis hypogaea (assembly GCF_003086295.3). NCBI lineage: Eukaryota > Viridiplantae > Streptophyta > Magnoliopsida > Fabales > Fabaceae > Arachis > Arachis hypogaea. The sequence goes on along the minus strand of NC_092043.1, from coordinate 1,601,994 downwards.
CAATCTAGTGCACATTCACCTGTATGTGCACTGCTTCTTCTCAACCATGTAGGCTGAAAGTTGAGCCCAATGGCTCTATATATCCATTAAGTGAATTTTGTGGCCAAGCTCTCCTTAGCCTTAGGGACCAACTTCATGCCATGAGCCCCAACATAGTAACCTTTGATGAGAGTGGAGTCAAAGGTACTCATATCAATATCTAGTGGTCGAACACTAGTATGCTATTCTTTGAAGCTAACGTTCATCTGTTCGACATAGCGAGGACTATCATCAGCTTCGATCTCTTCAATCCTTCCATCCTCATCCTAAAGCACTAATTTCTGATGCAGGGTCAAAGGTATTGCCCCTACTCCATGGATCTAATCTCTTCCCAACAGCATGTTAAAAGTTGCTTTGGTAGGCACTACTATAAACAGTGTTGGTCGTTTGACACTTCCTACCTTGACCCTGAGTGGGATCATTCCCAGGGCTGTTGTCGACTTACCATTGAATCCAATGATAGCTAAGTTTGTTTTTATCATATCTTTAACTGTCTTTTGGAACCAGGGTAGCATACTTTTAGGCAATAAATTAATCGTTGCTCTTCCATCAACCAGGATGCGATTGATTATAAGTTCTTCGACCTTAGCTTTAATGTGCAAAAGTTGAAGATGACCTTTGGTGATTTCATCAGGTTTCTCAAATAACCCTTCTTTAATTAATCTATTCTCGACAAACCTACATTCATTACCTAGAATGACATCATCACAACCTAAAAAAAAAATATGACTAATAGTTTTTTGTTAAAGAATTGATAGTAAAAATAATATTGAAACTATTTCAAACATTAAGAATAAAATTGAATCAAATTAAATGTTAAGAATAATTTAAAAAATTTAAAAAATATTATGGACAAAAACATACTTTAGCCTTTGTTTTAAATAATCAACATCAAGTAATTAAATGACATTGGTTGAAATTATAGAAATCAAATGACATTGATATTTATATGATAGTACTATTGGATTTGGAGCTTTGATTGTAGACGAATAATAATAATATAGATAAAACATGCATGCACACCGTACCTAGTTAATTATTTTAATCGTTGTTTATTTATAATAGATACAAGCAAGTTCAATAATGAAATGAAGGGCTAAATTACTAATTAGCTTGCACTAGTCTGCTACTGGAAATTGAATGACCAAGTTTGCAATGGGATCATTATCAGGAAGAAGCATCTTAGAGTTGAGGAAAGTGAAGAGAGTTAGAGAAAGACAGATGAGAAAGGAAAGAGCTAAGAGACAGAGCATGAGAATGTGAGAAATGGTTCCTTTGACTTCTTGAGCATAGTCCGTGGAAGCCAGAGCAAGCATTGTAACCGGAAACGAGTAAGCCCACCATGCAACATTGAACCTCCTCATCGATCTCCTGAACAGTGTTGGCCTGCAAATCTGCTCATTATTCACGGTATATTAATTACATAACGTATAAATACAGGTACTAATAACTAAAGCAGAAGCAAGTAGCTGCCAAATTATGCGGCGAACTACCAGTGAATGTGTTTTTACGGAATCCAATCAGCTGTTGGAATTAAAATTGGATTGAATATATAGAAGCAGAGTATGACCAATTTTGTTTAAGAAAGGCTTATCCTTACAAGCAAATCAAATGTTTCGTTTATTATATTATTTATTTTATCAAGAGACACCATTCGATAAATTAAATAAATCTCCTTTCCAGCTGTAGGCTTTGTCCTTACTTGAAGGTTGCTCTCGGAGACTGGATACCCAAAGTCCCCAATCTTATGGAGTATATATTTATACGTATTGACAATATATTCAAGTTTCAACCGCTGACTACTGCTCTGTATATGCATTATTTATGGATGAAGATAATTGTATAATTCTTTTTTTTTTTTTTTGGTAGATGCATGAATAAAAGAGTCTAGCTACAACAAAATGATAATAAAATAGACAAACAAATCGAAAATATCGTCTCTTTTAAGTTGCAACTTTTTTTTTTAAATTGATTTGATGTCAAAAGGCTTAAATATAAAGTAATAAGCCGTCGCTGCTGCTTCTTGAGAGAGACTAATACTATGTCTGTTTACATGGAAGCACCTAGAGTTTTCAATTCTTTAATTTCTTTTTTTTTTCTTTTCTTTTTTTTTTTTCATCTATAGTTTAAACTATATACCAACCTAATATAAAATCATACTCAAACTTATTGACGTACAGGAAAGTTGATGATGACTTCTCCAGAAAAGGCATTTTACCTTAGAAAACAACTTATCATGTGTGCCTGGCGCAATAGTTGTTAAAGTAGAGATTTGAAAAAAAAAAGAGTAAAATTTATTGGTATTGTTAGGATAACAATAAGGGTTGATTAATAATGAGTAAAAATAAAAACCAAACATAAAAAATTTAAAAATTATATATTTTAATTTCAAACATCACTAGTTGATTATCGACTTTTTTTTAATGAAATCCCACAAAAGGTTTATAAAAAAATTTTACTTACAAATTTACATATTTAATTTACTTAAAAAAAATCTTCATTTTTACTTATTAACACACCATGCACAAACAAATTATGACATCTCTTAATAATAAAATAATGAAGGCTAGAAGGTACATAGAATATTACTCAAATTTAGTTATTTTTTAAGTTAATAATTAAATATAGTAAGATAATTTAAAATGTTTAATTAACTTATTCTTAACTATTAGTTTGACACAATTGCTGATAAGTTTTCAATTTTCATAAATTAATTAATAAAATGCAGTATTATGATATTATTACCAGTGAGGTGAAGAGAAAGAGGGATAGAAAGAAGAGCATCTTGGAAGCAATATCAAAGGATCCAACAATGGATTCCCAAGCCAAGCTAGCAACCCCCGGAGCCGCAAAAAACAAGAAGAAAACAGGCCTCAACAACACAGGCAGGCGATCCCCGCCGGAGAGCCTCTGATAGAGCGTCACAAACAACACCAAGTAATGCACCATCCCCAACGAGAACAAGCACACCGCGCTCTCCTTCCAACCCATGTGCGCCGCTGCCTGTGCCCCCACTAGGTTCCCTATCACCGACATCTGGCTCGTCGGATTCGCCACCGTTGACAAGAACCTCTTCCCTTTCGTGAACCACTGTCCATAGATCTTCACGTCAAGCATCACTACAGGGACCGCGAACAACCACCACAGCACCAGGTAAGGGACGGTTTTGGGTGCCATGAAGGGTGACGATTCAAGAAGCAAGAGCCAGGAGATCCATGGTGTGAATAGATAATTAACCCCTACATGGTGCAAGAATTCGGCCTTTACCATCTTAAAGAAAAACAAGCACCTTAAGATGTAAAGAAGAGAGAGTAATATGAGAATAAAGAGAGCCAGAGACCAGAGTATGGGGAAAACTGTGGGGTGCAGCGCGTGAAAGACGCGCCGCAGCGCGTTGCTCTTGTCATCGGTGGTTGGCACGGAGCTGAGTGTCTTCCATAGCAAGGCTTGGCCGCCAAGTGAGAGGCTTATCCTGAAATAACCTGCATGAAATTTTGTTAGCAAGGAATTCAGGGACATTAATAATGAGCTCTCTGCGATTGTTCTCATATTGGTTCTTGGGTTTTGTTGGGTTGTGCTAGTTCTCTCTATCACAAGCTCAATCTCACATCTAGAACCTTGTTGTGCTGCCATGGCTTATTTTTAATTTTCAGCTGTACATATGGCTAGGGTTTTATAAGGGGAATGGTGCACAAGTGGAAGTATAAAAAATTACGAACAAGCGTCAAGATTTCAAAGAAATATAAAACAAATTCAACATCTAGGTATACCAAGTCATTTCTGGTTGCTTTTGCATGTTGTATACTCTCCGCGCTACGTATTCAGTTTCCTTTATCATTTTATTGTGATTTTCTTCATATATATCGTTTTCCGCCATTATACAATATCTACACCCCATTTCCTAGCTGTGCATCAAGTTGTAGTTATTGGTAGTTATTAATGTACGGTATATTTGCACCAATAATATTTAGAAAATAATAAAAAATAGTCTAAATAATTAAAAGTTATTTTATTTAATATTTATTAATTATTATTAGAATAATTACGTCATTTTAGATGCAATAAATATATAAATACAAATGTTATGTTAATAAAATTATATATATTATATTATATAAGATAACTTTAGATATTATTTTTCTATTTTTATCATATTTGCATTATATACTGCTAAGTATGTTGGAAAAAAAAATTAAGATTCAGATAAAGATCTGTCTAATAGTGAAAGTATTAAAATAATTTTTTCACAATCTATACATTTAAATATCAACTTTAAAAACACTCCAATTAATAAATATAATGGCAAAAATTAAACAATTAAAAACCAAAATTTTTATCGTAAAAAAATTCTCCAAAAGGAGGGACAAAAATCTCACGGAATTTAGTCCGGTAAACTTTTTCATTATCAAAATAGTGGTTACACAATAAGTATTCCTAGTAATACTAGGACATCTCAACAATCAACAAAATACATTATCAAAACTGATAGAATCAACATAAACTTTTTACAAAGTGGGTATCTCAAATCAGACAAAAGAGAAGGCAGTACAGCTAGCAAGTTATATTATAATGTTCGTCTCTACACCAAGAACAACATACTATAATTTTATAAGAAATTGAGCAAATTTACTAATTTAATATGATTAAAATGGCACTGCCTTTTTTTCCCAATTTTTTCTTCTCTTCGATGACGCTGAAGCTCTCTCTCACTCTGTTTTTTTTTTCTTTTTTCTTTTGTACGAGTTAATTCTCTCTCTCGTGATTTTTCTCTTTTCTTTTATTTTATTTTTTCTTTTTGCTTTAAAGTAGGGATCTTACTTGAGTTGGAACCCACCAACAAATTTTTTTCTTACAGACTCAAGTGGAGATAGGTTGCTCCATCAAGTCTGCTATCTCTTTATAATAATCAAATTTCGCTGCAGGTAAATTCTTAGTCACCATATCTAAACCATTATCATAAGTATAGATCTTTTCAAGACTTTATCTCAAGCTCTTGACGTATCTAATGATACATCACCTCTATGTGCTTCGATCTGGAATGAAATGTCGGATTCTTGCTGAGATGGATAGCACTTTGACTATCACAAAATAACACAAACTTTTCTTTTTTGATGTGTAGCTAATTCTTGTAGAAATTTTTTCGTCCACAACTTCGTCCATAAGAGTTCCTTAGAATCTTCGACAACCACAATGTATTCTGCCTCTGTAGTAGATAAAGCAACACATTTCTGAAGTCAAAATTATCACGACACAATCTCCCTGCAAAAGTTATCATATAACCAGAAGTAGACTTTCTTAAATCAAGATCCTCAACCATATCTGCATTTATCTAACCATCCAACACATGTTGGCCACTTCCAAACCATAAACAAACTCTGAAAGTACCATTGAGGTATCTGAGAATCCACTTTACTGCTTGTCAGGATTAGAGAGAAACCGACTAACAACTCCAACAACATGAGCAATATCTGGCCTGGTGCAAATCATATCATACATCAAACTGCCAACTATAGATGTATATAGAATCTTCTTCATTTTTTTTGCTTTCTCACTTGTAAGACAATGTGAACACAGCATGAAATGACTAGAAAATAGAGTATTAACTAGTTTGGAATTACTCATGTTAAACTTCTCCAAAACTTTCTCAATATACTCCTGCTACGATGACAATCACAGTTTTCCATTTTTCCTATCACGAGTGATACTCATGCCAAGGTTTTTCTTTGCAGGATCCAAATTAATGCAAGAAAAATGCTGAATATCGTCGGATTTAGCTTTGGATGTTAGCAGCAAGTTTACCAGGGATATGATAATAAATTTGTCGGATAAAAAGATTACTGTCGGATTCGATTTTTCGACAGTAAATTTGCAGATAATAATTGGAGGGAAAAAAGAAAAAATGGCGCGATCATTACCATTGGATTTACCTGGGGTGGTAATTCGAATTAGTGCAACGTTGCGTTTTGGTCATTCACAAAGCATTAGCATCGGATTTATTCACTGGTAAATCCAATGGTAATATTGTCCTAAATTCAAACTGTGAACCCCCTCTTTCTCCCCACAAACCACCTCTAGAAGCCCTCCACCAGGGTCGGCCACCACCAACAATGTTCAAAGACTGCGTCAACTCCTTGTGTCGCGTTGGTCGCTCTATCACCGCCGTTTTCATCTCTCCCGCCACTGTTGTCGCTACCACTACTGCACCGGTGTCGCCGCTGCTCCCTGTGTCACCGGAGCTACCTCCTTCCTCCCTCTAAGTATGTTGTCCTCCTTCTTCTTCCTATCAATTTTTCAATTTATTTTAAAAAATTCTAATAATGCAGCCCTGCTGGTTGGTCACCACTGCCACTTCGCTGTCTGTGCTGGCACCACTCACAACTAGAAAATGGATTAATACAGACAGATTTAGTCTTTATTACAGAAGAATTTTTGGTTATTGACGAAATTACCGACGGATTTTGTCCCTCTGTAAAAGCCTTGTCGAAAATTATTTACCGACGGATTTTTTCGGTCAGAAATTACTGACGAATTTTTACCAGTTATCGACGGATTTTTCCTCTGTAAATTCTTCATCCATTTCCCGAAGACGACGAACTTTCCAACGGATTTTCCGTCTGTAATTACAGATGGATTTTCAGACGAATTTTTTGTCTGTGATTACAGACAGATTTTCTGACAGATTTTTCGTCTGTAATTTAAACTTTGGAAAATCATCTTACACTCTGATTATAGACAGAAAATTTGTCTTTAAATTTGTCAGTGAGAAAAAATATAATTTTTTTTAGATTTTTTCATTGCAAAATAAACTTTTTTATACAAAATAAATATAACTTTAATACAAATTTTTATCTAATTTGTATTTAAATATTTATATTATTTCAAAAAATAAACAAATTTCATCGTATTATTAAATTAAAAAAGTACTATAAACAAACAAGTTAATATAATTCAAAACACAAACAAAGTATATTCATACATCAAGTATAATAATAAGTAATAACCATATATCAACAAAGTGTATTGATACATCAACTATAATTCAAAACAAATACCATTGAAAAAAAAGAAAACCTGTAAAATTTGTATTGTGGCATACACCAAAGGTGTATAAAATAATCTACTCTTGTAGCTAACCACTATCAGAAATGCCTAAATATAAACATAAACCTAGTCTAAAATTAGGGCTAAACCGAGTTAAAGTTGTCCAATTCTTCTAAGATCCATTCAATATTTTCTCTTTCTCCTAGCGACTTGTTCTATTAAGACCTCTGGATTTTTTCTGCGTGCCACAATAATTCTTGGAGGAGTGATAACCACTGTAGAAAGCATAGAAAAACAAATAGAGACAACTGCGTAAGCCAAACAATTTTCAATTAAAGATCATAATCCATTTGCAGGAGATAAACATATTATAAACAGAGAAACAGTGACTCTTACTTCTAATACTCTTCCTTTCCTCCTTCACCTTCAGCACTTCTAGACTGGACATCTATCTATTATAAGGAGTCATAAAATAATAACCATGTTTAATTGATGTTTTCAGCCATTTGTGTAATCTGTAATATAAAATGCAGCAATCAAAGTGAGCTTCCTAAACCTTTACACCAATGCATAAATATATTCTCATTTGAAGTTAGGACTTAATTTTAAGCTAAGTATAACACCGTTAACTGTTTGCTGGTGGCTCTTTCACAAGGTCCCCCGATGTCTCCTGTGCATTTTGGAGGGTGTAAGCTTGGTATTTTTGTCGGCATAGCCAAGATCGCCACACCCTGTTTATCTATTATTTCGTTATTGTTAGACATCAGCATATAATGATTAATTAACTAAGTTTAATAAATTAATTAAATAGATCTACATGCTAGCTGAATATGGTTTATGTCTATCTTTATCGAATAGAACGAAACAAGAAACAAATTAAACATACATGTATGAAAATGTTAGAAACATATATATTACCGTTGCTTGAACAGCAGCGAAGATGGCAATGGTGCGATATCTGCCAATCATCAAAGCGAAAGAAGGAAATGAAGAATGAAGCTTGAAAGAAACAAAGAAAGTAAAAGGGATGGGAGGATATAATCTATATATAGTACCTTCCGAGAAAGCCACCGAGCAAACAAAGCATGAATGAGGTGCCCAAGAAGTTAGTGACAACATTGGTAGATTCAGCATTACCCAAGTGCATGGTACCGGTCAAGTACGTCACCAAATTCACCGCAATACCCAGTGTCGTCATCCTCTCCATCACTTCTCCTCCTGTTATTAGTACATATATAATGAATAAGTCTAGCTAGAAGAAGAGATATATATACATATCATGATGATGAGTTGATTAAGGAAGAAGTGACCTAGAATCATGGCGGAGGCAGACCAGCCACTAGTCTTGGACCGCTCTACCGGAGCACCCTTATAGTTGGTGGCATCTGGGATTGTTTTCTCTTGTGTTGTGGGGAGAGCACTCATTATGATACAAATTAAATTAATGGAAGATCAGATCAGATATTGAAGCTTTTATAGGAGAAGTAAGGGGTGCTATGCCTCAGGATTCACTAGCCTCACCCCTTTATATACAACAAGGAAAGGGCTATAATGGAACAGTAGTAGTAATATTCTTTTTATTAAAGCCTTCAAAGTCTTTACCTGAATCAATAGAAAGTATTTTTTTCCTTTGAAAATAAGATATGAAAATCATGTACCTACAGTCACTGACGTGACGGAAATTGGCGAGTTAAGAAATTATTAATAAAAACACGTTGCAAGTACAGTTCTTAACCAGCCGAAAATCTGCTTATCAATTTAGAAGGGTTGTCACAATATTGAAATTAAAATACTGGGAGTATGAATCCCAGGTCGTCTCCCAACGAGTTGCAGAGAGATGTGCTATTTTATCAATCAGGTGTTTTAAAAAATGGTTGAGTTGATAAACAGAAAATTAATTTAGAGAATTTAATTAATTTTAAATAAAAGCCTTGACTGGGAGTAGATTAGTTGAAAGCCTTATTCTTGTTGAAGTACTCTCAAGATTAATTAATAATTGGAAGTTGCTCTGCTTAGTTATCCCTTACTAGGTAAAGGAAAGTCAAGCAAGTTGGAAAGTTGTTTCTAGTCACAAGTCCTAATCCTCTCCCTTGGGAAGGACTAGTGTCAATGATTAGAGGGTGATCCAACAATAAACCCAATTATAATTTCTCTCTAGAGTGATTCAACTCAAGGTTTCCTTTTAATCATCTCTCAATCAAGTTATGGAACTACTCACTCATCATAATTATAAACTTCACAGAATTAATGGGGAAAATAAAAGAAGACATGATAAATAATAATGAAAGGGATTAATTGAAAATAAAAATAGTCTATATTAATAACTTATGAAAATAATCAAATGTCAACTCTGGAGGATTTAGGAATATGGAAGAATAAATGAAAAGTAAATAACAGAATATAATGACTAGTATCGGAGGTAGACTCTTCTCAAGAGCTAAAGCCAAAACTTTCAAAATCCTAATTATGAATGTTCAAGTGAGTAAAACCTAGGGGAGGAGTAAATTCAAATCTAAAAACTAAAAATTATGCGGAATGAATGTTGTTCTCTGTCTCTGCATGTTCCCTAGCTCTAATCTGTGTTTCTGGGCTGAAAACTGGATTGAAATTTGGCCCAGAAACTCTGCCAGCGACTTCTGAAATTCTGCAGATCGCGCACGTCACGCGGCCGCGTCGTCCACGCGTTCGCGTCACTCAGCGTTTCTCGTACTACGCGTGCGGGTCATCCACGCATTCACGTCGTTCAAGCAGCTTCCAATCCGCACGGTTGCGTCAGGCACGTAAGCGCGTCACTGTTATTTCTTCCATTTCACGCGGTCGCGTCAGCCATGCGACCGCGTGACTTCTCGCTGGTTATCTCCTCTATTCTTTGTGTTCCTTCTATTTTTGCATGCTTCCTTTCCATCCTTTAAGCCATTCCTGCCCTGTAATTCCTGAAATCACTTAACACACATATCAAGGCATCTAATGGTAATAAGAGAGGATTAAATAAAAGAAAATAAAAGCCAAAGAAGTATGTTTTCAATCATAGAGTTTTTTTTTTGGAAGGAATTGTAATTACATGCAAATCATATGAATAAGTGGGCAAAGACTAGATAAAACCACACAATTAAACACAATATGAATCATAAAATAGTGGTTTATCAACCTCCCCACACTTAAAAGAGATAAATATGAATAAACAGGAACATGCAAGACTCATGTAATGCAATGCAACCTATATGCATATGAATGCAACTATATGAGTTGGTCTACATGATTAAAAATAGATAAGTTTTCTAAGACAAAATATGGGGCAGATTTCACTAATTCAGAGCATATTGTAAAAGCAGATAAATTTGTAAAAAGACAGCTTGTGAAAGCAGGGGATACAGGACTGAGCATTGAACCCTTACTGTTGGTGCATGTGCACTTTAATCATCTCTAGCATATGGGGTAATCACTCTATCCTTCTCTAATCATGCTTTCAAAAAATTTTATTTTTCACCTAATCAATCAACAATTTTAAAATGCCAATGCAAACATCATGAGGTCTTTTCATGGTTGTAATGGGGCTAAGGTAAATGTGAGGATACACATATGGCTAAGTGAGCTTATATATTGAATCTTTAATTAACCCAAGCTCCTACCTAACATACATATACTCTATATAATTTCAACATTCATCTTAGCTACCCAGAATTTCCTTTTCACATTCCATATTCATGTATCAACCTTTATTTTAATTTTATCATATGTGCATTAATTATTAAATTTTGACTTATCATTGGGGTGATTTTATCCCCTTATTCACTAAAATAAAGAAAATATTATATATATATATATATAATTTTTTTTGTATAGCTTACTAATGCACATAGATTTGTAATTTCCTTTTATGGTTTCACACGAATAGGTACCTAAATTCCCTTTATTCTATTATAATATATTTTCTATTACCCTTTATTCCCACAATTTTTCCATACTCAATTAACACACAAATTCTATCTTATGCTAACCAAAGATTCAATTGGGATTTTCGATTGTTTTCCGCTTAAGGCTAGTAATATGGTACAATATGGAACGAATGGGATTAAAAACAGCTCAAAGTGGTTAACAAAGATAGTTAAAAAGGGTTGGCTTATTTGGAATATGTGAGTTAAACAAACAATGGCCTCAATCATATGCATGCACATAACACATTAATTTTGGACATATAGGATAAAACAAAATTCAGATTACAATCATAGAGAAGTAAACACACAAGAAAAAAATGTTTATGGTTAAATGGTGTAACCATGTATTTAGGCTCAAGGTCTCACGGGTTGTGTGTTCTTTTTAGCTCAGAAATTCTGTTCCAATTTCAACTTCAAACAAATTTAACATAAATATTTTGATTTAAATTAGTGAAATTTAAAAAAAAATATATGGTCTTAAAAGAAACTTATTGTCTTTTCAATCAGGTAGAACATGCATGCAATTAATCCTACTAATATGCAATCTATCCCATTCTAAAGAAGAAGAAATTGGTGTTAGGGGGAAAAGAATTACCTCCGGAAGTCAGGTACTGACCGACCTCCCCACACTTAAGGCTTTGCACCGTCCTCGGTGCCATCTGTCAGGAACAATGGTGGGCTGGTGGTAGTATCTCCACAGCTGGGACCGTCATGGCTCCTTGTGCTGGTAAAGGAAGTGGAGTCCGGAGTGCCTGGGTCCTCGTCAGGTCTGTGGTTGCCTGTGAGTAGCTCCTTGAGGTATTTGAAACGGCACTGGTTACGGCACTCTCGGAGCTTTGCTTTCTTGTCTTGTTAGTCCAACCGCTTCAGTATTTGATGCAGCAGCTGACTAGTAAATGATGGAGGAACTGCAGCATCCTCTGTGGACTGACTGGTAGTGGCAAGTGGTGGCCTGAGATATCTCCCGTTAGGGACGTACTGATCATCCCGTGGAAGTATGGCTTTGGTGTCTCCAGCTCTGTAGGAGACTCCGGCTGCTAAGACAAGATCAAAGACCAAGGCGGGGAAAGGTAGGTTGCCCGCAATTTGCACGTGTCCCATAACATTCTAGATATGTCTCGGTAAATTTAGAGGCTAGTCTGTGAGGATGCAGCATAGTAGAACGGCCATGTCTGCGGTGAAGGAAGACTCATGAGTGCTCGGAAAGATGTAATGGGACATAATCTGCGCCCATACGTGAGCCTCTAAGGTAAGTGCGGAAGCCAAAATTCCCTTAGGACGGGAACGATGGTATCCAAAGATCCATTTGCTGCCAGGTTGAGTGATAACTCTGAGAACAGCGTCCCAGTCAAAGTTGTACGCCTGGCGCTTGAGAGCGGCTTCTTGAAAAGTGTCCAATCCTTTCGGAGCAGGGGGAAGATCTAAGGCTCGTTGAATGGCCGCTTCTGTAATGGGGACTTGCTTTTGACGTATATAAACAGACTGTAGAGTCGGCAGGTGGAAGTTGGAATAGAACTCAACTACCCAAGAAAGATTGAACCTGTCATGGCTGTCTCTGTAGGAATCCCCAATGTCTTTGTGCAATTTGCAGCTCAACAAAGTTGGCAATGCGAGGCGGAAGGATAAAAAGGTGTTTGTTGTTGTAATTCCGAACTGCCAGAATAGGAAACATCTACTCACAGTAGCGATTTGGAAATCGTGCAGTGTCCTTTGCTGGGAAGGCTCTCTCCTTTTCATCAACCTTTATAATCCTTTTAATTCTTTTTGTTGAGGGCTTGACTGCAGTTGAAGAAGGCTCTGCCACTAATGCTCTTTTTGTTCCTTTCCTTGCTGTGGATTTGGGGGTAGCTTTCTCTTTCCCTTTCTTGGTGGCCATCCTGACAGAAAACGAGGAAAGTCATTAGCATACAAGGGTTATAGCAAGGAAAAGAATAGGAAAGGTGGTAATCAATGCAAACATGTAAATACACTAAATATTGGACATATAGAATGGAACAAAATAAAGATTGCAATCATAGAGAAGAAAAACACACAAGAATAAAATTTTATGGTTAAATAATGTAACCATAAAATTAAGCTCAAAATCTCACAGGTTGTGTGTTCTTTGGCTCAAAAACCATGTTCCAAATACAACTTCAAACAAATTTAACACGAAAAATTTTGATTTTAAATTAGTGAAATTTTTTCAAAAATAAGGTCTTAAAAAGAAATTTATTATTTCTCAACCAAGTAGAATATGCATAAAATCAAACAAATATGCAATTAAACATGCAAATGCAACAATGAACTAACAAATAAAATAAAACATTGGTGTTGAGAAGAGAATAGCTAACCCGTGGAGATCGGTATCAACCTCCCCATACTTAAAGATTACACCGTCCTTGGTGCATGCTGAGATGTGCAGGTGGACGGGTGGTTCCAACTGGCGCCTTTCTCCAAAGATCGTGCAGATGGACTTGTCTGTCTCCTCATGTAAACGTCTTCCAGTTCGCTTCCGAGTGGCCATCCTGAAAGAAAAAGGAAAGAAAAGTAACCCAGGAATAAAAATAAGAAAATAAATAAAGTATGGGTGGGTTAATGCCAATTGATAAGGGTCTCATTTACATGGAAGCTTCAACATGTAAGTGATAAAACAGTAGAAGCGCATGGCAAATCAAGAGTGCAAAAATTTGCAACATAGGGGAAGAGTGTGGGTAATGAAAGACAATATAAATTCATGTCAATGCAAAATTAATACAAGTATCATAAAAGATTAACATTGATTTAAATAATATTACCCAACAGTGTAAAACAAGTCACTGAGCACCAAAATAACACCAGAAAAGACACAACAGTTGAATATGAACAAGTAACACCGATGGAAAAATAATAAATTTAGAAAAGAAAAGACAAATATGCACAAAATTAAAATGCAATGAATGAAATATGCAAATAAATTAAGAAAAATAGAATGAAGGTGAAAAAGAATGAGAAGTGAAAGAAATAAAGTAAGAAAGAAAGAGGAAAAGATAGAAGAAATTAGGATTAGAAAAGAAAAAAATAAGATAATTGGCGCTGATCTGGATAAGTTGTGTGGCGCAGGTGACGTGAGCGCATGGGGCACGCGGTCACGTGGGTCGCGCTTTGATGAAGTGACACGAACGCGTGTGGCACGCGGACGCGTGACTCGATTTGTGCTGGTGGCGCGAGTGCAACCTCGCGTTCGCACAACTCTCTGTTTAAATGCATTTTGCCCAAAAATCTGGGTGACGCGGTTGCGTGGTTGACGCGATCGCGTGGATGGCCTAAATTTGAAAATGGCGCGGACGCGTGGGGCACGCGTACGCGTGGTAGGGCTTGTGCTTCTAGCACGAGTCCAGCCCAATTCTAGCTCAACTTTCGGCCATACACCCTTTTTACGTCGATTTCAGGGCACGCGTTCGCGTGGGTGACGCGGACGCGTGGGAGGCATTTTCCCACATGACGCGGACGCGTCGGCGACGCGGTCGCGTGGATCAATTTGTGCCAAAGGCACGCCTCCAGGCTCCAGCCACGCTCTCGCGTGACTCTATGTTCAATTTGTTTTCTTCCCAACGCACCTATGATGCGGACGCGTCGCGTGCGATTTTTTTTTTGTAGTATGCATAATGCAATGCTAATATGAATGCTATGCATGATTCCAGGTTCAATAAAAATTCAAAAATAGACTAAAATTTAAACTGAAAAAAGAACGATCATACCATGGTGGGTTGTTTCCCACCTAGCACTTTTAGTTAAAGTCCTTAAGTTGGACATTTGATGAGCTTCCTGTCATGGTGGCTTATGCTTGTACTGATCCCGGAATCTCCACCAGTGTTTGGAATGCCAGCATCCTCCGGGGTCCCAAACAAGGTACGTAAAGCCCTTAGGTGAGTTCAAGAAGGCTTCAAGGCTCCCGGAGTGTTGAATGTCAGAATAGATTCCAGGATCCCAAATTCTACTTTTACACCCATCTTTGTCTTGATCTGCATTTTTCCAGCCGGGTGGTGAGTAGTATGAATTCTCACTGCAGTGACCAAACAGCTTCCGAGATCCTTTCAATTGAGCTTGACACCAATCATTGCACCTCAAATTGAAGTGTGAAACCTTATTGAATCTTGCATACCAACTCTGAGTGCGAGTCAATTCCCTTTTACTCTTAAAGCCGCAGAGAGCTCTAAACTGGCCATCTGTTTCAAGTAAACCATATTTAAGTGGAAAAGTAAAGATAAAAGCTAAGGATTTTACCCACTTGAGGTTTGTATTGGGTGGTAATGGCCTTGGGATAGGTGTTTCTAGTGGCTCTGCAAGCTCTACTCCCTTGCAGTCTTCAGTAAATTCCTCCACTTCTTTGCAAACCTTTTCCATTCCAGCCATGTCCTGGTCAAAGTCTTCCATATCTTCCTCATCACTTGAGTCATAATTAGGAGCGAGGTTGAGAAAAGTCGACCTCTGTATCATCTTCATATTCACTTAGGGAAAATTCTTCTGTCTCAAAGAATTCACTTGCGGATGCAAGTTCATTACTAGGAGGACTTGACTGGTGACTATCATCATCAAGAAAACATGCGTCTTGGGTTACTCCGTCCAGTTCTTCATAAGATACTTGCATTGGAGGCTGTGCACTATCTTCTTTAGCATTAATTGTAACGTCTTCGATGGAATTCTCCACAATTCTGGATTCCTGCGGAGGTTCAGCATCTCCTAAATCTTCAACCAACTCTTCTTCTTCTACAATGACAGCGTCCTCTACTTGTTCCAGTACGAAGTTATACTCTATGCTGTCCACTGGAGCTTCTCGTGTCTTCTTCACAATACATTCTTCATTAGATTCTCCACATGAAGCCATGGGAGTCTGTTGAGTGTCCAAACGTCTGAAAGATAATTGATTTATTGCTTGCTCCAGTTGATGAAGGGTTGCATTGAATTGGTTTACTCTTCGAAGCGAACCTGTGATTCTTGGCTTGATGGATATGGACATGGTGTGTAGGAGAGTGGTGGTTCTTGGGAGTAATTGGATTGGCGTTGGTGCGGATAAGGATCATGTGGTAGTGAATGGTGAAAAGAAGCTTGTGAGTATGGTGGTTCAAAGTTATGTCGAGAGGATGGTCTCTGAGCACAGGGTGGGGCTTGTTGGTAGTTACAAGGCGATCCACCAAATCTATCAGTTGGGCATGCATTGTAAAATGGTCTTTGTCCATGATATCTAGGAGGATGTTATTGCCTAAAGGGGTGATCAGATCCTCGTGGCTTCATCCATCTTTGATTGCTTAGACCTTAATGCATAGTCCAGTTATAGCTTCCATTCCTTGCAACAAAATTAGAACCAAACTCAAAGCGAGAGGGATGAGAATTCATAATAGCTATCAGAAATAAGAGGGAAGAGAGAAAACAAATAAACAAGTAAAAGAAAAATATTTACAATAACCAATAATAAGGCACACGTTTGCAATTCCCCGGCAACGGCGCCATTTTGAAGAACTCAAGACTGATGGTTTAGAAGTTATAGTAAACTCTCGTTGTAAGTATAGTTACTAAACCAAGCAATCAACCTTTCTTACAAACGTTTTGGTTGTCACAAGTAACAAACCCCTAAATAAATTGATAACCAAAGTATTTAAACCTCTGGTCGTCTTCTCAAGGAATTGCAGGGAGGTATGTTCTTATTATTGGTTATGAAGATTGTAAATCGGGGTTTTAAAAATGAGGAACAAGTAATTTAAATTGCAATTAAAATAAGTAAAAGACTGTAAAATAAATAAATAAATGTAAAACACACTTTTGGCAAGGTGTGAGAAATTGGAAGTCCTATCCTAGTTATCCTTATCAATGATGATGAAAATTGAATCTTAATTCCACTTAGTTAACCTCTACTGGTGCAAAGGAAGGTCAAGTGACTAATTAGTTTGATCTTCAAATCCTAGTTAATTCCTAGAAAAAGATTGGGATTATTGAAGTTCAAGCTAATTAGCAAAGATAACAATTATCGATCACGTTGAGTCTAATAACTCCTGAGTTACTGATTTCCTAACCAAGACCAAAAGGAGAAAAGTAAATCTACTGGAATAAAAATGTCTTCAGATTGGAAGCAATAGTAACATAAATAAAGGGGAGCAATAATAAACCGAAATACCTCAAATAACATTAATTCAAAGCAGTCAAATCTAACATGAAAAAGTTCATAAGCCAAATAGGCAACATAAGTAATACAAACATCAAAATATCTGAAAGTAAAAGAGAAATAAAAAGTAAAAGGAATATTGAATCTATGATGAAGAAGAAAAATTGGGAGTTGAAATAATAAAAATTCCTAATTTCTAAAAATCCTAATCCTAATCCTAAAAGAGAGGAGAGAACCTCTCTCACTAAAAACTACATCTAAAATTACAAATTATGAGCTGATGATTATGAATGAATGGATTCATCCACTTTATAGCCTCTAATATGTATTTTCTGGGCCACAAACTGAGTCGAAAACAGCGCAAAAATCGCTGGAGAAGAAATTCGCCACGCTGATTTTCGTCACTGCGACGCGTCCGCGTGGAGCACGCGTTCGCATCGCCTATCTGTACAGCCACTATGGCAAATTATAGATCAATTGAAGCCCCAGACGTTAGCTTTCCAACGCAAGTGGAACCGCATCATTTGGACCTCTGTAGCTCAAGTTATGATCATTTTAGTGCGAGAGGGTCAGGCTGACAGCTTTGCAGTTCCTTCAACTTCTTGTATTCCTTCTACTTTTGCATGCTTCCTTTCCATCCTCCAAGCCATTCCTACCCTGTAATCTCTGAAAACACTTAACACACATATTAAGGTATCTAATAGTAATAAGAGAGGATTGAAGTTAGTAATTTAAAGATCAAAGAAGCATGTTTTCAATCATAGCACAAAATCAGGAAGGAAAACGTAAAACATGCGAATAGTATGAATAAGTGGGTGAAGAATTGATAAAAACCACTCAATTGAGCACAAGATAAACTATGAAATAGTGGTTTATCAAGGCGTAAACTATGTAGCCGCCGGTGAAGGTGGTGGATGGCATGAAGGTGCCATCAAGAACGTTGCGCCACTACCACAATTGTTCTCCGTCACCACCATTACCACAGAGAGAGATGGAGACCCAGAACGATAGAAGAGAGAGAAAGATAGAATGAGAGAGAGACCACGAAAGGGAGATCACATTACGATGAGAAAGAGAGGGGTGGAGGCCACGGAAGAGCGAGGCGGCAGAGGGTGACACAGCTGCTGCCATCGTTGTTGGAGGAATTCACTGACGAGCTGCTCCCTTCCCATCTGTTGTTGGTGTTTGTTGATCATTGTCTCAGATTCGGTCTCAGATTCAGCCTCTATTGTAACACCCTAATTTTTAACACGTCATGATCGTACTAAAAGTGAGGCATTACTGACCCGTTTTTCGTATTTACTATTTAATACTGAGCCTTTAGTTCGATTTCGCGTTTCAATTTTTAGCAAAAAGCCGAAAAGTTTTGTTTCTATTAATTAAAATCATATATCAAAGATCTCCAAGTAATACTAGTCACATAGTTATTAATAATAATAAATATCATACAAAAGAATTCAAATGAAACTCAGATACAACTCCTATCCCTCTGTATAAAATAAAATCTTAACTAACAAAGGCGAGGGAATTCTAGGAAAGAGACTCAACACATAAACTTAACTCAAATAAGACTAATAATTGCCCACAGCTTCAAACTGAGTCTTCGAACCTGTGTCACTGAAAGGGTGAAAGATTTTGGGGTGAGAACAAACCACGCGTTCTCAATAGGGAATGAGAATGCTGTAAGAGTAATGAAATAAAATGCAAATAATTAACTTTACTCAATAAAACTATATTTTTATCAAATTTTTGAAAATATTTTTTACTATTACTTTATATAATTAATTACCTTCTTTAAATTTTTCGAACTTAAGACAAATCTCAATCACAACCTCAGTTCTCAGTCATCTCAATACACAAACTAATAGCACAGGAAACAGATCAACACACAAATAAATAGCAATAAGATAAACAGTACAATCACAGAGAGACAAGATAAGCAAACACAATCAAAAGCAAATGTGCAAACAATGATGATGCATGTCTAGTCCTATCACAGGTAATGAGCTCATTTCTCGACGCAATCCGACTCGCAAGTCAGATAACGCATTCCAGCGGCATAACCTCTACAAGTTTTTACTTCTTGCAGACGCTGATTCTCTAGCTGAAGTATGCCGAACATGACCTCTGCAAGTACTTGCAGGCGCTGATTCTCCAGCTGAAGCATGTGCCACTTTCTCCTAGAAGCCATTCCATACACATGGGCATCTCCGCATAATCATTCACACATAAAGCCTACGCTCTCCAGTGAGCGTTACGTACCGCCGTCCTCACTGAACCGTCTTTATTGTGTCAAGTGAGCGTTATGTATCGCCGTCCTCACTAGACACTTCGCATTAAGGCCAAACAACACTCAATATCTTTTCAGTCACTGTTCTCTGCTCTTCTGTGACAGAGATTTCTTTACTTAATAAACCGAATTCAAGTCATTTTTATTTAAAACCAACACCTCTCTTTATAACCTTTCCAAACCTCCGAAACCACTTTACTTACAACAAGTTCTTCTTTCATACAAAAACCAGTTCTTTCTTAACCATGATTTTCCCAACCTAACTTCAAAACTATTTCAGATTTAAACCTCTTTAAAACAATCATTTATTAAGTAAATCTCACGGCAGGGTCTCGACACTTTAGGAAGGACGACAGTCAAACTCAAAACATAAAGTCTTTCTTAATAAATCAAACCCAAACATAAATCTTTTCTTAATAAATCAAAAGCCAAATAATACAATTTTTCAAGTCCAACCTTTTTCTAAATATTTCAAACAAAGTCTTAAGTTTTATGATAAAATTTCGACAGCATCTCTCTTAAAACTCGGACTTTGCCACCCTTTTTGGGTCCCAACCGAACCATTCTCAACCTCTTTTCAAACATTTCCAAAATCAGAAATTATTTTCAAATCTCAATTCAATACCAACAAATCAAACCGACTTTCCAACTCAACAATCAGAATTCTCAGCATTCCTAAACAATCAAGAAATCAAATACATATTCATCACATTTAGTCACAAATGCAATTCAAACTTATCATTTAGTCATTCTAAACAATCATAAATTATTTGCAAATATCCACTGTACTTCTATGACATTCATAAATTAAAAACAGTTAATTTCAACATGAAATTTCCTACCTTCGTACGAAATCAGAATCAATGAAAATTTTGGGGAAGCTTTTTAACCGAGTTGCTGAAAAAAAAAATATCTGAAATCGTCTGTGTCTCTTAAAACTCCAATTAATCAAATTTAAAGAGAAAAAGAATTACGTCACCGTCAATTTATACCGAATAAAAATAACATCAATATATAAAAAAAAGGATACAAATATTTTTATTAGATTAAATTTTTTATTAGAATTACGAATCTCAAAAATTCGAAGTTGGACGAAAAGAGTTATAATTTTCTTTCATGCAAGCTTCGGTCTCTCTCCCCCTATTTCCTTTCTTCTGGGTCGGTGGTAATAAGAGAGAAATGAAGAATGATAATAGGTAATTAATGAAACAAGGGAATTGGTGTCACATTATATATATATATATATATATATAAATAAACAAGCCACGTTTTGGCTTTTCTTTCCTGATTCCTGCAATGGGCCAAATGGATAAGGAACTTAGTTAATAATAATAATAATAATAATAATAATAATAATAATAATAATAATAATAATAATAATAATAAATTTTATTTTATTTATTAAAATAATTTTTAATAAATAATTCAAACTAATAAAATAAATCATAATTAATTTAAACTTTAATAATTATAAAATTAATTTAATTATTCTTAGTAAATTAATTTTTAAAAATAAAAAATTTTAACTAATAAAATAAATTATAACTTATTTATATTTATATTTTTAAAAATGTGAATTGTTATATTTATTTTGCTTCGATTTGTGTTTGTCTTTTTTTTCTGTTTCCTTCTATTTTTACTTCATTTTGCTTCTGCCTTTACTTTATTTTATTTTTACTTCATTTTACTTTTCTTTTTGTTTTTGAATTGATTTTACTTGTGTTAAAAAAAATTTATTATACTAAAAAATTCTGATTAAATATTTTGCTGTAACTAACTAATTATGTTAAGGCAAAAATTCTGCTTTTAATCATATTAAAAATTGATTATGACAAATTTTTTAGTTCTGGATCTGTGGGTAATGTTGGAGGGCAGTGTGGATGGAAGAAAAAGGGGAATGAAAGAGGTTGGCGGCGAGGTGTTCGACAAAATGCCACTGAGAGGGATGGGTTGAATGGAGGTGACTTCGAAGATTAGTCTTTGGATTTCCAAAGAACGGAAAAATAGGGAACAAGGTAGTTCCTCTAAGTGAAGACATGGGTAAATTAATAAATTTATATTTCAAAAACGTTTTTTTTAACGTTAACGATTAATAAAGATATAATTATAAAATTTAATATTTATAAGAATCTAATTAAAAAAAATATATAAAGATCTAATGAAAAATTCGATAAAATTATAGTCATCGACAAAATAATTAAATCTAAAATTTATTAGTGATAATTTTATTAGTTTTGTCAATCAAAGTTTATTTTTTTTTGTATATCAAAGTTTATTTTTATAGATATTAAATTAGTTTTCATTTATTATAGTTAGTTTTGTACGTGACAAACATTTTTGTGGACAATAATAATTATTTAATCATAAAATTTCATAAAAAAAACTTCTCAACGATTTTTTGTTACGTTAAAAAAAATAAACCTTTTCTGATGTTAAATATACTATGGGCTTAAGACTAAAATATATATAGTATAGGCTTTAGACTAAGAGAAACCCACCGTAGGTTTCGTTTTTGGTCAGCAGGTGTTTTTATTTTATGTCATACACCGTCTCGAAACTTACACTAGAGAATGTCAAGCCCAAAAAGAAAGACCAAACAGGAATTTCTGGTTGAAAAAAAAAAAACTTGTGATCTCATAGATATAATTTCTTACCAAAAAAAAGTTACTGTGAAACGTAATGCTTAAAAAACCAAGTAAAAGTTTAAAAATATTTATGTGTTATTTTAATAATAACATGTGTACACTAAAATCAGCCACCAAAATAAAATACACATTAAAATATAAAATATATGTTAAAAATAAATTATATTACACATGTATTTAAATTTTATACACAAAATAAATGATAGCTAATTTTAACTAATAATTTTAGTGTGTAAATAATATTTTTATTTTACTCATTATTAATATATAAAATTACAGAAAAACGCTAATATTTGTTGGTGGCAATTGAAAATGGGTCCTTTTTTAGAAAAAAGAAATTATATGTGTAGTGTGTAACTTTTAAATTATGAACTATATTTATATACATACTTTTTTTTATATCTATTATATATTATTAATTTTACAATTAAAATGTGTTATATATTATTTTTTTATTATAATTAAAATTAAATTTTTTTTTTAAATTAAAAAGTTCTTCCCTCTTTCTTTTTCCTTTTTTGTCTCTCAAGCTCTTTTACTTACTCTATTTCTTTTATATATCATTATCAATGACTAATTACAAATTTCGAAAACAAAATGTATAATATAGTATTCTCTAATTACATTCAAGTTAAATTAAAGCTAAAATTGAAATTTTGAAATTGAAATATAGCTATATTATATATTATATATTATATATTATATATTAATAACTAATTTAATAATCAAAATGTGTCGCATAATACTTTCTTATTAAAATTGAGAGAAAATATTTTCCTCTAAAATTAATAAGCTCCCTTTCTACATTCTCTTATCTAACTCTCTTCCTTTTTCTATTTCTCTCTACGCTTCCCAGTCTATATATCATTTTTATTTATATTTTATATTAGTTGTTTGACAAATCAAAATACCAACAAACTATAACTCAAATGTTATAATCTCTCCATACCCACTTAGAACATTAGAGGTATCTGTCACCAAATATTTTTTCATTACAGTAAAAATAAAAATTTTTCTTTCAAAATTAGCAAACTTCCTCTCTTATTCTTCTTCTTTATTTTTCTCTCTCTTTTCTCTCATTTTCTATTTTTCTTACCCTTCAATTCTATAAAAAAAATAAAATTAACAAAATAATATACTTAAAATAAAAATAATAATAATAATAATGATAATAATTATATTATTATTATTTGCATATTTTTTATTTAGTTTTAAATTTTTACTACTTATCTTTCTAATCTATATTTTTACTTATCTTCTTTCAAATATTTATTACATATAATTTGAAAAAAAAATACTAATATTATGACTAAAAGTTAGAATTAGATTCAATTATTTAAAAAAATATTTTGAGTTAATTTTATAACTATCAATATAAATTTTTTTATGTTAATATTTAATTATATTTTTATATACATAAAAAATATATTATTTTTAAATAATAAACATAAAAATTAATTATTTATATTTGTGTAACAGACTTTACACCTAATTAAATATAAAAGTATACATATTAAATTCTTTCAAATTTTAGATAATAAATATTAAAGTTTCATTATTAGTAAAAAGTTAAACTCTTTCACATAAAAATAATAACTAAAACTTTTATTATTTAATTTTTTTATTTACGGAGATCCTAATCTTTTTAGCCGACGAAAACTTTTGTCTAATAATTTGATTCTATAAATTTTTTGTGTCATAATCTATAATATCAGAACAATACAAGCCGACACAATTTTAAAAGATTTATATTCCTATATATTACGGTAAAAAAATATTAGTTATTCTGTATATATTATTACCAAAATCGTGGGGCTATAACAGGGGCTACCGATTTATACCCGCAATTCTTGGATCGGGGCCCCTCTAAACATGAAAAGCCACAAGTAAGTAGCCTGTTTTTATATATCCAGGTTCCATTCGGTTTCCTAGTATGTATATATATGCTGCTACTTTCCATTCAACTTTTTATAGAGTAAGACTGAGAGGGCCTATCTAAGTGCATATAGTGATTCCTCACCGGGGCCAAGAGTTAATTGTGTCCAACCATGCATTGACCTATTTTGAAAAAAATCATTCTCACATTTTGCTGAGATCATCTTGGTCCATGCATTTTTACTTTCTATTTTATTTAACACCGTTTTTTTTTTTTGTGTACTCTACAACCGCATGAGAATTACTTAGAAGTTCGTTTATATATATAAGAGAAAAAAGAAAAAAAAAGCACAATAATAATAACGATGCATGGGTACTTAAGTAATTAAGCTATAGCTAGAGCCGAATTAGGGATTGGGGTTGTTGGTGTTAGAATGCGATGGAGAATTATTGAGCAGTGGAAAATGTAGCATAGAAAAAGACCGCTGAAAAGATCATTAGTTACGTCCTCTCAAACCTTTTAACTCCACTGTTACCAACAATAATGCCATATATGTGGACAATATAGCTTACTCAAGATCTCTTAATTATTACTATAAGCTTCAACTACATTAGCCAATATCTATGGATAACCATTCATCATTAAACTTGGTTATCATCCATTCATTCACCTTAATTAAGTCTAATCATCGATGCTTATGATGATGATATTTATCTAAACTAGTTCGTTTTGAGGATACATTATTTCATATATTGTTTAATGTTGTCGGCCTTGTTGACCTGCACAACACTTTATTTTCAGGAACTGTACCATCAAAGCTTGAGACCCCAGGGTGTCATTTTAATTCCGTCCAGTAACTGGCGCAACCCTAATTCATTCAAGCTAATTAAGCATCGTATTGTATATGCATTTATTACAGATAATAACATGATAAATAGTAGCACTTTTTTTTTTTACGATGAAAATAGCATGTCCAAATTCTACAAGTATAAAAAGAATAGAAAAGTCACCAAAAAAAAAAAGAAAATTTTTCTTATATACCATTAATAATTGTTTTATAATTAAATTGAGTAGATTGAAACTATAAATTTTATCTTTAAAAATATATGAAGAATCAACAAATAGTCAAATTGCATGCAGAACGGCCAAAAGAATATATTAAAAATAAAGGAAATAATTAACAAGGGTAGACTTTTTAAGCTTTTTATATATAAACAAGTTAAATAAATGTATTTCTTTAACTCTTGCCAATACCGTACAACATTAGTTGGTAAAACCCCCCAATAAAAAATGGAAGAAAAATGGAGCATGATTGAAAGGAAGAAGACGACAGGGACACTCGAGAGTGCGAGAATGTGCAACTTGAAGAAGGGGCGGCCTAATAATAGTAAAATAAATGTGTGTGTGGAAATGCAAGGCCTAAAGATGTATGATTATTTTGTTTCCTCGGGCCCTGTGGAGAACTTGAAAAATTCTTTTGATGGGAAAAAAATTTTAACATTAAAAAATATAATAGTATTATTATATAACAACAAAATTTATAAATATATCTATTTTTTAATATTTCGTCATTATTAGTATGACAATAAATGAATTATTTTAAAGATAAATATTATAAAATATTTTTGAGTAATACTCTTCAAATCGTAAATACTTTAAAATTTTTTAATAAATAAATTAAAGAAAATATTTTTGATATTTTTTATAGTATAAATAAGTAAATTATCCACAAAAAAATATTCTTCCATCTTGTTTTCTTAAAAAACCAATGAAATTTAAAAAATCATTAAAAAATAAACCAATTAGGATTATGATGATGAAGGACCTTTTTGGGAGAAGAGTTATCAAGTAATGGTTTAAGAATTGAAGAGCCCATCATATTGAATTTGAAAATATTAGTGAATGGGAGAAGAGCACAAATATGTTTCACTCGTTATACAAGACTCTAGTCAAATCATAATTATACAAATATCATCATTAATCAAATACAATACGTTTGATTTTAGGTCATGAATATAGCATACTTTACAAAATAGTTATAAAAATCTATAAATTATTTATACACGATTTTATAGAATACACGCTTAAAATAATTTGTCTCTTACGAGTTTTTACTCACTTTGATCTAAAATCACATACATATACAAAGATACTGTAAAAATTTAAAATTCTCAGTAGATATGACAATTTTTTTTATTTATGTTGGTATTAGCCATTCGTCATGAAAAATGTCGTGACTATTACAGTTATATAAAAATAATTTTAATGCAATGTAAATATATCTTATATGATATTATTAATTTTTTCATTACAAAAAAATGTTGAGTATCATCAGATTTATCGGTAAAAAAATAAAAAAATTCGTCAATATTATGTTTACTGGTGGATTTTCCGTCTAATTAAATTCGACGATATAAATCTCGCCAGTAAATATTTATTGTCGGATTTTAATGTCCACCGATAAATTGCAACGAATTTCCACCGGTAAAAAATCTTATGAATGTTACCGGAAAAAAATTCGACGATAACGTTGGCGCTATAAATTGAGCCTTCGTGCTATTTTACCGTCGAAAAAATCCGACAAAAAATATTTTTTGTTTTTTTTAAAAAATATGAATAGTCACTATCATCGGACTTTTTCGTCAGTAAATCTGCCGGTAGCGTGAATATTTTCTTTTTTTTTTCAATCTATGATGGACCTCAATAGTTAACAATTAATAGTTAACTTTCAATAACATCGAATAAATTAATATTTTATCTAAAATATATATATATATATATATATATATATATATATATATATATATGATGTAAAATATCAAATATACAGAATGTAAATATGAAACGAAAATTTGATAATGAAATACATAAGATAAAACTATATTGCTATTAATCTTATTCAGATGCATCATCTTCTTCCTCTGGTTCATCATCATCCTCTTCTGAGGTTATTTCCTTATCATCGAACTCGTCTTCTTCTTCTTTGTCTCCATCAACCCCGTCTTCTTCTTGAAGATCATCGTCATTCAGTGGTAGTGTGTCGTCGTTTACACTAAGGTCAATGATGTTATCATCCATAACAGCCAATCTAAGGGTGATCGGATCACCAGTATCAACCATCATTTTCGAAGGAGTTAGGTCATGAATTTAGAAAGGTTCCTGACCATATGTCCCATCAGATTCGATGCGACCTCTTGACTTAGTCTTAACCACAATCACCCAATTAGACTTGCATGACCGCAAATAAGGCAAATAGTATACCTGTCATGCATTTTGAGGTAGAACAAAAGGATCGTAGTGCCTATATTTCCTAATCACATTTACTTTAGTGATATTGTTGTCCTTGTATGTCGTGTTCCTTGTCACGAACTTGGATTATACAAATACCTTGTACGTAGTGCAACCAAAATACTCTAATTACACCATACCAATTAGAATGACCACTGGCTGAATCCCCACGAACCTAGCCCTCGGTGCTATCTGTTTTCTTTTCAACCGACCATTGTAAAGAATGGAATCGATATCTATTAACATTGTATACTGGGTAGCTTGTGCCCTTTTTCATTGGACCCCAACTAAGTGCAATTAGTTCAAATCTGTTGTGCTAGCTAGATACACTCTGATGTATTCTCTAAAGTAATTGAAAAAATTGTTTAGTGATGTATCATGATTTATTTCTTAGAATAACCTATGATACAATAGGATAAATAAGAAAACTTCAGTGCAATGAAGTTTTGATTAGATGATGAAGATAATATCCTACTAAATACAATAGTTACGAAGGCTTAAAAATTCACATAAGGTAGGGTAAAACCTAGTCACAGTTAAGCAACACATGCAGATGTGCGACATTGATTTTCTTTTTCTCTAACCAATATTCACTACCTGTGCTCATTGTAACTCCTTTAGAAATAAATATTGGATATGTTGGTCCTTTGATCCTGACGAGGTTTCTCCCCTCTCATCATTTCTTCCAACTCTTATTCTATGTGACTCAACATAAGACTCAAAATAGAAGGATCAAAATAGATGTTTCTTTAGCTAGGAATGCTTCACAAATACTACCCTTGATTTGAGCTCTGTTCTTCACGTTGCGCTTGAATAATCCAATCATCCTTTCAAACGGGTACATCCACCTAAATTAGACTGGCCCCATATTCTTGTTTCGTACGGCAGGTGGATTGATAATTGTTCCATGACATCAAATAATCCGAGAGGGAATATCCTCTCTAACTTACAAAGTATGATTGGAATGTTCTTGTCCATGATTGTGAGATCATTTACGTTAAGTTTCATAGCATATAAATCCCTAAAAAACTCACTTATTTCTGTAAAGAATTTTTAGATGTTGGTAGAAAGTTTTCGAAACGCAACAAGAAGCAATGAATCGATAAATACATGACAATCATGACTCTTCAACCCAGCAAACATACCTTGTGAGATATTTTCACACCTACCCAAGTTAGAGGCGTAACCATCGAAAAACCTCAGTCCTCAAATTCACCTACATATATTTTGCCTCTAGTTCTTTGTTAGAACGAATACTGCCTTTGGTTTAGCCTATTGGCTGTTATCAAGTCTCGTTAAGTTTAGCTCTGGCCGTCTTCAAATGTCTATCAAGTCTAACCTTGCCTTATTGTTATTCTTTGTCCTCTTATCGTCCATTTGTGTGCATGACATTATTAAATACGTTCTTTACAATGTGCATCACGTCAAGACAATGTCGAAACAAATTGTCTTTCTAATAAGACAAGTCCCAAAATACACTCTGTTTGGTTCAATTATGCTCCTTACCATATTCCAGAGGTCTCACACCTGCCCTGTTATCGACGATCCCTCGGATTCTACTAATGTGATGCCAAATTTGCAAACCACTCAATCTCATGAGTGCCTCTTCTTGTTCAGTTTTATTCTTCCTAAACGAGTCTTTGTTGCACCGAAAAGGATGATCAATATCGAGGAACCTTTGATAACAATCAAATCACAAATTCTTACCCAATTCGTCAGCCAAAATGCCTTTATATCTTCTATACAAATGGGACACGACATTCTGTCCTGAGTGGACTAACCTGATAACATTCTATACGCAAAAAAGTTGTTAATGGTCCATATCAACATAACATACAATTGGAAGTTTGTCTTGGTTAAAATATAATACGTTTCTACACTATTAATCCACAACTCCATCAACTCATCCACCAAGAATTGTAAAAAAAAATCTATTTTGGCCTTTGAACTACTTGGACCAAATATGATACAAGTTAAGAATATGTAGGGATCTTTCATGCACATTTAGGGAGGTAGGTTATAAGGAGTCACCACTACAAGCCAACAAGAGTATGTATTACCGAAATTAGAATTTGGTAAAAATCTATCATAGCACAAAACTAATCTACCGTACTGGGCTCGCTCGCAAATGTAGAGTGAACTGTATCAAAGTGCTTCCAAGCATCTCCATGTGACGAGTGTGTCATAAAACCATAAGCTCTCTTGTTGTTACTATGACAGGTCATGTGAGGGGTCAAACTCATCGATGCATACAACTATTTTAGCCTAGGAATTAAGGGCGAGTAGTGCATCTGTTTGTTTGAAAATCTCTTTAACCACCGTTTACCAATCCGTTCTTTCTCGACTTGAAATCTCAGTGCATCACAAAATTTACAAGCAGTTAGATCTACGTTTTCCTTGTAATACAGTATACAACTATTCAAACAACAATCAATTTTTACCGAATTTAAAACTAATTTCGAAAGTAACTTCTTTGCTTTGTAGTGGTTCCAGGGGATGCCACTAGTCCCGGCAGGTACTGAGTCATTGCAAAAGGTATCCCACTTATCAAAAGACTCTTGTGTGTGATTTGACTCAAACTTAATACTCATCATTCTAACACATGCAGACAATTTCGAATGAACAGACCCTTCATACAAGGATTTCGCGGCAAATTCTAATAAATGATAAAAATTCTTTACCTCTGGGTTAGACTCTTGTTCAGCATCTTCCGTATCAGTAGCATCTATTGCATCAAACACTATATCGTTGTGTCTCTCTTGGTTACCCTCCTGGTGCACGAAATTGAAAATCACAATTCTTGACAATTCTGCACAACTAACCAGCAAGTGCACTGGGTCGTCCAAGTAGTACCTTACGTGAGTAAGGGTCGATCCCACGGAGATTATTGGTTTAAAGCAAGCTATGTTTATTTTATTAATATTAGTCAGGATGCCAATAAGGTTATTTGGATTTAATTGTAAGAAGTAAAAGTGTTTGGAATAAGTAATTGTTACTTTATTGATGGAGAATATGTTGGAGTTTTGGAGATGCTTTGTCCTCTGAATTCCTGCAATGTAATATTCAACTCAATTGTTTGTAAAGTTCCATCCATGGCAAGCTGTATGTAGGGTGTCACCATTGTCAGTGGCTACTTCCCATCCTCTCAGTGAAAACGGTCCAGATGCTCTGTCACAGCACGGCTAATCAGCTGTTGGTTCTCGATCATGTTGGAATAGGATCCATTGATCCTTTTGCGTTTGTCATCACGCCCAGCAATCGCGAGTTTGAAGCTCGTCACAGCCATCCAATCCTTGAATCCTACTCGGAATACCACAGACAAGGTTTAGACTTTCCGGATCCTCAAGAGTGGCCGCCATCAGTTCTAGCTTATACCACGAAGATTCTGATTAAGGAAGCTAAGAGACGCTCATTCAATCTGATGTAGAACAGAGGTATTTGTCAGGTACACGTTCATGGATTGAGGGAGGTGATGAATGTCACGGATCATCACCTCCTTCACAATTAAGCGCGAATGAACATCTTAGATAGGAACACACATACGTTTGAATGAAATAGAAACAATTGCATTAATTCATTGAGACGCTACAGAGCTTCTCACCCCCAACAATGGAGTTTAGAGACTCATGCCGTCAAAGTGTATAAAATTCAGATCTGAAAATGTCATGAGGTACAAGATAAGTCTCTAAAAGTTGTTTAAATAGTAAACTAGTAACCTAGGTTTACATAATATGAGTAAACTAAGATAATTGGTGCAGAAATCCACTTCTGGGGCCCACTTGGTGTGTGCTGGGGCTAAGACTAAAGCTTCTCACGTGCTTGGGCTGTTTCTGAAGTTGAATGCCAGGTTGTGACGTGTTTTGGGCGCTGAACTCCAACTTGTAACCTGTTTCTGGCGCTGGACGCCAAACAGCAGCATGAAACTGGCGTTGAACGCCAGTTTACGTCATCTATCTTCGCGCAAAGTATGGACTATTATATATTGCTGGAAAGTCCTGGATGTCTACTTTCCAAAACAATTGAGAGCGCGTCAATTGAACTCCTGTAGCTCCAAAAAATCCATTCCGAGTGCAGGGAGGTCAGGATCCAACAGCATCAGCAGTCCTTTTTCAGCCTAACTCAGATTTTTGCTCAGCTCCCTCAATTTCAGCCAGAAAATACCTGAAATTACAGAAAAACACACAAACTCATAGTAAAGTCCAGAAATATGATTTTTGCCTAAAAACTAATAATATTATACTAAAATCTAATTAAAACATGCTAAAATCTACATGAAATTACCCCCAAAAAGCGTATAAAATATCCACTCATCACCTCCCAATTCATTTCTTCTATATTTGGTTCTCTAACTACCTGAACCTTCGTCGATCGACCCCCAACTATATTGAAATTCGAGGCACACTAGTAAATTCCCTACTCATCCACTTCTCCGTATTCCATCCACATCCAATACACATCCTTAAACCCATTACGGTAGAAGTGAAGTGTTATATCCGAATGTCCTAACCACTTAGTCAGCCGATAGCGCTAGCAAGAACACCTAGATACCCTTTGAAACCTAAACGGTTCCATGTTGAAGACATACGCAATACATGTCAACCCCCTCAAAGAATTCAATTTTTAAACCCCCTGTGCACTGTTGTTCTTATCATACATCTACAAATAATGACTTGGAATCATCTTGCAACAAACACCTTAAAATTCATCCAACACCATAACTTATTAAAATTTTAGAAAATTTGGCAACGTGTCTCCTATAATTTGAATCTCTAACTCCAACCAAATCTAACGATTATCATTTTCTTACAAACCAAACATGTTTTAAATAATTTAAACGAAATTTTGGTAGAACTTTCCCTTAATTCAAAGACATCCACCAAATAAATTTAACCATTTTTACAGAAAAAACAACTACATGTATAAATTAGAACAAACACGAATTCACCTTAACCGTTCTAGTGTACAACCCCTTATAACTCCACAATTTTCCAGCAAACAAGAGTTTTGAGAAGGCGCCTCTACGTGACCTTCTCCCACTTCTGTCTTGAAATACTATCCTAGAAAAAGTATGTCCAACATAAAACTTAAACAATTAATATATTTAGAGATAAAAAATCTACTTAAAACACGGATGCATAGAATACGGAAGAAGCAAACTCCAATTAATCTCAGATAAATAGCATCGTCCTAATAAAAAAGATAACTTATTAAATTCAGGCTTTTTTATTTATATAAATATTAAAAATGTTTAATTCCCTAAATAGGCATAATGGAAAAATATTGTCAAAGTGCGCATAGCCAATTCACGTGAAGCATTTGCGAAATAGATTTTGTTACCATTTTGTACGTAGCACCTGCGAAATGGATTCAGATGTGCCAGAGTCATTTCTAATGCATCGTCCACGAAATAGGAAGGCCCCATTTCTGCTTTGTTGGTCGTGAAATGGAAGATGCCGTTTCTACTTTATCACCTGTAAAATGGGCGAAGTAAGAGAGCATAATAAACAGAGAGCAAGAGTATGAGAAAGGGATAGAATAAAAAAAATAAATAAATAAATAAAGAAGAATAAAATAAATGAGATTAATTTTTCCTTTTTATAACAAGTATGTATAACATGAATCTTAATTTAAAGAGGAAGAAGATGCATCTTAAAGAAGAAACGAAGAATAAACGTACTAGAGGAGAAAGAAGGAGAAGAAAGAAAAAACTAGGGCAACACATAATATAATGAGTTGTTATATGTTAAATTAGATTGGGCCTGATCCAATATTTTTTTAACACTATAATAATAAGAATAATAATAAATATTTAATAAAATTTAATTTTTATAACTTAAAATTTTAATCTTATTTATTATTTAAATACTAATTTAAAATTTTATTAATATATTTTTATTATTAGTATTTTTTAATTTATTAAATTTAAATTCTTTAATTAATAAATACAGATTAAATAAAATATTTTGTTTGTAAATTTTAAATGGTTATATGATTGCATTTTACTTCTTTTGTGTTTAAGTTTTTAAAATTTAAATTTCACTATAAATTTAACATTTCAATTCTAACTAAATATTTAAATTCTAACCATAATTAAAATATAACCATTTTAAATTTTAAATAACTTTTAGGTAACTAACTAAATACTTTATTTAATTGTGCTGTTATTTAAAGAGTTAAAATTTACAAAATTAAAAAATACTAATAAAAAGATATTAATAAATTTTTAAATTATAGAATTCAAATAATAAATCAAGATTAAAACTTTAAATTATAAATTAAAAATTAAATTTCATTAAATATTTAATATTATTCTTATTATAGTGTTAAAAAAATATTGGATCAGGTTCAATCTAATTTAACGTATATATGACAACTCATTATATTATGTGTTACTTTAGTTTTTTCTTCTTTCTCCTTCCTCCTCTTCTAGTGCCGTTTATTCTTCATTCTTTTTTTTCAAAATGCATCTTCTTTCTCTTTAAATTAAGATTCATGTTATATATGTTTGTCATAAAAAAAATTAATCTCATTTATCCTATTCTTCTTTTTTTATTTATTTATTTTATTCTACCCTCTTTCTCATACTCTTACTCTCTGTTTATTATGTTCTCTTACTTTACCCATTTTGTAGGTGATGAAACAGAAATAGCATCCTCTATTTTGCATACAACAAAGCATAAATGGGATTCCCATTTCGTGGACGACGCATCAGAAATGACTCTGACATGTCTGGATCCATTTTGCGGGCGCTACGTACGAAATGGTAGCAAAATTTATTTCGCAAATACTTCACGTGAATTGACTATGCGTATTTTGACAATATTTTTTCATTGTGCGTATTTAGAAAATTAAAATATTTTTAATATTTATATAAATAAAAAAGCCTTAAATTCACATGGTGAAACTAATTCAACAAAACAAGCAAATTCTTCTAACAGCTCGAGTATCCTTAATTTCACCTTATTTAACCTACTTTAACTTAATTTAATTTTTATTTACATTAAATTAATATAAAAAATTCTAATCACAAACTTTATTATACTAATTTAATTAATACTTTGATAATAAAATGCCTAACAAAATCCTAAATTAAACTCATAAAAAAATTTGAAAAAAAACCCAAACCCTAGTCACAAACTTCATTACAATTATTTAATCAATAATTTGATAAAATACCTAAAAAAATTCTAAACTCACAAAAAATATGAAAAAAAAACTATACCAAATCCTAATCACAAATTTCATTACACTAATTTAATTAATAATTTGATAAAATACCTCAATCTGAAAAAATAAAAAATTATACCACATCGTAATCACAAACATCATTATACTAATTTAATCAATAATTTAATAAACTACTTAACAAAATTCTAAACTCACAAAAAATAAAAACCAACACCAAAAGCCGCAAATTTGGGGGTGCGAGTTTGGCAGATTTTTTTTTTATTTGGTGGGTCCCAAATCCTTACCCCACCCGCTTCTTTTAGCAAGTTCGACGGGTCGGCCTAACGAGTTCGACCCATTTTGCCACTCCTACTCTACACTGTGATTTCATTACGAAACCAAAAAAAAGTACTTTGGCACCTCTAATCACTCAAAAAAGATCCGTTCTCGAATTTTGTAGCTGAATATATAGTATATGAAAAGGAACAAATATAATGAAGATAAATTTTTTTGTATTTTTGTATTTTTCTCTTTTTTTTTGTATGGTATATTTTTTTATTGTTTTTTAAATATAAAATCAACAAGAATGATAAGATAATAATAAAATACAAACAAGATGGATAAAAACATAAAGGACTTGCAAGACACTAGACTTTTTTTTTTATACAAGAAGAACAGATATAGATTAATAAAGATTATAATCTAATACATGAGTTCTGATACTAAATGATAAAGAAAAAAAGAATAAACAAAATGACATGAATTGGATTGAATAAGAAAGATATATTAAAATTGAAATAGAAATAAAAGGTATAGATTAAAATTAAATAAAAAGAGAATCACTCTACTTTCTATTCAATTTCTTGATACAACAAAAAAGAGACTCCTCAACCTAAGTTGTCCACATCATAGTTTGAAAATTAAATCGAAGGGACTCCTCAACCTTCTATCCAATTTCCCGTACAACAAGAGAGACTTACTCAACCTCACTTGTCCACAGCAGGAGTGGCAAAGCAGGCCGGTTCGCGCTAACCCACCCCATCCCGCCTAGGTCCACGCCATAAAACAAGACGGACCAACCCGTCCCCACAACTAAGGTGGGTTCAAAATGCTAGCCCGTCTTACTTTATGGCGGATTGGCGAGTCGTCAGACTAACTCGCTTGACTTTTTTTTTAAAATAAAATTCATTGAAATTAATAAAAAATAATAATTAAAAAATCAAAGACAAATAAAAAATAGTCAAATTATAATATAATTTTTTAACTATCTTTTTGTTAATTTTAAATTTTAATAAAATTATTTAAAATAATATTTGTCAATAGAATTATCTTTATTTTAAAAAATAAGTTACATAATTTGAGGATATATACGAAATTATAAAATAAAATAAATAAAATTAATAACTA
Source organism: Arachis hypogaea (assembly GCF_003086295.3). Classification (NCBI taxonomy): domain Eukaryota; kingdom Viridiplantae; phylum Streptophyta; class Magnoliopsida; order Fabales; family Fabaceae; genus Arachis; species Arachis hypogaea. The sequence continues at coordinate 1,566,188 of NC_092043.1, read as the reverse complement.
AAAGAAGAATAAAAATAAAAATAAAAAATGTTTAAAAATTATATAATTATTAATTTTGTAGCAGTAATCACTCTTTTATTTAATAAAAAATAAAAACCAACACTAAAAGCCGCAAATTTAGCGGTGCGAGTTTGGCAGAATTTTTTTATTTGGTGGGTCCCAAATCCTTACCCCACCCGCTTTTTTTAGCAAGTTCGACGGGTCGGCCTGATGAGTTCGACCCATTTTGGCACTCCTACTCTACACTGTGATTTCATCACGAAACTAAAAAAAGTACTTTGGCACCTCTAATCACTCAAAAAAGATTCGTTCTCGAATTTTGTAGCTGAATATATAGTATATGAAAAGGAACAAATATAATGAAGATAAATTATGGGATATAGTCATTTTTGGGTTGAAAATAAGTATTTATTTTTAAATAAGAATTCATTATTATAAAAGTGAACAATAATTATTTATTGATCAAAGAGAGTACTATTTGGTGTTGTTTGGTAACTTGCTGCGTGCAAAAATTTGAAACACGCGTTGGCAAATTATTAAATCAAATTGGATTATTATTAACTTTAATACCTGAAATGAGTATAAATTAAACTTGGATTACACATTATGGAAGAAGTAGAATCGCGTATAAGGCTATATCAAATAGCAATATAATGCAACCTGAGGCTGCGTCCTTATTACCTGTCACCTGGTTTCGTTATATTATTGTGGAGCCAATTATTATTAGTTGTTATAAATTAATTACGTTTGGGGCGTTCACGTGATACATACTGATGATGAATCATAGAGCTAGATTTTTTAATTTACACTTTTTTTTAACAATGTCTGGCTCACATTTGAGCTCACTGTACTCTCTTCTTCGTGCTTCTAAATTAAGCAATGGGTTAACCTGCTGTCACTGCTATGTGCCTAGTCCTAATAATGCTTTCTTTGTTTCAATAATAGAAGACTATTAGATATTAAAAGAGCCGAGTATAGCATCTTGGTTTGTTTTTGGTTTATATTATTCACTTTTTACAAATGCCAGCTAGCGGTGCTGTGATATTATACTATGTTTGTAGTTAAATTGACCCAATTCAATTCGTCTCAATATGTTCTATGTTGTATGTTAGTTTCATCCAACCAGCATTGAATTTTTCTAGAAATTCGGCGAGCAGAGAGAGGATATTGAATTTTGCTACAGACACTGCGAAAACTACGATTGTAATCATGGTCAGGTTCACGCGGAAACGAGAAAATTGTTCACATCTCAGTGTTGACAACTGTGATCTTTTTGTATGTTGTCATAATTGTCAACTCAAAATCGTCGTCGTTCGTGTGTGTTTGTATGTCTTACTCCAATTCGACAAATCTCAATGTTTCCATTTTATTAGCATTTAGAGGCATGAATATTATTATATTCTTACGTACCCTAATAAATGATTTTTATTAATTAAGCATGCAAATCAATTATGGATCCTTGTTATTATATTCAATACTTACAGCTAATAAGTTGAAAAAGTTATATATAATACCATTTATAGTAAGAGAAAATACGGAGAGTCAATATATATAATTTACAATGTGTATAATGAAAGAGATTGATTATGTAATAGTGGTTATTTTTAAAATTAGAATAAATACGAATAAATTTTATTTTTATTTTATATTGGACCAATTAAATAATTTATTATACATATTGTATAAATATATTTTTGGCTCCCTAACAGACTCTTATAGTAAATACAAGACTCGTCTTTATTTTTAAATTACAAACGCCATAATCTATCCTAGCATTAAGTTTAGCATGACAAATTAAACGCGAATAAATAAATATTTTATCTCATCCATCAATATTCGTAGCAAATTTTCAAATGTGTAGTCGTATTATTATTATTATAATATTATTTAATTTGTATTTGGAGCTTTCGTGTGATGCATATTCCACGACGGAAGACAAAAGTCAAAATTAATTAATACGTAGAGGCCCGTAGAATCTCAATCTTGTTTTATTTGAGGGTCATGAGTAGAATCTGAATTTGAACATATATATACTTAGTAGACACCCAAAGAGGAAGCAAATTAAACAGAGGCAGAAGCTATATAATAATGAAAATACTAAAATTTGAGTGAATTTTGGTTGATTATATTTTTTTGTTATAAATTGCTTAAAGTCAAGATGGTTCGGGTACCCCACTTGAGAATGGAGGCCCGTGTGAGAGGCCCATTGTAGACGAGATGGGAAGCATGCATTTCCTGTGCTGCTGTGTCTGGCCTAATTTTGCATCCCAGGTGTTGTTGACCTCTGATCTCCAATAAGAAACTCTTTTTCTATAATATCTCCAATCAAATTTATCCATCCATCCATCAATTATGCTAAATTTCAATTAAGTCAAGTATGTAATCATTGTGCGAAGAATTTTGAGTGGAATACGAGGCATATGGGGACGAGTACAATGTTGAGGAAAAAACAAACGATATATAATAATACAGGCTAGCTGATAGTATATGACAGGTAAAAATACACCACCCCCAAGGACTTTATTATTAAGAGAAATTGGTAAGTTTTTGAACTTTTATCTCAAAAATAAATAATTTTTTTTGTCAAATTTAATTATGAATAAATTTTTAAATTTTGTAAATAAAAAATACATAAATCATTTCGTATGGAATTCAAATCATTTCTATTTATAAAAAGTAAAAACCTACTTTTATTTTAATTTAGTAAGAGATTTATCTATTTTTATGATAAAAGATTAAGAAATTATTTGTCTTTCTTTCTATTATTAATTAACCTTCATTAAATCACTCCAAAATTTTTTGTTTAAAAATGGCGATAGTTAGAGAGAGTAAGAACGTGCCAAGAATAAGACGATAATGGTTGGATTTGGGGTGCAAGCGAATTTCTTAGATATACTAAGCATAATTTGGAATTTTTTTTGTTCTATTCCATTTATATTATAACTTACCTCATAATCATAACTCGGTTTTATTTGATTAACTACTCGGAAGAAACAAACATCTTACGTTAATTACTTGCACGAAATAGTCATCTTTTCCAGAACTCATCCGTAAAAAAAAGAAAATATTTCAAAGCATGAAAAAGGTACGTTCTTTATTCCATAGGGCACCACATCGGGAATATAGATTCATATTAATTTGAGCACTAGTATACTTTTTGCAAGAATCTATATTATGTATTCTTGATTAGCTGACAAATATATTTATTTATCTACCGAAAAAAAAAATAAGCAAGTCTGATTTAATTATGTAAGAGAATTAATTATCTAACAAAATTCAATGCTTTTCAACACTAGAGCAATAGCATATCATCTACGTTAAAAAAATGAGTTAATTTAATTAAGAGAAATGCTATACCGCCGAATTTATTATTTTTGGCTCGGTCATCAATATTTAAATATATGAAATAAAAATATATTATTAAATTATTAAACTAAAAAAAATAAATTAATTAATAAAAATAATAAAAGTTTTAATAACTCTCTAATATTTTTCTTCAAATAAACAACTTAGATTTAATTTATAAGTTAAATTTTGTTGTGAGGTATGATGAAATGGGGAAGTAGATGCATTCTGAGTGCTTCACACTGTAAAGTATTTTCCAAAATGGGGGAAAATGAGATTGCTTACCATGTAGAGTATTATCAAATAAAAAATGGGAAGAAAACTATCCATCTCTCTTAATTGCGGGAAGGGTCAGAGAGAAAGTACCACCGGGTTTTCCGGTGCAAGGACGAATAAGCAAAAGCTGATTAAATGACACGTGTCGGATGTGTGTCCGTTGGATGGTCAAAGCAGAACTGTGATTCACTCATCCCGGCCGAGATTTACTGAAACTGAAAGAGAACTGTAGAGAGGTTTGGCAGTGATAGATTTTCATGTTCCCTCACACTCACACCCTCTCTCTCTCTCTCTTTCTCTCTCTCTCACACTCACATGAGACACACACAGAGACATACTCTCTCTCTCTCTTTCTCTCTCCTCAAGTCTTGAGTGTGCTTCACTGCAGCAACAAAACCAACCCCGTCTGAATTGCTCTTGTAGGATATAGTGAGATACAGTCTACAGTTACAGTCTAAAAGCAAGAGAGAGATGGTTGGATTGGTGACCACAATTCATAAATGATAGTTGAACAGTAGAGTGGATGGGTGCAGTTACCATGGCGGCGTAGCAGAGAGAGAGAGAGGGGCTCTAATTCCGTGCCATAATTGCCTTTGATTTGGAGAAACTAAAACTGCAACTGCAGCTACTGCAAGAGAATTGATCAGCCAGCAGCAACATACACCAAACCCAACATCCTGTTTTCTTTGGTCATTTTATTCTTTGAAAGGTCTTTTTCTTTTTGTTCTTTTTTATTTTTAATGTTTTAATTTCGTTTTGGTTTGAGCAGGAAAAGAAAAAAAAAAAAACAGTTTTCCGCAAAAGCTGCAAATGCCCAAACAAGTCTATACAAGATCAAACTTGAGACGCCTCTCCCACATAATTCACAGTTGAGTTGAGTGGGTGAGAGAGTGACATAAAATTTTATTTAAAAAGAAAAAAGAAGATTGCTTAGGTAAAAATTATTAAGCAAAAAATTAAGAAGTATCTGCAAATAAACGTAACCCACCGTTTATGCAATTTAAACAGCTGTAGTAGGACGATGTTTGGGTTAAACAGAAACACTAGTACGTAATAGTATGCGATTGAATACAAGTTGGTGCGAGCTGAGTGCACTAGTATTTTAAAGATTCGCGAAGGTTCTATCTGCTATGGATGATATTATCTCTGAATTGGGGATAGTTTCAGCTTTTGGGTGCAACAACAAATGGCTGGGTTCTTCTCTCTAGGTGGAAGGGGAGCTGGCCCACACAGCAACAAGGAAGAAGAAGGAGAAAGAGTAGCAGAAAAACATCATCAAGACCATCACAACAGCAATAGCCTATTCTTGTTCAGGAACAACGAGGAGGTGTACAACAAAGGAGGATTCGAGATATGGCCGCAGCCCTACCACCAAAACCAAGGTTTCAGCAACTACTACTCGTTTGGGGTGGGTCCTAGTACTCATCAACCTAGAAGGAACCACAACAACAACGACAACTCCAACAACAACTCCAACGACGAAGGCGTCTCCTTCTGTGTCTCGGATGAGTCGACGAGATTCGGACTGACGATGATGAGGTCCTCCGGTGGTGGTGGAGGCACGGGGAGCGGCGGCGGTGGCGGTGGCGTAAACTGCCAGGACTGCGGGAACCAAGCAAAGAAAGACTGTGCTCACCTGAGATGCAGGACTTGTTGTAAGAGCCGAGGGTTTCAGTGCCAAACCCACGTGAAGAGCACTTGGGTTCCTGCCGCAAAACGCCGTGAACGACAGCAACAACTCGCTGCCTTGCAGCAACAGCAATTGCACAGTGCAGACACTTCTTCTAAACGACACAGAGACACTCATCCAGCTCTTGACACTCTTCCTTGCGCTCCTCCTGTTCCCACCATCACCACCACAGGTACATATATTATTATATATTATTTTTCTATACAGTACAGTGAGTGAGATATTGAGCAGCAGTAGTAGTAGTAGTAGTAGAAGAAGAATGCTATACCTAACCGATGAATGATGATGGATCCATATCATGTGAAAATGAAACTACACTACTAGCTTCATATGCTTGTCCTTATCCTTTCTGTCCCTCTCTCTTTCTTCTATTTCTAAATTCCGTCACTGTTTTCAAGTAAAACTGACGAAATTATTTAGGTTTAATTTCCATGTGAGCCCTTTTTGGTTGGAGAGTGGGCTAATTGCATTCTTTTTTGATTTTATTTGTTTGTCCTTATTATGATGATTATGATTAGGGTTGGAACTGGGTCAATTCCCTTCAGAAGTAAGCTCATCAGCGGTGTTTAGGTGTGTGAAAGTTAGCGCAATAGACAGTGTAGATGAACAGTATGCATATCAAACCGCTGTCAACATCGGAGGCCATGTTTTCAAGGGAATTCTCTACGATCAAGGTCCCCAAGGACTTTACACTACTGCCGTTGTTGCCGAGGGTTCTTCCGCTGGAGGAGGAGCTGAACCTCAACAACAACTCAGCCTCATAACAGCTGCAACCACCACCGCTGGGAACCCCTTTGACCCTTCTTCACTTTACCCGGCTCCCCTCAACGCTTTCATGGCTGGTACGCAATTCTTCCCACCACCAAAGTCCTAACATACACACCTGCACTCTCCCTAGCTAACTCTCTCGGAGTAACACCATTGAATTTCTATCCAGCCTTGTTATTTGGAAAAACGGTTATGAGAGTCTATGACCATGATCAAGTTAAAAGGGGCCGCGAGGATGTTTGTTACTTTGTTTTATGTTATCGAAATGCCAATGTCAATTCAGGTTTTCATGATTTATCTCGGCATTAGACCCACTTTTCATATAAAAATGATTTTGAATTTGATTTCTCCAATTGTATGTGGGACTGTGTGTTCCGTTTTCCTCGGCATAGACAGCATTATTTTGATCGATGTGTGTGCACTAAATTATGTTAAGTTTTTCGGTTATGGCGGTGATTTGATTTGATTTGTTAGTTTATGTAATTTTTCTTTTTCTGGGTTAATAGTTAGTGAGCCTTTCTGCTCGGTGCTGAACTCGAAGCCGCTTTTTCCTGTTTACCCGTTTGCTTGCCGGATTAAAATGGAACGAAATAGGTTCCGTGTTTGGTTTAACATAGTAGAATTTCAAATATTTTTCTATCCTTTTCCTTTTTATTATTAGTATCAAAATCCTCTTAAAATTTGCATTTATCACCATTAATTTCTTGGGAGAAACAGGCGAAGAATGCTCCATCTTTTTTTTCTTTGTCTCTTCCATGCATTGCGAACTTCGCAACTATATAGCAGGTAGAGCTGTCCAGCCTTTAAAGTGAAATCTGGATTCTGCGCGCATTATTTTCTTCTATACCATTGATATTTCATAATTATGTTACGTATAAATGGAGAATTACAACTAGCATTTACACCAACTACTTCTCTGAGCAACAATAAAATTTAGCCACTGGAATAGGCAACCATGATCCATGGATGTGACTTCCATATTCTAAAGTCGGAAAAGTCATCTTCTTTAATTTGGCACATAACGTTTAAATGCTTCTAAAAGTATGTGCATGTGATGTATGTTTATGCATATAAGTGTATGCTGCTACCAAAGATATAGGTCAAGGTACACATTGTTTTATAGGGTTAATGATACTTTCCTAGAATGCTTCTTTTAGTTCATAAGGAAGAACCAGAAACTCCTACAGAAAATTTCCCTAGTTTTGTAATAACTGGCCCATAACATGTGCTACACAACCTTCCGCTGATTGTGACCTTCCATAGTCTTTATTAATAACCTCCCCATACTTTTTTCTTTCTCTATTTTTCCTCTTCTTCTTCTTCCTTTGCTAGTGTTTATCATGTTTATAGACAGTACGTAGATAGTGTTTTAGAGAAAGTTAATTGCATCGTTAACCTATGTACCCTATTGTTCCTTTGTCACATATCTAGGAAAACAAACCCTTTGATTCCTTCATCGGGTCCATTTGGTAAACACTTCATTTAATTAGAATAATCAGCCACTCATCAATCATTATTTTAAATATTATTTTTTTAAAAAATTTATTATTTTAGAGGTGAATCAATACTATTAGAGTTCTACATTATATGTAAAGTCTTAATAGTTTTTATTGGTGTTGACAATTCTCACCCCTTAAACTAACTTAGAATATTAATGTAAACTCATTTAATTCGAATGTGATGATATTAGAGTTTGTCCTATATATATAATTGTTATTAGGCAACTTGACACATTATTCAATTAATTTTTTAAAAAATTTAAATTCTTGACCATTCCTAAATATGTGGATAACTATTACACTCTAAAGTCTAATGATTAGTCTAGTTCATGACTAGTAAAAAATCTTAAATACAATTTATTAAAAAGATTATTTCTATTGTGAGTGTGGTTATATTAGGTTCAAACTTGTTCCTATAGAAGAAGCTTCAGCAAAATGTTATCGAAGCTTTTGCTAAGATCTTCATGATTATAAGATCAGTTGAGGATTAAAGTAGACTGGATTTTATGCCTTTTAGAGGACACAACCATAGAGGGAATAAAAAAAGAGTTGAATCTATAATTGTAGCTCAAGTCTAGTCACTTCTGTTGGCCACATGCATGCATCAAGAGAAAAAGAAGAGAGGGAGAAGAACATTATAAAGAAAGTAGTTGTGACACCATATCGTTCATGTCAATGCTTTGGTTATGCTGAAAAACGTTAATTTTTGCTAAGCTAGTTCATCCTAAGAAGAAGCATCATAATGAAAATCACTCAAAGCATGAGAGTAGTCCGGAAAAGGCAACGCACACATGCACAAATAAAGTAAGATGGAATGATCGATGTTGCGCTAATGATAAAATCACCATTAAAAATATATCAAATTACATTATTATTGAGCTCCTTTAATTGTAAACAATATATTATACACAGTATTCTTTATATTTATCATACTTACATTGACTACACATTATACAAATATTGAATTATCAGGTATAATATCATCATCTATCTAAATCTTCTTTAAATTGAAGAAGACTGATGTAAGGTGAAAATTAAAGTAGTACATTTTTATTTACTAGAGTATCCTATATGTAAGGTGTTAGTAATTTCAAAGTATTAACCCCCCCAAAATACTGTTTAAGTTACCCACTGATAGAAACATACAAAAAAAATAGAAATCTAATTAATAATTAGACCTTTGGATTTTCTGATGTTATTATTGGAAGATTATCAGGTGTAACTGGAATGCTCTCATGCTGCCATGCATGTAAAGTTTCACCGTATAGCTAGTGCTATAAATTAAAGTCAAATAGTTATCATATTATAACTTAATTGAATTTTTAATCCCCGTCCAAACCTGAAAAATATAACGATAAATTTTGAACATGCAGTCCATAATTAAACGATGCGAGTGATATATATGCCATCTTTTAGGAATGCTAAAATGATTGATGAACTTCGGAATTAGGATGCAAGAAAAAGGGTGTATGTATCATATATATCCTTATTGCTTTAATTGTTTCTGCAGTTTATTTATTTGCGAATAGCCAAGGTTGTTAATCATTTGATTTACAATTCTACTATAACTAATTAGGGTACCAACCAATTATAACCAATTAGTGAATGAACTATAAAAGAAATCTAATAAAAAAATATTAGATATAATTTTTTTAATTTTTGAATTTTTTTTATATTTCAAAAAATAACATTCAAAATTTAACAAAAAAATATCTAAAATTATTATAAAAAACATCTAAAACTTAATAGAAAAAATTCAAATTTCTTAAAAAAAATCTTTAAAATTTAACAAAAAGAATCATCTAAAATAATTGTATAAGAACTTCTAAAGATGATAAAAAGATAATGCAAAGAGAGAAGGAGCAGCAGCAAAAAAGAAAAAAAAAGATGAAAAAAAAAATGAAAAAATAAGAGAATACATATTTTTTAGCGCAAACCTAATTCTTTAAATTTTAAAATTAGAGTTTTTATTTTAAAAATTGACTGTTTGATAGCTAAACTTTTTTTTTTATTTAAGTGAGTTGGTCGCTAGCTGCTATATCATAAACTCCTTTTTAAGACTAATGGTACGACCATGCAATTAATCTGCACTATTCATGAAATTAAGGTTATGGATTCAACCGCAGCAAAAGAAAAAGTTGTCCCTTAATTTGTTAATTATGTTTTCGAACTGTGAATTAATCTCAGAGAAGGCTATGAAGTGACTGTTATCTCACGTGTATGGTAAATGAAACCTAAGCTTGTCATGACGGAATTCATGTTACTATATACATTGTCATTAAGGCACCGTTAAGACAAAAGTAGGTACAAAGATTCTTGAAAATGAAAATCTTTTTTATTTTATTTTATGTTTTTATTTTTGAAGAGAACTACTACTTTCCTAATTCCTATAGCCTGTAGACAATAGAACTAGTGAGTAGTGACACTAAACATGTCAAATCACAATTACAGAATAATTATACAGAGAATTATTATTTAATTAGTTAATATTAATTATTTTTTATTGTAAAACGATCTTTTTTATTTTATTTTTATAGAATTTAGAATTAAGAATAATTTAGAGTTTGAAATTTTAAATTTAAAAATAAAAATATTGCTGATATTGATGGAAAATAACTTATTCTTTACTTAATTAACGATAAATTCTTAATATGAATTTGTAAATAAGAAATTATTAATGCTTTCAGACCAAAATATTATTTTTATTTTAAATTTTATTATACATCTAAGTATTTTATTTAATTATGTCTAACTAAATTGATTCAAACTCAATAAAAATCATTCTAAAATAATATACGTATAAAATTATACATTTTTTTAACTTTGACACCAAAATTTTTCAAAATTTTAGCTTAATACTGCAATTTTTCCCTTGCTTCTTCAATTTTTCCCTTGCTTCTTATCATTCTTCTTCCTTCTTTCTTTATACAAAATTTTTATGTTTTTATTTATAAAGTTATGTATTTTTTTGTGTTTATTTTCAAAAAGGATAATAAACCAAAAAATAAAACAAAAAGTTGCATAATTTTTTTATTTTTTTTTGTTTTATTCTTCTTGGAGGATAAAACAATTAAAATTATATGGGTTTACAAAAAGAATTATAAAAAGAAGAAGGAGGAGGAATATGAGTTATCTAAAAAAACAAAAAATAAAAAAATAGTACCAGATTTCTTAATTATGACATATAAAATAAAATGATGCAAATTTTGTTCGCTTCTTTTTTCTTCATGCACAAATTTTGAGTTTTTTTTAATGAAGTTATGTGTTTTTTTTAAAAAATTTTTGTATTTATTATTAGAAAAAAACTAAAAAATGAAATAAAAAATAGAATACCTTCATCTATTATTTCTTATTTATTTGTTTGATTTTTTTTAAGGGTGAAACAATAAGAATTATAAGAGTATGAAATAAGAAAAACTATAAAAATAAAAAGAAGTAGGAGGAGGAAGAAGAAGAAGCTAATTTTTTTTATATTGATTAAATATATGTGTAATACGGCGTTATTGGAAGATTAGGTATTTTTCTTTGATATGGTGTTTTTTTTTAAATTGATATTATTCAAATCAGACGGTCCGATTTGTTAAAAAAAAAATATATAAATTAGAGGATCTGATTTGTATTTTTAAATTTTTTTATTTTTAAAAATAAAAATTAGACGATCCGATTTTAACATTAAAAAAATTTTAATTTTCAAAAACACAAATTGGACCGTCCAATTTGTGATTGTTTGTTTAAAAAATAAAACAATAATACAAAGAAATTGAAGGCACTCATTTATATAACCCATAACAATGTAAAACACTTCTCTTCTCACATCATTCTGTGATACACTTTTTTCTCTCACAAAAAAAGAATAAGCGAAAAAAAAAAGTTAAGAACGTATACAAACAAAAAATGTGCTTACATAAATTTAACTTAGTTGGATTTAATTTTAAAAAAAATTGATTGTCTAATATTTTTATTTTATTTTAATCAATTAATTAATTTTGTGATGCAACATTTTAGACATCTTATTCTTAAATTGAAATAATTTTGAAATATTGGAAGGGAAAGTTGGCCAGCAATTTTTTATAAACTTGACCAGCATTTAACCATCAAAAGAAAATTGAATAATTCCACACCATTGAATTTAATCTCACACCATTAAAAACATTATTAATGACCAATTGATAATTACAAAACACAAAAATTACTTACCCCTAACACTCCTCATATTAAAAATAATACCCAACTACCATATATATAAATGTATTAATTAACTTTATTTGTGTAGTTAAACAACAACAACAATAATAATAATAATAATAAATACATATAAATAAATAACAAGGCAAAGAAGAATAATAACAACTTCAATGCGTGTGTGTTTAGAATAATAACAACTTCATCAATAATGCGAAACTCAAATAATGCAATAGACACATAATTAAGCAGTACACTTCAATCTTCATATATAATAAATAACTCAGATATTTATGTATTTAATTAGTTAATTTTAATTATTGCATGGGCATATTCTAATATGAGTACGAAATGCAAGCACAGTAAACCGCGGGATGGAAATAGCGGCAAAATTCGTAAACCAAGTCTTATTCGAGACAGTATAAATTCACATCCAAGGCGTTAAATCCGTGCTTTTGCATTTCGAAATCACAAATCACGATGATGAATGAAGGATGCCTTCCCACGATGGATCTGCTACGATCGGAGCCTATGCAGCTAGTTCAGTTGATCATTCCCATCGAAGCAGCTCATCGATCCATCTCTTACCTCGGTGATCTCGGCCTCGTTCAATTCAAAGATGTACGTGCGTCTTTTTCGATTCTTGTTGCTCTTTCTTTTTGTGATTCACAATTAATGCTCAGACTCGCATTTTTCTAATGTTACCACTTCCATTGTTGATGGATCGTGTTTGTATAATTTTCCAGCTCAATGCAGATAAAAGCCCGTTCCAACGGACATATGCTACTCAGGTGCCTATCACATTATTTCTTTTTGAGTACGTAGTTGCTTTAAATTTAATTTCTGCATTTTACAGAAAACAGATTCATGCATCTATGCCTTGTGTGCATGGCTTATTCAGATTTTGTCAATTTTATAGTGTTATTGTTACGGATATACATACAGGCACAAATAGTATGCGGATCATCTAGAACATTCTGTCATTTGATCTATTTAATTTTTCACTTGAGCAATTGGATTTGCAATTTAGATTTTGTTGAAATTTGAAAACAGTTTAGATCTCTAATTTTGGTGCTTTTTGAGACTCCTAAGAAAATTCGAGTGATTAAGCTGATACCTTAACTACACCCTGGAGAGAACTCTTTCAAGCTTATAAATATTGATTGATCTTAATTCTTACAACTTAAAATGAGACTGTTCTATTTTATAGAATTGATTCCTACGTACACTTGAAAACTTTTCCATTTTAATATGTAGATTAAAAGGTGCGGGGAAATGGCTCGCACGCTACGGTTATTTAAGGAACAAATGACAAAGGCGGGTGTATCTCCCTCGATGCAGAATACCAGAAATAGTGTTATTGATCTGGATCATTTGGAGGTTGTTATGTGCTCTGAAACTTTTCCCACTCACTTTAATTTTCTGTTTCAGAACTCTATTCCATGTAATGAAACTTCTCTTCATGGCTAGGTTAAACTTAAAGAACTTGAAGCTGATCTGCTTGAGAACAAGGCAAATAATGAGAAGTTGCAACACACCTACAACGAGCTGGTAGAATATAAGCTTGTTTTGGAGAAGGTAAGGTTTGCTAAGTACAACAATAATAGCTACAAATTGCCATCACCAAATTCGATAGGTTCTTCTATTTTTGAATTATATGCAGATTGTAAGTATAGATGGAAACATTATGCTTAGGCTGTTTCTTATCCTAGGTTGAATAAGGCTACTGATGGCAAAAGCAGGACTGTGTTTTTGTTTATCATTTCAGGTTGGTGAATTTTTCTCTTCAGCACAAAACAGTGCTGTAGCTCAGCAGAGGGAGCATGATGTCCAAACAACTGTTAAAGGGTCGATTGACAGCCCATTATTACTAGAACAAGTATCCCATATACCTTTACATATTCAGATTATTACTTTCCTGTTCTGTTCTAATTCTCTTGCTGGTGACACTTTGAAAATTATGTTCTGTAGGAGACAACAGCGTTTTCGGCTAAGCAGGTTAAGCTGGGTTTTATCAGTGGTCTTGTTCCGAGAGAAAAATCAATTCCTTTTGAAAGAATCTTGTTTCGTGCTACAAGGGGGAATGTATTTATGAAGCAAGCCGTGATTGATAAACCTGTGCTCGATCCAATATCAGGAGAGAAGGTTATTCTAAAATATTAAGTTTAAATCTATAGTCTCCTGTAGAAGTTCAAATATATAGTTTGCACGCAAGAGCATTATTACACGTCTTCCTTTTATCCTTTACCACTATAATGCTCAAGATTTTGGGATATTTCTATCTGATATTATCTTTTCCTTCTTCTGATTTGGGCAATTCATTCTTATATTGTCATTGGTTCTTTCTACTTTCTTAATCAGCGTTAGATAATAAAATCTTGACTGTAATCTTACAGGTTGATAAAAATGTATTTGTTGTATTTTATTCTGGGGAGAGAGTTAAAAGTAAAATTCTGAAAATATGTGATGCTTTTGGAGCAAATCGCTATCCTTTCTCAGATGACCTGGGGAAACAATTTCAGATGATAAGAGAGGTACATTACTTATTGCCAAGTTGCGTATTCGTTCATGCTCTTCATAGCCTGACAGTGGATAAGCCACTTATAATAATTATTGTACATTACAAACTTGTCAGGTGTCAGGGAAACTTTCAGAGTTGAAGACTACCATCGATGTAGGATTGCTTCATTGGAACACTTTACTCCAGTCTATCGGACATCAGTATGAGCAGTGGAGCCTTCTGGTTTGATAACAGCTTTGTTTTAGTATTTCCGATGATATTATCTCTGCTGAAAGAGACACATAAACTAGCACTTTTTTCTGCTTTCAGTTTTGCTGCGAAGTACCAAGCTTCTGCGTTTAATTAATTTTCATTCCGACGCTGATATTTCCTTTATTATGTTTAATTGATAGTTGAGGAGGGAAAAAGCCGTTTATCACACCCTAAATATGCTTAGCTTTAATGTGACGAGAAAATGTCTCCTTGCAGAAGGTTGGTGTCCTGTTTTTGCGACAAGTCAGGTTTGCTCTTGAACTAGGAATTTAATTCTGATATGAAGTGCATAAGCTTATATGGATTGCAACTTTACATTTGCTCTAATTAATTTTTAATTCAATACTTGACAGATTCAGAAAGTATTGCAGCGGGCAACTAGGGATTGTAACTCCCAGGTTGGAGCCATATTTCAGGTTCTCCAGACAAAGGAATCACCGCCGACCTATTTTTACACAAACAAATTTACTTCTTCTTTTCAAGAAATTGTAGATGCTTATGGGTGAGTTACACAGGGCTTAGCATATCCTTTCCAATGAGCTTTATATTGATCAAACCAGCAATTCTAATAATGACTTTGTATCGATAAATTTTCTGGTCTATTGCGAGTACTTTCTTTATTTGCTTATTTGCCTCCTGATGTATTGATAGTCATGGAACTAAAATCACCAGTTGCTAATACCTGACAGAGTTGCCAAGTACCAGGAGGCAAATCCCGGTGTATACACAATCATCACCTTTCCGTTCCTTTTCGCTGTCATGTTTGGTGACTGGGGCCATGGCATATGCATATTGCTGGCTTCTTTGTACCTCATAATTAGAGAGAAAAAGTATTCGAGTCAGGTACTCAACTCATCGATTTTTGTATTCATGATGATTGCTTCTTCGTCCTCATTTTCCATGCTTGCATTAATTTTTTCTCGTTGATGTCAATGGCAGAAACTTGGAGACATCATGCAAATGGCATTTGGCGGACGCTATGTTATTGCGATGATGGCAATCTTCTCAATCTACACTGGCTTCATATACAATGAATTCTTCTCTGTTCCGTTTGCTATATTTGCACCATCTGCCTATGCATGCCGTGATCCATCATGCAGGTGGTTGTCAGTACAATTTATTGAACTTATTTTTTTTCTTCTATGCTAATTGGTCACAGTATATGTATTTTAGTATTATTATTATTACTTTTCAGGGATGCTTCTACAACAGGTTTAATAAAAGTGCGAAACACCTACCCATTTGGTCTGGATCCTGTATGGCATGGCAGTCGGAGTGAACTTCCATTTCTTAACTCTTTGAAGATGAAGATGTCTATTTTACTAGGAGTATGCCAGATGAATCTTGGAATCATATTGAGTTATTTTAATGCAAAATACTTTGGAAGCAGCATAGATGTTTGGTAATAGAGAAATACTAGTCAACATGTGGTCTGTTTTTTATGCATGCAGTGCTCAATGTTTGACTTACTGATGTTGTTTCAGGCACCAATTTGTTCCCCAGATGATATTCTTAAATAGCCTATTCGGCTACCTTTCGCTCATCATAATTGTTAAATGGTTTACTGGATCACAGGCTGACTTATATCATGTGATGATATACATGTTCTTAAGTCCAACTGATGATTTGGGTGAAAACCAGCTCTTTGTTGGCCAGAAGTTTCTTCAAGTAAGAAATTTTTAAATTTGATTTCGGTACATTTTATTTTGTTTAGTGATACTGATTAGATGCCATCTATTAACCGTCCACACTGTTTCTTTACTGCTAGCTTGGATTATTGTTGTCAGCACTTGTAGCTGTACCATGGATGTTATTACCAAAGCCCTTTCTTCTGAAGAAACAACACGAAGAAGTATACTTTGAATCAATATTTTTTGTTTCTTTATTTTTCTTTTCATTCTTAATTCCTATTACTATACTCAAGCTTGATTATCATGCTTCACAGAGGCATCAAGGTCAATCTTACTCTCTGGTCCACAGTACGGATGATCCTATTGAATCAGGGCCACATAGCCCTCACGGCCATGAGGGGTTTGAGTTCAGTGAAGTTTTCGTGCACCAACTTATACATACAATAGAATTTGTGCTTGGTGCTGTGTCTAATACAGCTTCATATCTACGTCTATGGGCCCTCAGGTAGGTAGCTGAAAACATTTGAAAGCTTCTTTATCATGCTTGGATTTCTTCTTCGGGTTCTATCTAAAAAAAAGACAATTCTATGATGCCTTTACTCTAGTGTCGAATTCATTTAATTTACTTTCTAGAGTAAATATCAAATACTTAAAAATTTCTTTTTTTATATTTTTAAATTAAATATTAATTTTTAATCTTATGTTAACAAAATAGATTCTAAATATTAGTCACTGTAGCAATAAAAAAAAAAAAAGACAGAACAAAACTCACAAATAACCATTCATTATAAATCTATGAATAAACATCTAAAAAATCACTAGTCAGTAAAGCCAACCAAAAGTTCTTTTCCATCTAATTTTTTTTTTCTCCCATCATGCCGTTGCTCAGTGTTGAAAAGTTCATCATTGGCTTTCAAGAAGAAACCTTGACACAGATAGATTGTTACCGTCCGATTTAGATAGTGACCAGCGTTAAAGAAAGATTTCTTAACAAGTCTATTAATCGTGTAGTTCTTAAATATTAATTCTTTTCAAAATACATAAATTACAACACAAATACGAGTTTATACAATATATATAATACTATTAAACATGAAAAATTTTGCCATATGAAGCATTAACTAAGACATTCATAGGTGCATTATAAATTACACCGTTCTTAAAAAATAAGGACTTGCCAAAAAACCGATTTCTATTGAGGGACAGAAGGTTTTTGACTCTGATTTCTATTTGTATCTGAAAAATATAAAAAGATAACGGAGTGAATTTTGTAACTTACTCAATAATAATATATCTGTCATCCATATAAAAAAATACAAATTATATCAAAATAAATCATAAGTTCAATATGTATATAATACATGGTTTATACGTTAGGCTAATATCACTAGTACTAGTTAAAATCTGATGCATTCACAACTAACGTCACCGTTATTAGCTACAATTTTCTAATTAGAACTTTTCAAATCATACAAAATATATAGATTATTTAATTCTTACAAAATACCAAATCTGACAATAAATAAATATATATTAACTTCATAATAAAACTTACTTAGTATTTCAAAATATGCAAAAATATATTTAAAATAGTAGCATACCTTGTGGACAGTAATATAAAGTATTATAAATAATAACAAACAGAATTTGTAAATAGATATTTGTGGATAGTAAAATACAGTAACTGTGAATAGTAAATAGATATTTGTAAATAGTAAATACAATATCTATGAATAGTGAATATAGTATCTGGAAATAGTAAATGCAGTATCTTTATATAGTAAATATTGTATATAAAAATAGTAAATACGATATTTATGAACAGTAAGTATGGTATTTGTGATTAGTAATTACGATATAGTAACATATAAAAAATTGACAATTTAGGAAAATATTTGTACTAAAAAAAAAAATACTACAGATAGAGTGTTTATTTAGAGATTAGTTTTAAGGGATGTGTAGCTATTTCGGTGTATCACCTATACTTACATCAGTCTAATTTTAGCAGTATCTGAACTTTAATAAAAGTGAGAACAGAGGCGGAGCTAGAAGAAATATTAGAGGGAGGTTAAAAATATTTACACACTAAAAAAGACTAAAATAAAATTTTAAGGGGGGTTAAACTAAAATTTACATATAATTTACATGTAAAAAATTAAAATTAGGGGGGATTGTCCCCTTTCTATGTATGTAGCTTCGCCCCTCAGTGGGAATATTTTTTTCTTTAGCAAAAATTCTTTTAAAAGAGTTTTTTTTTTAAATAAAAGAATAATATTAAAAGAGAAAAAATAAAACATTCGTGTGTATAGAATGTGCCTGTTGTGGGTACAAAAAAAAGATGAATGATTGGCTATTTTACAGGGGAGGGAGGGGTCTTTTCACAAAGAAAGAGCAAAATAATTAATTAAAATTTTTATATGGGTCTCATATTTTTTATTTTATTATAATTATTAATAATATAATATTATTATAATCACGTAGACCTCATTGTTAATGTTAAAAAATCTCTTCCTCCTTGGCTATATGCTGCGGACGGAGAGTCTTCTATTTTTTTATTTTTTTTATTTTGGATATCACAGAGATGTCCTGTCTCAGCAAGTTTAAGCTATTCTTTCTTTCATTCTAATTCATGGATTGCTTTAGTATCATCCCCGCTTATTTTAATCTTCAATTGCTGTTTGTTTTAATTTGTTCAGTCTGGCTCATTCAGAGTTGTCGAGTGTCTTCTATGACAAAGTTCTACTTATGGCCTGGGAGTAAGTTCTTTTATTTGTTTTAGCAAGTGTTGGGCTGATAAGAAAGTTTGTTTGACATTTATGTATCTGATGCAGGTTTAATAATACCGTTATTCTTATTGTTGGCGTTATTGTTTTCATATGTGCAACTGTTGGTGTATTACTGCTTATGGAAACTCTAAGCGCTTTCTTGCATGCTTTGAGACTTCACTGGGTAGAGTTTCAGAATAAATTTTATGTGGGAGATGGTTACAAGTTTGCCCCATTTTCATTTGCGTTACTTAGTGATGAGGATGAACTGTAGTTGCCATATACAGATACCAGATAACATGTATATTAGAATGTCAGTTTTCCCTTAGCCTCTCCTGTAGTTTATGTATTCATGTCGAATACCATGTTAAAGAAGAGCACTGAAACAGTGTATTATCCTTCTTTCCTGTTTATTAGCCATTGCATCTGTTGTCAAATCTGCACTATACAATTTTGAGAGGAAGTTGATGGTAATTATCTGATGTAATCAGCATCTACAAGTTTAAGGTATGGTTCTCTAGTACGGAAAGCACTTGCCACTTAAAAGAATAGTTAAGTCGTGTATAAAGTAATTGTACAATCCTTCTAGAACTTGAAGTTGGTTATTGTTATTCACATATTCGTTTTGACTTATTTATTGAAACTTTAGTTAGAGTAATTGTCACATTTGATTTTATTGCTTTAGTGCATTATTTAGTACAGGAAATCGGGAATCGATCCTCTCACGTGAAAATTTCTTCTTGGAGTACTAGCATCATGACCTTTAGTGAGTTGAGCTCCTCATGTACAGCTAATTGCATTCAATTGATATCCGTTAATTTTAATTTCTATTGATGGCCCGGGGTTGAGTCAAGTATATATAAACTGGACTGTATGGAACAAGGAAATATTATTGAATGCTGAAAACTTTCCATGCCTACTGTTTCACACCTTACACTGATATTGAGAATAACAACCAGAAGCAATAATCACGGGATTCACAATAGATGAACACCGGCGTGGCAGTTTGCCAGTGTCCTTTGTGTCTACAACACTAAACCAAGTATTTACATAATATACCACACAACCATGAAAGCAACCTTATACTTAATGGCTAGATGTGCGAATAGCAGTAACAGTTGAGACCATGGAATCCACCCCACACATATTGTGACCTCTGCAGATCTTGTAATATCCATTCTCTCCCCAGTTTTCACCCCATGAGTTCTTTATAATCCAATAAGGCTTTTCCTTAAAGCGAATGGGAGCATAACCACCAGCACCATAGCCCACTAGAAGAACCCCATGATCCAAGTGCTTGCCACAGATTAATGGGCATGAGACTCCTCCTATATATGTCTGCATATAAACTGCATTGATACCAACTGTACCATGCAAAGCTATAGTTAGAGAGAGAGAGAGATAGAGAGAAGATCAATAAATTAATAATTAATTCAACAGATAATTTCAAAATTCCCAAGGGGGGATGGGGCAGGGGATAAAGATGGATGTCGGGGACAGGGAGCCAAGCCTCTGTGTAAAGAAAAATAAGCTACCTGAAAGAGGACCATTCTTCACCAGGTTTGCTGCAATTTGGTCTTCATCTAGGGAAACCACACTGAAATTGGACACAGAAGCAGCAATTTTGCT
This sequence comes from Arachis hypogaea, assembly GCF_003086295.3. Taxonomy (NCBI): domain Eukaryota; kingdom Viridiplantae; phylum Streptophyta; class Magnoliopsida; order Fabales; family Fabaceae; genus Arachis; species Arachis hypogaea. The sequence goes on along the minus strand of NC_092043.1, from coordinate 1,545,630 downwards.
CTTGTCAAATTTGCAAGGGCCACGATCTCTTCCAGTGTAAGGATAGTCCTCTTCTCGTACTAGTCCACCAGCCTTCTTTGTGTACCCAAATGCAGTGGTCATCAACCCCCCATTGCAGCCCGAGTCACATGCATCATTTAGGTCTGGATCACACTGATAAGATTAAAGAAATTAATTGACCAATGTTTATACAAATTGCTGAATTTATCAGCAAAATATACAACTTCAGGCAGAAGTGCTTCAAGAATTGACACAAGCAACGCTACAAATTCAAGATGTATGTAAGTGAAAGACTGAAAGAGTTACCTCGTGATCGCAATCCACAAGCTGTTGCTCACTAAGGCTCACTAGCTCACCCGTTGCCAGAAAATGAGCTCCTTCCAACGCTCCTGTGGTGCTAAAGGACCAACACGACCCACACGTGCCCTGATCAACATATTTCCCCATAAAAGAGCTTAATCAAGAGCAATACTCAACACAAAACCAATTTAATCTAACTAAGTATACGCATATATTATACATGCCTGGTTCTTGACGTTAGTGACGGCTCCATGGTCGCGCCAGTTGAAGTCTTTAGGGAGATTGTCGGTAGGGAGGATTGGTGCGTTGTGAGCATCAGAGGGAAGGCTAAGAGGTTTAAGGCCAAGGAACTGGCTGCGGAACTCTGACGGAGTGAGATCGGAGAACTTTGTGACGCCGTGTATGGCGGAGGGGTCCAGCTCCTGATGCGACTTTGCTCGGAGCATGTTGCTCTTGAACACGCCAAACCGATAGTCGTGCTCCTCTTTTGTGGCGTACGTCTTGCTGAACTTGGTCTTGAAGGCGGAGAAGTGGTGCTCCGCGTTCAGCAAGTGCTCATCGCCATCCTCCACCACTTGACGGATCAGAATGTTGTCGTCGTCGTCAATCACCGCCGACGCGACGGCAGCAGAGAGGAGAAGCAGGAGGAGAGTCCAGCGTGAGTGGCGAGCCATTGGAGGAACGTAGTTAAGAATGAACGAATGAGATTGGGATATATTGTGAGATTTTATACGAGATTATGGTGATTCCACATGTGGTCCCTATGTATTATTGTTGGGGGGTTAGGCTGTTCATCTTTGGAGTACACTCATTAGCCAACCAAATGAATACACGGCGGGGCATCTTCTGGTCCTTCCTTCTTTACCCTTTTTCTTGGGACAATTGAGGGATATCCAATTCACCAATTCAGGTGCTTTCATCAAATTAAGATAAGACAAACATGGATTCATTCACCCGTTTTCCTCGGACGGTTATTAGCATGATTTTTATCAGAGACAAACAAACAAAACAAAATACAGATATTTGGTTTTTTTTTTCAATAACTTTTTGAAAATTATTTCGAAATAAGTTTTATAATTTTAATACGTTAAATATATGAAACCTTTTTTAAAAAAAAAGTTATTGCTGTTAGTAAAATAAATGAATAAATAAGGAAGAGGTAATAAATATAAAAGTATAATTATGTAACTTTAATAGTAATATTCACCATAATTATTATCACAATATAATAGATATGATTAGTATATTTACTAATATTATAGTAAGATATATAAAGAGAGAGAATAAAAATTAGTAATATGAAAGAGAGAGAAGAAAGATTATTATTGCTGGTATATAAAGAGAGGGAGAATAGTATTTGTTGTTGTGTAATAACAAAGGAGGCTTAACCTCTTTTTATAGGCATATAGAAGGAATATTTTCAACTTTCATTAATTTCATTCTCTTTTGAGAATGTAATCCTCATATAGGAAATGCGCATCCACGTCCCATACTTTTCATAACACTCCCCCTTGGATGACCATTTAGAATTATTGCTTCGTTAAAACCTTATTAAAGAAAAACCCAGTAGAAAAAAAACCTTAGTAAAAGAAAAAGAGTACAATATCATTTGTGATGGGGGCTGCCTCATTAAAAACCTTGTCAAGAAAAACCCAATGGGAAAAAACCTGACCAAGGAAAAAAGAGTACAGTCTCCCCCTCTTGCCGACATCATTTAATGTCTCGAAATCGGCGCATCCCAATCTCATGTACCAATCTTTCAAAGAAGGATTTTGGGAGTGACTTTATGAATAAATCTGCCAGATTGTCACTTGAACGGATCTGTTGGACATCAATTGTCCCTTGATTTTGAAGATCATGAGTGAAAAAGAATTTTAGAGAAATATGCTTTGTTCTATCACCTTTGATGTATCCACCTTTAAGTTGAGCAATGCATGCTGTATTATCTTCAAACAAGACAGTTGGAGCTATCTTCTGATCAATCAGTCCACATGATGGCAGAATATATTGGATCACACTCCTCAGCCAAAAACACTCACGACTAGCTTCATGTATCGCTAGTATTTCAGCATGATTAGAGGATGTTGCTGCAATCGTCTGTTTCGTGGATTTCCATGATATAGCTGTACCACCATATGTGAATAGGTATCCTGTTTGAGAATTCCTTTTATGTGGATCAGACAAATATCCAGCATCTGTATATCCAACTAATTATGACTTGGATCCATAGGGATAAAACAATCCCATATCAACCGTTCCATGAAGATATCGAAAGATCTGTTTGATTCCACTCCAATGTATTTTGCTTGGAGAGGAACTATATCTTGCTAGTAAATTCACAGCAAATGATATATCAGATCGTGTATTATTAGCAAGATACATTAGTGCGCCAATAACACTAAGATATGGTACTTCAGGACCAAGGATATCTTCATTCTCTTCCTTAGGATGGAATTGATCCTTTTCCACATCCAAAGATCTTACGATCATTGGGATACTCAAGGATGTGACTTATCCATATAAAATCTTTTCAAGATCTTATCTGTGTATGTTGTTTGATGAATAAAGATCCCATTTTTTATATGCTCAATTTGCAGGCCGAGTGTAACACCCTAACTACCAAAACTCACGCTTCCGGCTGCGTTACTCTGATAGCTCGGACATTACAACGACACTTATACTATTTAATACTAAAATATGAGCCTGTTTAAAACTTAAAACCGCAAAACCGCTCCCAAAGATACTTTTGTTCGACAAAGTACATCTATAGATACCATACAACTTACAAAAACTCATAAAGAGTACCTCCATATAATATTACAAGCATTATCCAATACAATTCCTATCCCTCTTACAGAATATATCAAAATAAAGGCGAGGGTTCAATAAATAATAACTAAAGCAGCACAAAGCATCTCAACAACAATTAAATAAACTCTTCGTGACATCTGCGTCCATATCCTGAAAGGGGAAAAATGTAGGGGGTGAGAACATCATCCTCAAAAGGGTTCTCAGTAGAGGGTTTTTGGGAATTACTGTAATAGGATACGTGAAGATAAACCGTACCAGTGATTAATAACCGTCTTATGCCTCTTTAAAAAAAATGACGGTTTACAATAAAAGAGAAATAAAAAATCCTTTTCTGAAGGAGGAAACTGTTCATTTAAAACAATATTCAAAAGCCTTTCAAAAGGTTTATCTATGCTGAACCAATTTAGCCTTTCATACTTTTCCAAACCAGAAATATAAAACTGGAATCAACCATCGGTCCATCTCAATTCAACCACGGCCCTAGGCCCAAATAATCCAATCCAACAACCAATCACCACAAACCAACAGAGTCCCAGTTGCAAACACAGATATGAAGTTCAAGCACAAACAAACAGTTACAGCAAGTAGAACAAGTAGCAGTTAATCTCAAATAGTCACAAAGGCAAACCAAGTACAATATGCACACCCAAACAATGTCACATAGATGCATATGATGCATGCCTATCCTAGTGACTGATGATATCATCTGTCGGTTATAGAGCCAACCCGACAAGTCCTGGTAGCTAACCATTGGACTGTCCCTCTGTCATACATCCCCAACTCGAGTTATACTCATCATAAACTTGATCATAATCATGATCCATATCCATCACCCTCACTGGTGAATATTTATGGGGGCGAGCTCATCCGAGACTTTCACAGTGCCCGGCCACACTTACGACATATGGTCAGCAGAGTCTCGAGTCTCCACCTGGAGCACGTGGTGGCTAGCCACTGCTTTCTCCCAGGGAACTCGTGCCTCTGATAGTGGAAGTGCAAATCACAATTATCAATAATTCAGCATATACATGCATTCATTCTCAGCCATGGATCAACATCCATCTCAGCCATCCGGCTCACGATTCAATCCAGAACCAGCCAATATTCATATCATACACAGCCATTCTGGCTCATAGTTCAATCCAGAACCAGCCGATATTCATAATCATACACAGCCATTCCGACCCAAAACAAAACAGCACTTCCACCATCCAACATCATCAAATTCATAAAATCGGCATTTAAGCCATAAATCACTTTTTCTCAAATCATTTCACTTTGATATCAAGTTTCAACTCTTTTCAGCCATGGCTTTAAAGATCTCATTTCTCAAATCATCTCAGGCTCATAAGCCACTTTTACTCAAAGTGAGTTCCCTTTCTAAAACAAAGCCGCTCTCGGCATTCTATTTCCAAAACTTCCAAAACCATGGAAAGTTAAAGATTCATTTTGGAAACATTCAAAGTCATCCATCCATCAATGGGATTTTATAACAAAGTTTCTCGGCAGAATCCCAAGTCTTTAGGGGAGAATAACATAACTCATTTTGCCAAATTCATTTAAAATCATTAAAACCTTGGCTTTCCGATTTGAGTAATAAAATAGGATCTAAGCCAAACCGAGTCATGTAATCCTTTAGTTCTTTCAAAGCCGTTTCCTTTACTTAGGCAAAACCAACTTCAACCCTATGATAAATGCTAGAACATTTCAACTGTTCAAAATTATTTTAGTTTTGCAAGAATTCAAAATTCAAAGAGTACTTAAAACCTTTCTCAAAACATTTCAAAATGAAACTTGTTAATAGACATTCAGGTTCTTCAAAGTCATTGAAACTCCTCTAATTGAAACCCTCAAGTCAAATTCAAAGGCATTGCCCTTGTCACATTTAAAACAGCTTTAAAACATAGGTTTCATCTAAATAACTTTCTCCTGAAAGAGATACAATGCTTTTCTTAAGAAGCAAGACCAAATCACAATTTCCTCTTTAATAATTCGTTTCAAAATCATGAATCATCCTTTTCTTGATAATTCAAATAAAATAGTAGAAGTCTTTAACTCATCATTTTTTCAAACAACATTTCAATAAAGATCCGAATTTTATAGAAATTTTGGCAGCATCTCCCCTAAAACTTGGACTTTGCCACCCGGTTCGGGTCCCAACTAAATCGTTCCACAATCCTTTTCAACAACCCAAAATCCAAAATCAGTTCAAGGCAAGCTAAATCCAACAGTCACCTCATTTTCATTTCCCAAGGAAACGGTTTAAAAAAAATCAATTTATTATCAGCCGATGAAACTCATTTCCAAGGCTTTAAAGAAACGGTTCAGCAACAAATCAATTATCAAAAACCAAGTCAATTAAAGTAAACCAGGCTGAATTCAAAAGTGCATCCGACTTTTCACAACATCAAAATAATGAACTCAATTCAAATCAATCCTCAACGGATTAAACTCAGATATTCAAATCTTTAAAGGATCAACTTCAAAACATTCCATTTCACAAGCTGCACAACGATTCAGCCAAACAAACATTCATAATCATTCGAGACAATCAATCAATACATAAGGCTGATACAATCACCAAATACACAATGTTTCACATCAGTATCCATATGTAATAATTCCAATACATAAAACATAGTTTTTGGAAAGCGCCCCTACCTCAAAACGCAAATCCATAATCCAAACGCCTCATAAGTTCTTTTCGCCTCAACACGAAATCACCGGCAACCAAAACCTCGGCTCCAAGTCACTTTCGCAATAACCATATCAACACTAATCGCAATATACAATAATCAAGACTCGACCCCACGTTATCAAAACTCATATTCATTAACTAAACACAACAGAACACTAACGCGAGGCTTTTCGAAACATAATTTTTTCCCGAAATAACATAATGAGGCAGCTACGATTTTGAACCGGCCCTGGTAACAGCTCCGGCGGTGGCCAGAAGCTCCGGTAGGTCAATTATAAAAACCGCGCAACATTAAAACCTTCTCAAAATTCAAAAAGGAAGAAACTTCAATTAAAACCCTTACCGGCAGAGTTTTCCGGCGACGGCAGCAAAGTTTTTCGGCGGCCAGAACAATGATAACAGCACTAACCAAAACAGAGCAGAATCTAAATGAGTGGCAAAACCCCAGAACAGTTTCGGTGACACAACAGTAGCATACGGCGAGCCCAACAGCTCCGGTGATGGATCTTCGGTGATGGTGAAGGAAGGCGGCGACCCTTCACAGCGGCAAGCCCAGCCTCGTGGTGGCAACGGCAACCCCACGGCGGCTCCTTTTTCGTGCATCCTCTCTCTGTGCGTGTGGTCAGCAGTGGCGGTAGGGACGGGTTCGACGGCGGAAGTCCGACAAAATCGGCGGCGCCGTGCTTCCCCCACGCTTGCGGGCTCGGCGATGATGCAGTGATGGTGTGGTGGTGACGAAGGCGCGCTGGCCCCCAAGCCCGAGACAGCCATCACTCGCGGACCAACCCTCTCCTCGGTTCCGCTCTCCCTGGCGACAACGCAGATGGTGTGGCTGTGGCAGGCTTAACTGGAGCACGATTAGCGGCTCGTGGTGACTTGACGATGACAGCCCCAAGCACGGTCTCCCTCGAGACCCAGCGACGATGCGGCAGCGGTGATAGTAGCTCCACGCCGGCGCCGTTCTTCCCCTCTCCCCTCTCCTTCTTCCCATTTTCCTCCTAACCCTTTCTTTCCTTGGCTTCGTTTTGCAGCTGTTGCTGCTGTGTGTGTTGCATTACTGAGATAAGGAAGGGAAACAAATAGGATGCAGCGGCTGGGTTGGGAATTAGTGCTTTCATTATTTTGAAAATTAGGGTTAGGGTTACTTTTGTAATTTCAAATAAAAGTAGGGGTAATATAGTAATTGAAACTCAATTAAATCCAACACTAATGATATATAGAAAATACTATTTGTTCATCACTTTCACAAATTATTTTCAATAAAATGTTCAAATCCAAAACTAGAAATAATATACTTAATTTCTTCATTTTCAAAAATAGCAGTATTAATATTTAAAATATTACTTATCTAGTCCAAATCATGTAAAATCCCTATTATTTCATAACTGCCAACTTTATAATTTAAATATAGAAAATAATCCAATAATTATAAAATTGGATAATAATCATAACTCATCTCAAATTCAATAAATCAAAACTTGCCTGAATTATCTTTAATAAAATAATTTCTGAAATTAAGGCTATAAATAACTATATGATTTGAGACTTGATCATAATAAGACTTTTCAAAGGTTTTGGGTCTTACACCGAGACAAAATTTAGTTCTTCCAAGATCTTTCATCTCAGACTCTTCTTTTTGAGTTTTTATAATTGTTGGAATCTCTTTAGGATTTCCAATGATATTTAAATCATCAACGTACACAACAATTATAATGAAACCAGATGCAGATTTCTTTATGAAAACGCATGGACAGATATTATCATTCTTGAATCCATTTTTGGCCAGATACTCAATAAGATGATTATACCACATTCGTCCAGATTGCTTCATACCATATAAAGATCTTTGCAATTTGACTGAGTATAACCCTTGCGAATATTCATTGGATGGTTTAGATATCTTTAATCCTTCAGGGACTTTCATATAGATATCATGATCTAATGAGCCATACAAATAGGCTGTTACCACACCCATTAAATACATATGCAGTTTATGATATGCAGGTAAACTGACCAAATAACGCAATGTTATCGCATCCACTACAGGGGAATACGTTTCTTCATAATCTATACCAGACCTTTGTGAAAAACCTTGTGCCACAAGTTGGACTTTGTAGCACACAACTTCATTTTTCTCATTTCGTTTTATCACAAATACCCACTGGTATCCAACAGGCTTTACATCTTCTGGTGTACGGACTACAGGTCCAAAGACTTCACGTTTTGCAAGTGAGTCTAACTTAGCCTTCATGGCTTCTTTCCATTTTGGCTAATCATTCCTTTGTCGACATTCTTTGACTGATCTTGGCTCAAGATCCTTACTTTCATGCATGATATTCAATGCCACATTATATGCAAATATTTCATTGACAATTGTCTTATTTCAGTCCCATTTCTTTCCTGTAAAGACATAATTTATCAAGATATCTTCATTTCACACTTTTTAGGTACATGAACGTCTTCTGGCATTAAAACTATATCAGAATTTTGGATAACTGCAGGTGTCTTTACTATGTCTTTTTCAACAAGAATCGTATTTACCTCTTTTCTTTTTCGAGAATTTTTGTCTTTGGAACCGGCAGGCCTGCCACGCTTCTGGCGTGAATTTGCATCAGTGGCTACTTGTCCTACTGGGACATCAATTCGAATTGGGGCATTTTTTGCTGGTATATAAGATTTAGTTATCCTCTTTGTATCGAAAAATGCATCAGGCAATTCATTTGCTATTCTTTGCAAATATATAATCTTTTGAACTTCTAGTTCACATTGCTCTGATCGAGGATTTAAATGCATCAACGATGATGCATTCCAATTAAGTTCCTTTTCAGGAAGCTTATTCTCTCCCCCCTAATGTTGGAAATTTTGATTCATCAAAATGACAATCCGTAAATCGGGTTTTAAATACATCTCCAGTTTGTATTTCAAGATACCTCACTATAGAGGGAGAATCATATCCAACATATATCCCCAATTTTTTTTGGGGTCCCATTTTGATGCGATTGGGTGGTGCAATGGGAACATATATCGCACACCCAAATATTCTTAAATGGGAAATATTTGGCTGCTGGCCAAAAGCTAATTGCATAGGAGAGAACTGATGGTAACTCATTGGCCTCAAACGAATAAGTGCTGCGGCATGTAAAATAGCATGCCCCCAAACCGAGGTTGGGAGATTTGTTCTCATAAGCAAGGGTCTAGCAATTAATTGGAGGCGCTTAATAAGTGATTCTGCTAACCTATTTTGTGTGTGAACATAAGCTACTGGATGTTCAATACTTATTCCATTAGCCATACAATAAGCATCAAAAGTTTGGGAAGTATATTTACCAGCATTATCAAGACAAATTGCTTTGATTGGATTTTCTGGAAATTGTGCTTTTAATCGAATAATTTGAGCCAGTAATCTCGCAAATGCCAGGTTGCGAGAGGACAATAAGCACACATATGACCATCTCGAAGATACGTCTATCAGGATCATAAAATATCTAAAAGATCCACATGGTGGATGAATAGGTCCACATATATCACCTTGAATCCTTTCTAGGAATTCAGGGGACTCAAATCCAACCTTTACTGGTAATGGTCTTAAAATTAACTTTCCCCGAGAACATGCAGCACAACAAAATTCACTAGTTTTAAGAATCTTCTGGTTCTTTAGTGAATGTCCATGAGAGTTTTCAATAATTCTTCTCATCATGGTTGTTCTCGGATGATCCAATCTATCATGCCAAGTTATGAATTCATTTGGACTAGTAAACTTCTGGTTTATAATGGCATGTGATTCAATTGCACTAATCTTGGTATAATATAACCCAGATAAAAGTGAGGGTAATTTTTCTAATATAACTTTCTTATTTGAATCATGAGTTGTGATATATATGTACTCATGATTTTCCTCATTCATAGTCTCAATATGATATCCATTTTGGCGAATATCTTTAAAGCTCAATAAGTTTCTTCGAGACTTGGTAGACAATAGTGCATTATTTATTATGAATTTTGTTCCTCCAGGAAATAAAATTATAGCTCTTCCGGAGCCTTCTATCACATTGTCCGAGCCAATAATAGTATTAACACATTCTTCTTTTGGCACAAGATGGGTAAAATATATATTACTTTTAAGAATAGTGTGCGAACTTGCACTATCCGCAAGGTAAATATCTTCAGAATATGTCCTTGCCATTTTTCTTCAAAAACAAATAATAATAATAATAATAAAAGTCAATCCGGAAAATAGATAACTCTGAAGCCTTAACTGTTTCTCCATATATATTTCACAACCAATTTACTGGTTGCTTTCTGATATTCTGAATTTACTGTTAATGCTTTTGAATTCTCAAACACTATTTTCTGTTTGGCTGACTAAACTAATCACTCAATCATTGTTGCTTGATCCATCAATTCTCGTGGGATTGACCCTCACTCACCTGAGGTATTACTTGGTACGACCCAGTGCACTTGCCAGCTAGTTTGTGGTTGTAAATTTCGCAACAAATTTTTGGCGCTATTGCCGGGGATTGATAGTGATTAACTACTCATTGTTTGATTGCTTAAATTAGATAATTTTTTCTTTTCCTTAATTTTATTTTAGTATTATTAATTTTTAATTCTCAGTTTTTTCTTTTCCTTTATTTTTCCTTGTTTTTCATTTCCCCTTCCCTGACCCGTGCAAATTTTTTTACTTCCTTTTATTTTTTCTTTTTTTCAAAACTTTCGTTCGTTCCTGATTTATTATTCCTTTTTATTTTTATTTTCTTTTTTTTTTCGTTTTGTTTCTTCCCATTAATTTTCATCTTTTTATATGTTATTAGTTTTATTTTATTTTTGTGTTTAATTTTTAAAATATATATATATATATATATATATATATATATATATATATATATATATATATACATTGCATCATATAATTATTTTTCCTTAATTTTTGAAATTAAGTTTGGTGTTACCTAGATAATTTTATTTTCATTTTCCTGTTCAATTTTTTTCATTTATTTCAAAATTTCTAGCTTAATATTATTTATAATTTTCGAAATTTAATTATCTTAATTAGTTAGTTGTTTATTTTATTTCTTTACTCAGGTTACTTCACATGGAATTCTCTACACTCTGACGTAGAGAATCTCAATTTTTTTCTTGTCTTCTTTCTATTTATGAGTAGGAACAGGGACAAGGAATCTCTTTTAGACTTTGATCCTGAACCTGAAAGGACTTTCAAGCGGCGTTTGCAACAAGCAAGGCTTTACAAGGCTGCAGAGTCCACCATGGATCATAATAATGCTGTTAATGCCAATATGTCAAATCCAATTGGGAATGAACAACCTAGAAGAGTGCTTGGCTCATACACTGCTCTTGCTACAGATCTTTATGGAAAAAAATTGTGGTGCCTCCTATAGCTGCAAACAACTTTGAACTGAAACCACAGCTAGTCACTTTGGTGCAACAAAACTTTCAATATCATGGACTCCCTCAGGAAGATTCCAATCAGTTTATCTCTAATTTTCTGCAGATTTGGATACTGTGAAAACTGATGGGGTGAATCCTAAGGTGTACAAACTCATGCTCTTCCCATTTGCCTTGAAGGACAGAGCAAAGCTGTGGCTAGATTCTCAACCCAAGGAGAGTTTGGATACTTGGAAAAAGGTTGTCACTGGGTTTCTTACTAAATTTTTCCCACCAAAGAAGCTGACTAAGCTTAAGGTGGAGGTTCAGACCTTCAGACAGAAGGATGGCGAGACCCTCTATGAAGCTTGGGAGAGGTACAAGTTGCTGACTAGGCAATTCCCTCCGGACATGTTCTCTAAATGGACCCAACTAGATATCTTTTATGAAGGCTTGGGTGAAATGTCCAAGATGTGCTTAGATAATTATGCAGGTGGTTCATTGCACATAAAGAAGACATCGGAGGAAACTATTGAGCTTATTGATTTGGTTGCTAGCAACCAATATTTATACTCATCTAACAGGAATCGTGTGAACTCTGAGACCCCTCAGAAAAAAGGCGTGTTGGAAGTAGAAGTTTTTGATGCTCTTCTTGCTCAGAATAAAATTTTGAGTCAGCAGATGAATCTGATTACTCAACAATTGAGTGGGATGCAAGTTTCAGCTGTCAACACTCAGAATGCACAAAAGGCCCCTTATGACATGACAGGTAATTTTATGCAAAATAAAAATTATGATTATGCTCAATCTTCTTCTGAACAGGTCAATTACATGGGGAGTGCTCCTAGAAATCCCAATAATGATCCCTATTCTAAGACCTATAATCAGGGGTGGAGAAATCACCCAAATTTTGGGTGGAGACAGTAACCTCAGAGGCCACAAAATTTTAATAATAATTCTCAGGGTGGTTTTCAACAGAATAGTTTTAATAACCACCAGTTTCAGTCATCTCAGTAAGCAACTTCTCAGCCCCTGCAGAATAATGATTTGGAAGCAATATTGGCAAGTTTTAGATAGGAAACCAAAGCATTAATCAAGAACTTGGAGATTTAGATGGGTCAATTAGCCACAAAAATTAATAAAATTGATCAAAGGACCACTAATAGCCTTCCTGGTAACACAATTTCAAATCCAAGAGAGGAATGCAAGGCTATCACCTTGGTAAGTGGACAAGTGGCAAGTACGGAAGTACAAGATAATGAGGAGCCTGTTGAAAAAGAAGCTCTAGAGGAGAAGAAGAAAGAAGTAAAGCACGTCCCTGCAAAGTGTGCAGATAACTTATTCCCAGACTCTCTTGACACTTATCCTACATTGCCAAAGGCTCCTGAGTACAAGTCTAAAATGCCATATCCTCAGAGACTTCAAAAGGAGACCAAGGACAAGCAATTTTCAAAGTTCTTGGAAGTCTTCACAAAGTTGCAAATCAATATTCCTTTTGCTGAGATTTTGGAGCAAATGAATCTCTATGTCAAATTCATGAAGGAGTTGTTGTCAAAGAAGAAGCTTTTAAAGGGAGATGAGACAATGGTCCTGACTAAGGAATGTAATGCCATCATTCAGAATAACTTGCCAAAGAAGATGCCGAATCTAGGGAGCTTTCAAATTCCATGCACCATTGGGAGCACAACCTTTGAGAAAGCATTATGTGATCTGGGAGCAAGCATAAATTTAATGCTCTTGTCTGTGATGAAGAAGTTGCAAATCCAAGAGGCACAACCCACAAGGATAGCATTACAGATGGCAAACAAATCTATAAAGCCTGCATATGGATTAGTGGAGAATATCTTGGTCAAAGTGGGTAAGTTCTTTCTCCCAGCAGATTTTGTGATTCTTGACACCGGAGAGGATGAGAATGCCTCTATAATTCTAGGAAGACCATTCCTAGCCACTGGAAGAGCTCTAATTGATATGGAAGAAGGTGAATTAGTGCTTAGAGTGCATAATGAGCAACTAGTCTTTCATGTCTTCAAATATATACATTCAGCAGGTGAAGAAGAGAGGTGCATGCAGACTGAGCTTATTGATCCAAACCTTCAAGAACCCTCTGATGATGCACAACAGAATCTGCAACTCAAACCTCCTTTGGTGACAATCAATAAAATTTCTCCTGACATCAAACCTAAGCTTGGTGTCGGGAATGCATCATCTACCAAGGAGGAGGTTCCCAGAAAGAAGAAAGTACCCAGGGACTTGAGAAACAAAAAGATTCCCACTGAAGGCTTCTCCCCAAGAATGAAGGTGGTGTTGACTAGCAATCCAGTGTTTACTTATACAGTAAACAGAATCCTCTCTTTGGAGCATATTGAGCTACTTTATGGAGACACAGGGAGAAGATTCATAGTGAGGGGTGAAGAGCTGAGCCCCTATGATCCTCCTCCTTAAAGGAGTTGACCGTCAAGCTAGTGACAGTAAAGAAGCGTTTGTCGGTAGGCAACCCGATGTTTTCGTATCCTTTAGTTTGATTTATGTTGGTTTGATTTTGTTATTTATTTGGTTTCAATTGAATTTTTATTATTTTTTCTTTGTTTTACGTATGTTTGGATCATGCAGAATTATTGAAATAGAAACAGATTCCTGAATATAGAGTTACGGACATGCAAAAAAAATTTGTCTCTGGAGGGTCTGCGCCTAACTTGAGAATTCTCAAATTAGGCGCCATATACTGCGCGCATCATTCAATTTTTTTCTGCAGGGTGCACCTAACTTGAGAATTTTCAAGTTAGGCACCATATGTTACATACCAAAGAGCAAAATTCTCTGGAGGATCTGCGCGTAACTTGAGATTTTTCAAATTAAGCGTAAGATGTGAAGACCCAACACAAGTCAGGCACAGGGAGAAGCAAGTTAGGCGCCGAGGCAGCTAACACACTCGGGAGGCCTCAAGTTAGACGCACCATTACATCAAGTTAGGCGCTGTATGTGTGGAATAGGCCATCAAGTTAGGCACACCAATTATCCCCTCCCCTTGCACCGAATCCTAATCATATCGATTCCAGGATTTCTTTCTTTTCCCAAGCCTTCAACCAAACTAAAACCGTGACCCCACCCCCATTCCTTTACACCTGAAACCCCCCACACCCCCTATTATACAACAACTCATATATATGTTAGGATTTGGTTGAATTAGTCCCACATTGCTTAGGATAGCAAATGGAGTGGGTGGCCTAGGCTATAAATATAAGGCTAAGTTCTCCATAATTTTTGCACCAGTCAGAAACACTTTAAGCTTGTATCTAATTTTTCTTTTCCTATCTACTCTTTGATTAGAGAGTGTTGTGAGGTGTAGTTAGATATTTGCTTTGAGAGAGTGTGGTGTACTGGGGTGCCGGTGTTAGAGAGAAAGAAGTCTATGTGTTGTAACAATTTTCACATAGTGATATTCTCTGGTTGTCATTTGACAACGGCCGTGGTTTTTTTTTCCGGTAATTGGAGTTTCCACGTTAAATTCTTGTGTTGTGATTGTGTCTATTTTATTTCTCTGTCAAAGGTATTTTCTCAAGGGGGAATGGTGTATTATTCCCAACAAGTGGTATCAGAGCTTCAGTTCAGTGTGATTTATTCTTAGTATGCTCTGTGGTTGCAGCCTAGTCTGACCTTCCACATCAGAAAAGAATTTTGTCCTATAGCTTGAGGTTGAGCTTTGGTTGCTGTTGTTGTTGCTGGAAGGCAGTGTGACACTGTGAGAGTGCAGTTTGGAAAGGTTCTGGCTAAGGAAAGACCTGGTATTTAAGTGTGTCCATTGTGACCCACCTCTCTTTCATGGGGACCCTTCCTAGTACACGGTCTACAATTGAGTTATACTATTCCAGTATACGGTTGCAACAATGTCAGGATATTCAAGTGCTGTGAAGCTTGAAATAGAGAAATTTGATGGAAGAATCAATTTTGGCTTGTGGCAAATACAAGTCAATGATGTGTTGATACAATCAGGTTTGCACAAGGTGTTGAAGGAGAAGATCTCTAGTTGCTCTCTCTATGAGAGAAGATGATGTTCTCTAGAAGACAAGAAGTATCCTCATGGTATTGCCGCACTGCTATGGATAAGGATAAGTTGTGGCAATCGGGTCCACAATTGCACACGGGCATTGGTTGGCGTTGAGATGCAAGGTGTGTGGCGGAGTTAGGTCGATGGCTGAAGAACTTCCAGGAAAAGCCAATTTGGAAGTTGCACCATAAATTTTCAGCAAGGTTTCGATCTGTACCAAGGCGAAATGCTTGGAGTGGTCTAATTCCAAGTGAGTATACTTTCATGGTGGAGTATGATAGTTCTCTGAACTATGATTGTCGGTATAGACAATGGCAGCAAAGAATTGTCGATGTTGACAATGGAAGCTGAAGATGTGTGACTATTTCAATTAAGGTGGAGATTGTTAGGATTTGGTTGAATTAGTCCCACATTACTTAGGATAGCAAATGGAGTGGGTGGCCTAGGCTATAAATATGAGGCTAAGTTCTCCATAATTTTTGCACCAGTCAGAAACACTTTAAGCTTGTATCTGATTTTTCTTTTCCTCTATACTCTTTGATTAGAGAGTGTTGTAGTTAGATATTTGCTTTGAGAGAGTGTGGTGTACTGGAGTGCCGGTGTTAGAGAGAAAGAAGTCTATGTGTAACAATTTTCACATAGTGATATTCTCTGGTTGTCATTTGACAACGGCCGTGATTTTTTTCTCCGGTAATTGGAGTTTTCACGTTAAATTCTTGTGTTGTGATTGTGTCTATTTTATTTCTCTGTCAAAGGTATTTTCTCAAGGGGGAATGGTGTATTATTCCCAACAATATATATATATAGGCCAATTCTATGGTGTCTTTTGTTTGGTGTCTAACTTTTGCCTAAATTAATTTTTATAGTAACTTTAAAATATTTAAAAGTTTTTAACTTTTATACTTTTAAATTTAAAATTAATTATTTTACCTATTTTAGTAGTTAGGCAATACTTTTTAGGCGCACACACACACATATATATAATCCTATTCCCTTCAACTAAACCCCCCTTATATATACCGATATACGTTTCCCCATCTCTATATATATAAATAAATAAATAAATAATTATATATATATATATATATATATATATATAAAAGAAAAATAATTTTTTTTACTTATTATCTTTCTTGTTCTTTTATTATTTTCAGTTTCTTTTGCATTAATATTTATTTTTACTCCTCCGTACGTCTTTTTATGTCCCTCCTTATTTTCATTTTTTTTTTGCTTGAGGACAAGCAAACTTTTAAGTTTAGTGTTGTTGCTTTGCTTGTGGATTTCCTGTTTATTTAATAGCGCCAAAGGGAGATGAATCATCTTCATGGAGGAGCACAGCCTGAAGAATGAAACGGCCACCAGGATAACTAAGGTGGTTGAGTTCCTTTCATTCTATATTTCCTCCCGTTCTTATTATGTTATATTCCTATTTTTTGCTATTTTACTTTGTTTCTGCATGATCCTTTGTTATTTCGATTCCTAGGTTCTAGTTTATTTTGCTATTTTTTATTTTGTTATTTGCTCTTAATTTTGAAAAGTGTCCCATGTATCGCTCACTGAGCTTGCATCCAAAAGAAAAAGAAAAAAAAGATGTATTGCATGAGAAATATAGTTTATAACAAAGAACAGTCTTATTTACTCAATTGTGGTGGTATTATTTGTGATTCTGGATTAATGATATGAACAGTGCATACCTGAATTTGAATCAAAGGATGTTGATGTATAAGGAACATAAATTCAGATAACTATTATGAATTCTCTGAAGTTAGTGAAAGCTTAATCCTTGAAGCAAAAGAAACAGCAAAAGAAAAATAAAAGCAAGGTCCAAGGCTCTGAGCATCAATGAGTAGGGAGGTCAGACATGATTAAAATCTCAAAGAGTTGTTTTCCTAGTCATATGCTTGTGGTGTAATTCTGTCAAGTAATCCTTGAGACAGAGTACAAAGAGTCGAGATCAAGTACATTTAACAGAGTATGCCAAAGGCTTTGAGCACCAGTGTATGGGAATAACTGAAAGAAAAATCAGAACTTAAAGAGAGCTCCCCAGTTAAGTGCTTGTGATGTTCTTGTGTCAAGTGAAGCTTGAGACAGAACATTTAAAGTCACAGCTAGGCTCAAGGTGCAAAGCACCAAAGAAAAGAGAATTAAAAGGAAATTGTTGTGTTTAAGGATCAAACTGAAGTATAAAAGAGTAGAGAATTTATAATATTATCCGGATTCTAATTCCGAATGACAGTGACATCCTTCAGATTCAAAGGAGAGTGAGATGCCAAAACTGTTTAGAATTACAATAGATAAACCCCACTTTAAGAAGAGACATGAGCATAACTGAACTCTCACTTCTCATGAAAATTCACATCTTAATCATGTACTAATTTTGGTTGCTTGAGGACAAGCAACAACAATTCAAGTTTGGTGTTGTGATGCGTGAGCATCTTTCCTGTCTTTTCCTAGTGAATTTGCATTCAATTTGTTGAGTTTAATCAATAATTAATTATATTTTAGCCACTATGGATGCTACTTTGAGTTTTGTGTAATTCTATTTATTTCAGATAGCATTCAGCTGGATTTGATGGAGTTTCCGCAGAAAAAGAGAAAAAAGCGAATGATGCTGTCAACACTGACCTCTTTGCACTCTAACCTGAATAGCTCGAGCTACAAAAGTCCAATTGACATGATTCTAGTGGCGTTGGAAAGATAACTTTTAGATCTTTCCAACGATGTATAATAGTTTGTACTTCTTTTCCATTAACTCTGCCAAGACTGTGCCTAACTTGAAAAATTTCAAGTTAGGCGCAATGCACAACAACAACACGCAAGATTGGTTCTGCCCACTTCAAGTTAGGCGCACTAAAGCCCAAGTTAGGTGCAGCGTCACTCAACTAAACTCCAATTCATGCTGCCATGCCCAATTTAGGCGTTCTCCATTCCAAGTTAGGCACCAGTTCGTCAATTTAGCAAGTGGTCCCAGCACCAAATCAAGGATTGCACGAGTGTTTAATTAAATTCTGATTAAACAAATAGGAAAAGATATTATTTAGTTTTAGAAAATATAATTTATATTAATTAGGATTAGATATAAAAGGGAAAAGAATAAGCCCTTCGGGCTCCTCTCTTCTCTTCTACCTCATTCCACAATTTACAGTTTTTTTACGAATCCTAGTTTTCTTTCTAAACCACGAGCAGCTAAACCTCCACTATTAAGGTTAGGAGCTCTGTCTATTGTACGGATTGATACTATTATTTTTCTATTTTAATTCATATACTGATTTATATTTCAATAATTGTTTTCATTCTTTATTTTATGAATCTGGGTGGAACGGAAGTATGACCTTGGTTCTAATTGAGTTTTTGTATAACTTGGAAAAACTCTTTACTTGAACAACAGCTTGAAAGCATATTTTTCTAAATCTCTAATTATCTGGACTTAACGGGATACGTGACATATAATCCTCTTATATTTGGGTAATTAGGATTTCTGTGGCATATAAACTAGAATTGAACTTCACCCTCTAATTGGAATTAAATGACCAAGGAATTCGCGGTTGATGAATTTTAGAGGAGACTAAAAAGGTCTAAGGAATTAGGGTTTAGTCACATATAGTTTGCCATGAATTAAATCTTGCATGATTAAAATAGTTAGTAAGAAAAGTCAATTCGGAAAATAGATAACTCTGAAGCCTTAACTGTTTCTCCTTATAATTTACTGCTTGCTTTTTGATATTCTGAATTTACTGTTAATGCTTTTGAATTCTCAAACACTATTTTCTGTTTGTCTGACTAAGCTAATCTCTTAATCATTGTTGCTTGATCCATCAATCTTTGTGGGATCGACCCTCACTCACCTGAGGTATTACTTGATACGACCCGGTGCACTTGCCGGTTAGTTTGTGGTTGTAAATTCTGCACCACTCTCCGGTTGATCAGTTCCCGCGAAGCCGTAGTTATAACTTAAAAAAGTAAGTTTCTTGGAAAGAAAAAGGAACTTTATTAAAAGTGGGTCTCGTCAAAAGTAAGGCATAAAAGGTGATACTAAAGTAGGGCATAAGCATATCAAAACTAGTAAAGTGAACATGAAAAATAACAAGGTATAACCGAATTGTCTCCGAGATGTCGATGCGGCAAAAAGGATGTTGCCCCTTCCAAGTTCTCGGGAGCTCCTTCCCGTCCAGTTGCTCTAGTTTGTATGCACCTTTCCCTTGTACTGCTTTAACCCTATATGGCCCTTCCAATTGGGAGACAACTTTCCTTCCCCCAGTACCGGTGGTCCAATGCCGTTGCGCCATAAGACTAAATCTCCTTCGTCGAATCTTCTACTATCCACTTTGCAATTTTAATGCGGTGGCAACCTCTGGTTCATTTGCTTTCGACAAGTGGGCTATCGCCCCTGTCGCGTCTACCAAATCCTTTTCACTTGCCTCATCGCCGCCCCCTAGCAGGAGCCTTAGATTGGGTTTCCTTATATCGACAAAAATAATGGCATCTACTTCATAAGTAAGATGGAAAGGCATTTCACCGGTGGCAAATTGTGGTATCGTCTTGTAGGACCATAGGACTGGGGCTAGCTCGTTTGCCCACAAGCCCTTTCTCTGCTCCAGGCGCTTCTCGGTTCTTTTAGGATGACCTTGTTCACTGGCTCCACCTGCTCATTATGCTAGGGGTATTCAACAGAAGAGAACCGCTGCTTGATACCAAGACTTGCTAGGAACTCCCCGAATTTCTTATAAAAAAACTGCATCCCGTTGTCCGATATCACGACTTCAGGGATCCCAAACCTGGCGATTACCTGAATCTACAAAAATTTGTGGCAATTCACCGATCATATACTCGCTAGTGGCTCTACTTCAACCCACTTCATATAGTAGTCAATAGCCACAATTAGAAACTTTACTTTCCCCAGTGATGTCTGAAATGGGCCCAACAGGTCAACTTCCACATTTAGGGGTGGCAACGGGTAGGGTAGGGTAGGGTTTGAAGCCAACCCTAACCCTACCCGCGGGTTGAAATTTTTATATAAACTCAACCCTACCCTACCCGCGGGTTGAGAATATCCCAATCCTAACCCTACCCGCTCTCAACCCGCGGATACCCGACCCTACCCGCGGCTTATAAAAAAGATGCAAAATGTTATATAACTTCATAATAATTTAAAATGGAACTGACTTTTATGTAAAAAAAAATATTAAATTATCAATTAAGGATCTTTTTTTAGTGGCTAAGGATCTTTTACATTTAGTGAGAGGTCTTTGGTTCAACATCCAGTTGAAACATATTTTTATATAAATATATAACATATACATATATAGGGTGCGGGTTGGTCGGGTAGGGATGATGCTCAACCCACACCCTACCCGACCCGCACGAGAATTCAACCCGCACCTTACCCTACCCGCTGCGGATCGGGTTGACAACCCTACCCGATCGGGTGGGATCGGGTTGGGTACCCGCGGGTAGGGTACATGTTGCCACCCCTACCCACATTGGGAAGAAGGTCGGGAGGCCATGATCGAGCTCAACTCTTCTGTTGGTGCCTTGTGAAAGTTCGGGTTTTTTTGGCACTTGGGGCATTTTTTAACATACTTGCTGGCATCGGTCATCATTGTGGGCCAATAGTAACCGGCCCTAATGAGCATCTGAGCTAAACCTTTCCTATCGATATGATACCCACAACATCCTTCGTGTACCTCTTTCAGGAAGTAGTCCGTCTACCCGGACCGCAAAAATTTTAGCAAAGGTTGATTGAGCCCTCTCTTATATAGATGGCCTTGCACTACGCATACTTGGCGGTCTCTCTTCTCACGAGCTTGGCTTCTCTCGTGTTCTCGGGTAGGTCTCCCTCTTCAAGGAACCGTTGGATCGGATTTGTCCAGGAAGCAAGTTCTTGGTGATGATCCTAGGTCAAGCATAAGGCTACCGATGGCTCCTTCGTCAAGCCTTGAATAAGAGATTGGTTTTTCGCTTCAAATTTGGTGCTAGCCAGTTTCGACAGTAGGTCAGCTCTAGTATTCATTTTCTTGGAAACATGTTACACAACCACCTATTTGAAACTCCTATACAACTGTTTGGTTTTCTCTAGGTACTTCTGTAATAGCGGGTCATAAGTTTGGTACATTCCGTTCACTTAGGCCGTTACCATTTGGGAGTCACTGTTGACTTCGAGTCTTACTACCCTAACTTCTTTTGCTAGCGTTAAGCCCCCAATCATGGCTTCAGACTCCATTTGGTTATTCGACACTGGAAACTTGAACTTGATGGACTGGTGGTAAGTCACCCACTCTGAGTTCTCTAATATTGTTCCTGCCCCACCGAACGCTTAGTTGGATGCTCGTAAGTCACCCACTCGAAGGCTATCCACTTTTTCATCAGGATAAAGAATGGTAGTTCCTTGTATGCCGACACGCCGAGGAAGCGGGAAAGAGACATCAATCTCCCTGCTAAACTTTTCACATCCTTCATGCACTTGTGGCCTTCCATGCAAAGCACGGTCTAACATTGGTCCGGGTTGGCCTCTACCCCTCCTCTGGGTAATAATGAACCCTAGGAACTTTCTTGCTTCCATGGCGAAAGCACATTTCAGGGGGTTTAGCCTCATATTGTGTCTTCGGAGGGAGTCGAAGATGACCTGCATGCCGGCCACCAGAGACTCCAGCTCTGCTGTTTTGACAAGCATGTCATTGACATAAACTTCCACCGACTTTCCTATGTGATCCTTGAAAACCTTGTTCATTACTATTTGTTATGTCGCCCCCGCAGTTTTTAGCTCAAATCGCACGACTTTGTAGCAATATGTTCCCCGTGGCGTTATGAGTGCCATCTTCTCCTCATCAAATCGGTGTATTGGGATATGATAGTATCTTGACTAGGCATCCATGAAACTCAGGAACTTATATCCTACCGCCGCGTCCACCAATGCGTCTATGTTGGGTAGGGAGAACGAGTCTTTTGAGCAGGCTTTGTTAAGGTCTGAGTAATCTATACACATTCTCCATTTTGCATTCGCCTTCTATATGAGATCCATGTTCGACAACCACGTAAAGTAGTCTAATTCCCTGATAAAGCCAGCTTCCAACAAGTTGGCCGTCTGCTTAAACCCCTAGTTTGATCTTTTCATGGACGTCCTTCGTTTCTTTTGTGCGACAGGCTTTGCCCTCGATTTTAAAGCTAAGTAGTGGGACATAAACTCTGGGTCTATTCCCGGCATATCAGCTAGGGTCTAGGCAAAGGGGTCTCCATTAGTTCGAACGACTTTGATCAGTCATCCTTTCAGCTCGTAAGGTAGGTTTTGGTTTACAAATGTGAATTTATTCTCTGTCTCCCCCATCAAGAAGTTTCCAAGTCACCCTGGGGCTCCGGGCAGGGGTGTTCATCAATCCTTGCATCCAAATCTGTCAGGAGGATGCCGGCTGCTTCCTTGGACCTTATTAGTAGGGACAAATTGGCATTATTGCAAGCAATTTTCGTTTCTACGTCTCCTTGGATCGTCCTTACCGATCCGTCGTTTGCCACGAATTTCATTGTTAGGAACTTGGTGCAAATGATCACCAGCAGATCGTTGATGGTTCTCCTCTCGAGGATGACATTGTAGGCCGTAGAGTCCTTCAAAACTACAAACTCGGCCATGGAGGACTTCCTACTTGCCCCGGATCCTATGTAGATCGGAAAACCGACGGAGCCGTCTGGCTTAATTTAGTTATCACCTAGTCCCACAACCTTGTGGTGGTGGTCCTTAAGGTCACTTTCTTTAACCCCAAATCATCGAACATATTTCAAAATATAATGTTTGAGTCAACCCCTGTGTCAACTAGAATTTGCTTGACCAAGCCTGTCTCGATTCTTGCCGTGACCACCATCGGAGGGTCCTCGGGTAGGTCGTCACGGCACCAATCCCCAGGGCCAAATGATATTTCGGGAAGTTCTCTGGGGAGGGGTCTCCCCCTAGTCGTAACAACAAAGACCTTAGCATCCTTCCTCTCTGCAGATTTCGACTTTGGCGGGGTGTTTCTGCCGACCACAACATTCACTACTACCGTGGGTCCTGTGTCTGGTTCTCCAGAATGCTTTTCATTGGCTTTACAGCCCAACCTTGATCTTCTTCAGACCGTTCCCTCTCTTTCCTTCTGGTTCCCAGATGAATCGAGAGAATTTCGTCAACTTGATTTCCCGAATGGCTTGTTCTAATGCGTCTTTTAGGTCAAAGCAATCTTATATCTTATGTCCGAAGCCCTTGTGGTAGTCGCAATAGTGGTTCTTGTTTCCCCTATCCTGTCTTTCAACTGTCTCAGCTTAGGTAAAATGCCTCTATTCACAATCTGTTGGAAAACCTCCACTATTGGGGAGGTTAGGGGGAATAGTTCGTGAATTTTCCTACCCAGGGGAGAGGTTTGAACTGCCTTCCTATCATCTCCCTTGGGGTGTCCCTCGGCTTTTCCGGGTTGGCGACGTAATGGGGGGTTGGGCGGCTAGCTGCCATTTGTTGGCGGCTACCACCTGGCTGACCTCCTTGTTATTTATGTATTCTCTCGCCACGCATTGTATATCCTGCATTGTCCAAACGGGCTTGGTGGTTAGGTGCTTTTGGAAGTCTTCATTCACCAGACCGTTCGTCAGACATAAGCTGGCCACAGAGTCTGTGAGGCCGTCGATCTCTAAGCACTCGTCATTGAAACGGTTCAAGTACTTTCTCGTAGGCTTGCAAACCCATTGTGTTATCCTTAAGAGATTGATCAGATGTCTTGCCTTGACAATCCGAGCGATAAATTGGGCTAAAAACATCTGAGAGATGCTTAAGAAAGTGGCTATGGAGCTTTGCAGGAGGATGTTGAACCAACGAATTGCCGGACTTGCCAGAGTTACGAAAAATTCCCGACACCTGACCGTGTCTCCCACACCCTCTAGATTCATCCTAGGCTCGAAGGCCGTGATGTTCTCTTGGGGGTCTTTGGTGCCATCATATCTCATGTCTGTCGGCTTGTCAAAATTCTTAGGTAAATGGGTTCTGAGGATGAAGGGGTAGAAGGGAGTAACGCCCATCACCACAAGGTCTCGACGCTTCCTTTTTCACTCCTCCCTTCGTTCCCTGCTTCTCGACTTATCTTCGGAGTGATGGAATTGGGCGTGACCATCAGTCTGGTCGCGTATGTCGTCCTTCTCTCCCATGCGCTATCGTTCTTCCGACCTCCTCGGCGGGGATCGAATATGCGAGTAGCTCAACTGTGCCTCTGCTTGCAATCGAGCATTTTAGCTAGCCTCAGAATTGTAACAGTTCCTCGACGCCAGCTTTCTTTCAAGGTTTGGGATCCTGTGCCTATGTTCTTGCATGATCCGGGAGTTGTCACCGTCTGTTTTCCTAAAGGGATGCTTTTCGGGGGATCGATCACGAGAGTGGTCCTAGTCGGTGGGGATCGGCTAGTGCCTCTGAGAAGTCCTGTGCTCAACCTACTCATGAGGTGACCGCTTGTCGTTCGTTGTTTCCGCCCTCTCCTAAGTCGTCCTCTGGGTGGAGGAAAGCCTCCATCCTCAACGCGCATCAAGTCCCCACAAACGGTGCCATTGTTCGATGGTTCGTTGAGTCAGTCAGTTGTGAAATGTTGGAATGAAGATTAGGACCCGAGCACTGGTTCTAAGGTGGGGAACTGCGCTAGCAGATCATCGGTTTATCGACAGATGAAGCCATTTGCAAGACACTCCGACGTTTAAGTTAGTATCCATACGTTGAAGTGGCTAGATTAGGGTTTGATGACGTATCTGGAGAAAAGGATAGGTTCTTCTCCCTTATCCTTATTTGCTCGGGTGAGCCTCTCTTCCTCTATGGCTCAGCCTTTTTGAAGCTTCTACCAACTGCTAGCGGTAAGAATCTTTGATACATGAGAACGAGTCACGTAAAAAACATCTCTCCGTACGGATATGAATGCGTGCTCGCTCGGTAGACCCCTAACCCGTGTTGAGTTGGGCCATAATAGAAATAATCTTGCTGTTCAATAAAGCCATTCTCTTAAATTTGGAGAAAGATACATGAAGCCTTCCATGCTAGATTATATATTCGGGGGATAATCAAGTAAAACAACACCTTATTGCTTTTTGGGGCCTGTTCGAAAGGGATAATATGATGAACATGTAAAAAGATTTATCTTTCATCATATCAAAAAGAAATATATTAGTGTAGTATCTGGCTAATTTTTTTTGTTATGGAAGTAAAAGTGGTAATATACTTTAATATTGTAATTTTTGGTGTTTTTTAAAACTGTGGAAGTACACAAATTCCTGAATTTGATTTCTGTACTTAAAATTTTTTAATTTTTTTAACACAAATCCCTGAAACCGATTTGTGTACCTCTCAAAAATCCCTGGGTCTGATTTGTGTACCTCTCAGAAATCGGACGGTCCGATTTCTGTACCTCTAGAAATCGGACGGTCCGATTTGTGTACCTCTAATAAATCAGACGGTCCAATTTTTGCTTCTCTAGTTAAATGATTCCACATTTGACTATAACACCCAACAATTCACATTTAAGAAAAACACCACTGTCACTCCAATATTAAAAATAAAAAGTTCTGTAGTATCTTTCTTGTACAATGTCGTGTTTTCTACGCCGTGATTTTGTTGTGAATGAATTTCCAACGCAACCCCTAACTAATAACCTTCGGTTCTTGCAATAATTGGTGTCCCAACTCCCATGCTGCAAGCTAAGGTACGTAAGATTCCCTGAGGATGACTCAGGTACGAACTTATATTTCTATATATTAATTGCTGGCTTCCATCAATAAATCGAAACAGCATGTGGAAGTATAGCCAGATATACTTTGCCTCAATTGCTCTAATAATAGCCGATGGACATACATAGAATTTGTTTCTTAAACTTGCAGATAAAGCTTTAATTATTATATACTATATCCATCAAGAAACTCATGCTTGCACCCCTAACAATGTCGTTTTCTTCTTGCTTTTGCGTGGCGGAGTAGTCTTGGTTCGGGGTTTATATATATGACGACATAAAACATGCTCATATATTTAGCTAAATAGGAAAAAAATTAAATAAATAAATTAAATATTTTATTTAATGAAATATGTTATTCAGAGGATAGTTATTAATTTACGTAATATTACTTATTTCGTTTCAAAATAGGCATTGACATTTTTTTATAGTATAAATAAGATAAATTAATTTTTTTATATATTTCGAATATAAATAAGATACAAAAGTTATTTTTAATATGGATAGCATTTGTATATATGTATTATGCAACTATATTCTATCATGGTATGTGTTATGCAATAATTACGGATGGATTTAAGGAAGACAAATAGTGGTCTTGACCTCCCAAAAATTTTAAACTCGTATAATGTTATAATAAAAGTATTGTATAAAATAAAGTTTAATAGTATAGTAATAGTAAAAAGAGTTGGTATTCTTTATGTATTAGGATTTAATTCTCTCTATACATATTTATATTATTTGTAATTTTTATTTGATTTAGAGTTTCTTTTTTACATTTTCTATTTCTTAATTAATTTTAACATCTATAATCATATAAAAAGTATTTTAATATTATTTATAATAACATTATTCTTTTTATAATTTTATTTAGTTGTTTTTTTATTATTTTTTTTATTTTTATCCCTATTATTTATATAAAAATACTTTAACATATTTTAAATTCATATAACAAAATTATTAGTGCAATTAATTTATATTATTTCATGTCATATTTTTTATTGATATAAAATATAAAAATATAATTTATTGTCACATAAATACTTAAAAAAGTAAATTAATTAACAAAATATTTAAAAATAGATAATCTTATATTTTATTAGATCTAAAACCATAAAAAATATATAAAGATTGAGATAATTTTTTTATTTGACAAATACTTATTAATTTTTTAATTAAAAATTAATTATAATAATATCTATTATCAAATATATGACATTATATTTAATTATACAAAATATTAATTTTCGCCTCCTCCACTCTTAGATTCTTGAATTGCCACAATGTGGAGCTACAACATTATTTGAACTAACACACAGGTTACATGAAGCCAACACGCTACATGCGTCTTACTTGTGGTGGAAGCATATTGTTTTAGCGAAGCGAGATGCGTATTGAGCCAACCTCAACACGGAGCCAACGTGTTGTAGCAAGTGTGCAGATATTCCTCTGCTTTTCTAGGAAATATGCACAATTTTTTAAAGATTTTTTTTATTAACACGGTTCATGTGTATTGTCAGTATTTGCATGCAGAAAACATGGTTACTCCAAAAATTAACATGTGACATAGCAGAAGATGGCTTTAAAAGCCTCCCATCCGAGCTCTCCTCCTTACTCGTTGAAGCGCCATACTATGAAGAGAGTTGAGAAGGTATTGAGCTCTTTTCTGCGCTTCCATTTCCATCCCACTTTGCCTCTTTTCATACCCATCTTAGGAAGCTTCTTTGTTCCTCACCTTTTATCCGCCACCACCTCGTCCTTGGGTTCTTCGTATGATGTCTTTTGCTCAACTTTTTCTCAATGCGAAAATCCATGACAAGCATCCTATGTTGTGTTGTTAAACTCTCTCCCGGGATAATTTTACAATTAATGCAAAATTTTTGGTCGACTCTCCTCAATAAGAAGAAGTCAATTTGAGATCTTGTCATGCCACTCTTATAGGTTATAATATGTTTGTCTCTCTTTTTAAAACATGTATTTGCGATGAGAATGTTAAAAGTTGAGGAAAAATCCAAAATAGATTTACCCTCGGCATTGATCACCCTGAAACCATGGCCTCCGTGAATACTTCCATACCCCGTCACTTCTCTTCCAACATGGCCATTTAAATATCCTCCTAAGAAAATCTTATCTCTCGAAGGTATGTCTTGGACCAAACTCTCTAGATCCTCCCAAAACATTATCTTGTGTTGTTCGTCCAAACCCACTTGCGGTGCATAGGTGCTAATCACATGAAAATCACCTCCCTCCACCACAAGTTTGATAGAGATGATCAGATCTTCCACCCTCTTGACATCCACTACGTCCTTCTTCCACTACTTCTCCACAATAATACCAACACCATTCCTATTTTTCACCTTTTTTGTATACCAAAGTTTAAAACCGGAAGTATCCAACTCCCTAGCGTGTATCTAAACAACATTGAGAAAAATTAGTATGGGCAATATGAGGAATTACTGGAGCTTATCGGTACATTGGAGGACAAATATTTCATAATTGGGGATTTTAATGCAATCTTAGCAACCCATGAGAAGGATAGAGGTAGAGAAAAATCTCCATAGTCAATTTAGAATTTCTAGAATTTTGTTAATAGAGATCTACTAGTTGATATGGGTTACATTGGGCCAAAATTCACATGGTAGAATAGGAGCTGCCAAGAGAGAGCAATCAGAGATAGGTTAGATAGAGGGTTGATCTCACTGTTTTTATGAGAGGAATATCTCGTCGTTACAATTACCCTTTGGAGGACACTGGTAGTGATCATAGACTGCTTTTGTTTTGCTCAGGTGAAGGTGGTCAGAGAAAGAAAAGACACTTCTAGTTTCAAGAGAGATGGTGCAGTTTGGAAGCAATCAAGAACATTGTTTGCGAAACTTGGCAAGAGAGCATACAAGGTTTACCCATGTTTCAATTATTCCAGAATTTAAAAAAATACAGATCTAAAATTGTTAAGTGGCAAGCTACGAGAGCAAGCAGTTTAAGAAGAGACATGGAGAGTATAGAAGCCTCACTTGCGGTGCTAAAAGAAAATCTAGCAATGGTAGACAAAAATCAGATTGATCTCTTAGAGGAAGAATTAGCTAGAACCTATGTGCAGGAAGAGAGATTTTGGAAGGAAAAATCAAGAGTAAGATGACTGAAATGAGGAGACCAGAACACTAAGTTTTTTCATTCAAAGACCCAGCCCCGAAATAGAAGAAATAAAATTTAGAAACTCGAAGATGAGGCTGGAAATTGGTGCACTACTTTGGGATAGATTGGAGACCGAGCCCAAAGATACTTCAAGGATTTTTTTTTACTTCAGGAAATCCAAAAGATCCCTCACAGAGCCTAACAGATCTTAGAAGAAATATTTCTGTGAAAATGAATAGAGAACTAACAAGGCAAACTATCGAAGAAGAAATAAAAAGGGCAATCTATTCTATTAACCTAGAGGCAGCCTAGGTGACGATGGCTTTACATCCAAATTCTTCCAATTTTATTGGAATACCATCAAGCGGATGTATACAAAGCTGTTAGAACTTAGAAGCTTTCTTGGAGGAGGACGAATGCTTAGGGGGTTCAATCACATTCAAATTTGTCTTATTCCAAAGATACAAAATGCAACTGCAATGAATCAAATTTGGTCGATCAGCCTCAGTACTCTGTTTTATAAAATCATCTCTAAGGTACTTGTTCATAGACTGCAACCTCTTATGAATAAAATTATTCGTGACAACTAAAGTACTTTTATCCGAGGGAGATTCATTAGTGACAATATCTTAGTGGCTCATGAATTTATGCATTTTTTGAAGAATAAGGAGTATGGTAATCACGATATGGCACTTAAAATTGACATGAGTAAGGCCTATGATAGGGTTGAATGGAGTTTTCTTTGGTTTATAATGGAGAAGCTGGGTTTCTGTGATAAGTGAATTGGGTGGATTAAAGAGTGTGTGTCTACAATCTCTTATTCTGTTGTTGTGGAAGGAATTCCTACTAGCTTCTTTAGGCCAAGCAGAGAACTCTGTCAAGGGAATCCCCTCTCTCCCTAGATTTTTCTTATTTGTGCAGAGGGACTGTCCTTTTTGCTCCACAAAGAAAAACAGAATAACCTACTACAGGAACTTTGGTTGAATAGTAGATGCCCCTCCATTAACCACCTATTACCCGCAGACGATTCTATATTGTTTGAAAGAGCTAATAGGCGATCATGTGACAAGATCCTAAGTATCCTACAACAGTACAACGAGCTGAGCGGCCAGCTCATTAATTTAAACAAGTCGGCCATTTTTTTCAGCAAGAATATGCCTCAAACAACCTGGACATAACTAGCTACTTTGATTGGG
This sequence comes from Arachis hypogaea, assembly GCF_003086295.3. NCBI lineage: Eukaryota > Viridiplantae > Streptophyta > Magnoliopsida > Fabales > Fabaceae > Arachis > Arachis hypogaea. The sequence goes on along the minus strand of NC_092043.1, from coordinate 1,515,354 downwards.
ATTCCTAATATTGTTGCTCAAGACCGTTATTTAGGCCTTCCGTCAGTTATCAATAGAACCAAAAGAGAAACATTCTCATTTGTTAAAGATAAGGTTAGAAAGAAGTTGCAGCACTGGAAAAGAACGATGCTTTCAGCAAGCGGAAGAGAAGTTTTGATAAAGGCGATTGGCACAGCGATAGCAATTTACTCACTTAGTTTTTTTAAGCTTCCAGATACTCTTTTAGATGAAATTCATAAAATAATGATGCAGTTTTGGTGGGAACAAAAATAGAATGAGAGAAAAATACATTGGATAAGTTGTGATTCAATCAGCAGAGACAAAAATTTAGGAGGTTTGGGTGTTAAAGATCTCAAAGCTTTCAACCTATCGATGCTTGCCAAACAAGGATGAAAACTTCTAACAAGAACACATTCACTAGTACATAAAATCTACAAAATATAAATATTTTCGACATACCTTGTTCTTGGAAGCAAAGCTTGGATTCAGAACTTTTTGGGCTTGGCAGAGTCTCTTGGAGGGCAGAAAAGTTCTGGAGAAAGGCGTTAGACAGTGTCACTACCCATGGCTCCAACAGAATAAAAAAAGGACCCGTGGTTCGGAAACCAACCCCTTTTCAGGTTTTCAATAGCAGCAGAACAAAATCTTGAGATGCATTGGGGTCCGGGAGCTGATAACAGATACTGAAAAATGGAACACGGAGCTATTACAGGAAAATTTTAATGCAGAAATTGTAGCACAAATATGCAAAATCTCAATTGAACAAAGAGGGGAATCAATTGTTTGGGTGAACGACAAAACAGGGCATACTCAGTGAATTTAGGGTACTTGATTGCATACCAGTTTTATCATTCGCCGATAGAAAGTTTAAACCCTTGATTTCAAATGAAAGACTTATGGCAACAAATCTAGAATATATAATGTCAGCCAAAAATCCAAAATTTCATATGGAGATTAGTCCATGAGGGTATAATAATGCTAGAGAAGATGCATAACAGAATCCCCAACATTGATCCCCTTTGCCCAAGATGCTTGACAGAGCCAGAAACTGCATTGCACGCAGTGGTTTACTGCCCGGAGTCCATGGCGGTTTAGAACAGGTCCCAATTTGCCAGTGACATCTTAAGAGACACAAACCTTCAAGCATGGTAACGGTGGAATCACATGGTGGAGAATCTCAAATCTCAAGCGAACTTCAAGAAGAAAAAGAGTGAGATTGCTTAACTTCTTTGGGAACTTTGACTGACGCGAAACTCCTTCACCGTTGAACAGAACCGATGAGAACCTGAAAAAGTTATGTCCCAGGCAACGATAAAAGTGAACCAGTACAGAGCTCACTACATGCAAAAGACAGTTGAGGCTTTAAGCTTCTTTTTCAATTTCTTTAGCTTTTTCTTCATCCCCTTTAAGTTTGTCATCTCATTTTGGTTTAAAAATACCAAATACTAAATTATGCTGATATTGTATTTACTACTTTTTTATGTAATAAATTACAAGTTTACCTTTAAAAAACATTAAATTGAATATAATAAAATAAAATATTTATATATAAAATATTTATATATAGGTACTTAAAGTTTATCATGGAGATAGTGAGGGTTGATTGCAAAAAAATAATATGCACTAAGTAGTTCATTTTAGGTCCATAAGGATGTGAGGATCAGTAGCATGGCAAGAGTTAGTGGGCTGGGAGCCCATTTAATTAGGAGTAGGTCCAAGTGAAGTCAGCAGAATTGACTAAGGGTTGTGATGCAGGTCCCAGAGGCGAGTCTGGTTTGTTAAAGGGGGAAGAAAACAAAAGAAGGAAAGGGAAAGTGAGAGAAAGAAGCGGAAGAAGATGGAGGAGGAAAACGGTTATGTTGGCAGCAGCACCTCCAACTTGGAGACTTCCAAGGCGGAGCGATCTGTGTGGCTTATGAAGTGCCCTCTTGTCGTTTCCAAGTCGTGGCAGAACCACCCTCCTTCTCAGCCACTTGCCAAGGTCGTTCTCTCCCTTGATCCTCTCCACGCCGATGACCCCTCTGCTCTTCAGGTATCCCCCAAACCCTAAATTCCCCTTTTCCCCCCTCGATTTTTCCCTTGTTTTCAGCTTCTGCTTCATGCTAATTCGCTTCTCCTGTTGTGCTAGATCCGTTTAGGATAGTTAATCACTCTTTAGATTTATTAGCTGTTAGGTTTAGCTGTTTTCTTCCAAAGTCTTACGCTCCTGTGATATCGGATTATGCGAAATTGGCAGCTTGTTTATTTTTCTCGGTCACCTGTGGATTCTTCTAGGCATATTGGCTTGAAAACGAAGTGCTTTATGACTACTGATTTTAGGAACTAGTGTGATTTACGGATTTATAATTGTTCTTTGTTTCGAAAAGCTACAAGACACCAAATCCCTTATATTTATTCCACTGTGTTCAGCCCTTTTTTTTGGTATTATTAATTGAATTGACGTTGTTTTCCTTGTTAATTTACCATAATGTTGTAAAGTGAATTACTTATAAATTGCATTCAACAAATTAAGGGTAGTAGCTAACCTTCAACTCACATGTTTCCCCGCTATTGTTCAATTTTAATGTATTGACTTTGCTATTAAATTGAAGTTTTCAGATTTTAGATTCATCTTTATATATTTAAGTGCTCTTGAATCTTGATTAATATTCTCTGCCTGTATTAATGTGAGAAAATTCGTTTATACTCTCTCATAACTATGTCAGTTTACAATGGAGATGGCTGGGACTGATGCTGTTAATATGCCAAAAACATATTCCCTGAATATGTTTAAAGACTTTGTACCTATGTGTGTTTTCTCAGAGACAAGCCAAGGTCAGAATCGTATTGTCAGCTTAATTACACTTTTTGTTCTTGTTTACTGGTAGGAATTTCAATTATCTCTTATTGGATCAAGCAAGATCGTGTTGCATTGAGTTTGATGTTTATGTCGAGAAGGGATAGTTGGAAGATAACTAAGTAAATGTGAGATGGAAAGTCATTGAGTTTAAGAAATGAAACAATTGTTTAATATTGGTGTAATAAAACTAATAAATATTCATGTTCACCTGAATCTCATTTTGCAATGGTTGCGCAGTAGTCACCACTGTAGTACAATGGCCGTGAGATGTGTTATACTTGAATCATAGCTACCTTAAGCCTGTTAACAGGTTTTATGTTTATGTACGTTAGGTGGCAAGGTTGCAATGGAAGGGAAGGTTGAACATAAGTTCGATATGAAACCCCATGGTGAAAACATTGAAGAGTATGGCAAATTGTGTCGTGAGAGAACAAACAAATCCATGATAAAAAATCGACAAATACAGGTAGTGCTTCATGTTTAGTATTTCATTGTTCCTTTATAATGTTATATTTCTATGATTAAAAAGTTGATTCTGGTTCCCTTGATTCAATTGGAAGGTTATTGATAATGATCGTGGAGTATTAATGAGGCCAATGCCTGGAATGATTGGTCTAGTTTCATCCAATTCAAAGGTAACCCACTTTCTATACTTTGTATGATAACATGCTCGTAGTTGACTCTACATCATTTTCTTATGCTTATATAGAATTCTGGGCTTTGTATGCCTATGTCTTACATTAATGGCAAATTCATTGTAATATATAGCTCATTATATACAGGCGGATAAACCGGCCCCGGGACTTGGTCTTAAAGAACTACATTTATATATGGGATCTATTCTTGATGAAATAAACAATCTTACATGGTTTTGTGATTTTATGTCATTATTTTAACTATGAAATGGGTTTAAGTTTCAATTATTTTTTTCTCATTAATATTTTCACTTAACCAATTTAATATCATATACTCAAGTGGTCTTTATACTTTTTGAAATTAATTTTTAGATAATCATCTCTATATCCATTTTTTAGAAATTCGTTTATTTTTTAATAATATTAAAATATTAACGTATTTATCATTATATAGAAAATTAATAATGAATTACTTCATTATATTTTAGTAATCTCATTGTGTACTTTAGATATTCTTTTAAAAAATACTAATTTTTCTTCTAAACTTTATTGTTGAAAGGAAAAAATTTTACCTTATTTTTCATGATAATTTATTTGGACTATTGTTTTATTTTGAGAGTTGTATCTTATATTCTATAAGGGTACAGATACTTTTGAGTTAATTAATAATTTATGATTTGTTTCAAAGTTTTTGAAATTTTTAAAAGAATTAATTTTAATTAAAAAGGTACGTGACAGCTTCTTAACACCATAAATGCACTGATATCTTGTAATTTTATAAAATACTATTGATATTGTTTTGTCTTCTTTATGTAACTGTCATGTTAAAAACGAAATTACTGAAAAAAATTTCTATGATATATATTGATAAAACTTAAAAAAAAAACTCAAATAGTTATATATCATGCCTAAATTACTTTTATGAAAAAAATATAACAAAAAAAGAATTAAAAGCTCGTATAAAATTTGGCCCCTTGCATATAAAAAATTTCTAGAGCTGCCCGATATTATATAATAGCCACAATGCAACCATAAGTGTTATAATAAGATCCTACCATTGTAATAAATTGGTGTAATAATAATGCAAATTCATTGTTCCGAGAGGAGAGCTTGGTCCTTCAAATGTGACTTTGCATGTAAAAATTTGTTCGAGAGTCTTTTCTCATAAGTATGAAACTTTCACAGGATAAGAAGAAGACACAGCCAGTTAAACAAACTGATACAAAGAGAACAAGAAGAGATAGAGGAGAACTGGAGGATATAATGTTCAAGTTATTTGAAAGACAGCCTAATTGGGCATTGAAGCAGCTTGTCCAGGAGACTGATCAACCTGCTGTATGTCTTTGTTCTGTGTGTGTGTGTGTTTGTGTTGAGTGTTGATGCATTGAGGGAATACATATAGCTCATTTGTCCTATTGGCCCACTATTTTCTTTTGCAGCAATTCTTGAAAGAGATCCTGAATGAACTATGTGTATACAATAAAAGAGGTGCCAATCAAGGAACTTACGAGCTGAAGCCGGAATACAAGAAATCTGTTGTTGAAGATACAAATGCCGAATAAGGGGGAAACAGAAAGTCGTATCTCTTTCTGTTTGATGAGTAGGGAAGACTCCACACGCTGACTGCTGAGGGTAAATATGTTGATGGAAGGGCTAAAAAGTTATTGGCTAACAATAACCAGCAAAACGTGTATCTCTTGCATAAGATTTAATTGTTTTACCGATCATGACAGTTTCAGTTGTATACAGTCAACGACTTTAGCATAGTATAAGGTTGCTTCCTGGGTTACATTTGAATGTATCTGCCCCTATGCATTCATTTTACAGGTGTATCTATTTATGACAGATGGCTTCATTATGTTTGTTCCCCACCCTGCTTAATTATTCTCTATCCAAGATCAAGCCGAATGCGCACCCAACTTTGGTTTCATTCAAGCTTGCAGCTGCTAACACACTCACTAATGTCTTGAACAAAAGAGAATATCATGAAAAAACTTTAAAATGCTAGGACAACGAATGAGAATACCATGAATCTGGTACCTGTTGGTCACGAATAACTTAGGACAGTGAATATTCAGGTGGTGAATGCAGTAAATTTTGGTGCTTGTTGGACAGGAATAGTACATTAGTAGTTGTATTTTTATATATATATATATTTTTGTACTTTTTTTATGATATAAAATATTTTTTTATTTTTTATCGATTACTTTTAATACAGAAATAAAAGATAAATATAAAAGTAGTACATACAAGTGACACAACCTTCTCGCTTCAATATGACAAAAACTAGTGTCATTTTCTTGTGCGATGCTGACAAATGCTCAACTTGATCCAGGCAAGAAACAACAACGAAAGAATTGTGTAGTAAGATAAGGAAACCAAGCATACATAAATTCATTTTATCAATCGGTTTAAAATTGAAGGGTTTATTAGGTCACATGTGAAGATTATAAAATAAAATTTTTTTTTATTAAAAATATAAAAAATTTAAATTTTTTATGTATTTGTTTTGTATCCATTAAATGAAAATATTCAAAAATTTTCATTAGTAGTAAGTTTAAAGGCACATGTTAGCTAACCTAAAATTGAATAGCTATCTAACTAAAGTTAATCACTAAAATTAGTTATCATATATATATAAATATTTTTTTTTATAAGATAGGAAGACTCGAATTCGCGATTTTTTCGGTGAGTATGAGAAGATTATGTTATTTGAATTATAATTTATTGGTATATTTATATATAAATATATTTATTATTTCATTTATTTTTAATATATATTTTAATATATATTTATACTAATAACTAATTTTAGTAGTTAATTTTATATACATGGTCTATCAAAATAATATGAATGCGATAAGAATTGGATCGATATATCTCTTTCAGGATGTGATCAAACAACTATGAACGGCACAAGATTATTAGATCTTAACTTTCTCTGCATGTAGTTTGCCACTTAGCCTCCCACTATATCAACATGTATATCTACAATTTAAAGGCCTTGTATGATCGTGCTTTGTCTTTTTCTCAAATGTGATCATTATGTAGGAGCAATCACAATTCACATCATCAGAATTGTTATCATTCTTGAAGAAGGAATCTTCCACGTATTTTGGTACGCATGCATGTTACATATATATTTGGTGTGATGGTAACCATGATGCAAAAGCTAGCTAGCTTATTAGCAGCTTTTATCATTAAAATCATTTCTTATATTTCATCAATCAAGCAGAGAACTAATAATAGATGTTTTCTATCACTCATTTTTAGTAAATATCAATTAGGTATTGCTGCTATGTATATGGTCTTAGAAAAAAATAATATATGAACAGTTATTTAAACAAGAAAAATAGGACTACCACTAATTAATTATAATTAATTCTAATCAACAGAAAAATAAATTTGCAGTTTTTTGTAAATATAAAAATTTAACTTTTAGAAATTCAAGAAGTCAAAATTATTACTTATGAATTTTTTTAATTCTTAATTTAAATCAAGATGTTAGGAATATCTCGTAAAAAAGAAAATGGAAAAAATTGTATATCAATTCTTTTAACTAATATTTTATTTTTAAAAATTATTTTTATTAATCTTTACCAATTCACTTCTCTATTAGTTGACTGTTATCTAAAAAGAAACATTGATTTCCTAGCAAAATTTACAGAAGACATTCTTTACCATTGAAGACAAAGCCATGTTGTTAATTAGAAACCTTCATCAGTTAGCATCTGGTTAAGGTATATATATTCATAAAAGGAGATAGAGGACATCATTGATGGCCATATATTCAAGTGGAGATTTGAATGTGAAGAGATGAGACTATAGAAATAGCGATGGTCCATGCATGTGAAGCACCAACAGTGACTCACTATGGTGCAATTCAACTATGAATTAATGAATCTTCTTTGTCAGCTTTCCAAGATTTTATCCAACACACTTCTTTATTTCTTCTTCAAAGTCAAAGATTCCAATACCATCTTCTCTATTAAGCGAAACATCAACTTCAAAGTTCAAAGTGAACCTAATTAAGCCTGTGCGGTGGGTTGGGTGTGTCCCGGTTCTGGGACCCTTCCATACCACCACATTCCATAGCCGGCCACTTTAATTAAAAGATTTCTAAAACATGCAAAATGAATATGATGAATCTTGGATTTGAGATGCATTATATGAACTTAAGCTTAATAATCATGATTGATTACTAATGAGACGTTTCTCCTATCCTGTCAGATATTATTTCTTCCTACCTTAGATTTCAATTATACTGTTATATTCTACATCGTAACTAATTTACCAACCTTAGCTTCGTAAGGCAGGGAAATATACACATTCATGAGTGAGCCTAATTCAATCCAAAAATTAATTTAAAAGAGGTCAATTATCTTTAGAGAAATATTAGATAACTATTAGAATTTATTATTTTTTTGTTATCAGTTGGTCATCAATATCTAAAAATATGGGATAATATGTTGTTGGATTATTAGACTAAAAAAATTAAATTGATAGTTAAATGATGACCAAAAGTAATAAATTTTAATGCCCTTAACATTCCTCTTGTCTTTGTGTTTATAAATTATTTAGAGTAAATAGCAATAAAGAAACAGTTCAAAATAGAGTTACAACATTTGAAATGTTTTTCAAAAGGTATATATCTTTAATTTTAACTTAATTTACATACATTATTTAGATGGACGACTATAACGACTTGAGTTTAGTCCTACTTATTTAAATAAGTAACCAATTCTTACTATCACTCATATTCATCTAGAAAGATAATCTCAACAATTTTCTTACTAAAAGAGAGTAATCAACTGAGATTACTCAAAAGGTGGTAATTGATCTCACCTCTACACTTATATATAACCTGATACTCTCAGATATTTTTCGAATTCCAATTTACTAAAAACTTGTCTAAAACTCTTGTTAACTTAAACATCAGAATCTTTTGCAGATAAGTAACAACCCTCCCTCCTCACGACAAACTCGGACGGCACCACCTCGACACCAGAAGATGTCGAACGCTACCCCAAAAAAATTTGTACCTCACGTTTTCAGGCACAAATTCATCCAGTAACTCTCGAAACAGTTTCTAAATATTCTCGTCTAGTTTTTGTTTATTATTATAATTGAGCCTCCCTCAACTACTAATGTATGTCTTCATCATAAAGAAATGATAGCTCTTTAAGTAATATCACACCAGGGGGTCGGTTTTTGGTATATGTTTACATATAAGAATTAAAGTAATAAGTTGTTGAATATATATTTGAGATAACCTATGATGACTTGAAGATAAGAATCAAGCAAATAAAATACGGAGTTATTATTAGACACACAAATCAATATGAAGTGCAGTGGTGAGCTTCAAGAGAAATTTTGGGGGGCCAAAAGTTTTAATTTGATTTATAGGAAAAATTTCATCCAATGCAGAGAAAGAGTTTAACTCAGAACCTACAAGTTGGTAGAGCCTTGAAAGTAGTTGTGCACCAGTTGAAGTATACTACTTATTTTATAAATAAAGCTTATTAGCGGGCCATGGCCATGGAGTATTGTGGCTCCTTGGTATGAAATACTAATAAGGATAAAACAGGACGAACAGGGCCAAACTTTGAAAAGGAGGTTATATATTGTGGAGATGGATATTTTTTAGGAGGAATTCATCATTTCATCCATAATCAACACGAAAGATTGCTTGGTCAAAAAGGTAAAGTTCGAAATAATTCACATTATTGAAGCTCATAGCATGGTTTTTTTTAAACAAAAAATTATAAGGACACGCAACTTATATTGATATAATTAACTTGGACCAAGATGACCAAAATTTAATAGCTGTTGATATATAAGTGGTTTTAACCCAAAAAAAAAGGTGAAATTAAATTGATCGCCAAAACAGTTGTGGGGTTCTCGTAGGACGTTATAAATATGGCAACTACTCAAATGAAGATGCTAAAAACATCTTTTTATGAAGATTCTTGTGTTAAAAGTGTACTTTGTTTGTTTAGCCACACTTTAAAAAAAATAACACTTTTGCAACACATCAAAATCAAACCATACATTTTATCATCTAATGGTAAAAAAGAAGTATCTTCATATGAAGACAATAGTAAAATCTTCATGGTAGTATCCACCTATAAATATATCATTCATGTTAGTGAAACTGCAGTGTCTTGATGTGAGTATGAACAAATTTTCTTGTGACAAAAGTTCGAAAAAGAAAGAAAATAACAATCGCTGGTGGGATTTAATGGGTAGTGGTAGGGACTAGGGATCATAACGTAAAAACATGAGAGAAAGTAATAAGCATAAAGTGAGGAGTGATATTAATTAATTTTCAAACTATGGAACTGGAATGTATGGTTAGATCCAGAATTCCAGATTACATGTCTCATTATTATATTCTTATTAACATCCTATTAATAAGAATTAGACACATGATAAAAATAAAATTAAAAAAATAATAACAAAAAAAATTTAAATAGATATAGTTAAATTTTCTCGATAAAATATGAACAAAAATATAATACTGAGAGATGATTTAATTTCTTTCCAATTTGTTTATGGTTACAAAAGGTACGGATCCAAAAATGTTATTATGGGGCAATAATACATATAATATTAAAAATTATGTAAAAATTATATAATATAAGATGTATTACAAAAATATACCAATGAAGAATATGTTTTAAAGTACAAAAAATATGTGTATATTTTTTATTAACGAAGTGGTCAATTCTTCATATCATAAAATTCATTGATAATAGAATTTGTGTCAAATTTTTTAGCAATTTTTTTTCAATATAATTAAAAGACAATTAGCAAAAAATTTATCTTTTATTTTATTTCTGAGTTATTATTCACAATATTTATAGTTTAAAAAAATCTCTTAATTATAGCAGTTAAAACAGAGAAAATTAATACTAAATAAATAAAAAAACAGTTAAAAAAAGAATTCACTATATAAAATTTAAAATTTTTTATTTAATTAAAAAATATTAATAATAATATTTTTTATATTTTTTAATATTATTATTTATTTTTAAATATTAAAAATAATTAATATTTAAATTGAATTAAATTATTATTTATATTATATTAAATATCAAATAATTTTTTTTAAATTAAATATATACATAATATCTTATTATTATTAATTTTTTTAAAAAAAATTGGGAGCAGGCTTCCACTGGCCCGTATGTCCGTCTTACGATCTCTTTCAGTTAATACTCAATTGCACTTCACTTATTCAAGCTACGATTGGCTTCCCTCTTTTATTAATACTATATCGTTGTATTAATTATATCTATATCCTTAAAAAAGCAAGATTTTGTGAAGTGGATATACCGCAATGCGGCTACTTTAAAAATTTGGATTTATCGAAAATGACTAAGCCTATTATAATTTGTAACCTTAACCGAACCTTTATTTAGGCTATGTTTATTTATTCATTTTCTAGGCTCTTTATATTATCAATGATATATAATTTGTTATGTAAAGATAAGTTTGAAGCTTTTTATTTTTGTTAGAAATAGTGAGATTCTCCAAATCTCATACTAAGAATAGTTAAAATGTATATAGTTATTAAAAAAGTTTAACCTAAATATGTACTCAGAGATATGACGTTCTGTATGAATATTAAAACCTTAAGTATTGTTTAGACAATTTTCTTTTTGGATTTGCATCCCGTGTTTTCCGTTCCTTTAATTTCATAGGTTTATTATTATTATTAGTCCTATTTGATCACCACCACCACATTAGTTTAAGTGTCTATGCACTATTTATTACAAACTGAGTAAACAACAATATTTATCTTTAATTTGATACATCCAGCCTATATATACACTTTGAATTTCCAAAGCTAACGCTTTTGCTTTTGCTATTCAATCTGGCTGCTCAAATAATGGCCAGGATTATATATATATATATATATATATATATGAGTAATGCTTAGAGTCAGCAATTTTAGTATTTTGTAACCATTAATTGGTTATCAATAGTATTTTAAATGGTGTGAGATTATATCCAATGATAAAAAATTACTCTTTTCTTTTGATGGTTAAGTACTGCCCAGAAACACAAAAGTTACTGGCCCTAGACTTTTCATATATATATATATATATATATATATATATATATATATATATATATAATGACTTTTTTGAACAACATAAATAATGAGTCTTAAAATTGGCTCAATTCAAATAAAATACATTACACTCTAAATTACTCACATAAATCTTAATATTAGAATAATCATCTGCACACCTAGTGAATTGAACATCTGATATATTCATTGTTTACATTGTTTAATATTTTCATTATGTACCTATACTTTTTCTATATATATAGGTGTGTCTTTGGTGGTCACATTGTTCAGGTGATTAAGCTGTGAAGATTGTTAACAACTGACACGTGAAATGTTGATAGTGTTTTATCGATTTTTAACAAATCGAAATGGTTCAATATCTAATTATCTGAAAGCGAAATATATTTCTCTTATGAGTACCAGTTTTTAAAGGTGTAACAAAGTCTCTTTCGATTGAATTAAAACAATAAAAAAATTGAAAGAAAAGCAAAGCTAACTTGAAAGTAATAAAATAACTGAATTGAATTTAAATAAAGCAATAAACTATTTTTTATGGGATCGAAGGACTTTGAAATAAAAAACAAAGTACTGAATCTTAAAGAAAATGAAAAAAAGTAAATGTGCTTTAAAGATAATTTTGTAATTAAAATAAAGATTATAAGAAATTTAAAAAAATTAAAAGACATGAAAGGAACTCTACAGAAAAGAAAGCTCATAAAAGACTCAGGAATTTGCTGGGAATACGAATATGCGAGAATATTTTCTAATTCGAGATTCAACTTTCGTTTCTTCGATCTTATACCTATTTATAGAAGTTTTCGACCAATCAGATTCAAATGTAACTCCCACGTGCATTAATCTTTGAGTAACCATTCCCACTCTTTTGTACAACATTGGTAACTTCCAACAATCAGCTCTACGTGTTCTTCTTCTTTGATCAGGTTTACGGAATGACTTCTACCTCTTTTTCTCAAAGAATCCTTCTCGATAAGGATTACATTTCTCGAAAAAATATTTATTGTATCTTGACCTTGATGTCTTTGAAATTATATAATTTTTCGACTAACAAATCGCCCCTTTAAAATTGATGCGTCTATCGAGCTATCAGTTTAAACACTCAATCCTAATTTTCTTCAAAACTTAAAGACCTATAACTAAACAATTAATTTAAACATGGCTCATTATTACCCATGTTTCCACTTCCTTTAAAAAAAATAACGTCCACGATGGTCTGTTTTCCCACGAATGACTATCTTCTCTTTCCTTTAATTGTGGCTTCTCAAAAGAAGTCGATTCGTTTTCAAAATTTGAAATTTTTTTTTTTAAAACTTTCTTTATAAACCTTTCTTTATAAACCTTTCATCTTCATAGCTCATTTTTCTTTTCCAATTCGTCTTCTTTCAAACAGCTACCCTAGTCTTTTCCTTAAATCTCTTGTACACCTTTCTTTATTCTATACCAAATCAACACTCATTTCTTTTCCTTCTCGACATCAATGAATTCTTCTAAAACTCCAAAGACTTCAACAACTCAAGACAAAGAAAAACAAGTTATGACTGAATCTCATGACCAGTCTAACCTGAGAATACTATCTCAATCAATGACACTGTCATTGAGGATCCTGAGAATATTACGAGTGATAAGAAAATTCTTGTCCCTTTTACTGTTGAAGACGATACTTACTGTTTTGTCGGCCCTTTACAGATCTCTGAACAAACCAAGAAAAATGCTCATTTCTTCCCAAGTGTCGAACGGAAAGATTTGCTTATCAAACAAAGTTTTTCATAGCACCCTTCATTGACAATAAAAAATCTTTCAGAAATAATTATAAAATTACCTTTAAAACTGTCGATTTCCTCGCTTGGTACCAACAGCTGGAACCAGTAAAAGGCAAAGCTTGGAGAACACAAGGTATTCACGAACTCCTTCGTCTTTCTCATTTCACACCAACTACCCATCATTGGATGATCGGCGCTGCGCTCTGTTTTTGGAACAAAACCACGAACAACTTTCATCTCCCATGTGGAATGGTTGGCCCCACACTTTTCGATGTGGCCGCCATTACTGGACTATTGATGGGCAATCCTATGATCACATTCGATATGAAACCCACCAAATCTTACAACATTATCCAAAAGAACTCTTATGAGGACTTCATTAAACACAATATGAGTAGAGAAAACAGTTTTGTTACAGACGACGAAAGTGTAGCTTTCTTATACTACTAGTTGAATGCTATCGTCTTCAGCTCGAGGAACATCTCGATGCAAAAACTATTTATTCACTAGCTGCCTTACTTCACAAAGGGCACAAACTCAATCTGGACAAATTGCTTTTAGAGAATCTGTATGATAAATTGGGACAACTAGTTGACGGTCTCTGAAAAAAGTCTTCAATCAACGCTAGGGATCCTTTTGACTTCTACAACTTTGGCTGAATGCTATTTTTGAAAAACATATGAAAAAGGGAGGGATCACAACTTCAAACAAATAACACATTGAAGGTATTTGATTAATTACTCTTCAACCAAATTTCCAAAATGCCAACTCAACTGAAGAACTCTTTTGGGAAGCATTCTCAAAATTCCATTCATGCAAAAGTTTTTGAAATGAGGAATTATTGCTTGTCCCTTTCATGAATCGAAGGTGTGGTCTGTTCTGGTTCCAACGACTCTTTTTTTCCGCTATTGATGATAACCCGTTGAACAACACCATTTGGGCCAACTTCCTTGCTGTTCAGGTGTTTCCAACAAGAATTTCTCAATACAAGAAAGAGCAATTCAAAATTACCCTCCACGCACCCTATTATGTTGCAAGACAAATGGATTTTTCACAAGCTCTTCCAGCGATTCTGATTCCAATGACTCATCAAAGACTTCTTTTCCGTTTTCACATCTCAAACCTAGTAGATCTGCCCAGGTATAATTATTTACTATTTTAGCTTTGGGTCTCATCGATTTTCATTTTATTTCACTTATGACTATTTTTATCAAGACAAAGGCTGGAAGGACCATTCAACTAATGCCTTCTGTGTCGATAATACAAATCGATCCAGAAAAGTAAGAAGATCATCATTTGAGCTCATCCTCTTTAGGTGGCAAAATGATCTCTCATTATATGCCTGAAGCCCAAAAACCTCTGATGAGCGGATATTTTATACGCTTTTTGGTAGTATTTTCATATAGTTTTTAACATGTTTCATTCACTTTTTGTTATGTTTTTATTGATTTTTATTCAAAAATCACATTTTTGGACTTCACTATGAGTTTGTGTGTTTTTTCTGTGATTTCAGATATTTTCTGACTGAAATTGAGGGACCTGAGCAAAAATCTGATTCAAAGGCTGAGAAAGGACTGCAAATGCTGTTGGATTCTGACCCTCCTGCACTCAAAGTAGATTTTCTGGAGCTACAAAAGCTCAATTGGTGCGCTTTCAATTGCGTTGGAAAGTAGACATCTTGGTCTTTTCAGCAATATATAATAGTTTATACTTTGCCCAAGATTTGATGGCCCAAACTGGCGTTAAACGCCAGCCAGAAACCCTTTTCTAGCGTAAAATGCCAGAACTGGCACCAAAACTGGAGTTAAACGCCCAAACTGATACCCAAACTGGCGTTTAACTCCAAGGATGGCCTATGCACGTGAAAGCTTCAAAGCTCAGTCCAAACACTCACCAAGTGGACCCCGAAAGTGGATTTCTGCACTATTTGCACTTAGCTCATTTTCTGTAAACCTAGGTTACTAGTTTAGTATAAAAACTACTTTTAGATATTCATTCAGGATGCATGACATTTTTTTTACATTTCATATTGTATCTTCTATGGCATGAGTCTCTAAACCCCATAAGTAGGGGTGAAGAGCTCTATTGTGTTTCAATGGATTAATGCAATTATTATTGTTTTCTATTCAATCACGCTTGATTCTATTCTATTATAAAAAGTAGTAATATTATTGTCTTATAAATTTTTTAAAATTAAATTGTACCTTTCTAAAAAATTATTTAGGAGTTTATAAAAAAGTTAAAAAAATTACTTCTCTTATAATCAAGGACGGATCCACTCATGTGGGTGTGGGAGCAAGCGCTCCACTATAATTAAAAATTTTATTTAGTAGTATATAATAATATTTATTTGTCCCCACTAAATTATTAAATTTGACCCCACAATAATTTTTTATTCAACTTTTGACACTTGATAGCCAATTTAAGAACTTCATATTAGATGTCCATTATAATGATCAATTTTCAAATTTAAATAAGATTGGTGATCTTTCTTAGAAATCGACTCGAAAGAATATTATTTATCTATTTGTGTTTCTTCTTTTAAAATTAGCTTTAGTTTTTTTCGTAATAACTACACTAATTGAATGAACTTTTTCAACTATGAATATCATCAAAAGCTAATTTGTATGAAAGTTGAGTTTTAAATGATTGTTTAACGACATATAAAAAAAAGACATTTTAATTATATTGTCAAGGTTTCAAAATATGAAATATAAAAAATTATTTTAAATTATATGTTATTATTTAAATTACTATTTTAGTATTTTAATTTGTAATTAGATATTTAAAAATCTAATCATATTTTACAATAACAAAATATAATTATAATAATAATTATGCTACATATACATAAAATAATCATTTGTACAAAATAAATCTTAAAATATAAATTTAAAATATAAAATACATATTAAAAATAAGTTAAATAATATATGTATTTATACACAAATTTATAATAAATAATTTGATAGCTAATTTTTTTATATAACCGTAATATTTTTATTATAAAAATTATTATAATGTTATATATATTTCACCTTCACTATTAAAATTTTTTGAATCCATCACTGTTTATAATATTACTATTTTTTATCACATTTTTATAAAATAAACACTTTTAAAACTAAAAATTCAAATACAAAATAACTTATTTATAAATTATTTTTAATATAGTTATTTATTATTTAAATTATTTATTTAAAAGAAACTTAATTAAATTATTTATCAAAGACTGGGGCATCGTGTTTAGCATGATTTCTAATTTAGTCATACCTTTAGTCATGACATATGTCAATTCTTTATTAGTTGGTCAATCCTTAGTCATTATAAGTATAAGTATAACCACTTCAAGCCTAACCACCACAGTCGTGGTCTTATATATCGTAATTCAAACTTGTTAGCCAGCCATTACTTTAGAGTTTAGCCATCACTTCTAGGCTACTAAAATTGAGGTTTTCTTTTAGGTCCTTATGCTATGGCCATTCAATTTGCTTTCAAATCTATGTCATCCTAGAAAGGTTCGTTCATCTCTTGGGGCGTTTCCTTTTATCAATGTACCCATAAAAAAAGATACAAGTTAAGCATGATTATGATTTAGCATTTTGTTTTGCAACTCTCATACGGTAAGGTAACATTTTCAATCAAAGCATTTACCCACCACGATCATTCAACTTTTATGCTTTACACAAATATGTATATGAACTAACCTATAATGTTAATCTGGTTCTTCTATTATCAATAATCAATTATCATTCATCCCAATTTGAAGATGACTAAACATGAGTGACCAATTAATAAAGTGCACATGCTAATATATCTATGGGAACCATGCAATGAATGCAACCAGAAAAGCAGCTATTTAGCATCATGTGATGGGGCATGAGGAGTAATAGCGCCATTTCTCTGATATATTAATTCCCTCTTTTTTTCAGCAATTTAATCATCGCTTTTTAGATTGTGTCATGCAAACTTCTTAAACCAACCAACAATCCAACATATTGGTGTCATTTACAGTCAGCGGATATTATGTGCTTCACGCAACATTATTATTACCTACTAATAATGCATAATTAATTGACTCTGCATGCTGCTATTCATATATCTTTCATTATATGAACTTGGCGTGACCTAGTTACTTTAATTTGCATTCAAAATTAACCTTAATTGTAATTAACACGACCAATTATATGATAATTGGTTCTCATTAAAAAAATATGAGTAATACAAAATAACCAACTTTTCAGTTAATATTAATTATTTTTTTAAAAATATTTTATTTCCTTTAAATTTTAAATCTTAAATCATAGACCTTTAATTTTATATCATAATTATAAATTATAAAATCTAAATTCTCAAAAAAAAAATGAAAATTTTTGGAATTATAAGAAATTCATTAACTAAAGATTAATTTCCTATACTTCATAAAAAAATACATATATATGATAAATAAATTACTAAATATTTGTCCATGCAATTAGAAAGAAACACACACATCAAAACGCCACAATGGAAGTGGATGTTAGATATTTATGTGATGGGGTACTGAAGTTGAATTTGATTTTGGAAAATTTATTTCGAAATTAGAGAAAGATATATGATACCCGACTAAAGCTTTTCTTTTCTTTTCTTTTCTTTCAAATTAAATTGAGAAAGGTGGTGGTGGGAGGGGCATCATGTCTGTTTAAAGCGAGGAGGGGCTTTTCAGCAATCCGCATATTGTGCTAACTTTGCATTGGGAGTGGGAATCTCACTTCATTAGCCTCCTTTAATACCCCATATCAATATCATTAATATTCATTATACACAGCAAAATTTCTCATTTATGCGTTGACCGCTGTTTAATTTGAACTTCTAATTTTTTAAGCAATGAGTACCGGTACTAGAAAATGGAACCTACCACAAAAACCGGAAGAAATTATATGGATTTTTTTTATTATATTTTTTTATATATTTTATCTTCTATATTAAAAATGATTGATTAAAAAATAAAACAGATAAAAGTTTTATTTTTTACACCATAAAAATATAAAAAAAATTATATAAAAAGTGATGCAATCATTATTTTTAAAAAACTATATATATTATAAAAAAATTATTTTTGCTAGGTAGACAATGACTTTTGTAAATAAGATGAATAATGAATTCTTGAATTGACACAATAAAGTAAAAAAATACTCCATCATCAAATTATCTCTTAAACCTTAACATTAGGATAACCATCTGCACAACTAATGAATTGAACATCCAGTAATTGTAATTGTTAACTGTGCATGAGTAAATCGAATCAAAAGAAATAACCATCAAATTAAAAATAATAAACATAATCATTTGCATACCTATTAAATTGAACATCTGACATATCAATTGTTCACATTATTTAATATTCTCATTATCTACCTATATTTTTTTTTAAAATACATGCATGTTATATAACGCGGTACTCTACATGTCCTACTAAGACAACAATAATAATCAATTTAAAAACAGAGTGTCATTACATATTCAAGTCTTTTTTAAACTAAATTTAATTAAATTAGTTTAAATTCAACAAAATTTACTCACACAACATATGTGCATAAAATCACACAATTTTTCTTTATGTTTTTTTTTATGTTTTTTCGTACGTCTCCTTCTTCTTTTTCTATTGGTGCTGTTGTTGCTGTATTTTAATTTTGTTTTTTCTTCTCCTCTTCTTTATATAATATTGCAGTTGTTTATTTTTTTGTTTGATCTTAAAAAAAATAAGAAGAATTAAAAAAAACTAAAATAAGAAGAAGATAAAAAAAAGAAAAAGATAAAAAAAAAGAAACAGTAGAAAATAAGAAAAAAGAAAAATTTTGAATTATGTATAATATTTATTTAAAAAATATACTGAAATTGCTTAACAATAACACATAAATTTATTAGTTTTGATATCGAAATTTTGCTACAAAAGTACAAAAAAATATTGTTTATTCTGAATTGCAATCTTATTAAGTTGAATGAATGTAGATTCTTCTTCTTCATACTGATTTTGTAGCATTATGTGTGTTTCTTTTTTTTTTTATTTTTTTTATTATTGTTAAAAAATAAAACAAAAATAATCATAAGAAGGTAAAATAAGAAGGAGAAGAGGACCAAGAAAAAGAAGAAGACGAAAATGATGATGATGATGATGCTAATAAATAAGAAGGATGAGGAGGAAGAGTTTTGAGTCATCATTAAGTAATTTCGCTTCATTTTGATGTAATTTTGGTGCATTTTAAATTTAAATAAGGTGTATTTAATTTGGTCTGAACTTGTTTTGAATTGAGTTTGTTTGTATGTCGTCATCATTAAGGAATTTCAGTATATTTTGAATTTAAACTATTATATGTATAAGAAAAAGATGACGATGATGACAATAACAATAATGATAATAATAATAATGACAATGATGATGAAGATCGAAAAAAAAAGGAGAAAAATAAAAGAGAAGAAGAGATTCAAATGAAAAAAGGAGGAGGAAGAGGTGATGGTAATAACAGTAACGATGATAATAAAAGAGAAAGACGAGGAAAAAGAAAGAGAAAGAGAACAGCAACATCAATAAAGAAGTAACATAGGTGAAGAAGAGCGCGCGTATAAATTTAAACTTTTGATAACAACTTAATTAGATTTGGTTAGTTATTTTACTTAGTTGGGTATTTTACTTGGTTGCGGAGCTTTTTCTAAAAAAAATTGTACAAAATTTAATAATACACGTTTATATTGGTTAGTTAATAACTTATTTTGATTTATATATTTCAAATTTATCCCTAATATAATATAGTATAGTAGTACTATAGTTTTGTGTGTAACAACTCACTACATGAATAGGAAAAGAAGAAAGAAGGGTTTAGTGGGGTATAGGGTTTGATGAAGATGAGAGCGCATGGGTATCCACCACCCCACTCGTGCGTGCTATCTATCAATGGCGGCTCGCCAATTGCTCAAGCCCCAAGGTCTGAATCTCATCATGAATGCCACGGTCTCATAGCCACCCGAACCAAACCTCTCATCACCTCTGCTATGTCAATATTCCTTAGAGCGAGGTTAAATTCAGCTCTTCCGTGATCCATTCTACCATCTTAATAACAAAAAATTTGGTGGAAACAACTTTTTTGGTAAGTTGTTGAAAACATTGTTTTTGCCTTAGAAACCCACTACATGTAATTAGAGTATGAAGAGAAAATCACACCGTAAAAGGAAAAATATGAAGAGCTAATGAAATATTTATACAATGTATATAATAGAGGTTTATGGAGTATTAGAGATATAATTATTAGTATTATATTTTTCTATCAACTGAAATTTTTGGGGTTCATTTTATAACTCAATAGCCATTGTATACATTGTACAAATAGTCCATTATCTCCCTAGCGGAATCCAATAAACAATTATTAGTATAAAAGAGCGCAAGACTTGATTAATAAAACTTGTACGTTAAAGTGGTCTCTCTATAGAGTAATAGTCCACCACTTTCTTGTCACAACTCACAAATGTTTTCATTCTGTATAATAAGTCATTATACAAAATATCTTTATATAAAAATTATAATTAAAATATTAATCATGTTAGTGATATATTGAGATTATCTATTAAAATTAAATATTAATATAAAATATATATTAAAAATAAATTAAATTATATATATTTATATATAAATATATAGTAACTAATTTTAATAGTTAATTTTAATATAGGTATAATATTTTTATTAAAATATAAATATATATTATATTAAATAATATAATTATTAAACTAATAATCAGGTTGTGTATATAAAAAAAATCATTATTGAATTATGGTATAAATTCATATTTGATATTTTATAAATTTTTAATTTTTATTATAACTAATTTGATAACTATTTTTTAAGGTTTAAGAAATATTTTTATTAAGTTACTTATCAACTTTTAATTATAAGTTTTATATAAAAACATTTTTATGTAAATTGGAAGAATGTATTTGGTTAAAAGCCCCTTTTTTTTATTGGTAAAAATTGCGGTTGGAGGTGTCTAGTCAGCAAAGATGGTGGGAGACAAGCAAAAACATTTTGAAGGGTAGTTGTGGGGTCAAAGCCCCTATAAGGCTATATTTATACCCTCGCTCTTTGCATCCCCTCTTCACCACTTCTCACATACACTAGCTTTCTATAGCTAGCTAGACTACTATTATTGTCATTATCTCTTGTTGAATTATTTCTAGCTTAGCTAGTTTGTTTCTCGATCAGATCCAATGGCTGATTCAGGATCCTCATCGTCAAGGAGGATGTGGTGCTCCATCCCAGAGAAGCTTCAACTACATGGTGCCATGCTGGCACTCCAGTTTGGCTATGCTGGCTTTCATGTTGTCTCAAGAGCTGCCCTTAACATGGGCGTTAGCAAACTTGTCTTCCCAGTCTACCGCAACATCATTGCTTTTCTCCTCCTCCTTCCCTTTGCATACTTCTTGGAGAAGTTAGTACTCGAAATAAAGTTTGATGTTTCTAAAATAAACTTATCTTTGATCTTAGTGTTTAATCTTTTTAATTTGTGCATAGGAAGGAGAGGCCTGCCATTACTTTAAACTTCTTGCTGCAGTTCTTTCTTCTGGCACTTGTTGGGTACGTATAGTAGTGTATAGTTTTTTAGTTTTATGATACATACATTGATCGTTATTCATTTATATGCACATACGTACATGCAGGATTACAGCGAACCAAGGGTTTTACTTGCTGGGATTGGACAACACATCTCCAACATTTGCATCTGCAATACAGAACTCTGTCCCAGCCATTACATTTCTCATGGCAGCCATACTCAGGATAGAGAAAGTGCGGCTCGACAGAAAAGATGGCATGGCAAAGGTAGCCGGAACAGTATTCTGTGTGGCGGGGGCGTCCGTCATAACACTCTACAAGGGTCCAACCATCTACAGCCCAGAACCACCGCTGCAGACCGCAGCCATGAGCTTAGGGGCGGCAGCAGAAGAGGGAAAGAACTGGACCCTGGGATGTGTCTACCTCATTGGCCATTGCTTGTCTTGGTCCGGTTGGCTCGTCCTGCAGGCTCCGGTTCTGAAGAAGTACCCGGCTCGGCTCTCCGTGACTTCCTACACGTGCTTCTTTGGACTGTTGCAATTCCTTGCCATTGCTCTGGTGGTTGAAAGAGATGTGAATGCTTGGATTTTCCAATCAGGTGCTGAAGTCTTCACTATTGTATACGCGGGAGTGGTTGCTTCCGGCATAGCCTTTGCGGTGCAGATATGGTGCATTCACAGAGGTGGCCCTGTGTTCGTGGCGGTGTATCAGCCAGTCCAGACTCTTGTCGTCGCTGTCATGGCTTCCCTTGCTTTGGGTGAACAGTTCTACTTAGGCGGGTTCGTTCTCTTCCTCCTTAATTTCTCCTTTCTCACACTATAGCCACACACCACACTCATTTTATTTACTTTTTGTTTCCCACCCTACCATGCATGGCTCATACCTTTCTCTTATCTTACAACTATAGTACTTGCAAACTAAAATTAGCTATCAAAATTAATTACTAAAATATAAATATATAATAAAAATAAACTAAATTATAATATTTATATACAAATATGATGAATAATTTTATATACAAATATGATGAATAATTTTAATAGTTAATTTTAGTATATAAGTAATATTTTTATTTATTTTATATTGAGAATATTATTTTTTATATAAATTTAAAATATTAAAATTGAGGTGATTAATTATTTTCATAAAAATATATATTTTAATATAAAAATTATATTTTAAATTGTTAGATAATTTAATTAAATATATTTAATTAATTAGTTTATAATATTATTTTTATTTTAAAATATACAATTATATACTATCTATATATTAAAATTAACATCTAATATAAAATAAATATTAGAATATAAATATATATTAAAAATAAATTAAATCACACATGTATTTATATACAAATATATTGGTAGTTGATATTAGTGTGATAATAATTTTTGTAAAATATATCCATAAAAGTATCTACCTAAAATTAAACTCTAAAACAGGACCTAGCGGGTACAAAAGCATCCTAAAGGTGAAGGCTTCTAGCCCTCCTTAACTTTCTTTTACAAAAAGAAGTCGACTATACCAAACAAAAACATACACACTCGAATCAAAGGCTTCTTTCAATAATGATTCCACGTTCTAGAGGCTTATTAAAAAGTTCGTACAATTTTCTTTTTTGAAAAAGTCTAGGTCACTGACTTTAATTTAATAAATAATTCTATATTTTTATTCCTTCTCTTGTATTTTCTTCAAAAAGTAGAGGAGGAACATACTTAATTAGTTTATTTACAAGGGAAAGGAATCATTGTTATGCATGTGATTGATATTAAAAGAGTTATGCATGGTTGTTGTGGATGTATAGGATCATTGGAGCAGTTTTGATCGTAGTGGGTCTGTATCTAGTCCTGTGGGGTAAATCCGAAGAGAAGAAATTTGCATCTCAATCGCAACATGTCATTGCTTCTGGTCCAGAGCACAGTAGCATCAGGCCCGCAAGCCATGCCAAATCATCTCTTACTCAGCCTCTTCTTCCTTCCTCAACGGAAAATGTTTGATCAACTTCAAAAACCCTAACTTCATGCTAAGTTATTATTATTATAGCGTTGCTTTTCCGGGACAAGAAAACGAAAACGAAGCAACCATATCGGTTATATACATTACTACTACTTTATTGTAATGTCACGCTGCTTGTGTGTGTATGATGATGAATGATGGGTTTTTCTTCTTGATTGCATTGTTTTCTCTTTTGTTAATTATTCAACTTAATTAATGTTTTTTTTTTTTAAAGTACAGAGAATCAACTACACCATAAGTTAACTAAGTCAATTTCCTTTATTTTTTATTTTAAAATTTAAAAAATTAAGATAGTAAATATATATATGAGATATATGCTAGACATCATTATGAGATAGAAGGGGAAGGTAATGTAACAAAGACCCACATATATAAATAATTTAACAGACGAACAACACCACATCTTTCAATACAGTACTCACTTATTGTATATTGTTTAAAAATTATTAAAGCTGGCTAAGCATCAAGATTTTTGCTAAGCCATAAGGTAACTGTCATCACTATCACACTACTACTCAAACGGTATAATCATTGTGGTCGGATTTAATCTAATGAAACGATATGATCTATCTCTAATTTAACATCATTGCTTAGATTGGTGGTGCATGCTCGTATAATCCGCGAAAGCGTGACAGACCCAAATAAGTAAGAGCAATTGTAAGAACTAAAAGGGTATTAGTCAAAAACCAGCGAAATACTTTTAGATGAATTTAATATATATGGATGTTTCTTCTGCTAAGTATCAGAATGATTCTTTTTCATACTAAATGGATGTTCTTTTATATATTTTTCGAATTTTTTTGTATTGCAAATGTGAATGTCTCTATTTCTTTAAGAATTTCATATTTATTTTTTAAATTTTATAGATATTTAATTATTTTTGCTAAAATATAATTGAATGTTTCTTTTGTTAAGTATTAGGATGCTTTTTTATATTAAATAAATGTTTTTTTTATAATTTTGTAATTGTGTAGGTTGCAGTCTCTTTAATCATCAAAATGGTACCTAATATCCCAAAACACAGGGCAACATCTTCATATAAACAATGAAATCAGCTTTCTCCCAAACATTGCAAACAAAATTATCAATTGTCTCTTGGCCCAAATAGTTAGCACCGTCCAGCCAATTGGACCTCAGGATCCCAACCTCCAGCTGGAACATGTCGCAAGTATTTTTAAACCATACGGTGGTCTCCAAGATAAAGTTTTTAATCCTTCTAAATTGCTACAAGAAAGAGAAAAAATGTTTCTAAACTATACGGTGGTCTCCAAATAAAAACAAAGTAAATGAAGCATGCTGTACCTTTTCAAGCTGATCAAATCAATCTAGTTGATTAAGCAAATTCATCAGTGTTTTCTGAATCTTACGATCAGTGCGTCCGCATTGGTGAGAGAGAGAAGTCGGTGTGTGTGATTGTTAGAAGTGAGTAGGTTAATATGAGAAAAAAAAAAGTTTTTATAGATTTTAATTAGGTTTATTTAATTAATTTTAAATTTTTTAAATTTTAAATTTTTTAAATTTAAAATTAATTATTAATATAAATTAATGTAATTTTATTTAATTTTTGGGTGATAACCTTTTGTTCCAAATATTTTTCCAATAAGTAATAACAAATAAAGGCACTCGTGCCTAGTGGGTTTTATAAAATGACATTGACAGGCCAAAAAAGAAGCCAGCAGAATTAATTATTGGAGATGCATATGTATCATGTGCACTACCAATGGCCGACCGCACATATATGTGTGTGTTTTACTCATTTTCTACCAATTTAATTTACGTTTAATTTATCCTCTACTGCATATTCCAAGTAAAATCTTATTATATAAATAAATTACACAGCACTTTTTTTAAATGCCATATGTACACTTAGCTTTATGGCATACACATGTATTATATATGGCGAGTTTTTTGGTGGTTGGATACTGGTGACTAACGGTGATCATGCTTTGATTCACTAATAACATCATAGCATCTGGTCCCAAAATTTTTTAGGAATGAGCGAAATAATGTCGTTGAGGAATATGCAATTAAAGATAAACACAGTAATTTTTGTAAGTTTGCTGGGAAAGTATTTATATAATTTTACAACTGAAAAATAATTTTTGCTTCTTTTTAAAATAAAAGTCTTGATGTTCTACTGGATAAGAAGCATCACCATGGTGGAGTAACGTACCAACAGAAAATGAATACGTATGTTCTTTTACTGAAACTCGAAACACCGTATCTTGGGACTTGGAGCCACTGGAAGAAGTTTCAGTTAGAAGTGTTCGAAAGAACAGCGGCAACTCATAAGCGTCTTCGGCGGATTGATGAGGAAGAAGGGGCATGTTCTCATCAGGTTCAGATTTTTAGTTGGGTATGTCTTCATGAAGGCCATGACAAAAAAAAAGCAGTGAGGGTATTTGTGGAAAATGGTGCATTTGTAGATACAGCGGATGTTCAAAACGAACTCAGTAGCCAGATTGCAAGTTCCATTGGCTTATTAGAGACGAGAAACAAGTTAAGAAAACCGTGACTTTCGACGTGGAAAAATATGGAAGACTTTTAGCCTACCTTTGATGATTTTTAGATGTTGTGGAACCTTTTGAACCAATCTTTTTATTTTTTGTATTTTTCAATTTCTTACATTTTTTTGGGATGATTTAGTTAGTTGTTTATAACTCTTAATTAATATCCAAAATTTTTATCTTTTTTCATTTTTTTTATTAGTCAATTTATCATGGTCAACTATGTCAAAGTTTACCTTCTATTTGTGCTAAATATGCCACATGCCAACATTGCATTGGTTGATCTAATTTAATCACCTTAATCACCATAGTCACCATAAGAAAAAATCACCATAGAAGTCACCTATATATATACCGTATAGAAACCGCATAAATAAACTGTGCTACACTGCTACTAACATTCTACCAATCTAAACCTGAAAACACAGCTAACGTGAACTAATTCTTGTGCAAGATACAAGCTATTTGACAAAATTCGTGGTAAATAGTAGCATGGTTTATTTACCTAACGTGACAGATCCCTATATTGATCACATGCGTCGATAAAGAGAAAGGAATGATAGATGGGATCCGTGATCATACATCATATCGATCGAGTTAAGCCTCCCATTTCTTAAAAGTTTACTTTACTGACATTATTCAATATTGGTAGTTACTTTTCCTTACTTTAGTTTGAACTTTTTCTCCTCGCGAGCTTCTTTAGTTTCCTCTTTATAGACGACATCCCGTTTTATCCTTTGCACTGGTACTAGCCCTGTCAAACTGCCACTGCATAGCTGCGTTGTCCCCAGCAAGATGATGCATCTCTTTTAAAAAAAAATTGTTAGTTAGGGGTAAACATTTTTAATTTAAAAAAATAAAAATGTTATTAATGTTAATTCAAATACAACATTTGAGCCAAAACTCGTTCAGGCAACAATATATATGTATAATATTGACTGATACTTTTTTATCTTCCATAGAAATTTTATATTATATAAAAAAGATTGAAGAGTATATATTGGTTTATTATGAAAACCAAATGAGTGCAATATATATAATTAGTTTTCGCAAATATATTAATATAAGAAAAAGTTTTAAGAATAGTATTTTTATTAAAATTTATTTAATATTTAACTATAAAAAAAGTGTATAATCTTATATTATTAGATATAATTTTTATACCATTAAAAATATTAATAATAACTAATTAATGACTATAAATTATCAAATATACTTACCCTTTAACACTACTAGTAATATAATTTAAATTCCGTGATAGAGCATAAATTAAATTCTTTGTCGTATTTCATACTACTCTTAGTCTTAGAGCACTTTTTAAAGAAAGTGCATGGTGTGGCATAGTATAGAAGGGAGAAGTTTCACATTATGCGCCGAAAGATATTTCTGTTGGAAGATAAAATTAAATGGGACTAAAAGCTAAAAGTACGATAACCCTTGTAGAACTGTTGCAATCATTCATAGGTAAAATGCTAAAGCTTAAAGCCTTAGGCTTAAACTGACTACTCTGTGCAACGACCCAAGAAATTGACAATTCACAATTCTATCATATTTAGATAAGTGATTTACCAGTTTACCTCTCCCCTTTCCTCCAAAGATTATTGGTCTAACCTTCACAGCATGTTATTCTGCAAAGAAAAGTAGACTATATCTAGAATTCTATAGCAGATATATTTGTAGGGTATAATTTGGATACAACATAATTTGAACATTAGAATTATTTAGTGACATTTGTTGGTAATAGGAATTGAGAGAGGATATGGAAACTAAAGAGTAAAGGAGAATGAAATGTATTGTATTGTATTGTATTGAATGATGATTATAGATTGATTACAGAAGCAACTACAAGGTACTATATATAGCAAGCTTACATAATTCTGTTATATAACAGAAAACAGCTAGTAACTGATTTTCCTAAGACAATCACTAGGCTTTAGCTTGATCTTGATCTTTATTTATATTGCTCTTACTTCCTCTATTAGTTGCAATCAACTGTGAATGAGCTAGCTAGTAAAAAATTCATAATAATACTGTAATTCCTGTTTGAAGCCAATTGGCTTGAAATCAGAAGAATGAAGGCATTGAACATTCACGTAGTTATTGTGATTTCAACAAATAATAGTAGTAAAGAATTTCAAAGTCAAAGTCAAAGTCAAAGAATGTGACATGTCACTAGACACTAGCTAGGTACGTGGTTTCCCTTTCCCTTTGTAAGAATAGGCGACGAATACGTAGACGATGAAGTTGAGAGCATTGAAAGCAGTTACGATCCAATAAAAGTAATCCAATCTACTCGCATTAAGATCGTTCCTCAACCACCCTCTGTTTCCTCCACCAGTGGCACCTTCAATGATCTGCACCAACACACTGTTCAACCAGCTTCCGATCCCAAACTCGCACAGAAACATTGCACTGCTAATGCTTCTAGTCCCATCCGTCGCTTCGTCGTAGAAGAACTCCAACTGCCCCACGTAAGTGAATACCTCTGCACACCCAATCATGAAGTACTGAGGGAACAACCAGAACACGCTAATGCTATTCCTTTCGGGGTAGTGCTCGCGTCTTTTCTTTTCCACTAATGCAGCTGAAGCCATGGCAAAGATCGATATGAAGAGTCCCACTCCCATTCGTTGCAGCGATGTGAGGCCACGTGGATGCCCTGTGCGCTTCCTGAGGAATGGGACTACCAACTTCTCGTAGATTGGGACCACTATCACTGCGTTGATGGCGGCGAATACCGGCACAGAACCTGCAGGGATAATGAATTTGCTGCTCAGGTTTCGGTTGCTTATGTTTGCTTGGCTTATGAAGAAGGTTGACTGTTGAGAATAAGTCAGAGCTAGAGCAATGGTGGATGCCCACACTGGAAGGACTCTGATGAATGATTTGAACTCTTCCACCTGTGTCACTGTGCATATCTCCCATCTGTTTCTTCTGTTTGTCCCTTCTGGGTCCACTATCACTGCAGCCTTGTCAAGAAAACTAAAGAAACAGAATTCCATTCATTTTCAAATGAGTTAGTGTTATTGACGCAACTAAAATTAATGAAAGTAGATATATCATAAATTCATATGCAGTTATCTTTACACATAAGTGAAAATTGATAATTAAAAATTATTAAATATAAAGACATATAAAGACAAAATTTTATTTGGAGAATGAAATATTATGAACTTAAGTACTCTGGAGTTGAAAATAGATAAGCTCACCTGTATTGTTGAGTGTGCGGTAGCTTACTAGCACCAACGATGTTAGAGTTTGGGGTTTGGACCTCATAAAGAGGAGTATCAATACCTAGTTTGACTCCTTTAAGATGGTTCCTGAAGGAGGCTACCATGACTTGTAGAAACCTAGTGAAGGGGCTTCCCATAGGTTTTTGAAAACGGTAGTAACGGACACCAAGAAGTAGGATAAGAATGGAGCAAAACATGAAGATGGTGGGTATTCCAAAGCCCCAAGACCACCCTACCTGCTCCTGCACATAAACTGGTACAGTGATTCCAAAGAGAGCGCCAGTGTTGATGGCGAAGAAGAACCAGTTGAAGAATGCAGACTTGTGTACAACTTCTTTGTCGTCTCCCTCGTCGAATTGGTCGGCGCCGAAGGAAGAGACACATGGCTTGATTCCACCTGTGCCCAGTGCAATGAGGGCCAATGCACCGTACAGGAATGCATTTTGGTCTTTGGTTGCTTCTTTGTGTTGCTGTGGGTGCAGATTGCTTAGTGAAGCTGAGAGTGTCAGCATAACCATACCCTGCATCATGCATGCAATTCGCAGAATCAACAAAACCAGCTACACTATCTATGCGTAGCTTGACATAAAAGGTAAATTACTCTATGATTTATATAATATCTATAATTATAATTAAGTTGAATGTTAACCATCATAATTAAGTATATGTTCTTTATTTTTCTTTTTCAACGTACACCTCCTCCACCCTCTGGTGATAACATTCTCAGAGTTCACTATCTATACAACTTTTGTCTCATAAAAGTGATTAAATTCTTGTGCATAATTGTCACCTCATTTTGCAAATTCTATTGATCTCCACTTCATCGACAACAATGTCTTTAATATCTTGAGGATCCGAATCTACAATCTCTTGAAACTTGTATTTGACATCATCAACAACAATATCTTTAACTGTGATTATAACTTGAGAATCTAAAAAATCTTTTTAAATATTTTTATGACTTCTATCATTACGGATCATAAACTCTCCTCTACCTTCAAGTATCAATTGCATTTGTAAAGATCTCTTTCACGTTATAAAACTTATTTGATGAATTACTTTCGATATATATATATATATATAAAATTACTATTGATATAAGTTTAATATATCTAAATGTCAAAGATTATTTCATTTAATAAGTTATTTATCTAATGAATATATCTCAAAGAAAAAATGTTTGTAAACACTAAATTTGATACTAAAATAATTAAGTGATAAATATAAGAAATGATATTTGCATAATGTTTTATAATTTTTTGTAAATTTTTTATAATATAAAAAATTTTATACTTTTAATTTTTTTATCAATCACATAAAAAACCCAAATTTATACCTATAATGTTTTTCTGTGAACATAAGTGAATACAAAAATATTAAAATTTAATTGTTCGGTAGTACAAGGGGAAGCAAATTAAAAAATAATCAGTTATCGAGAATGAATTTTTTTTAATTTGTTTTAATTAATATTGTCAA
The DNA here is from genome assembly GCF_003086295.3 of Arachis hypogaea. NCBI lineage: Eukaryota > Viridiplantae > Streptophyta > Magnoliopsida > Fabales > Fabaceae > Arachis > Arachis hypogaea. The sequence goes on along the minus strand of NC_092043.1, from coordinate 1,484,206 downwards.
GTATATATAACTTTTTTCAAGAAGTTTTTTTTTTATTTCGTTTAAACAATATAGAATAAAAGATTATACTTTACAATATTAGATAAAAAAAAATAAAAGGAGTAAAACAATAAATAAATTTTAAAAATTTTATATTTTGAACAGATAAATTTTAAAAAAAGTAATAAAATTCTTTAAAATAATAAATATAGACACATTATTTTTAAATTAATATTTATGATTAAACTAAAAAATTTTAATTTAAACTAATTTTTATTCACATTTATTATTATAAATGATTTTATTGGTATTTTTTTTTTTAATTAAGTCATTCAAAATATGAATCTTTAGAAATTTATTTATATTTTAGTCTAAAATACATGTCTAACAGTCTAAAGACTTAACATAAAAAGAAAAGGAAGGAAAAAAGAAAAGTTACAATGGCATAGATGGAGGAGAAGATGAGGATAGTCCGAAAGCGACCGAAATAAGCGTCAGCAAGGAAGGCTCCGAGAAGCGTAAAGACATAAGCAGCGCCAGCCCACTGGGAGGCGTGCGAAGCTGCGTCTGGAAGCGACTGATGCATTACTGAAATCAAGTAATTCACCATATTCACTCCTACTGCGAAAAACGCCAACCTCTCCACCACCTCGTTCACTGCCAAATCAAACGAACAAACAAACTCCCATTTCATATATAATTTTAGGTAAACATAATTTTGAATCTAGTTTCTCATTTATCCGATCCGTACCTATGATAAAGGGTGACGCCTTCCATCCTCCCGTTGTTCGCTTGTTGGCGATCCTACCCTGCACATCCACGCGACCGTTGCTTACAAGATCACTACTCCATTCCATCCTCTATTGAAGAAGAGAGAGGATGCAAAAATGTATCAGTTTATGGTTGTATACAACTGGAAATTATATATGTACATCCATTAAATTGAGAGAAATAACATGTAAATAATGCAACTCGATAAAACAGTTTGTCTATTTTCAACTTATTTTATATTCTTAAATATTTCATCAAAAAATATGATCACAAAATATTTTCAAATTATTACTTTCCTTCTATATTTTCACTACCAGAAGAAAATATCTACTCATATTTGGTTGTATTCAACGAATTTGGACTTTGGAGTATATTTATTGAATATAATTTCTTTCACAATAACTTAGTTGACTACACCTTAATATGAGTCCTCAGAATTAAAGGGACTGTTGACTTCTATGTTGTTCTTTGCCTCAAACTATTGACTTCATAATGCATTTATGCATTTATGCAAGAAAGCTGTATGTGTTATGTGTACATTTCATCATGCATTGCATGTCAATTGAGTGGCTTAAAACTCGAAAGGGGTAACGAAGCAAATACACACGGCATCTAATCAACATGATAGCTAAGTAAAGAATGTTAAATAATATGATGAACATACAGTTTTATATTATTAGAACTAATTTATAATTAATATAAACAAAATCAAAAAAGAAACAAACTTAACCGACTAATGGTTCTACAATCATGTTTTCCCTGCTAGTATATATATAAATATATAACAACTCACACGGCTTTGGTTCGGAGTTGGTATTTTGTGGTGGCTGGCTATGCTGCAATATTATGGATATCTGCCTATGTGCGGCAGAAACTCAATTCCTGAATTTTACGGGTAACAAATGGAAGCGTACGTCATATATATACATGAAGTAGTTGCTCAATACACCAATAAGTGATGCATGGTGACATGCATTGCTAACTAAATTTGTTTCTCACTGGTCAAACTCACTGCCGCCTATAACCAATTATCAATAAGAGCAATGTTAGGGCCAGCAATTTTTGTGATTGTTAGCCATCAATTAACCATCAATAATGATTTGATGGTGTGAGATTGGTGTGAGATTTCATCCAATGGCTCATCTTCCTCTACTGGTTACATGCTGGCCAAAATTCAACAAAACTGCTGATCTCCTAAACTTTTTCTATCAATAATTAGCTTTCAATTAGGTGTTTGTTATACGGCCGGCTCCTATCCTTCAACTATACTTATCTTATCTGAGTTTCTAATACAATGTCAATGTTAGATTGAGGTATGATGTATAATTTTTTTAAAATATAATATTTTATAATGTATAATTTATAAAAAATAATATGAATAATAGAAATATAAAAGTTAGGTATGTATTTTTTTTAAAAAAATATCTTTAATATATAACTTATAAGCTTTTAAGATTCGAATAAGAATAATATTTTGATTTTGACTAATTTTATAGTTGTAATTATTATTTATATTTAATTTAATTTATAGAAACATGAAATTATAGGTATATTAGTAATACAACAACATCAATAAATCCTTATCACATTAGGTAGTATGAGTAATGTAAATTATGTGGATTACATGACGTTTTCACATGACGCCAGTTAAATCTATCATATATCATGTCTATAGTAAACAAGTTTAACATTATTTATATGAAAATCTCTTTCGATCATCTCATGTATGATATTTTTTGGTCTTTTTATACTATTTGTCTCGTGTCTACCTTACATTTCATTCAACCTTTTGATCATATGCTTTGTCAATCTTTTTCTTACATGTTTAAATCAGTTGAGACGAGATTTTACCATCTCTGTAACAATAAATGCTACTCCAGTTTTCTATCTTATATATTCGTCAATTTCTTATTTTATCCATACATGTGTGACCGGTCATCCATCTCAACTTCCTTATCTCTTCCACACTTGACTTATCTTCATGCTCATTACACCATATAACATACTCGGTTTAATGGCAACACAATAAAATTAGACACGCATTACACTACTTTGACGAACTTACTTGTATCCTATGTTTTACATTATCTTCAATTTTTCTATTATTTTATATGATACACTCAAAATATTTAAATACTATTTACTGTATAGGATGCTTTCTACGATTTTTATTTTTGTATTATTATTTTCTCTCGCTCACTAAACTTACATTATTCTACATTAGTAATAACAATTAGAGAAATTATTATGGTCCTAAAATATTTTTATATGTACTCTAAAATTAATTATATTATTTATTTTTAATTCTCATGAAAATTATAATTATGATTTAAGTCCAAAAACCAAATTAAAATTTTTTATAAGAAATATAATATTTTAAAATTTTAGTGATATTAAATAAATAAAAAAGGTATATGAGTTTGAAAAATGTTAAGTGAGGAAGTTATTTTTATAATTAGATCCGACCAAGTCTTTCTTCTTCTTATGTCTTCCCTTCTTCGTCGCCTTTGATTTTTCTTTAACTAAAACTTTTGATTATCAATTCTTAAGTTGTTAAATTAATTAACTTAGTTGGATTTAGCTACTAAATAACTTAATTAATCATGTAACATTATCATATGAGTCTTTTATTTTGTAATTTTAAAGACAAAATTCTTCTTATTATTATAAGTAGAAATTTGTGATTTTCAATCTTAGAGTAGTATAATTGTGTCCTAAACTCGATTAATTAATAGCTTTTCAGTATAGATACATAAAAATTAAAAGAAAAATCATATTACACAAACTTACAAGTGGTTTTGAAACTTTTTTTGTAATTGTTATGAGATAATAATAATAATAATAATAATAATAATAATAATAATAATAATAATAATAATAATAATAATAATAAAAAGGAAGTAAGCTAGAGACTTTAACAGAATCAATCCACATACCTTATATATATAGCATTACATGTTAGTTAGTTAACAACATTTTATCAAGGAGGAACACTAAAACTTTAAAGTCACCCAAATAAATTTTATATTGAGAATAATGGAAACTCTTAATTTCTACTTGTATGACATACATAATTGATATATGGTTTATGAGCTTGAGAACACACAGCCTGTGAATTTTGAGATTAATTGTATGGTTGCATTCAAATCATAAAATTTATTCCTGTGTGTTTTGCCCTTCTTTTTCATCCTGGTGTTCTTTACTTTGCTTTAATTTATATGTCTGATTATAGAATATAGATACATACTAAGAAAGTGATTGAGGCCATATTTGATTATTAACTCACTTATCCCAAATAAAGCCTACCTTTTATGCCATCCTTGTTAGCCCCCTTGAGCTTTTAATCCCTTTCTGTTTTATAACCACATTACTAGCCTTAAGCAGAAAAACAAAATAAAAATTCCAAATTGAATCCTTGGTTAGCTTAAGATAGAAATTGTGTATAATTTAAGTGTGGGAAATTTTATGGGAACATGAATGATAAAAAAACTAGGAATTTAAATTGAATAAATTATTTGAAAATTTGGGAAGCATGCTCATGTAAAATCAAAACAATTAAAAGTCACCATGTGCAAAAAAAAAAATCAATGCACATGGGGGCAAAGTTAAATTTAATGCATGAGTTTGCAATACAAAGTGAGAAAATTTGGGCAAATAGGTTAAGACGCTTTGATCTATATAAAAGTATGTATGTTAGGTGAGATCTTAGATTAATCAAGGATTCACTTATTGGCTCACTTAACCTTATACATATACCCTTACCTCTACCTTGGCCCCATTATAACCTTAAAAAGACCTCATGATTTTTGTTTGTCTATATTCTATATTTGTTGATTAGTTAGATGAAGAACAAAGTTATAAAAAGTAAAGATAAAAAGAAGATTAGAGTGATTAACCCAATAAACACTGAGTGACTAGAGAGTAAATACAAAATCCAGTGAGGGTTCAATAGCTCATCACCATATATCTCTGCCTCAATTGTTAATTGTCTTGCAAGTTTGAAAAAAAAAATATTTTTACCTATCTCAATTGTAAAAGTGCTTTAACATTGTCTAAGGTTGGCTATGCATATATAATTCCTTGAGAATGTGAATTAATTTAACTACATGTAAGTTTTATATACAAGGGAATAATAACTAGATTTGCATGACTCATTTAGGTAGTTGCATCTAGGATAGATTGTATTGCATGAGATTCCACCACTTTACCTTACTCCTTATCTTGGATTTAGCATGAGGACATGTTATTGTTTAAGTGTGGGGAGGTTGATAAACCCATATTTTATGATATATATTGTGCTCAATTTAAGTGATTTATTCAACCCTTCACTTACTTATTCATAGAAATTGCATAAGTTTTGCTTTTCCTTCCTTATTATGTGATATATGTAAAATACATGTTTTCTATGCTTTAAAAGTAATTATTTTAATTACTCTTTATTATCATTCGATGCCGTGATTTGTGTGTTGAGTAGTTGCAGAGCTTCTAAGGCAGGAATGACTTAAAGGATGGAAAGGAAACATACAAAAATGGAAGGAAAGCACCAAATGAAGTTTTTGAAGAAACTGGCAGCGACGCAAACGCATGGATGACGCGGCCGCATTCCCAGCACGAAAAGGAAGCGACGCGACCGCGTGACCCATACGGCCGCGCGCCTTAAGCAGAACACAGATGACGCGAACGCATGATCAAAGCAAACGCATGACAAGGAAAACTCCGAATGACGCGACCGCGTGACAGATGCCACGCACCAGAAATTACAGAGAACGCTCCCAGCATTCTCTTGATTTTACTTACACTACTATCCTTAGCTCTAGTCTCCATGAGAAATACAATAGCAATTTTATCTGTTTACACAGATGCAAAAGTTTCGAACTGTTGGCTGAAGGTGGGACTTGATAAAGCCCGCCTCCTCGGCCATGGATTTATTTTCTGCTCTACCTTCCATAACTCAGTTCTTATCCGCTCCTCCAACGTTCTCCTCCCTGTCTCCACCCTTGCCTTCTTCCTTCCTTTGCTTCTTTATATTCACTGCCACTTTAATGTGCTTATCCTCTGACCATTTAGAATTAGTCAACATTAATACCTCATCTTCATCTCTTTTCCTTTTCAGGTTTAGACCGATCTCCATTTTTTTCACTAGTTGTATCTCCCACCCTGTAACTTTAGATTTTGTCCTTTGTTTTCTATTACCCCATCCTTCTTCACTTGCCAATTCGACAAAGTAATCCATTCTTTCCTCAAATATCTGCAATTTAGGATCCTTCTCTTTTATGTTTATCTCATTGATGATCGGTTTCCTATACATCCACTTTTCTAATGTCCTTTGTTGTTGTTCATATTCTTGTACCCCTTATTTCCCTTTTCCTTTACCTGTATCTATGCTTCTTTTGCCAATCTTATCCCCTCCTCCTTTAGCAAAGTTTTTTAGTATTTTTCTGATCATTCTTTGTTCTATGCCTCTTGTAGCCTTAACCAATGGGTGATGCTTGGTTACAATTTCGAATCCGTTATTATATGTTTGCTCTAGTTTTTGTTGTTTTTTATGTTGAAACGGTTTTTCTTTATCCCTGGGCAATAGGTTTTGATATATTGGGGATATCTGTATTTATAGAAGCTTTAATTTTCGTGCTTATCCTAATAGTTGGTTCAGTTTATGCATGGCGAAAAGGGGCATTAGAATGGCTTAATTATTGAATATTTAGATAATAAAAAAAAAAACATTTAGACAGTGCAGGATAACCCCAAGGAGTTGCGGGTTTTTTTCTACCAATTGGGGCCCTCCCTTCACCACCCCATGGGGATGATCTACAGGGTTCATAACTACTCCTCTTACTACAGGACGCTTACCTAGCCAACATTTAGATCTGGCTCTACCCAAAGTTTTCTAGTTTACCCCAACATTCCCCACTTGTCCGACTGTTCCTTTTCCAGCACTTTATAACTATTAACTTCTTGTTCCACTTGTTGAAGTTTCAGCCTATCTCTTTTTACCTGCTAACTAGTTTGTTTGACTCTTCTATCTTGTGTTGATTTATTTTTCATACCATCCATTAATTGAACTGGATCCACTGTATTAGTTGGCCATATATTCCTAATCAGTTCAAGGTTCCTTTTCAACCTTTCTTTCATATTTGCAATATTTTGGGCCTGTTTAGAGAAGGCCCAATATCCATTTTTCTTCCCCACGTCCTCATCTGGCGTATTTAACTAGATTATATCCTTTATTTCAGTATGTTCAGCCTCCAATCCCTGAAAATCAGGGATTTCCTGAAGAGTCCTTACCTGCTCCCTTGTCTCATTTTTCTTGTTCTCTCTCCATATTTAGTTTTACAAGAAATCTTTCTCTCTTACTTCTTGCTGCATGTTTAGATCAGCTCTGATCACACTTTCTTCTGTTTCTTGTTCTTCTTCACTCTCTCTACCCATGTTTTGATTTGCACGTGCTTGTTCTTTTTCATCCCCATTTTTCTTGTTTCTCTAACCTGAGATTCCTATTTTCATGGTTGATAATGATCGAACTTGGTTTACCCCTAAACCCGCTGAATACTTTTGTTTAGTCTGGTCCAAACAAGCCATAGCTATTGGATTCTTGTAAATTTTCCTCTCATGTCCTATTTTTCCGCAATTAAAGCAATAACATTCAGAAAGCCTTTCATACTTGAAAAAAATTCAGAGCGGTGGCTGATTCTCCCTATCCATAAAGAAGCCCGTAAGTAAAAGCTTCTTTATGTTAATCCCAACTCTGACTCTTAAAAATGTTCTTCTAAATATCCCCTCCACCAAAGGATATTCAGCTTTAGCCAGCACTCTTAGCATTTCTCCTATTAACTTTCATGTTTCTTTGTTCATATGCTTAAGTGGTATACCATGAATCTGTATCGAGAATTCCATATAGTCATGATCTACTTCAAAGACTGATTTTTCTCCCATCTATAGCCTGAGATTAAATAAATTTTCTCTAACATTCCAAGGTCCATTCTAAAGAATCTCTAACCCTTTCTTTCTATCTCTGAAACTGAATAAAATCTTTTTTAGGCCAACATTAGTGACTATCTTTCCCATATTTCTAGTAGTACATTTTTGCATGTTTTAAAGCCGATCTCCTTGTCACTGATTATCTTTCCTTACCATGTTCAAACAATCTTTCTTATATCCAAGAGCTTCTGTATTATTGAGTTTGATGACCTTACCTTCTATGGATTCCATTCTACAACTTGTTACCTTGTGTTTATATGCTTCCAGATGGCACTGTGGATCTTTGAGTATATGCTAAAATGTTGATGGAAGATTTTTTACTAGAGAAGAACCTCGCATTCTAGAAAAAGATACTCTCTTGACGAGAAAAAGTTACTCTCCTAATAAGAGACTTCGTTTATTGTAAATGTAGTTATCTACTATCTTCATCTAAAAAAAAAAACAAAAACAAATACAAGACTTTTTTTTTCTTAGTTTTTACCAATTTTTGTGAGTATTAATATTATGTTTTACATGTTTTTGTTGGCCTAGTTCACGGCCCACATTTTAAGACTCAATTTTTGGTGTTCAATTTTTTATTTTGCCCTCTGCAGTAACATGAGTTATTGCACTTTTATTATTCTCAGCACTAATTAAACAAGCTTCCCTTCATAATCCTTTCACCATTTGTCACACATCTACTGGTGGGTCACAATTAACCACCATTAACCACCATTTCTTGTGCCACCATATAACTTCTCTATATGTATAAAGAAAGCTAAAATTGATTGAAACTAATAATAATGACAAAACCCACAAATACATGACTGAAACTTTTGCAGTATTCATAAAAACCATTTATCTGGTGTACGTATATATGTTAATATAATCTTTAAAGAGAGATAAAATTGATTGAAAATTTGATATTTGAAATAGAATCTTTAAGCTTGAAAGGGCGGCTTAGAATCTAAGAGCTACCAGAATGCAGCCTTCAGCCTTCAGGAGCAGCAGAACAGGGTTATTTTAACAGGTGGCTTCATTGTGATTCAGCAACTCTAAATGCATATAATCATGAACGTTTTCTACTGATATTTCACAAAAAAAAAAAGCATAAAATTAAGCTCACAATTGATTATACTCTAAATTTTTACCAAGGAATTTTGTACTATATATGATATAATATGTACACGATTGATTCAGTATGCATGAGTAAATAATTGATCCAAGTATATATATGGTAAATATAAGGTGACATAATTATTGGCATATAAAACTTGAGCACGAGCAAGGTGGCGGTTGGGCAGGGTGAACTGATAATACACAGTAGAGACTAGTCCATAATAATCATATACAAACACAAGTATTCACACAAGACACACATTCCTTTTAGCACCACTATGGATCATCCTCTTGCACTAATTTTCACGTACAAATTAATTATTCTTTAATTTATAGAGAAGGAAGAACCACGTCCAAGTGCCCAAATAGCCACGCACGTTGAATTGTGGATTTCACTTCACTACTTATACTACTATATATATATATATATATATATATATATATATATATATATATATATATATATATATATATATATATATATATATATATATTTATTTATTTATTTATGATAGCCTTTAGATATTGTATACCATATACACTACCCCTTTCTACATGGTTTTTATGTTTATGACTTTATGTACATGATGGTATCATAACATATGGTATAAAGTAACAACTCAGCAAGTGTAGTAGTTGACAGCATTGAATGGAGATGGCTTTTACATGCACCATGGGGTGTCCCAAACACCAACATCTGCCAAGTTGGCGTTTGGGTAAATTCCAGTGGCAGCCTCTGCAGCAGCAATTACAGGGAAATCAAGGGACATGGCTGCTTCTGTCCAGATTGATTCATCAAACACAGGCAAACAATCATTCACTGATCCCCAGAACGGTCGAAGAACATCCTCCTCCTTATTGTTGGTGCTGTCCAATGGAAGGGAAGAAGACACAATGGATGAAGAATCACTGCGGTATATTGGTGGCCTAACTTGCTGATGAAGAGAGGCCACCATGGACGACGCTGTGTTGACGCTATTATTACAAGAAGAACTAATAAGTGGTGTTGCTGGTGGTGGAGTAGTAATAATATTATTAATAAGAGGGTGGTTGCGATGAATTTGGGGGGAATTACTAGAAGAAGAATGGTGATGGTGATGAAGAGGGAGATTGAGCTTAGCATCAGGGCCATAGAGCTTACGAGCAGCAGTATCATAAGCAAGAGCAGCTTCATGAGAGGTCTCAAAGGTACCAAGCCAGAGACGAGCACCACGATTGGGTTCACGGATCTCAGCAACCCATTTGCCCCAAGTTCTCTGCCTAACACCCTTATAGGTGCAGCTCGCATTCTCAGGGCCACCTTTGCCTCTCATACAACCCTTTCTGGAGCTGGCTTGTGCTGGTTTCTTCGCCTGTTTCCTCTCCTCCATTCCCATCGTCCCCGATTTCAGCATCTTCTTTTGCAGCAGCACATACACACACAAAATACTAGGATAGAAGGAAGCGTGTTGGTGGAGAGTAGAAGCAAGGAGACTGGTGGTATTTATAGTAGTGCGAATGAGTGAATAGATACATAGATAGATACATGTACCTGAGACGTGGCCCAAGGTGGGGCTATGCTGCTACTTGTCATGATAAACCAGACAGATCGTGTCCATATAACGCCTCACTGTTAATTTCTCCTATACACACTTGGCTTCTGCTTTTGTCTCGCACCAGCTCATGTGGCACTACCAATTTTAATTCTTCTTCTTTTTTAAACGAATATATCAACAAGCTAATTCATCATTATTTTTTGTGCTGGGTGAAATGAATGTAGCATGCATCAAAAAGAGTGAGAAAGGCGGTTGTTTGGATAATCCAGTCTTTATTATTGTTTTGTGTATATTTTTTGTTACTTGCATTGTGTTTTTGATGGTTTTGGATAAAACTAAAAGTTAAGAGTCAGTCGTTTAGCTAGCTATATGGTGGGAGGTAGCGGTGTGGTTTAGGAAGAAACGGTTGAAGATAAGTGCGTACAAAAATGAGAAAGGATTTCAAATAATAAAACTGCGCATATGAGAATATGCAGCCTTTATACGTGAGAACAAATAGTCACAGATGTTTCGTATGGAAGACTTTAGCATAACTCTCATACTAATATGGACCAGAGTTAACCTATATTTCACTTTTATACATCATCAATCCTGCTTATTATTATTTGAATTACTTTTTAGCAATTTATTCTTTAATTTATTAAATAATTATTAAAAAATAAAACAATTTAAAATAACAGTCTTTTTATACATTTAATATTTTTTTTTATTAAGTCCAACTAAATTGATACAAATCCAACAAAAACTAATGCTAAACATCTTTCAACTCTCTACTAACGCATATCTCGCACTCTTTAATATGAATACCTTCTTTTTTTTCGTGTTCTTATTCTCTTCTTGTGTTTTTTTCTTATCATTTTTTTATAGTTGCTGTTATTATTGTACTTTTTTTAAGAAGAATATGAGAAGGTGAAATAAAAAAGAAAAGATGAATAAAAAAAAGTGATGATAATGATAAAAAAGAGAAAGAGTTTTGAATTATACATAATTTATCAAAAAATAACACCAAAAAAGTTTTAATTGCGACATTGAAGTTTTTCAATTTTAACATTGAAATTTCTTAACCATCACACAGGTTTTTGTTAAGAGAAGAAAAAGAAGTTATTCAATTTTGACATGAAATTTTTTAATCATCATATAGATTTTTGTTAACAAGGTGAAACAAGAATTAAAAAATATGAAACAAGAAAAAAAGGAGAAAGAATGAGAATTTTAAATTATATATAATTTATCAGAAAAATAATACTAAAATTTTTAGGCGTGACATAAAAATTTTTTAATTTTGACATCAAAATTTTTTAACGGTGATATTTTCAACTAAATGATATATTTTTTTATCATTAAACCAGTTGAGTGATATTAAATTCATATATAAGAGGTTTATTATTTGTGTCATTTACAATAAATTAATGTATTTTTTATTATTCTAAAACATATTTAAACATATTAGTCTTGTCAAGATTTTAAACTTGTAATTTTTAAAATTTTTTTGTCATTTACTAAAAATTTTTGTGTTATTTTTAATTAAATGATCTATTTTGTTATTACGGAATTGATTGTATGGTACTATAATGAAGAAGAAGAGGAGTAACGAAAATTTTGAATTGTACGAAAATGACATTAATTTTTTTTAACCATGACACAGAAAATTTTTTAATGAATCGTTCAACTAATTGTGTAATATTTAATTAAAAAAAAAAAAGATGACTATGGTAATAGTGATAGTGGTGATGATAATATAGGAAGAGGAGAAAAAAAAATTAAATGACAAGAAAGAAAAGAGGTATAGAAAAAGAATGGTGGTGATGATAATGACGATAACAAGAAAAAAGAAAAAATAACAGAAGTATAAGAAAGAAGAAAAAAATTACCTAAAAAAAGTGCGCATAATATTTAATTAGACTTGATTAAAAATTTTACTTGATTGTTGAGTTAAAATAATAAATAATCTATAATTTAATTAAAATATTTTAGATAAATTACATAAATATAGATATAATACTCAATAAATCTTATGACCAAATACAAATGTATTGAGCACAAAAATAAAAAAAAAGGTTTATATATATTATTTTTTTAAATAAATAAAAAATTTTAATTAAAGAAGTATATTTTATTAATGATTATATCTTATCATGTGAGTATAAATTAAAATGGATTCTCAACAAATTTTACATAAAATATTTGAGTTCTTATTAAATTTTTATTATTTTGGAATTCTACTCAATCTGATATATCAATCTGATATATGCACTTGTACTCTTTAAGTTATGGTTTTTTATTATTTTTATTTGTTATACGATAAAGATTAACTTTTATATTAAAAAAAACTGATATTATATCTATAAAAAATTTTGATAAAATTATACAAATTTTAAAATATTATTTAAAATTGTTAAATTATCCCTCTTATTCTAACTTAACTCAAAATTAGTCACCAAAAAAACTTAACTCAAAATTATAATATTTTATTTTGAGTTTTTAACATAAAATGAGAAAATACCACATCTAACTTAAAATTTTAAAATGTTAAGTTAATGGATCTCTCATGTTATAAATTCTTCACTCTTCTTTACTTTTTTTAAAATGAGACTAATTTCAACACTTCTCACACTTGTAACAATAACACCTAATTCATTTGTTCTTTGAATTTCAGTGTCACCTCGTTTTCATCTACAATGCTGGCAGAAAATCTTTGAAGCATGTGGTGTCTTTCACTTCTACTAACGGTAACTAAAGTTGGACAATGGAAAACAACTTCCAACTCTCAATAAAAGACGTGTCTTTGAAGTGTTATTTCTTTTAAATTTAAAATTATTTATTACTTGCTCTTACAAAATTACTATCAACACTTGAAAGTTTATAAAGACTCTAAAACATATAAAAAATATAGATAATATTTTAAGTGATAAAACTAAACACATAAGACAATACAGTCTTTTCGGACGTGAAAAAACAGTCTCAATATTTCATATAAAAGACTTTAGAATAAGTAATTAAATGAAAAACTAAATTTCATTCATTCAAATGTATATGCAAAATAGTTTATTTATATTTTATTTTTACACATTATTCATCTTTCTTATTATTGCTACTTGAATTACTTTTTACTAATTTACTTTTTAATTAATTTAATATTTATAAAAAAATAAAATTAACTAAAATAATAAATTATTTATAATGTGACTTTAATATTTTTAGCTAAGTTATATAAGTATAGATATAGTACCATACTCAGTATAATTATAATTGAGTATAATAATAAAAGTCTATATATTATTTTTTAAATAATAGAGATTTTTAACTAAAGAAATATTTTTTATAATTTATTAATCACTGGTTAATTAGTGTCTTATGGTTTATTAATGAGTGTATCTTATCATTTGAGTATATATATATAAATTGATTCTCATCAAATTTTATATCAGATATTTTAATTTTTAATAATTTTTGTTACATTAAAATTTTCTGATTATTACTTTTGCCAAACAGTTTAATTTCATCACTTACAATAAAATATTTAATATGCATACAAAAAATTCTTAATAAATTTAATTATATGATAATTAAATTTTTAATAAATATTATTATAAAAATATTAGTCTATTATTCATAGAATATCTTAAAAATTTTTAAAATAATAAAAATTTATTAAAAATCAAAGTGCCAAAATATAATTTTTTAAAAAAATTAATTTTAAATATTTACTACCTATCAATATGAGAATTGCTTGTGCTATTTGATAAATTTTTTTAGAATTCTGTTCCTATTTAATATATGCACTTGTGTTCATAGCTTATGACTTATTATTATTTTTTTATTGAATGTTAAAAAATTTTTTTAAGAAAAAATAAAATTTATATTATACCTATAAAAATTAATTTCAGTTAATAAGTTATCTGAATGTTAACAAATTATTTAAAATTATCAAATTATACCCTACCATTGTTTAGTTATTTTACACTTAGTCTTTACGCTTTCATATGGTTCTCACCAACAATGATTATAAAAATTACTTAAACCTAGGGTGTCATTTATTTTCACTATCAAATACGAACAACTTCTAAATCCAAATAAAAGAATAATGTGTTACCGCTGATACTTCTCTTGAATCTAAGATTGAGAAAAAAATATCAATTAGCTGTTCATAAAAAGGATAAAACAGAGATTATAATTAATACTTAGAAAACTCAATATATCACCTGATACTTTTCCTGAATTTAGGACTGATAAAAAATACCAATTACCTACTCAACATAAATTAGAGAGTATGATCATTTCTAATACTTCTCCTGAATTCAATACTTACAAAAAAAATCAATTATTTGTTCATAAAAAAAATCAAAGATTATGATCAACATTTAAAAATTTAATTTGTCATTTTGATACTTTTCTTGAATTCAAGACTGATAAAAAATATCAATTACTTAATCGTTAAAAAGATAAATCAGAGAATATACTTCTTTAGAATTTAATACTGACAACAAAATATCAATTACATGTTCATAAAAAAGATAAACCAAAAATTATGATTAACATTTAAGAATTCAGTGTGTCATCATTAATATTTCTCCTAACTCTAAAACTGACAACAAATATCAATTATCTACTCATAAAAAAGATAAATCAAATATTATGATTAATAAGAACTCAGTGCACCACTGACATTCTTCTCTTGAATTTAAGATTGACAAAAAAAATATCGCTCATAAATAAGATAAACAAAAAATTATGATTAACACTTAGAAACTCATGAAAGGCCTTAAAAGATAATTACGTGAAAAAAAATAAAAATAAATAAATAATAAAACTTCACGTGCCGCATGAGAGTTGAGACAACGCAGTCTTTTGTATTAGTAAAAATAAACAGTCACAGGTGTTTTATATATGGTAGATTGCAGAATAAGTAGAAAAAAGAAAAACATTTCACATATTTAGAATAATAAAAATAAAAAAGGTTTAATTATTCTGTTGGTTTTTATATTTTTACAAAATTTTTAATTAAGTCTTTGTACTTTTTTTCTTTAATTTGAGTCATTGCAGTAATTTTTTTTAATTGGATTTCTATATTTTTTTATTTGGGTTTTTTCACTAATTTTTTTTAGTTAGATCCCTATACAATTAAACTAATTACTACCAAGAGGGACCTAATTGAAAAAAAAATGGTACAGAGACCTAATTAAAAGAAAAAAAAAGTATTGAGACTTAATTGAAAATTTTACAAAATTATAAAGACCAATAGAATAATTAAACCAACAAAAAAACTAAATCTAATACATCTAAACTTAGAAATGAATAGAAATCTCATCTTATACATTATCCATCTTATGGATTATTACTTGAATTATTATTTAGTATTTTGTTTTTTAATTTATTAAATATTTATAAAAAATAAAAATTAAAATAATAAAAATAATAAAAAATTTATAATTAAATTAAAAAGTTTTTGCTAAATTATTATATAAATAAGGGTACAGTAATTATATTTGGTATAACTTCTATTGCATACAATGTTTTGAGTACAAAAAATCTAAAAAAAAATAGTCTATATATTATTATTTTTTAATTAAAGAAATATATTTTATAATTCATTAACAATAGATTAGTTTGTTTTTATCCTAATTTAAGTGGTACTTGTTATCTATATTTGTTCTTATCGCTCTATATTTTTTTTATTAATTGTATGAGAACGTTCTATTTTAAATAGTTGTTTAGGTCTTTTATTAATAAAAAACTTAATCAATAATTAATTAATGTATTATGATTACTTAGTTAATGTATTTTATTATGTTGTTGTAGGAATTATTATCTAAATATTTTAAATTAATCTTTTTATACGTTTTAATTTAACTTAACTCGATATATCTTATTTCTAATTTATAATTTTTTTCATTTATACCACCTTTTTTTATCAACAATACATGTAGTTATTATTTAAATCGTCAAATGTAAAATACTTAAGTTAGAACGAATAACCTCTAACTCCGAATAAAAAACACCCTAAATCTAAGACTGATAACGAATATTTTGTATGTAAATAAGATGAACTGGAAATTAAAATGGGAAGTTATCATCAACACCTATAAAAAATTTTGAAAAAGAAACTCTACCAAAACTGCAGCTTTTTAAGATGAAGAAGTCAATAATCTTTTTTGGTTTACTTTTAATACCACCAAAAAATTAAAAAATTTATAGAAAATGTGTGAAGGGTATTTAACTAGTTTTAAATAAAAATAAAATTTACTTAAAATATTATAATTTAAATTAATTTAAAAAAGTACTCACTTATATTAAATAGATACCTCAAATATAATAAACAAAACAATTAAATTTTATTCGAGATAATACATACTTAATATGAGTGTGTTGCTAAAATGCACCTATTTTTAGTGTTTTATTCAAGTTTTACACTTTACAAGTAATAAATTTATTTTTATGAATTAAATATAAAGTTTAATTTTCATGCTATAAAACTTTTATATAATGATCCAATTATATGTAAAGGTGAAAATTAATCGAGTAAATTTTGATTTTGACAAATTTGATTCATGTGGTAAATATATAGCTAAAGCCTAGGTCTAATAAATTTATGAGTCTATTTAAAATATTTATTTGGTGAATTACAACTTAAAGAATCTAAATTAATATTAAATATATTTTATAATTTTTAATTTTTATATAAATTTTTTAAAATTATCGAACTATCCCTCTTATTCTAATTTAACTCAAAATTATAATATTCTATTTGTATTCTCTAATAACGTATCTTTACAGTGTTATTTTTTTAAAAATTAAAAATTATCTATTACCTACTCCTACAAGAATACGATCAATACTTGAAAGTTCATAAAGAACTTTAAAGATAAAAGCATATAAAAAATAAAAAAAATAACATTCCAAACGATAAAATTGAACACATAAGACAATACAATTTTTTTGAGCGTGAAAAAATAGTCTCAGTGTTTCACTTACTACTTGAATTATTTTTTACTAACTTACTTTTAATTAATTTAATATTTATAAAAAAATGAACTAAAATAATAAATTATTTATAACGTGACTTTAATATTTTAGTTAAGTTACATAAGTATAGACTCAGTACAACTATAATCGAGTATAATGATATAGAGTACAAAAATTAAAAAAAATATATATTATTTTTTTTAAATAATAGAGATTTTTAACTAAAGAAATATTTTTTATAATTCATTGATCACTGGCTAATTAGTGTATTATAGTTTATTAACGAGGATATCTTATTATTTGAGTATATATTTAAATTGATTCTCATTAAATTTTACATATTTTAATTTTTAATAATTTTTTTATATTAAAAATTTCTAATTATTGCTTTTGTTAAACAATTTAATTTCATCACTTACAATAAAATATTTAATATGCATATAAAAAATTCTTAACAAATTTAATTATATGATAATTAAATTTTTAATAAATACCATTATAAAAATATTAGTATGTTATTCACAGAATATTTCCAAAGATTTTAAAGTAATAAAAATTAAAGTGCCAAACATATTTTTTTTTTAAGAATTAATTTTGGATATTTACTATTTATCATATAAGATGAGAATTATTTGTGCTACTTTTATAATTTTTTCTTTAGAATTTTGCTCTAATTTAATATATGCATTTGTATTCTTAGCTTATAACTTCTTATTATTTTTTTATTAAATGTTAAATATTATTTTTTATGAAAAAATAAAATTTATATTATACCTATAAAAAATTAATTTCAGTTAATAAATTATCTAAATGTTAAAAAATTATTTAAAATTATCAAATCATACTCCACTCTTCTTCGATTCTTTTATAATTAGTCTTTATACTTGTCTCATGATTCTCACCAACAATAATTGTAAAAATTATTTAAATCTATGATGTCATTTATTTTTATTATCAAACACTGAAATTGGTTAAATATCAACAATTTTTAAATCCCAATAAAAAAACAGTGCGTTACCATTGATATTTCTCCTAAATCCAAGATTGACAAAAAAATATCAATTACATGTTCATAAAAAAAATAAATTAAAGATGATCAATACTTAAAAATTCAATATATCACCCTGATACTTCTCCGAATTCAAGATTGATAAGAAATATTAATTATCTACTCATTAAAAAGATAAACTAGAGAATATGATTACTCTTAATACTTCTCCTGAATCCAAAACTGATAACAAAAAAAATAAATATCAATTACATGTTCATAAAAAAAATAAAATAGAGATCATGATCAACACTTAAAAATTCAGTATGTCACCCTAATACTTCTCCTAAATTCAAGATCGACAAAAAATATTAATTACTTATTCATTAAAAAGATAAATTAGAGAATATTATCACTCCTGATACTTCTCCTTGAATTTAAGATTGACAAAAAAAAATATCAATTTCATAAAGAAGATAAACAAGAGATTATCATTAATATTTGAGAATTCATTGTGTCACCGTTGATACTTCTTTTAAATCTAAAACTGACAAAAAATATTAATTATCTACTCATAAAAGAGATAAATCAGCCATTATAATCAATAAGAATTCAGTGTGCCACTGGTACTTCTTTTGAATTTAAAATTGACAAAAAAAATATCAATTATCTGATCATAAAAAAATAAACTAAGAGTTATGATCAATGCTTAAAAATTTATAAAAATATATTCTTTCGCATTAGTGAAAATAAATAGTCACAGTTATTTCTTATTGAGGACTTCAGAACCAAAAAACAACCCAAATTCTATGTACTTAGATTCATATTTAGAACTAAAAATTTAGAATAATAAAAAGAAAAAAAACGAGCTTAGGAATTAATAAAAACCTCATTTTATATGCTATCTATCTTGTGGATTATTACTTTAATTATTAATTATTATTTATTTTTTAATTTATTAAATATTTATAAAAAAATAAAAATTAAATTAATTAAAATAATAAAATATTTATAATTTAATTAAAAAGTTTTACCTAAATTATTACATAAATAAGGGTACACTATCTATATTTAGTATAACTATAATTGTATACAATGTTTGGAGTACGAAAGTTTAAAAAAAATGGTTTATATATTATCATTTTTTAATTAAAAAATATATTTTATGATAAATTAACAATAAATTAGTTTGTTTTGATGCTAATTTAAGTGATAGTTATTATGTATATTTATTTTTATCATTTTGTATTTTTTATATTTTTTTATTGATGATGCGAGAACATTTCATTTTAAAATTTTAAAATAGTTATTGTTTAGGTCTTTTGTTAATAAAAAATTTGATCAATAATTAATTAATGTATTATGATTATTTAGTTAATGTATCTTATTACGTTGTTAAAGGAATTACTATCTAAATAATTTAAATTAATTTTTTATATGTTTTAATTTAACTTAACTCTATATATCTTACTTCTAATTCCTAATTTTTTTCCACCTATGTCACCTACTCTCACCAACAAGTAGGACTAAAATTCTGGAAGTGAGTTAAGCCCGCTCATTAATTATTTCGAACTCGACTCCTTAATAGCTCGATAAGCTAAGTTCGTGAGCTAGTGAACCAAGTTTGAGTTTGAAATTGAGCTCATAAATTAAATGAGTCGAATTTGAGTTTGAATAAGCTCAGCTTATTAGCTCGTGAACTTACTCGATTATATATATTAATGATATTAATTATTTAAAATTTTATATTTTTTTACATATAATTTTGATGTAGGACATAAATAAAAAATTTATAATTTATTGATAGATAATAATATATAAAATTGATCTTTTAAAATATTGTTAAAATATATAAGTTATAATTTATTAATATAGAATTATAGATTATGTATTTATGTTTCTATTATTTGAGTCAGCTTGTGAGCTCGAGGTAGCTCGTGAGCTTGAGCCAACTCGTGAGCTTTCGGTGAGTCGAGTTTGAGCTTAAGAAATAAGTTCGATTGTTAATGAGTCCAGCTTGAGTTTGGTCTAGCTTGACTCAACTCGACTCACTTCCAACCCTACCAACAATGGGGATGCTCCTATAAAGACGCTTAAAACGTTTTTTTTGTAAAACGCTTACGTTTCGCATTATTATTGGATGTATTAATGAACCGGTTATTTTAAATTTTTTAATAAATTAGAATAAAACCAATTGCTTTTATAACAATAACAATAAACCCAATTTTTTTAGAGATTTAATTATATTTTTAAATTTTTAGAGATTTAAATGTCTACAAAATAAAAAGTAGGAATATATTTGTCTTTTATCAAAAAGTTTAAAAGTATTCGCCTTAGTGCTTTATTAAAAATTATAATACAAACAATTGGGTTTATTATTATTGTTAAAATAAATCGATTTTGTTTTGATTTATTAAAAAATAAATTATTAACCAATTTAATAAAAATATCCAATAATAACATGACACATATAAACGTCTTTAAAAAAGGACATTTTTTGTATCTTTATTAAAGTGACCTCCACCAACAATACATGTACTTATTACTTAAACCATGAGATATAGAATATTTAAGTTAGAATGAATAATTTCTAAAAGAACACCCTAACTCTAAGACTGACAACGAATATCTTGAACGTAAATAAGATGAACCGGAAATTAAAACTCAAAGTTATCATAGACATTCATGAAGGATTTTGAGAAAGAAGTTCAACCACAACTACAACTTCTTAAGATCAAGAAATCGTTGACTTTTTTTAGTAACTTCATTGTTACTACTTCTAATACCACAAAAAAATTAAAAAATTTATAGAACATGTGTGAAGAGTATTTAAATAGTCTTAAACTAAAAATAAAATTTACTCAAAATATTATAATTTTAAATTAATTTAAAAATGTATTCAATCGTACTAAATAGATTCTTCAGACATAATAAACAATAAAAATTAAATTTTATACAAAACAATACATACTTAATATGAGTGTATTGCTAAAAAGTATCTATTTTTAGTGTTTTACTCAACTTGCAACTTGCAAGTAATTAATTTATTTGTATGAATTAGATATAAAATTTAATTTCAATGCATATAAAATTTTATATAATGATCCAATTATATGTAAGGATGAATTGAGTAAAGTTTTGGTTTAGATAAATTTGACTAATGTTGCAACATTACAATAAAGGCGGAAAATAGCAGTCGGTGGACTTGGATACCGGCTGAACAGTGAAAATCGCTGCCAAATTAGACATATATATCTTTAAGATTCAGTAGATTATCCTATCTTCTTGGCGCCAACAAAAGCAGGAGTAGAGGCGCGAAACACACATGCTGAAGAACCCGCCCTCCGTGTGTTGCAATATTAGCGGCTACTGCATCAACAAACGTGGCTAATTGGAAGTTTATCATTTTTCAATTTTTCAATTTCATTTTATATCTTATAATCATTAAATTTTTGTTCATAATATATATAGGCGTTTTAGCTAATAGACTCCTGAAAAATCGATTTAATAAAATGAATTCAAACCTAAAATGAGCTAAGTCATGAGTCCCGTCCAAATAGTCTAGTTCACTTTTATTTTTAATATATATATTTTTTTAGATGATTATTTATGTAATTAATAAAAAAATAATTATTTTTTATTGTGACTTTAGTAAATTAGATGAATGTATAAATTTATTTTTTATTAATGGTATATCAAAAATTCTTTTTTTTTTTGATGAACATAATATATTAAAATTAAATTCTTATATGTGATGAAAAATATTTTAGAAAAAAATTTGTGTACGCTAATCTTTTTTATATCCCATTATATATTATTAGTGTATAAAAAGACACTAATGTATTTACCTATTGATTTACTTTAATTTTTTAAAAGTATTCGGCTTAGATCGTGTAATTTGATCGGATCAAACTGGGGTTAATAATTATAATGCAAATAATTTATTATTGTTAAAATAAATCGATTTTGTTTTGATTTATTAAAAAATAAATTATTAACCAATTTAATAAAAATATCCAATAATAACATGACACATATAAACGTCTTTAAAGAAAGACATTTTTAGTATCTTTGTTAAAATGACCTCCACCAACAATACATGTACTTATTACTTAAACCATGAGATATATAATATTTAAGTTAGAATGAATAATTTCTAAAAGAACACCCTAAATCTAAGACTGACAACGAATATCTTGAATGTAAATAAGATGGAACCGGAAATTAAAACTCAAAGTTATCATAGACATTCATCAAGGATTTTGAAAAAGAAGTTCAACCACAACTACAACTTCTTAAAGATCAAGAAATCGTTGACTTTTTTTAGTAACTTCATTGTTATTACTTCTAATACCACAAAAAAATTAAAAAATTTATAGAGCATGTGTGAAGAGTATTTAAATAGTTTTAAACTAAAAATAAAGTTTACTCAAAATATCATAATTTTAAATTAATTTAAAAATGTACTCAATCGTACTAAATAGATTCTTCAGACATAATAAACAACAAAAATTAAATTTTATACGAAACAATACATACTTAATATGAGTGTATTGCTAAAAAATATCTATTTTTAGTGTTTTACTCAACTTGCAACTTGCAAGTAATTAATTTATTTGTATAAATTAGATATAAAATTTAATTTCAATGCATATAAAAATTTTATATAATGATCCAATTATATGTAAGGATGAATTGAGTAAAGTTTTGGTTTAGATAAATTTGACTAATATTGCAACATTACAATAAAGGTGGAAAATAGCAGTCGGTGGGCTTGGATACCGGCTGAACAGTGAAAATCGCTGCCAAATTAGACATATATATCTTTAAGATTCAGTAGATTATCCTATCGTCTTAGCGCCAACAAAAGCAGGAGTAGAGGCGCGAAACACACATGCTGAAGAACCCGCCCTCCGTGTGTTGCAATATTAGCCGCTACCGCATCAACAAACGTGGCTAATTGGAAGTTTATCATTTTTCAATTTTTCAATTTCATTTTATATCTTATAACCATTAATTTTTTTTTCATAAATTATATAGGCGTTTTAGCTAATAGACTGCTGAAAAATCGATTTAATAAAATGAGTCCAAACCTAAAATGAGCTAAGTCATGAGTCCCGTCCAAATAGTCTAGTTCACTTTTATTTTTAATATATATATATATATTTTTTAGATGATTATCTATGTAATTAATAAAAAAATAATTATTTTTTATTGTGATTTTAGTAAATTAGATGAATGTATAAATTTATTTTTATTAATGGTATATCAAAAATTCTTTTTTTTTTTGATGAACATGATATATTAAAATTAAATTCTTATATTTGATGAAAAATATTTTAGAAAAAAAAATGTGTACGCTAATTTTTTTTATATCCCATTATATATTATTAGTGTATAAAAAGACACTAATTTATTTACCTATTGATTTACCTTATTTTTTAAATGTGTTTTTAAGTATTAAAAATAAAATTAGTTAGGAATATATTTGTCTTTTATCAAAAAGTTTAAAAGTATTCGGCTTAGATCGTGTAATTTGATCGGATCAAACCGGGGTTAATAATTATAATACAAATAATTTATTATTGTTAAAATAAATCGATTTTGTTTTGATTTATTAAAAAATAAATTGTTAACCAATTTAATAAAAATATCCAATAATAACATGACGCATATAAACGTCTTTAAAAAAAGACATTTTTAGTATCTTTGTTAAAGTGACCTCCACCAACAATACATGTACTTGTTACTTAAACCATGAGATATATAATATTTAAGTTAGAATGAATAATTTCTAAAAGAACACCTTAACTCTAAGACTGACAACGAATATCTTGAATGTAAATAAGATGGAACTGGAAATTAAAACTCAAAGTTATCATAGACATTCATAAAGAATTTTGAAAAAGAAGTTCAACCACAACTACAACTTCTTAAGATCAAGAAATCGTTGACTTTTTTTAGTAACTTCATTGTTACTACTTCTAATACCACACAAAAATTAAAAAATTTATAGAGCATGTGTGAAGAGTATTTAAATAGTTTTAAACTAAAAATAAAGTTTACTCAAAATATTATAATTTTAAATTAATTTAAAAATGTACACAATCGTATTAAATAGATTATTCAGACATAATAAACAACAAAAATTAAATTTTATACGAAACAATACATACTTAATGTGAGTGTATTGCTAAAAAGTATCTATTTTTAGTGTTTTACTCAATTTGCAACTTGCAAGTAATTAATTTATTTGTATGAATTAGATATAAAATTTAATTTCAATGCATATAAAATTTTATATAATGATCCAATTATATGTAAGGATGAATTGAGTAAAGTTTTGGTTTAGATAAATTTGACTAATGTTGCAACATTACAATAAAGGAGGAAAATAGCAGTCGGTGGGCTTGGATACCGGCTGAACAGTGAAAATCGCTGCCAATTTAGACATATATATCTTTAAGATTCAGTAGATTATCCTATCGTCTTGGCGCCAGCAAAAGCAGGAGTAGAGGCGCGAAACACACATGCTGAAGAACCCGCCCTCCGTGTGTTGCAATATTAGCGGCTACTGCATCAACAGACATGGCTAATTGGAAGTTTATCATTTTTCAATTTTTCAATTTCATTTTATATCTTATAACCATTAAATTTTTTTTCATAAATTATATAGGCTTTTTAGCTAATAGACTCCTGAAAAATCGATTTAATAAAATGAGTCTAAACCTAAAACGAGTTAAGTCATGAGTCCCGTCTAAATAGTCTAATTCACTTTTATTTTTAATATATATATATATTTTTAGATGATTATTTATGTAATTAATAAAAAAAAATTTATTTTTTATTGTGACTTTAGTTAATTAGATGAATGTATAAATTTATTTTTTATTAATGGTATATCAAAAAAATTTTTTTTTGATGAACATGATATATTAAAATTAAATTCTTATATATGATGAAAAATATTTTAGAAAAAAAATGTGTACGCTAATCTTTTTTATATCTCATTATATATTATTAGTGTATAAAAAGACACTAATGTATTTACCTATTGATTTACTTTATTATTTAAATGTATTTTTAAGTATTAAAAATAAAATTAGTTAGAAATATATTTGTCTTTTATCAAAAAGTTTAAAAGTATTCGGTTTAGATTGTGTAATTTGATCGAATCAAACCGGGGTTAATAATTATAATACAAACAATTGGGTTTATTATTATTGTTAAAATAAATCGATTTTGTTTTGATTTATTAAAAAATAAATTATTAACCAATTTAATAAAAATATACAATAATAACATGACACATATAAACGTCTTTAAAAAAAAGACATTTTTCGTATCTTTATTAAAGTGACCTCCACCAACAATATATGTACTTATTACTTAAATCATGAGATATAGAATATTTAAGTTAGAATGAATAATTTCTAAAAGAACACCCTAACTCTAAGACTGACAACGAATATCTTGAATTTAAATAAGATGAACTGGAAATTAAAACTCAAAGTTATCATAGACATTCATGAAGGATTTTGAAAAAGAAGTTCAACCACAACTACAACTTCTTAAGATCAAGAAATCGTTGACTTTTTTTAGTAACTTCATTGTTACTACTTCTAATACCACAAAAAAATTAAAAAATTTATAGAGCATGTGTGAAAAGTATTTAAATAGTTTTAAACTAAAAATAAAGTTTACTCAAAATATTATAATTTTAAATTAATTTAAAAATGTACTCAATCGTACTAAATAGATTCTTCAGACATAATAAACAACAAAAATTAAATTTTATAAGAAACAATACATGCTTAATATGAGTGTATTGCTAAAAAGTATCTATTTTTAGTGTTTTACTCAACTTGCAACTTGCAAGTAATTAATTTATTTGTATGAATTAGATATAAAATTTAATTCCAATGCATATAAAATTTTATATAATGATCCAATTATATGTAAGGATGAATTGAGTAAAGTTTTGGTTTAAATAAATTTGACTAATGTTACAACATCTTTATCTTTATAGTAATACAAATGGGGAGCTCATTTGCTGACGTGGCGCTCATAGGTTGAGTCTGAGAGTTTATTTGCTTAGGTGTCATCACTAGAAATTTTTAAATTTATATTTATAAATTATAAATTATTATTTGTTTAGGTTGTTATTTTCAAATTTTAAGTTTGGGTTGTTTTACTTAGGTGGTTATTTTTTAAATTTTAAATTATTTTATTTGTTTGGATTGTTTTACTTAGGGTTGTTATTTTTTAAATTTTAAATTTGATTTAAATTAAAGTCAATCAAATTTAAAAAATTTTAGTTATGAGTCAACTATAAAAATATAAGTTATGAGAGATGTAAAGCACCACAATTTAAAGTACATCAATCCATTTTTTTACATATATTCAAAATCTCTCTACTTATTCCAATGGCTGGTATTCATAAAATTGCAGACATCAATTCTAGCATCGACAATTTGTGTGTACGTATACGAGTGATACGGTTATGGACAATACCAAGTTACGGAAATTCTCCATTGCCATACTCAATTGAGATGGTTTGACTTGATGAAAACGTGAGTTTTCTACTAATATTTTTCTATTTTATTTTAAATTTATATTATTTATATTTTAAATTTATTTGTTTATTCTCATCTAAACGTTCTTTGATTTTTGTTCATCAATTCTATTTTATTTTATTTTGCATGTTTTGTAGTCTTTGACAAGGAGGCAAAACAAGTTCTGGAAAAGAGTTGTGTAGAGATACTTGATCCACTCCTATTGGTAAGTTCTAACCAATATTTATTTCTAAAAATATTAGTGAAGATATTTTTAATGGTAATTTTTATATTATTTATTATTAATATATTATGTAATACCCTGCAGAAAGAAGATCTATGGGATACACCTACACTTTTTTTCAACCTAATTGACAAGACCTTTCTCTTCATCGTTGAAGTTCAAATATCTGATTATCCATATTTTTCACCTTCTTATAAAATTAAGAAGATGACTGATAATCCATATTTTTCACTTTCTATTAAAAATCAGTTTATTTTTCTCTTCTTTGGTCATTAGTAGTATCTAATTTTTAAATAATAATTAATAACTAATTATAATTTTAGGATGTTGACTACATCGATGGTTTGCTTCCAATTTCAAATACATCCTCAATCATTGAAGGAAAAAAAGTAGAAGGTGCTAAGGTATTTGTTCAAAAAATGAATCTTTTTTTTTATTTATTTTCTCAAAGTTAGATCTTTATTTTATTCAAAAAAATATTATTGAGATAAAATTAAAGGTGAGAATGAAGTCTTTAATTTAACGTAGTATTTTGTACAGAATTTGTTACTTGAATTCTCCAATGAAGTTGCGGACAATGATGAATCCGAAGTATTGAAAAATGCTATTACACCAGCCAAGCGACTATCCTCGGAGTCGGAAGATTTGAAGGTGCAAGGAGATATCTCAATCTGCAAGAAGATCAAAATTGAGAATGAAACTTGAGAATTTGGATGCACGTATTTTAGAATCCCTTCTAGAGTCTATCTAATAGAATAATTTCAAGTATATGTTTGTTTTGGTAGAAACATTATTTTTTCTTAAGTTGTTATTTTTCTTTTGGTTTTTTTCAAATTATACGTTTGGAATTTAGAATTTTTTTAAATATAAATTGAAGTTATTTGGTTATTGCTTGTGGTTTTATTTTTAATTCTATTCACACTGTTGATATTCTGTTAATTTCTAATTTAGTATTTAATGTCATAAAGTTATAAATTTCTCATATGAATTATTGTTGATACAATTAAGTTAGTTATTGATTTTTAATGTGTATTTATTTAAAAAAATCTAATTATAATTTTTAATTAAAGTATTATGTTTAAAATTTTAAATTTGAATTCAAATAAACTTTTTTTTTAATTTTAAGTAAGCAATTGAGTTTGAAAATATTTTTTAAAATTTTATATAATTTATAAGCTATTATACTAATTACAAAAGATTATATTAAAGTAAATAGAATTATCAGTTTTATTAAAATGTGAGGTTATTTATATTATTTAAAAAAATAATAATTTTACATTCTTCTATATTTAATTCTGTTTTTAATATAGTTTCGATAAAATTGAATTAATTTATAAAATTTTATTTAAAAATTTAAAATTTGTACTAGCTAATTAAGAAACTCTATTTAAAAATTTTAAATTATTTGCTTAGATTGTTTTACTTAGGTTGTTATTTTTAAAATTTTAGGTTGTTTTGCTTAGGTAGTTATTTTTTAAATTTTAAGTTATTTATTTAGATTTTTATTTTTTAAATTTTAAGTTATATACATATTACTCTTTTAAATCATAAATTATTATTTACTTAAGTTGTTACTTTTTAATTTTAAATTATTTGCTCATAAATTAAAATTTTTGAAAAAATTAATTTAAATTTATTAAATTAAATAAAGATAGTATTTAATTATTTAAATTTTTCTAAGATAAATTTTATTTATAAATTAAATAACAACTTTTGTCGTATAAGATCTCTACCATGTTTAATACGTATTAGTTATAGTTAAGAAAACACATTTTTTAAAATCTGTTGATTTTTTTTATTTGAACGATATATTTAAAACTTTGAATATTTATTTTATCTACAAATTTAATTCAAATTTAAATTAAAGCCAATCAAATATAGAGAACCTTTATCTTTATAGTAATACAAATAAAAATCTTATATGCTAACGTGGTGCTCATATAAAAATCTTTATCTTTGAACTCAATGTGGGTAACTTTATGATTACACATTATGAGTATGTGGTTAATTTAAACCAATATACCGATGTGCACATACTTTCAGAATTATCAAGTATCCCACGAGATGGATTTAATTTTGTGAGTTTTGACACTCTCAATACTCTTGCGTTCGATTATACGTATTTGGTTGGTAAGTTTATTGTTTTAGAAAAAGTATAATTCATGGATAAAATTATTTATTTTATTGATAATTTCGGTTGTATTTTTTACTTAACAAACTTATTGATAACAATATTTTGTTATTTTAATCCATTTTAGATGTTATTGAATATTATAACAACTTGAGTTTTTGAAAATTGAATAATGCGTTATTCAAAATTTATTATATTTGTTGAGAATTTTAATTAAAAAAATTATCTTTTTAAAAGTAATTAAAATTAAATTTTATGATACTTTAAGTTTAAAATTCATTAAGATTTTTAAACTATTTTTATTATAATGAGATATTTAAAAAAAATAAAAAAATAAAAATTATTATTAATTAAAAGAGAATCATTTATTTGGCTTTCGATCAATGTGAAAAAAAAAAGCCAAACGTAGCTTATAGTTATCGTATATATATAACACTTCTTTGGACTTCATTCATTCATTTCACCGAATAGGATTTAAGAAAGAAAGAAAGGAGTTGAGAATGAGAGAGAGACAAAAGCTTGCATGAGACAATCATCAAGATGTTGTTATTTTTTAAAAAATACTTGGTTTTATCTTTATAAAATAAAATAAATAATTAATTATTAATTTTTAAATTGTAACTATTTCTTTAATAAAAAATAATTTATAAAGTGTGTTTAAAATTTTATGAATTTTTTAATTTTTAAATTTTAAAATATAAAACATATATGTATATAATTTGGTACAATTTTTGTTGTTGTTATTTTTTAAGTTATAATTAGTTTTTTTTTAATATAAACACTTATACATATTAGATGAGTAAAATGAAATCTAAAAATTTTAATATTGACTTCAATGTAAATTTATTTATTTAGATTTGTTTCAATATTTTATTCTATAAATTTAAATTTATTTATTTTAGTATTTTCTATTTATATTATTATTTTAATTTTATTTTATTATAAATATTTTTGTTATATTATATTTTTTGTGCTTGAAGAATTTTAATTTATTGAGAAAAAAATTATTTTCGGTGAATAAATATTTTTCTATCTTTTTATTTAAAATATTATTATTAATATATTAGTATTAAAAATATAAAAGATAAAGCATACTTAAAAAAAATGTATTATGAGATTAAATGATTTTAGGATTGTGGGTATTTGTCTACACGGGAGGCTGCGTGGAAAACTTTGGCAAACAAATTATTTGTCTTTTATTTATCCGAAAAATAAAATATCATCTTTAAATACGATGACAATCTTGAGAAAATCATGGATTAAGAGAAAGGGAAAGATAAAATGTTCTTAGCATGGATGGAGACCAACAAAGAATTTGAAGTAGGTCAAACTTTAACGTATGCTGAGTTTTCAAATCAATTTGTTTATAATATAGAATAAAGGAAATGATATCCATGCAAGAGAGAATATTTTATTAGGAGATTAAACTATATTCCATCGGGTACATGTGATATATACTATATGAGAATTTTGTAATTATTCAAAAATGTTGCACAACATATGAGTCTATTATGTAGTTAATGGGATTACATATCCTAGCTTCCAAGATATTTTCTATTTTATGGGACTATTGCTTGACGATAGAAAATTCATTGCAGCTATTAATAAGGTTTGGTCATCAATTGAGAAAATTGTTTGTGATGCTATTGATATCTAATAGTGTTAACAAACCATATCGTATTTGGAATACAACTTAGATATTATTAGCTGACGGGATACTATATATGAGGAGAAAAATATTGAAAACCAAGGTATTTCACTATATGGTAAATTATTATCGCATATAGGACTTTACTTGCTAAAATCAGTGTTTACCAATGGGCAACTTCATGTTGCTTTGTTAAGAGTTAAGAGTCGCAATAGTCTAAATATTTTACTTCTAGATGAAGACAACAATCAGTGATGGACCCAGAAAATTTTAAAAGTAGGGCAAAAATATATATACTAAAATAAATTTTGTTAAATATTATTAATTATATAGAGATATAAAAATTAAAGAGTTAGTGAACACTTTCATTCTTAAAATACTATTCATTATATATAATTTATAAAAAAATAATTTTTATTTCTAAAAATTTAACTTAAAATATTTTAATTAAATTATAAATACCTTATTATCCTAACTAATTTTGTATACACATTTAATAATAAAAGACTGAATTAATTGGTATATTAGCACCTAATGATACACTAATATTTATAATTTGAAACTAGAATTATATATAAATACTAAAAAATTAAATCTATATACGAAAAGTATGTTTATATAAAATAATAGAAACATAATTCACTATTTTTTCTTTCTTTCTTTTTAAAATAATTAAATTTGTTATATATTTTTTAATTTAATTTTGATATAATGTTAGATGAAAGATTTTATATATCTGTTTAATTATATATTGTAATTAAAATATTTTTTTATAAAATAAAATATATAAAGTCACGAAGAAAATAAAATATTAGATTAATACCTAAACTACAATTGTTTGAATTAAAATTTGCAATTGAAAATATCAAAAAGAGAAATAATGGAATTAAAAGATACATAGGGTCATGGAAAACTATATAAAAAACATAAAAAATTTAAAATTTATTTTTTGATAAAGAGAAGATGACCACTAGATAAGGAATAGAAAAAAAGGTAAAAAATATAAAAATACAAAGAGGTTTAAGGAAATAAAGGAGTGACGACACAAGAATTAAATTTGATTAGGTTAAATAATAATCAAAATGATAGAGAAATAAAAAAAATGAATTTGAAACTTTAGCTAATTGAGTTTAATTTATTTATAGTGGGGTCATTTAAAATTTAAAGTGGATGCAT
The DNA here is from genome assembly GCF_003086295.3 of Arachis hypogaea. NCBI lineage: Eukaryota > Viridiplantae > Streptophyta > Magnoliopsida > Fabales > Fabaceae > Arachis > Arachis hypogaea. The sequence continues at coordinate 1,452,140 of NC_092043.1, read as the reverse complement.
ATTATATATAACTATATTTTAAAAAAAAAAAATTAAAAACACTGTGGGGGCAAGTGCCACCTCTTCTTAACTAATGGGTCCGTCCCTGACAACAATCCAAACTTATCAACAACAAATGTCGTATTTAACGAAGTTTTTAATAATATTTAAATAAAAAAATAGTATTTTCATTTTAGTAACATATTATGATTTATACTTTTGTATAAATATTTATCGTAGATATAACTAATTTATTAACTATACTTTCAAACTTGAAATAAAATGTGTAACATGGAGCATAACATCATATACCAATTATTTTTCTAATGAGGTTAGTAAAATACTTGGTTGTCGATAAATTTTCATTAGCCTTATAATATAAAGTTGTGTAAAATTGACATTCTACTATTACAGTTATATATATGTTCTTATTTTTTCATGTCTTTTTTTCTTATAGCTCAAAAATATTATAGACTTCAAACTGTTTCATTTGCATTTTACTTGAATAAAAATAAAACAACATATTAAATACGTTTATTATATAATGACGATGATAGTATTATACTAAACTTGAGAAATTTATAATTATAAAATATTATTTTCGATTTATCATATCAAATTAAAATATAATCCCGTGCATCGCACGGGTTTAACACTAGTTACAATAAAGGCGGAAAATAGCAGTCGGTGGGCTTGGATACCGGCTGAACAGTGAAAATTGCTGCCAAATTAGACATATATATCTTTAAGATTCAGTAGATTATCCTATCGTCTTGGCGCCAACAAAAGTAGGAGTAGAGGCGCGAAACACACATGCTGAAGAACCCGCCCTCCGTGTGCTGCAATATTAGCGGCTACAACGTGGCTAATTGGAAGTTTATCATTTTTCAATTTTTCATTTTCATTTTATATCTTATAACCATTAAATTTTTTTTCATAAATTATATAGGCTTTTTAGCTAATAGACTCATGAAAAATCGATTTAATAAAATGAGTCTAAACCTAAAACGAGTTAAGTCATGACTCCGTCTAAATAGTCTAATTCATTTTTATTTTTAATATATATATTTTTTTAGATGATTATTTATGTAATTAATAAAAAAATAATTATTTTTTATTGTGACTTTAATTAATTAGATGAATGTATAAATTTATTTTTTATTAATGCTATATCAAAAATTCTTTTTTTTTATGAACATGATATATTAAAATTAAATTCTTATATATGATGAAAAATATTTTAGAAAAAAAAATGTGTACGCTAATCTTTTTTATATCCCATTATATATTATTAGTGTATAAAAAGACACTAATGTATTTACCTATTGATTTACTTTATTTTTTAAATGTATTTTTAAGTATTAAAAATAAAATTAGTTAGGAATATATTTGTCTTTTATCAAAAAGTTTAAAAGTATTCGATTTAGATCGTGTAATTTGATCGGATCAAACCGGGGTTAATAATTATAATACAAATAATTGGGTTTATTATTATTGTTAAAATAAATCGATTTTGTTTTGATTTATTAAAAAATAAATTATTAACCAATTTAATAAAAATATCCAATAATAACATGACACGTATAAACGTCTTTAAAAAAAGACATTTTTCGTATCTTTATTAAAGTGACCTCCACCAACAATACATGTACTTATTACTTAAATCATGAGATATAGAATATTTAAGTTAGAATGAATAATTTCTAAAAGAACACCCTAACTCTAAGACTGACAACGAATATCTTGAATTTAAAAAAGATGAACTGGAAATTAAAACTCAAAGTTATCATAGACATTCATGAAGGATTTTGAAAAAGAAGTTCAACCACAACTACAACTTCTTAAGATCAAGAAATCGTTGACTTTTTTTAGTAACTTCATTGTTACTACTTCTAATACCACAAAAAAATTAAAAAATTTATAGAGCATGTGTGAAGAGTATTTAAATAGTTTTAAACTAAAAATACAGTTTACTCAAAATATTATAATTTTAAATTAATTTAAAAATGTACTCAATCGTACTAAATAGATTCTTCAGACATAATAAACAACAAAAATTAAATTTTATACGAAACAATACATACTTAATATGAGTGTATTGCTAAAAAGTATCTATTTTTAGTGTTTTACTCAATTTGCAACTTGCAAGTAATTAATTTATTTGTATGAATTAGATATAAAATTTAATTTCAATGCATATAAAATTTTATATAATGATCCAATTATATGTAAGGATGAATTGAGTAAAGTTTTGGTTTAGATAAATTTGACTAATGTTGCAACATTACAATAAAGGCGGAAAATAGCAGTCGGTGGGTTTGGATACCGGCTGAACAGTGAAAATCGCTGCCAAATTAGACATATATATCTTTAAGATTCAGTAGATTATCCTATCGTCTTGGCGCCAACAAAAGCAGGAGTAGAGGCGCGAAACACACATGCTGAAGAACCCGCCCTCCGTGTGTTGCAATATTAGCGGCTACTGGCAGTGGTGGAGCTTAGTTCAGACAAGGGGTGGCCATGGCCCCCCAAACTTTTATTAAAAAAATTAGTAATACTTTTTTAAAAAATAAAAAATAGTTCAGTTGGCTCAAATATTTTATTATGACTTAAAATACCAAAGTTTAATCTTCATCACTTGCTTGTATTGCACAATAATTTTTAGTTTTAAACATTCAAAATATATTGGATTTGGAATGAATTGAGTGTATTCGCATTTCGCAACTCTCTATTCAATAAGCAACACTCCCTTTACCTTTGAGTTCAAATATAAAAAATTAGGTATTTTTTATTTATGTAATTTAATATTATTTTATATTTTACCGTTTATTTAATTTAATTTTTTATATGATAAAAAATATTAGAATATTCAATAAGTATCGATATTATTGTATGCGTATAAATTGATAAAAAAAATTCAATAAATATTATAAATTTTAATATTTGTTCTTCTAATTTCTTTTTTACATATTTTACTGGATATATATTCAAATTTTTATATAAAATAGTCATAAAAAATCAAAGAGTTGATGATGCATTTTTTCAGAGGAAGGCTAATATTCAAAAAGGAAAACATATAACTTTTATAATATCTAACATTTGTAGATAATTCTTCTACCTTAATGAATCACGAAGAAAGTAAGATACAACCTTCAAAAGTTTAAAGAGTTACGTCTGATGAGTTTGACCTTAATTCTTTAGAACGATACCCTGAATTTGGCAATATTACCCAAATCAGAAAGATGATGTTAGACGAGCTTATCTTAAATGAGATTCATATAAAAAGCATCTTGACAATTATCTTCTATCGCCCCCCCCCCCCCCAAAATTTCGTTTCAAGCTCCGCCACTGGCTACTGCATCAACAAACGTGGCTAATTGGAAGTTTATCATTTTTCAATTTTTCAATTTCATTTTATATCTTATAACCATTAAATTTTTTTTCATAAATTATATAGGCTTTTTAGCTAATAGATTCCTGAAAAATCGATTTAATAAAATGAGTCTAAACCTAAAACGAGTTAAGTCATGAGTCTCGTCTAAATAGTCTAATTCACTTTTATTTTTAATATATATATTTTTTTAGATGATTATTTATGTAATTAATAAAAAAATAATTATTTTTTATTGTGATTTTAGTTAATTAGATGAATGTATAAATTTATTTTTTATTAATGGTATATCAAAAATTCTTTTTTTTGATGAACATGATATATTAAAATTAAATTCTTATATATGATGAAAAATATTTTAGAAAAAAAAATGTGTACGCTAATCTTTTTTATATCCCATTATATATTATTAGTGTATAAAAAGACACTAATGTATTTACCTATTGATTTATTTTATTTTTTAAATGTATTTTTAAGTATTAAAAATAAAATTAGTTAGGAATATATTTGTCTTTTATCAAAAAGTTTAAAAGTATTCGGTTTAGATCGTGTAATTTGATCGGATCAAACCGGGGTTAATAATTATAATACAAACAATTGGGTTTATTATTATTGTTAAAATAAATCGATTTTGTTTTGATTTATTAAAAAATAAATTATTAACCAATTTAATAAAAATATCCAATAATAACATGACACATATAAACGTCTTTAAGAAAAGACATTTTTCGTACCTTTATTAAAGTGACCTCCACCAACGATACATGTACTTATTACTTAAATTATGAGATATAGAATATTTAAGTTAGAATGAATAATTTCTAAAAGAACACCCTAACTCTAAGACTGACAACGAATATCTTGAATTTAAATAAGATGAACTGGAAATTAAAACTCAAAGTTATCATAGACATTCATGAAGGATTTTGAAAAAGAAGTTCAACCACAACTACAACTTCTTAAAATCAAGAAATCGTTGACTTTTTTTAGTAACTTCATTGTTACTACTTCTAATACCACAAAAAAATTAAAAAATTTATAGAGCGTGTGTGAAGAATATTTAAATAGTTTTAAACTAAAAATAAAGTTTACTCAAAATATTATAATTTTAAATTAATTTAAAAATGTACTCAATCGTACTAAATAGATTCTTTAGACATAATAAACAACAAAAATTAAATTTTATACGAAACAATACATACTTAATATGAGTGTATTGCTAAAAAGTATCTATTTTTAGTGTTTTACTCAACTTGCAACTTGCAAGTAATTAATTTATTTGTATGAATTAGATATAAAATTTAATTTCAATGCATATAAAATTTTATATAATGATCCAATTATATGTAAGGATGAATTGAGTAAAGTTTTGGTTTAGATAAATTTGACTAATGTTACAACATTACAATAAAGGCGAAAAATAGCAGTCGGTGGACTTGGATACCGGCTGAACAGTGAAAATCTCTGTCAAATTAGACATATATATCTTTAAGATTCAATAGATTATCCTATCGTCTTGGCGCCAATAAAAGCAGGAGTAGAGGCGCGAAACACACATGCTGAAGAACCCGCCCTCCGTGTGTTGCAATATTAGCGGCTACTGTATCAACAAACGTGGCTAATTGGAAGTTTATCATTTTTCAATTTTTCAATTTCATTTTATATCTTATAACCATTAAATTTTTTTCATAAATTATATAGGCTTTTTAGCTAATAGACTCCTGAAAAATCGATTTAATAAAATGAGTCTAAACCTAAAACGAGCGAAGTCATGAGTCCCGTCTAAATAGTCTAATTCACTTTTATTTTTAATATATATATTTTTTTAGATGATTATTTATGTAATTAATAAAAAAATAATTATTTTTTATTGTGACTTTAGTTAATTAGATGAATGTATAAATTTATTTTTTATTAATGGTATATCAAAAATTCTTTTTTTCGATGAACATGATATATTAAAATTAAATTCTTATATATGATGAAAAATATTTTAGAAAAAAAAATGTGTACGCTAATCTTTTTTATATCCCATTATATATTATTAGTGTATAAAAAGGCACTAATGTATTTACCTATTGATTTGCTTTATTTTTTAATGTGTTTTTAAGTATTAAAAATAAAATTAGTTATATGATAAGTTATATAATTTAGCTGAATTCCTGAGTTTAAGTTTTAGAAATAGAAAAAAATATTTTTTTTATAAATTATATATAAAAAATGATATTTTAAAAAAATTGTATATAACTTTTTTCGATTATTTAATTATAGTGTATGAAAATATAAATATAAATATAAATATATTTATTTTTGTTTGAATACTTCAATGTTCTAGTAAGAGAGTACAATACTTAAATTCTTATGCATTTTCATTATTATTACATTTTACATCTAATTTAATGATAGTGTAAGGGAAAAAAATGTAAAAGTATCATTTCTTTATAGATATATTCAACAAGATCTTATCATCATCATTTATTAGTAGTAGTGTGTACATGTTCATTGCATTCATACTAGAGCAGTAGTCTAGTCTCTTTTAATTTGTCATGTAGCTGTGATTAAACAAAGCAAAGATGTTGAGGTTGTCTAAGGCGCAGTTAGAATATACACCATTAGAATATACACCAATTCATGCCAGACATACAGAGAACCGTGCAGGATATACATGATCATCATCTTAATTAAAAACGAACAGGTGCCTGTTCTATCACAAGAGAAATGCAAATATAGAAATGCAAATATTATGGTAAAACTTAGCCCCTTAGTATATTTATTTATCTAAACAAAACTAGCGGTGGATGGAGAGAGAAGCAGATAACCAGACTTTCTTATATAACAATTTTACATACTTTTTTTAAAATATCTTACACTTTAGAATTTTATATTTTAAAAAATATTAAAAATTTAATTTTGATGCAAAATCAGTATAAAATTATTTTATATGTGATTTTATAAAATATTTTACATTGTCATTGCATTAAAATTAAACTCAAATATTAATACATTATTACATTTAAACACATACAATTTTTTTTAAGTATATTAAATTGTAAATGTAACAAATTTTTAAAATTTGAAAGTCTTAAATAACAGGAGTACTATGAATGGATGGATAATGTTTTGAATTTCGGTAGAGGCAGAGTGGAAGCAATTATTAATAATAAATAACAAGAGAAGTGAATATCTACAATAGAAGGATAGAATAGAATCAAGAAAAAAAGGGAGAAAGGACGGGTGGGGGGATAGTGTGTCAGCAAGATAATAAGGGTGCAGTTCCAACAAACTCCATAACCTCTTTGGAGTTATGTTCATCACCTAATTTAATTATTTGTATAAGCGCGCGCCATATTCAATTCCCCAACTTCCCAATGCATGCAAGCAGGAACCATGCATGGTAAAGGTTCATGTTATGTTATGTATTCACATGAAACACAACGCATACGCATACGTATGGAAGTCCCAAGTCTATAATCTATGTATGGCGTTAACAAACATATCATATTTATATTCAACTTGTAAAAGTTAAATATGGCTGGTATTCTGGCCCAACGTCACCAAGCTACAGCTCACACATAAAATTGACCACATGAAGACATAATCACATATGGATTATTGGATTATGGGACTATTAACTTGGCTTTAATTGCATGCAAGTCCCAACACTGAACAAATTACGTATATATAATATTTAACAGAAGATATATATACTATATTGCATATTGCAGGTATGGACCAAAGTCAGCAGAAACTTATAGGCTAATCCAAAACTATGTTCCAACCGACCCTGGGTTGGTGAAGAACTAGGAGCCTGTAACAACTATAAAAAGGGCAATGCTTTATCTCATAAGACATAGCATCATAACATAAAATGCTTCAAACCCTCAATTCAATTCGTTTAATTATCATGTGGTAAAAAGAATGTTATTTTCAAATTTCACCTATAGTAAAGATAAAGCAAATTTATATCCAAATAAAGAAATTCATTGTATATATTTAACTAATATGAAAAATTAACAAATGAGAAAGTCATATGAAACTTTCACATGATAGCATCCATTCCCTCCATGCACATATATAAGAAACATTCCACAACACTGATACTTCTAAGTTCTAACACACAGGCATTGAAGGCAAGCACTAACATTGTCTTAAATCTACCTTTCCTATCCTGTCGCAAACTCAGAAAAATGCAGATGCATTTTACATCAAATATCAGAGCATGCATTGAAAATAATCTAAATTAAGGAAAATTATGACAGGTGATATTGGGCCACATATTAGATCAATTGCTCCAAACAAGAATTTCCTCAATTTGATACCAACCCAAATGCAATTTTAGCTATGGTCACTCATGTATCATTCGTCCACGACAAAAGTGTGGGCCCATCACAAAGATCAAGATAGCCTAAACCCTATGATCAAACCATACACCAATCCAATAATGTGGCAAGAAATGCTTAGGGTAAAGGTGCTTCATCTCTCATTTGCCTTTAGATATTTGACTATTTTCCATCAACTTTTGAGGAAATCCTTCAAAGAAAATGGCGTGGGGCCATCCTGCAAAGAGTAATTGAAAGAATATCATTGATTACTAGTAAATTTGCACGAGTAAGTGGTTACATCTTTTAACTTGTTCAAAATGTTCAATGTTCTCAGCCAAAAAGAGGTGAGCAATCGAATGGTTTCTTAGAAGTAAATTCATGTCAAATCTTATAGTAAACAAGCTATGCCCAATACCTTGCCAGCCTCTTGATTTAAGCATTGCCTGACCACCGTAGTTTGTTGTATTAGCCTTTCCATTGCTGTGTAGCTGGGAAGGTTCAAGTGTTCTGACAATCACCACCATACACCCGCAAAAGTCATATATATTAACATGGGTAGAAAGAAAGAAGCATAACTTACATAAAATAGAATAAGAAAAAAAAGAAACGGAGAAAGGGAAAAAAAGGGGGGGGGGGGGGGTCAAGTGAACCAACCAAGAATAGCACGATTCAAATTATCTGCAACCTGCTGTCGATACTCTAAGCTAAGAAGATGAAACATTGGGGACTTCTCTGGGTCCTTGTAAGCAAGAAGAGCCATGAGGTCCTACGACATCAGGTGGTTAATGTTCATTCAATGTTAACCATGCACAAATACATCAAAAGAAATTTATACAAAACACATACTTCAAGCTTTTCCATATATTTTTTCTCCTTTCCGAAAGGGCTCAACTTGGTCTGTGCAAACTCCAAGGCTTCTGAGCTGTCAATGAAAAGAGGATTCTATGAGAAGAGGAAGTTTATAAAAACGTTGTCTTGGAGTCAAAATTAACCTTTGCTCACCATTTTCTAGAGCATATGAGCTCCACAAAATGAAGGCTTAGAAGATCAAAGTGTAAATCCTTATTATTTTGTAAAATTTCCTGTGCCATCTGGTCAGTAAGCTCAATAGCCTTAAGTGCATTTCCTTCTAGTGCAAAGTGAAAGATTCCTGAAATCAAGGAACAGTAACCATCAAGGATGAGTCATCATCTACTGACTATAACAGGCTCCAATAACATGGAATTAACTTCATACATGTTATGAACATTACTTAGCACCCTCTAACTCCAGACGGGGCTTGAGAGGAGGATTAAAAATATCAAGAAAAGCCTATCTATCTTATCATACAGGGTCACAGTCCAAATGTGTTTAAGGTAAATGACGGCTGCCATTTTAAAGAACAGTAGCTGTGTCAAGAACTTCTGGATAATTCAATATCCTTTCAGTAGGGTAATACAATTGCAAATAATCCGAGAAACCTACTTTTTCTTTTCTCCATGTTTTCCATATAATTTGCTGGCTGCTTCATCCCAGTGCAAGCAATGAATGACTCCACTGATTCTTTGTAGCAATTGTGTATAAGATATGACAGAATAATACTATGGATGTCATCATCATTTATAGCCTGTAAAATAATGTAACAAGAGGGTAAAAAAAGTGTACAAAACTTATACACATAAGTTTAGAGAAGAGAATTCATGTAATAAGATATCATAATTGTTGATCCATCCCAGTATCTTATAAAGTATATGCCATCATTAGAATAACATACTCATCCTTATATTTTAAATTTTTCAATCCCCAAATTAAATATTGGGAAACACAAGGACTTAAGGGTATGCACTGTGCAGGGATTCGAATAATAGCCCTGAGAATCCTTTAAACCAGAATGCAATTATCTAAGTGGAACAAAGAACTTTCTTTAGGTAACATGTGTGTGATTTTTACCATGAAAAAATCAATTGAATCCAGAGAGTAATGTAGAGTCCACTCCAGACGAGTCCAGAAGCAATAATTAAAACCAAAAGAAAGTAAAATGAGGATAGATTAATGGTTGGTTTAAAGAGTGACCTAGGGTGGTTTTAGGTTACGAAATAGCAATACTTAAGAAACCAAAAATTAACGATAATAAATAACAAGAGAAGATAATTTAAAAATAAAATTGTGGTTGAAAGAAGTGGAAACGTACAATGTTTTCGTATTGACGAGGATCGAGGTCCATGGGGCCGCGGGTTAGGAAGCAGCAGGCAGAAGAAAGGGGGTAGAGAGCGGCGCCGCCAGTTACGAGTGAAGAAGAAAAGGTGGGGGGAGTGGCCACGGAAGTGAGTACAGACCGGATCCGTCGAGTGGGAAACGCCACCCGATTTCAATTCCAACCGCCACGCAAGACGCAACCGCCCGGGGGCTTCTTTCTCTGTTTCTCAGTTCTCAACCATGTGCACGTGCGTCTCCTCTCTTCGCTCTTCCCTCTTCCCCTGCTCCTCCTCCACGTGACCCCGCCTCTAGAATACCCCCTCCTGCGCGACTCTCTTACGCACCAGTCGCCAAACAAAATCAGTCACTATTCAAACAAGCAAAAGCAAGAACAAAAAGGGTTTTGTTAATTTGAAATCAACCATCAAGAGAGTTGATTAAACTTTTATATGATGTTTTCAACATGTGACGATAAAAGATTTTGTATTTATATAATATATACTATACTATATACATCCTTTTCAATTCTCCTAAATGGAACCCGACCAAGCATTTTCAACCAACAAGAGGTTCAAGGCAAAGAGATCCACTATCTCTGTAACTCTATTTTTTGTGTTGAGGTCTTATTGGGTATTCTTATAAAAATACATCATAGTTAGATAATTCTAAGAATCAAGATTGCAAAGAATTGTCCTCAGACAATTTTTTTTTTTTTTTTTTTTTGCGCAGATGATAGCATCTTATTTATAAAAATGTCAGATCAAGCTATTCAAGTAATGGAGGACATTTTTATTTCCTACTAAAAGGTCTTAAAACAATGCACAAACCTAGAGAAATTTGAATTGTTTTTTAGTCGAAATGTACACACTAACAGATAGATGATCATTTAAAATAAACTAAAAATTAAGATTTTAGAGAGACATTCGATATACCTTAAAATTTCTATTTTTGTAGGAAGGTATAAGAAATAAATTTTTTACTATATCCAGTCGTATAAGAGAGAATTTGAAAAAAGCTCAAAGAGTAGAAGGAGAAGTTATTATCTAGAGTTAAAAAAGAGGTTTTGATAAAGTCAGTAGCACAAGCAATTTCAACTTATATAATGGGATGTTTTCAGCTACCTACTAGCCTATGTCAGCACGTTAGAGCAATGATAAGCAAATTCTATTGGGAGACAAAGAATGGAAAAAGAAAAACACATTAGGTTAAATGGGATAAGATGTGTATGTCAAAGTAAGAAGAGGGACTGGAGTTCAAAGACATTGAAATGTTTAATTTGGCCCTTCTAGCAAAACAATGTTGGAGGCTTATAAAGAACACAAAATCACTAACATCAAGAACGATTAGGAGTAAATATTATAATAGAAAGAGTTACCTAAACTCTGGGTTTCACTCCAAGTTACACGTGAAGGAGCATTTGGCAAGCGAAACTTATTTTAGAAAGAGGAGGCTACTAGAGGATCAGAGATGGAAGGAGAGATAAAATTTGGGGTGATCCTTGGTTACTAAAACAGAATGATTTCAAAACATGGAACTCCCCAAAGGTTTTGGAACCTCACTCAACAGTTTCAGAGCTCATGCAGGCAGGGGTTAAGGAATTGAACAAAGAATTAATTCAATAGATATTCCTATCTTTTGAGGCACAACAAATACTGAAGATCCCAATTCCTAAAAGAGAGCAAACAGATAAATACATTTGGAAAAAAGTAAGAGATGGCACATCTAGAGTTAAATTAGCTTATCATGGAATTAGAAGCCAACACCAGAATTAATCTAACAATCTAGTAACAAACAGTGGGAAAAGAGATGCTTGGAAGAAATTGTGAAAAATCACCCAGAGTAGCAAACCTCATTTGGAGGCTCATGCACAAATCGCTATCAACGAAATAGAATTTATGTCATACAGAAATCAAAGACACCCCAATTTGTACAAGGTGTTGGACAGAGAAAGGGACTGAAAGCCACATCGTTAAGGACTGTCAATTCGTTAGAATGTTCTGGTTTGCCTTGCCTTTTTCTCTGAGAACAGAAATAATAAAAGAGCAAAATCTAAAAGGAGTGGATCGTTTCTTATTTTCGTAGACAACCTTCTGAAAGATATTTCTAAGAGAGAATTATTCAACTTGTTCAATAGGACAGAACGGATACATGAGATGTATTCGTCACGAAAGTAGAGAAATGGTCAAATCTACTTGTTTGCTTTCATACGAATGGAGGGACTTTGAAGGCTATTGAAGAGATAAATTATTCGCATTTGAGAGAAAAATAAGTGTTTGTAAGGGAGGCTAAATACAATAGGAATTCTGATATGCAGCGTAGAGAAGCGAAAGGTGAGGCCATGAACAAAAGAAATTATAATACTATGGATCCCCATCGAAAGATCAGCTCAAAATCGGAGATAAAATCGAAAGACAATTTTTAGAAAAATAGAAAAGTTGAGGACCAGCATGGAAATGAACTGATAAAAAAGGTATAAGTCGCAGTAGCAAAGAAGAATATGAATTGGATAAAGAGGAGTCTAGTTAGAGGTACGACAATGACGATTGACTTTGGCTTACTAAAGCTAAAGTTTAGAGGGATTGGCTTCAAGTTAAACAAGTCTGATAACTAAGAGCATACTAGGTTATGTTGACCTTTGATAGTGTTAGAAGTGCAAAGGATGCATACACATTTAAAATGAATAATTTGTTGAAAATATTTCACAATATATAAACATAAGAAGAATAGGAAATGAGTGAAACTAGAAGAATGTAGCTGAAGTGATTTGGCATCCCTTTGCACGTATGATCCATGGAGACTTTCAAAAATATTGGGAGCAACGAGGGGAGGTGTTTAAATGTGATAATGTGAAAGAATCATGCAAAGTTTTTAGTGTTGGTTGTGTTTTAATTAACACATGCATATAAACTTCATCAATGAATAGATTCACATAACAATATAAACCAATTATTTCGATGTCTTTGTTAAAGAAATTAGTAGTGTGAGGTATGGAAATGAGTGTTTCTCGAAGATGACACTTGAAGAAGGATGCAGTCGAGTATCAGAGAGAGGAAAAAAATATCTAGAGATCAAGGATGGAAAGAATGATAATATTTGCTAGGAACCACTATTGAAGGGTTGTAATGCAATGACAGAGTTGATGGTGGAGGTGCAAAGTTTAGATGGACTCGAGAGGGTAGAGTGGTAATTTTAGGTCAAGATTTGAATGAATGAAATAAATATCAGTCAAAATAGGGATCTGATCATAATGCAATTAAAGTAATTATGAGAGATGCCGATTGTGTGGGATCTTCTGGGCAATGTGAGGATGTTATATCTAGTTGTACATTCTCGTGGAATTATGCTAATAATGAAAGGAGATCAAACTGCATACCATGATAATGATTGTAGGATTTAAAATCGAGAAGAATATCAATTATTAGAGAGTGAGTCGTTTCTCATTTTCGTAGACAACCTTCAGAAAGATATTTTTAACAGAGAATTATTCAACTTGTTCAATTAGACAGAACGGACAAATGAGATGTATCCGTCGTGCAAGTAAAAAATAGCCAGATCTACTTGTTTGCTTTCATATGAATGGAGGGACTTTGAAGGCAATCGAAGAGATAAACCATTTGTATTTGAGAGAAAAAAAAGTATTTGCAAGAAAGGCTAAATACAAAAAGAATTCTAATGTGCAGCGTAGAAAAGCGAAAGGTGAGGCCATGAACAAAAGAAATTGTAATGCTGTTGATCCTCATCGAATGATCAGCTTAAAATCGAAGATAAAATCAAAGGACAATTTTTAGAAGAATAAAAAAGTTGAGGACCTGTATTGGAATGGATTGACAAAGAAGGTAGAAGTCACAATAGCAAAGGAGAATACGAATTGGTTATAGAGGAGTCTAGTTGGAGGTACGATAATGACGATTAGCTTTGGCTTATTGAAGCCAAAATTTAGAGGGATTAGCTTCAATTTGAACAAGTCTGAGAATTGAGAGCATACAAGGTTATGATGACCTTTGATAGTGTTAGAAGTGCAAAGAATGCATACATATTTAAAATGAATAATCTATTAAAAATATTTCACAATGTATAAAGATGAAAAGAATGGGAGAGGAGTGAAACTAGAAGAATGTGGCTGGAGTGCTTCGCATGTATGGTCGGGGGAGACTTTCAAAAATATTGGGAGCCAATGAGAAGAGGTGTCTAAATGTGATAATGTGACAAAATCATGTAAGTCTTCTAGTGTTGGTCATGTTTAAATTGACACAAACATAATGGACTTGACAAAAGCTATGTTTTGCAATCGGAAACGGTATAATTTTGAAGTAACTTGACACATCTTGCCAAACCAATTTGAAAAGTAGTCACGAGCGACAAGCATCTACAAGGTAACACACCTAAGAACTAGAAGATAAAATAAGGACCGATTAGCCATACCTGTTTACAGGTAAAGAAAAATTGGAAGGTAAAATTTTCTTTTAGGAGGGTAGGATATAACAACCCGAATTTTTATGCCAACATGATGTTTTTCAAAAAAATGTTATTCTCAGCAATTAGTTTTATTTCGATGAGTCAATTCCAAATTTCAAAGTAAAATAAATGATAATATAATTTTATTATTATGTTATTAATTTATTTTACATGCTATAATTATAATAGAGCCTAGATAATGATATTATTATTATCAAGTCTGATATTTGCCAATATAAGTAATTATCGATATTTTTTTATGAGTTTAGAGTTGCTAATATTTCATCAAATATCCTTTATTCTTAAGTTACTAATGTTATTTATATTAGTAACTCATATATATTTAACCCTATATATATATATATATATATATATATATATATATATATATATTATTACTTGTATTTTAATATATTCAGCTTTTATAATTATTCGTTTAAAATATTTATAACTTGAACTATTGACTCAGCAGCTCCAGAACTTGACACTTAGCAATAATCATCCTTAATTATCATCTAATGTTATCATCTTTTGAATTGTTCCATTCATTTGGCCGAGACTAAAAGGAACAAAAGAAAGAAATAAACATGGCTTATGTGCACATATATATAACTTGACACCTAATGATGTCTTAACCACCACAAATCTATCACCATCAGCCCTTAATTATCTTCTTTTTCTCTTCATTCATCACCGAATGAACTTGAAAAAAAATAGAGAAAGACCAAGAGTGTTCTTGAGAGAACCGTGACCTTCCATCAAATTCCGGCTTCGATTTCTTGTGATCTGTAACTCCAATAAAAAATTTAGTCTGATTAAAGTATTCGTAACTCCCTCTTCTACATGTTGGCATCACTTTTTTCGGTAGAAGTTGATGGTGATGTTTCTCTCCTTCCTCTTGAGTTCGGCCAATTGGAGTTTTAGGAGGCTCAGACGATTTCTGACGTTTTCTTCTTCAGCAGCTCAGTCAAAAAGCTTCTCCAGAGTTTTCGTCGTTTTGATTTCATACGAAAGTAGAATTTTGGTAATTTCTCACCAGTTATATTTGTATTGGATAAGTGAATTAATGTTGCGATTGATTTTTGATTGGATTTGATTGAATTTATGTTGAATTCTTGTGATATATTGATATTTGTGATAAAAAAGAATACCCTTTTTAAAAGATTTAGAGTCACAGATTTAACTTAAGAATCTTATGATTCTCTTTCCATAAAATACTTAGTGGATGGTGAGAGAACAGTGTGAAGATAGTTTGAACTATTAAGAATGAATATGTAAAAGACTGAAGAAAGAGAGAAGATGAATCAGCACGTGTGATTATGGGAAGCTCATGAGAGGGTGACGATAATATGGTTATGTGCTGAAGGATAAATGTTAACAAGATGTAGATTTTGTATGTGAATGATTGTGTGGGGAAGCCCATAAATATGGAATGGCTTCCAAAAGAACAGGTCACATGCTTCAGTTGGAGAATCAACGCCTGCAAGAAGTAGAAACTTGCCGAGGTTATGTCGGTGGAATGCCTTATCCGACTTGCGAGTTGGATTGCGTCGAGTGCGGATCAAAATCGACGAATGAGCTCATTACCTGCGATAGGACTAGACATGTATCATCCTTACTGCGCAATTGCATTTTACTTGATAATGTGAAATTATTTGTGATTGTCTTCTTGTGTTTGTGCATTCCTTAATGGTATTCTGAATTGTTGTGACTGGCTATTTCTCTGTGATTCTTGTATATTTGGCTATGAATTATTGAACTGTGACAGTCCTAACTTAACTGATTACCCCCGACCCTACAAAGAACCCCCCCCCCCAATTTTTACCTCGTCCTTACTTCCCCATCAGATGGAGACGAGCGTCCTATTCTATGAGATGGACCCTCCTTACATATATGAGGATCTTGTACAACATAGGTTGTACGTAGTAGCTGCAAAGATTAGGACCCGTATGTACATTCTGCGTGACCACCCTTTCCATCATCCGATTAACACTCCCCTCTTTAACTCTGATATGCCTTATGAGTTTCCGTTGCATTGGCTTCATCCTGATGCTTTGTTTCACCCATTTCATGACGAACCTATACCTTATTGGCACCCTGATCAGCTTGAGAATCAGGTGGTCCTTGAGCTTGAGCCTATGAAAAAGCATGTAACTGGGTTTATACCTGAGTGGGATATTTTTGTAGAGCAGATCTCAATATCTTTGTCTGAGCCTTCATCTGAGGAGCTGCACACCACTTCCATTAGTGGACCAACGAGTGTGGGCTAGAGCAATAGTACGAGTGCCAGGACCCCTCCTGAGATTATTGAGATTTCTAATGATGAGGATAAGGATCCTGAAGAGTGTTCAGATGTGATTGAGATTTCCTCTGACGACGATAGTTGATGCTTGGAAGCTGA
The DNA here is from genome assembly GCF_003086295.3 of Arachis hypogaea. Lineage (NCBI taxonomy): Eukaryota > Viridiplantae > Streptophyta > Magnoliopsida > Fabales > Fabaceae > Arachis > Arachis hypogaea. The sequence goes on along the minus strand of NC_092043.1, from coordinate 1,435,417 downwards.
GGATGTGGCTTTTGGGAGTTTTTATGTTAACCTAGCTTTTGGTATTTAGTCTCTCACTTTTGATTAGACTCACTAAGAGAGTAGGATGCATATAGTTGACTAGGCTAGTTTTCGAGCACTAGCTTAGGAGATTCCTGTATGGACCAGGTCTCGGAGTGTTGGTTATGTATATAGTAACAGAATGTGATAGGTTGTATGCTAAGTTATGACATGTATGGCAGTGTATATATATATATATATGATGTATATTATTTCCATCTCTGATATTTGTGTTATTTTATCGCACTTATTTAATTATTAGTTTTTTCAAAAAAATCGATCTCGCACTAATACAATTATAGGCTTAATAATAAATACTTAGTTAATTTTTAGGAAAGCAAGTTAGTGACGCTTGATTTTCAATATGATCACGATGTACTAAAAATTGGGTCGTTACACTTAAAGGTTTAGCAAATTTTAAAAAATCCTTTATAAACCTTCTGTAAAAACCAGCATGGCTTAGAAAAGTCCTAATTGGCTTCACATTGGCACGTGGCATTAATTTCTCAATTACCTCCACCTTGACTTTATCAACCTCTATTCCTTTGCTTGAAATACGGTGCCCAAGAACAATACCTTCAATCACCATGAAATGACATTTTTCCCAGTTTAAAACAAGGTTTGTCTCTTGGCACTGTTTCAAGACTAGGATAGATGTCGCAGGCAAGTATCAAAAGAATTACCAAATACAGAAAAATTATCCATAAATATCTCAATAAATATTTCAACTATGTTAGAAAATATAGAAAGCATACACCTTTGAAAAGTTGTTGGGATATTGCATAATCTAAACGACATCCAGCGGTAAGCAAACACACCAAAAGGACAAGTAAAAGCCGTTTTCTCCTGATCTTAAAGGTCCACTACAATTTGATTATATCTTGAATATCCATCCAGAAAATAATAAAATACATATCCAGGTAACCTCTTAAGCATCTAATCAATGAAGGGCAGGGAGAAGTGGTCTTTCCTAGTAGTGGTGTTGAGCTTCCTATAGTCAATGCACATTCTCCAACCGATGACGGGTTTTGTAAAAATCAGCTCATTCTTCTCATTTGTAACCACTATAACTCCTCCCTTCTTAATTAGGAATAACTTGCACAAGACTTACCCAAGAGCTATTAGAAATTAGGTAAATGATCTATGCTTCCCATAGCTTCAGAACCTCTTTTTGGACCACCTCTTTCATAGCCAGATTAAGCCATCTTTGTGGTTGCACCGCATGTTTAAAATATTTCTCAAGTAAGATTTTGTACATACATATGGCTGGGCTTATCCCTTTTAAAAATAGTCCAACCAAGAACTGTTTTGTGGTCTCTTAGTACTTGTAGCAATGCTTCCTCTTCACAACTGCTCAGAGAGGAGCTTATAATCACTAGATAAGAGTCTTTTTCTCCCAAAAAGGCATACTTGAGAGAAGGAGGTAGGGGCTTTAGATCAAGTTTTGGTGGCCCTTCTTTCTTAGTAGGCACATGTGGTTCCAAAGAACTGTTAATCTCTTCTGCTTCCAAAACTTCTTGAACACCAATAGCTCAATCAGATTAATTTTCAGAATTATTGGGATGCTACAAGGCTTCAAGCACATTAAGAACAATATGTTCCTCATTGACTCTCAGAGTTAACTCGCCCTTTTGCATGTTAATCAAGACTCTCCCAGTTTCCAGAAAAAGTCTTCCCGAAATAATAGAAGCATTAATATCTTTTTCCATATCCAAGATCACAAAATCAGCAGGAAATATAAAGGTTTCCACCTTCACTAGCAAATTTTCAACAACTCCAAGCGAAAATTTAATTGAACGGTTAGCAAGTTGTAGAAGATTTCTAGTTGGTTTTACCTCCTCAATTTGGAGCTTCCTTATCAAAGATAATGGCATTAAATTGATGCTAGCTCTAAGATCACATAGAGCTCTCTCCAATTTGGGGTGGATTTGATGGTTGAGGAGGTTGGTATTGGTTATTTAAGTGGTTATGGTGGGAGTTGTTGTTATTAAAGTTGGGTTGCCTCTGATCTTGATTTTTTAGCCAAAATTGGGGTGATTTCTCCAGCCCAGATTGTAGGTCTTAGAATAGGGATCATTGTTAGACGGTCTTGAAGAATTTTTCATATAAATAACCTGTTCCGAAGAAAATTGGCCATAATCAAAATTCTCACCTTGAGGGATTCTACCACTCATGTCATAACAAGATTCATGAGTGTTCATAGCTGAGACTTTCATTCTCCCTAATTGTTCAGTGAGGGCATTTAGTTGTTGAGACATGATGTTGTTCTAAGCTAGAATGGTATCCAAGACATCCAATTCCATGACTCCCTTCCTCATTGTTCTCTTATATAGATACTGATTGTTGGTCAACATCTCAATTAATTTCATGGCCTCATCAGTGGTCTTTCTCATGTGTAGAGATCCTCTTGTAGAGCTATCCAATGAGAATCTTAAAGCTGGAGTTATTCCATCATAAAAAATCTGTAACTATACCCAATCTGAGAACATTTTCGGAGGGCACTTTCTCACCAAAGCCTTGTAACTCTCCAAAGCTTTATAAAGAAACTCGCCATCTAACTGTCTGAAGGTTTGATATCTGTCCTCAGCTTTGTCAACCTTTAAGGCGGGAAGAATTTGGTTAAGAACTTACTGACCAAATCCTCCCAAGTTACAATACTTTCCTTGGGTTGTGTCTCGAGCCACTGACTAGCCCGGTCTCTCATAGCAAACGTAAAAAGCAACAACCAGTAAATATCAGCATGAACTCTATTGGTCTTGACTGTATCATAGATTCTCAGAAAATTGGAGATGAACAAGTTGGGGTCTTCTTGAGGACTCCCACTAAACTAGCAATTTTGTTGAACCAAGGTAATCAGTTGAGATTTCAGCTCAAAATTATTGGCATTCACAACCAGTGCCACAATGCTTCCCACGCAATTCCCATGATTAGGGTTGATGTACGACACCAGAGTTCTTCTTACTGGCAGAGCATTGTTAGGATTGTTGACAACAAGATGATCATTATTCTCTGCCATTCTGACTTCAATTTCCTCTTCAGATTCATCCCTAGGACCTTCTGCAATTCTCTGAGCTCTAGCTTGTTGCCTTTGTCTCCTAAAAGTTCTTCCAATCTCGAGATCATAGTCAAGAAGAGGTTATTTTTTCCTGTTTTCCTGCATAAACACGGAAAAAAAAGATAAATTGGGATTCGCTACGTCAGAATGAAGAGAATTCCCAGTGAGGCAAACAAAATAAAAGAAAATAAAATAAAAGGTAATTAGTGAAAATTAAGCAAAAAAGAAAAAGTCTAATCTAGGTAATCAATCAACGAGTAGTTGTTAATCACTATCAATCTCCGGCATCGATGCCAAAATCTTGATGCGGGTTTTCAAACCACAAACTACCGTCAAGTGCAATGGATTGTATCAAGTAACACCATGGGAGTGATTTATCATTTTCACGAGGATTAACGGATTAAGCAAGCAATAATCGATTGATTATTCTAGTCAGACAATCAAAATTTAGAGTTTCAATAGCAAAAGGCATAAAACAGTGAATTAAGTAAATCAAACAGTAATTGTGTGAGAAGATAATATGAGAGAGGTATTTAGATTTTCGAATTAACATTCAAATTCATCTACTTGATTATGCAAAGATACAATTCACGGCAAACACTAGGTAATTGAACTCCAATTCCTTGGTAATTCAACTTTTTCTAACCTAATCAACCGTCAATTCCTTGATCAATCAATTATGCTAAAAGGTAAAGTACAATCTCTGGTATACAAGCCACACAATTCTTAAGAATCCAAAAGAAATCTGATTATATTTCACGTATCAAATTAATTCTGGATAATTGAAGAATTATGAGAAAAGAGTTTCTAGCCTAATCCCAATGATTTTAAATTTTTCAATATTCAGAGGAAATTAATTCAGAGAATAGATATTTTTCAATACACTCTGATCCTTAAGATGAAGAACAAAACTTAACTTAAATAACAATCAGTGCATTAATCAAAATAGAAGAACAATAGTATTAATCTATCAAAATAAATAGAGCTCCTAACCTTAACAATGGATGTTTAGTTGCTCATGGTGTAGCAAAAATTCTAAAAGTGTAAAAAGTAAAAACTTTGTAAAAGTGGAAAAAAGAGAGAGTCCCCGCAGCACAAATCTCTCCTCCTTTTATAGTTCCAATAGTAATTAATTTAGAAATTAAAACCTAATCATATCTTTTCTTATTTTCTATTTGAATTTAAATCAAATATAATAACTTTCGTGTTGATTGTATGACGGACGTGGGGACCACTCTTTGATGCGCTGCCGGCGCTAAACGTTGGGTTGGTGGCATTTAGGGTCACCCTTCCTGAAAGGCATTGCAAGGCTTCTTCAAGCGGCGCTAAACGTCGGTGGTGTGGCATTTAGCGCCAATTGTCCCGAGAGCAAATGGCTTGGAGTCTTGGTTCGGCGCTAAACGCCGGGAGAGTGGCGTTTAGCGCCACAGTGGCGGAGAGGAATGGTTAGGTTTTAAGGTTCAGTGCTAAACGCCGGTGATGTGGCATTTAGTGCCACAGTGGCAGGGGCAACTTCTCTTGCTTTTCTTTTCCATGAATTATGCCAAATCTTCATCAAATACTACCTGAAATGATCAAAAGACCACAAAATCTCAAAATAACACCGGTTAAGGCATCAAGCACCTAATTCCTCTAGAAAATCCACAAATCACCATGCAAATCATGAAGAAAAGATACTTATGATGCTGACGCATCATGCATGCGACAGCAACGGCTAAAGGTAGAGCAACGCCAGCATTATCAATGGCAGTGGTAAAACCGTGGTAGAAACAAAACAGAACAAGCAACTACTCACCAGGCTAGAACGGTGGTGAAACGGAATTGAGAGAGGTGAAAAGTAATTCCTACGGTGTTTTCAAAGGGCAAGGGCAGCGACGGAAAGCTCCAGTGAAGGAAGAATAGAGTATAGAGCACGGTCGGGTAGGACGGCAGTAGCTTTCCAACGAGCTCTTCCCCAACGGTGACATAGCAGCTCAGTGCCGATGGTGACGAAGAGAGCTCCTCTCCCTTCACCACATCTCTTTCTCTCTATTCGATATTCATGCCTGTAGCCACAACAACAATAAAGTGGCTCGACGATTACAGAAGCATCTAGCTCCAACCGCAATGCCTTTTCTCTTTGTCAACAGTCACTCCTCTACTGCGATGGCGAGTGTCTCGATGGCAACAGCAAGAACTCCAATCGGTGATGACTCTGACGGCAACAGCGGCGTTGCGACTTGGCGGCGATAGAAATGCCCCTTCCTTCTTATCCCCTGAGACATCTTCTTCTTCTTCTTCTTCTTCTTCTCTCTCTCTCTCTCCATCTATCTATCTATCTATCTATCTATCTATCTATCTATCTATCCTTCTCGTGTGCATCACATTCTCTCTCACTCCACTGGCTCTTCTCAAGCACGGCAACGGCGGTGGCAGTGACTTCCACTGATACCACCTTTCTCTTTTTCTCTTATCTTCTTCCTTCCTCCTCCGCTCCCCCTTTCTCCGATTCTGTCTTTTTTTCTCCTTCGGTTAGTGTGTGTGTGGTGGCTGAAAAATATGTGAGGGAGTGTGTGTGTGTGTTAATCTGGGAATTAGGGTTAGGTTAGGAGAAAGGATAAGGGTAGTGTAAAAATTTTGATAAAATTTGAAGATAGAATAGTAATTAAAAACCAAATATATTCCAATATAATTATTTTAAAAATATTATTTTTTATCAACTTGCTAATTAGTTTTAAATAAGTACTCTAATTTAAAATTAGAGATAATCTAATTAATTTTCTTTTAGTTCATAAAATTAAAGTATTAAATCCTAAATCTCAATTATTCAAATTAAATCAAATCTTCATTGTTTTTAATTTACTATTCTTAAATTTTAAATATTAGAAAATACCTAATTATTATGAAATTTATATGAGTCCAAAATAAATTTTAAACTCAAAATATCATAAATTTGATTGAATTACTTTTAATAAAATATTTTTAAAAAAATAAAATCTTAAAAAATATAATAAATCGTAAATAACTTATGATTTTAATTTTTAAAAATTTGCGGTCTTACAAAGAAAAGAGAAGAAGATGAGGGATAAGAGAGGAATAGGAAGAAAAAAAGAGAGGTTGTTTGGTGATGGTAGTGCGGCAGTGATAATGGTGATGGTGAAGCTCGATGATGATGGTGATGGAAATAATTTTAACTGGCCGAAGAGAAAGAAGAAGAAGAGGAAAACAGAAGAAAATGAGAATTTTTTATTATTATTATTTTTTTGCATAGAAAAATTTTTAGTGCTTATAATTATTTAGAGTTAACATCTGTCACTCAATTAACATATCAGACTCAACATGACATGTTAGATAAATAATTATTTATAAAACAGAAAATCTCCACATACAAGTCTTTTTCCTATATAAGTCTTACAAGTCCTCAATACCTCTTATCCCTAAAACGCGCTTCTCTTTGGACGTATGGTTCACGCGCCTGCTTAACAGATTTTTCAATCAATCAACGCGCAAATATATAACTTTCTTTTTCAAAAGGATTTCGTTTCCTTTTTCCGATTTCTTCTGCGTTTCCTTCCCTTCACTCTTCGACCTCTTTCGAGCGTTTCTCAGTGCCTTCTCCTTCGTGTTTTACCTGTGTTTCTCTCTGCCTTACGTACTTCAGATTTTTGTCTCATTTTGCGTTTGAAGATAATGGATGATTCAACTTCAGATTCTCAGGTGAACCAGAGCGAAGTAGATTTTGAAACTAAATCCAATGAAATTTCTGAGGTGTGATTTAGTTTTAGTTAGTAATTGAATTTGAATTTGAATCTGATTAGTAGTTTTTTGATTGTGTAGCTGAATAATCTGTGAACCTTGCCTGTGATATTTGCTGTTTGTTCTTCCTTATTTGAATTGAATCTAATGCACTAGTTCTCCTTAGAATTAAAATCATTTTGTTCATTTTATATCAGATATTCGGGTGTAGATCAGTAATATTTGGGTGCATTTAAGGAAATTTTGGGTGCATCTACAGTTTATTATTTTTGTTGAAATGTTTTAGTTTCTGTTTTAATATAGTTTATTTTTGCATACCTTCTGTGCAGTTGATGACCAGTTTGTCCCCAATGTTGGAATGACTTTTAAAACCCTTGATGATGCTGTAAAATTCTACAGGGATTATTCAAAGGTTGCAAGTTTTTCTACAAGATTTTGGTGTACAAATAAGAAGGAAAACAAAATTATGAATCAATTGATTACATGTACTAGAGAGGGAAAATGAAAATAAAAAATATCTCCGACCGAAAAGACAAATCCCTCAGCTGGTTTAAATTGTCCTACAAGAATTTATATACACGTATTGAAGGATGTTGGTATTTGGATAATTTCGAAGGTCGTGTTGCATCATTCACATCCTTGCTGTCCAGATCAAGCACAGATGCTCCAACAGCACAGGGAACTAAGCATGTCCGTGCGTCGTACAATAGAGAATAACGAGGAAGCTGGTATCAAACCTAGCAAAACTTTTCAATCATTTGTTGCAACAGCCGAGGGTCACCGCGAGTTAAATTTTATTGAAAAAGACGTGAAGAATTACATCACTAGAGAAGTGCGGAATGTTTTGGAACAAAAGGATGCAAAAGAATTCGGAAAATACTTATTAAGAATGAAAGAGAAGAATCAGAATTTCTTTTTCGAGCTCGAACTCAAGGACGATCAGTCCATTAAGCTTGCTTTTTGGGCAGATGCAAGGAGCATAGTTGCCTTTGAGTATTTTGGAGATGTTATTTTATTTGACACCACCTACAATACAAACAGGTAACATGGTGTTCTGGTTTTTCATGCTGAATTTATGTTGTTTTATGAATCTGCTGCAGAGGTGTATATTGACATTTTTTGGGTGCATAGAATCATTATTTGGGTGCATTTTGTTGATTATAATTCTGTTTTGCGGTAATCTGTTTCAGGTATAATCTGGTTTATGGTTCTTTTGTTGGGGTGAATCACCACGGTCAGTCAACACTTCTTGGATGTGCTTTGATGAAAAATGAAGATATTGAATCATTCAAATGGTTATTTCAATGTTGGCTTCGTTGCATGGGAGGAAATGCTCCGAAAGGAATACTCACCGATCAATGTGCATCGATGCAAAGGGCTATCGAGGCTTGTATGCCCACAATAATTCACCGTTGGTATATTTGGCACATCATAAAGAAGATTCCAAGTAAATTAAATGGATACAATGGACATACAGAAATCCAACAAAAAATGAGCCAAGTTGTTTGGAACTCTCATACCAAAGAATCATTTGATAAGATTTAGGATGATTTTCTGTTGAAGTATGGTCTTGGGGACAACAAGTGGCTTTCAGGTAATGACGTTTAAAATCTACAGCAAAGATGCAAATTGCATATTTTTGGGTGCATTATAGTCTGATTTGGGTGTATTTTGCAGATCTTTATAAAGACCGTCATATATGGATTCCAATTTATCTGGATTACCACTTCTGGGCCGGGATGAGATGCACACAAAGGAGCGAGAGCATGCATTCATTTTTTTAATAAGTTCATTACTCGGAACAACCCGCTTATCCAATTTGTCAAACAATACGATATTTGCCTCAGAAGCAGGGAACAAACAGAGAGAGAATCGGATGTTGCAGATTTTCACACAGTCATACCTTGTGCAACGAAATCCTCTATTGAAGCTCAATTTCAACATGTGTACACTCACCAAAAGTTTAGGGAAGTCCAAGTACAATTCAGAGAGAAGGCGAATTGCATCACAAGATTAACGAACTCCGCTCTAGGCTATTCAGTATACGAAGTTGGAGAACAAGTTTTCAGCTCAATATTCAATAAGTTTATGGTTACTTACGACTCAGTAGCAGCACAAGTGAAATGCCAATGTTTATTATTCGAGTCAAGAGGGATATTGTGCCGTCACGTACTAAGTGTTTTAAGCTTTGAATGAGTAACCCAAGTGCCACTGAGATATATATTGGAACGATGGAGCAAGAAGGTAAAGAGGCGATACACACACATCAAGAGCAGCCACGACGAGCCACTGTTGGAGCCAAGAAGTAAGAGGTTTGACGAATTGGTGTTTCGTTCGCAAAATATTTACGAATTTGCATCAGAATTGGAGGAGCTAACTGCTATTCTGCATTGTACCTATGATAAAGTCATGGTTGCGATGGAAGAACTGAAAGCCAAAAGGAATGGGACATGTTCTTTATCTCACGAAGATGCCAACTTGGAATCCGTTAACGAGCTTCAAAGCCCTCCAAGGGTTCGAACAAGACGACGTCCAAAAAATAGGCTAGGTTCAAAGTTGGACAAACAGATTGCAAATGCCTCAAAAAAGAAGAAAACGAAAGCTTTAAACAAGGTAAAAGTGATGTTCTTTAAATATGTGGTGATTGAGTTTAATTTTCTTGTTAATAGTTTTGCTAATATGTGAGTTTATTATTTTCAGTTAAACCCTTTGATGCTGCATCAGTGGTGCGTCAAAATTCTAACCAATATCACGGACATGTTATGAATTATCAGTTCAGCGAACCAGCAGCAGCGGATAGTTTTTTGGGTGTATAGTTATAGAATATGGGTGTAAAGCTCAGTTTTTTGGGTATTTTTTTGAATTTTCTTGTGTTTGACATTTTACATTTATATATTTTCAGATGTTACTATTTATGTTACAAATTATTGTTTTGTTTAGTTTTTATGGTTAGGGTTTTAGGGTTTAGGATTTATGGTTTAGGGTTTAAGGGTTTAAGGGTTTAGGATTTAGGGTTTAGGGGTTTAGGGTTTAGGGTTTAGGATTTAGGATTTAGGGTTTAAGGGTTTAGGTATTTGGGGTATATAGTTGGGTTTATACGGGTTATATTTGGGTGCTTAATTAAGATTTAGGGTATAGGGTTTAAGGTTTAGGGTTTAGGTTTTAGGATTTAGGATTTTGGGTTTAGGGTTTTGGGTTTAGGGGTTTAGGGTTTAAGGTTTAAGGTTTAGGGTTTAGGTGTTTAGGTATTTAGGATATATATTTGGGTTTATACGGGTTATATTTGGGTGCATAATTAGGGTTTAAGGGTTTAGTGGTTTAGGGTTTTAGGGTTTAGTGTTTTAGGATTTAGGATTTAGGGTTTATGATTTATGATTTAGGGGTTTAGGGTTTAGGATTTAGGGTTGAAGGGTTTAGGATTTAGGGATTTAGGGTACATATTTGAGTGTATACGGGTTATATTTGGGTGCACAATTAAAATAATTAAGTGTATTAATTGGTTTGGTATTATTTTCTTTTATTTTCTATGTACCTGTAATTTACAGTTTTTGAATACAACACAGACAGTTTATTTATGTAAATAAATTTTATAATACAAATGAGGATTTTGTTAGTGTGTAGATATGTTATTCCTTCTATATGTATAGAAACCACGTGTCATGTATAGAAATAGGGCAGTTGGACAATATAGAAATGTGTGTTGAGGAGCAACTTTATGAAAACTGTAAAAAGCTGTGATTTAAAAAAAAGTTGGCCCCACATGTTTTTGTGATCAAGCGTTAATGAAAGCTGTGACAAAGCACTAATAACTAAAATTAAAAAATAATTTTTTATGCAAATTTTTTTGTTGGAAGAGCATAAATTGTGACTGTGAGAAAAATTAAACCTCTTCCCTAAATTAGGCTTAATAGGAGGCCCATAAAAACAAATAAACCCACATCTTTTGAAACAAATTTAACTTAGGAGGAAAAAAAATCCTATTATCTCCTTTACTCAAAATCAATAGCAGCCCTAGCAGCCCATTCACTCACAATATAATAATAATAATAATAATAATAATAATAATAATAATAATAATAATAATAATAATAATAATAATTTATTAACATAAATAGATCACCATTAAAGTAACAACTTGTCATTAATAAAATCATTGGATAATGAATAAGAATTAAAATTGTATCAATATAATTAAAATAATTAAAAATATTTTCAAGAGATAATAACTAGTGTCATTGTCATATAATTATCATATCATATTATTATTATTATTATTATCATTATTATTATTATTATTATTATTATTAAAATGGTTAAAAATATATTCGATTGATAATTAGTTAAATAATGTATTAAATATTAATTTTGTATAACTATAATAGAGATATTTTTTAAATTAGTATAATTATGCATTATTACTTATATGTTAATGATGAGCGGATAATTTATACGCTTTTTGGCATTGTTTTTAGGTAGTTTTTAGTAAGTTTGAGCTACTTTTAGGGATGTTTTCATTAGTTTTTATGTTAAATTCACATTTCTGAACTTTACTATGAGTTTGTGTGTTTTTCTGTGATTTCAGGTAAATTCTGGCTGAAATTGAGGGACTTGAGCAAAACTCTGAAAAAGGCTGACAAAAGAACTACTGATGCTGTTGGAATCTGACCTCCCTGCACTCGAAATGGATTTTCTGGAGCTACAGAACTCCAAATGGCGCGCTCTCAACGGCGTTGGAAAGTAGACATCCAGAGCTTTCCAGCAATATATAATAGTCCATACTTTGTTCGGAAATTAACGACGTAACTTGGCGTTGAACGCCAAGTACATGCTACTGTCTGGAGTTAAACGCCAGAAAAACGTCATGATCCGGAGTTGAACGCCCAAAACACGTCATAACTTGGAGTTCAACTCCAAGAAAAGCCTCAGCTCGTGGATAGATCAAGCTCAGCCCAAGCATACACCAAGTGGGCCCCGGAAGTGGATTTATGCATCAATTACTTACTCATGTAAACCCTAGTAGCTAGTCTAGTATAAATAGGATAAGTTACTATTGTATTAGACAATCTTTTGACAGTTTAATCTCTTGACTGTTTAGCCTTTGATTATTCGGTCTCTTGATCACTCAAGGGGGCTGGCCATTCGGCCATGCCTGAACCTTTTACTTATGTATTTTTAACAGTGGAGTTTCTGCACACCATAGATTAAGGGTGTGGAGCTCTACTGTACCTCGAGTTTCAATACAATCACTATTACTTTTTATTCAATTCTCTTTTATTCTTATTCCAAGATATACGTTATACTTAACTTGATGAATGTGATGATCCGTGACACTCATCATCATTCTCACCTATGAACGTACGTGACTGACAACCACTTCCGTTCTACCTTAGGCCGGGCGCATATCTCTTAGATTCTCCAACAGAATCTTCGTGGTATAAGCTAGATAGATGGCGGCATTCATGAGGATCCGGAAAGTCTAACCTTGTCTGTGGTATTCCGAGTAGGATCCTGGGAATCCGGAAAGTCTAACCTTGTCTGTGGTATTCCGAGTAGGATTCCAGTATTGAATGACTGTGACGAGCTTCAAACTCCTGAAGGCTGGGCGTTAGTGACAAACGCAAAAGAATCAATGGATTCTATTCCAACCTGATTGAGAACCGACAGATGATTAGCCGTGCTGTGACAGAGCATAGGAACGTTTTCACTGAGAGGACGGGATGTAGCCATCAACCATGGGTGATGCCTCCAGACGATTAGCCGTGCAGTGACAGCGCATAGGATCATTTTCCCGAGAGGATTGAAAGTAGCCACCGATGATGGTGATGCCCTACATACAGCTTGCCATGGAAAGGAGTAAAGAAGGATTGAAGGAAGAGCGAGTAGTGAAGTAGAGTTTCAAGAGGAACACAGCATCTCCATACACCTATCTGAAATTCCCACTATTGAATTACATAAGTATTTCTATCCCTTTTTATTTTCCAATTATTATTAATTTTCGAAAACCCATAAACCAATTTAATCTGCCTAACTGAGATTTACAAGGTAACCATAGCTTGCTTCATACCAACAATCTCTGTGGGATCGACCCTTACTCACGTAAGGTTTATTACTTGGACGACCCAGTACACTTGCTGGTTAGTTGAACGGAGTTGTGAATTCAACTGGTGCCATAATAATGATTTCATACAAGTACAAAAGAATATGGATCACAATTTCGTCCACCAGTTAATTATAGTATAATTATAATAAAAATATTTTTATAAAATAAACTTAGAAAAGAAAATAATACATACAGTTTGGTGAGAAAATGGATTCATGAGGAATCGACACGTCACTTCCATTAAAATATTCTCTTAATACTAATTTTTAATTTCAAAATGTTCATAATTACGTTACAAACACTTATTTTCTTTCAATTTTCCTAAAAGGAATAATTTCAAATATAAATAATATTTATGCCAATGTTATTTTTTTTATTTTTCTGACAAGGTATTTATGTTGGTTCATTTTTTATCCCATTCTAATTTTTTTGGCTTTACGTGACCATCATTCCTCAATCATTGCAACAAAAAAATCACTTCAATGTTAGCTTCTCTAAATCAACTACAAGAGCCCTCTTTTTAAAACCCATGCATAACGTGTTTTTGTATTTATGCTGCATACAACGAAAATACTTCATCCAAAAATTGCATTATCAAATGCCCACGTTCACAATCATAAGCCAATGAGCCCAACCATGACACTGATAATAATTAATATAATGACCTTTTGATTATTATATAAAAACCAATTCTTACCTAACTAAACTCACTGCAAAAACACAGTCCTTGTCTCCTGCAAGCACAAATCCCAACGCAGATGTGGGTCCCATTGCTCAGCATCTTTTGTCCCTAGTGTTACGTGTACATTCTTCTACTTGACAAGTGGCTTCTATACATGTAGAAAAATTTGCCATTCTACACCGTAGCAACATCCTACAAATGAATTATATATTCACACAATTTACAAGTATTCAAAGTATTTCAAAACTACATAAAACTGAAGTCAATCATTGTCACTTTCAATATCATAAGAATCTACTTGACAATATGGGCTCAACAAAGCTTTAGATGGCCTCGACAATCTTATTGTTTCACTTCCCTTGATCGCTACATCTCTATCACGATTCATGTCATGAAAAAGAATCCAGGAAGCAAATTCAACGCTGAAGTGGTCGACTTCCACCTACAGTTTGAATGAATATTATTTGAATTAAATCTGTTAATTTAGAGAGTTATATAGTTTTAAATATAATTACCTGAGTCCAATTGTCCCACTCATACTTTCCCTTTTTAACATTTTGAGCCTCGATTATTTCAAGCTATTTCATGACATAAATAACACAATCATAACTGAAAACCAAAAATAATTTAGCAAATTAAAATAGGACAGCAATTAAAAATATAAATTTTTAGAGTGAAAGAATTGTACTCTATTTTTTGGTCTGAAATGTCAATGTAAGGAGACTCAATTTCATAATCTTTTCTCTTGAGAGGTGCCCTCGGCATATACCTTAATTCTCGAAATCACATACCCTTAAAAACAAAAAACAAAGCCGAATATAAGACGGAATAAGTCTAATAAATCAATAAACCTAAAGGATAACAATATACACCTTACTTTAAATTGAAATGCACCCAAATTTCAAAACGCAAAAAACATAACTAACTTACAATAAATTTATTTAGCTTCATTCTGTCTTTGGAGAGACATGTCTTGTGATAGGGTAAAGTATATAAAAATTTTTCTTTCTTACATCAGCCACCCATATCCACTAATGATTTGAATAGCAAACATGTGCAAAAATCTAAAACATCTCCACATTGAATAGTGTTTTAGTTTAATTTATAGATAACCAAAGAATTGTGATAAGAATTTTTGGAAATAAAAACTTACATATGGATGTGATGCTAATTTTTTCCGGTCCAAAAACGGTATAAAAATTGGGTAGTCTTCAACATTAAATGGCTTTTTGGATTTTGACGGTAAGAACTCCACATTTGGATGATTTTCAATCGCTATGTTCTGCAGCATTTGTGAAACACCCAAAGAAATCTTTTAACGCACCCAAAAGATAACAAAATACACCCAAATTTTAATATATTACACCTTACCACAATATTAGGTGGGAGACAGTAAATTTCTTCTTGGAATCTTTTAATATTTTGTTGGTTGAGAATCAGGCACATGACAGTGACAATCTAGAAAAATAAAACAGCCAAATTAATTACATCAATCAATATTGCAGTCACATGTCATAACATAATCATTAATCTTGTTCTAATCTTACGTCAGCTTCAATATATGAAGTAGCTTTTAAGGATGCAAAGTGGACTCTTGACAGCACCAACGGTTGTTGCGCATTCAGTGTGCAAAGTGAATCATACTCATCAGTACTGGCGTCCGCGTATGTCCTGATACGTGTCGTCCAGAGGTAGCATTTTTCTTTCATTTCGGTCGACATTAAATTTCTCCTCACAAGAGTTTCAAATTTGTCAAAAATCTGGCCCACAATTTGCTTTTCAGTTGGCGGAGTTTTACCTTCTGGGAATTCTGGTGTTTTCTTTTCTCCACTCTTTGCAATTTTTTCCACCAGTATATCTAATTCTTCTATAGTATTGTGGTTTCTGGACTTTTTACCACCTGAGCTTCTGCTTGTCCAACACCATCTTGGGTCTGTGTTTCTTCTTGGCTTGAATCAGTCAAGCCAAGGATGAATGATTGCAATGGTAATCCTTTAGGTACATAGGACGCTGTCCTGGCCATCATCAATAGTGCAGCAGCAGTCGTTTCAGGGGCTAGATCCCTGCGTGTTGACATATATCGTACTATAGGAATAAGAATAAATGAATGATATCGAAAAAAAATTTCTATTTTGATGAACTTACATTTTAGATGGAGCTGGTGGCATTGTTGGTGTGCTTTTATCAACTTTTTGGGATTCTTGAGGACTGTGGAATTAAAGAAAATGAATCAGATTATAAAAAAATCAATTTCAGCTCAATTTTCAGGATATATACCCAAATAAGATAACAATACACCCAAACAATAACGAAATGCACCCAAATACCTCTCTCTTGGTGGGGATGGTTCAAATGGTGGCACAGGACTTTTTGATGTTGCCTGGGATGAAGGCAGGCATAGTTGAATTGAAACTCTAAACAAGACAAAAATTAAATGTTAAGAAAACCCCTTTAAAATAGATTAGAGGGTTAAAATTTAGTTATAAAACTTACATATCAAGCGGTTGAGAGGATGGTCAAAAAAGGTTGATCTGTTGTTGAGCTGGGTCACTCAACGATTCTTCTTCCCCGACTGAACCTGAAATACACCCAAATAAGATAACAATGCACCCAAATAATAACCAAATGCACCACGAAATGCTTTTTTTTTTAGAACTTACATACTTGCAGATTTTTATTTTTTTTCCTGCCTTTTTTTCTTGAATAAAACTTTAAAGGGCTCTTTCTTCTAAAAAAAATATATACAGAATTAGAAGAATAGGGTAAAAAAAGAATTTAAAAAATGGTATAAGAAAAAGAAATTACATGAAATTCGAAGGTTTGTTTACACTGCTTTGCTTCATTTGTCCTTGAAACAAAGGATCAGTCTCGGTTGCTAAGCTCACCTATGGCATTCTAATTACAGAATAAATATCATTCAGTAAATAATACTATTCAGGATATCAAAATTCTATCAGTTAACGGAAGATAAATAATCAGCAACCAAAACACCTCAAAAAAGGTAATATGCACCCAACTTCAACATATCCTTATTGATGTTGTCTTAAAAATCCTTCTATTGTTTCAGTTTCAATTTCAGTTCTGACAGTACATTTAAAAGTACATGTTAACAAAATATAATTTTGATTACAGAGTTTAAGATAGGTTTAGAAAGTATCTTACCCATCCTAGGAATGATTTTCTTCTTCTGAAGACGAATCCTCAATTATGTGCTTTCTTTTTCTGGATTGCGTCTTGAAAATAAAAAAATTATGAATCAGACAAATACAACAATATTGATGATGAGATACCGTTGAAGGCAGTTCATACTTTTTGGCTGCAGTGTGAATTTTTTTGCTTGTTTTTTGTTTTTTAACTGGCAAGGATTCTTCACTCCTGAAATTAAATGAGAAACCCTGTGTTAATACATTAAATTTTGATAGAAACAGAAAAGAAAGTGATGATAATTTTAGAATCTTACTCATCAGTGGATTCACTTTTGACAAAATCCTTTAAAATCTGCTTCCTCTTTCTAGATTCTATTTTGGAAAGCAAACAATTATTAGGAAAAAACACCCTAAAATTGACAAAATGCACCCAAAAATATTACTTACTTTTTGGCTCCCCTTTTGGGTTGTTTCCTTGTAGGTTCCTCTGAGTCTTCTTCCGACTCAGACTCAGAGGAAACATCAACATCAGTTTCTGATGAATCATTCTTAGAGAAAGAACTTGATTTCTTTTTTTTTTCTCTTTTCTTCTTTCTTTTCTTTTTCTTTCATTTCTTTCAATTTCTTTTTTATTTCTACCATCTTGACGATGCCCTAAAACAGTAGAAATATTAGTTTACAGCTTCTAATAAAACACATACAAATTAGAGAAGGTATTCTGTTTGCTTACCATATGGCCATCTATCTCTACTATAATTCTTGCAACCAACTGCTCTCTGTTCCAGTTGCTAACCCATGGCACTGCAGCTTTTTCTCTCCTTTTTTCTTCTTTTTTTTTTGCGAGATGGAAATAGATTATCATCAAGATATAAAGGCACCTGTCGATTGATTTTTTCTTTTTCAGACGGTAATTCGTTATACCTTTAATGATAAAATTTAGCACATGGGCTTCCTAGTTGCCCTCTGTTATTTTTTCCATCTCAAAAATTGGAGCTATCTGCACGGGAGATACTTTGGTTATTGTACTTGGCAACAAGAACGTCATCTGAATATAGAAGATGAAAATCCTCTTAAACATCAGCCGATCTTGTTCACTTTCAACACTAATACTCATCATCTCATCGGTCAGCTGCTTTAGAGTCTTACCCTAGAACCTTCTAAAAATGAGTTAGCTCTCTTCAGAGAGATTCTTATAACTCACTTGATCAGGAAATAGATCTTCTACAAAATAGAAAATAATTTATTACTTGAAACGCACCTAAATATTATTCATATGCATCCAAATATCACTCATGTGCACCCAAATATCACTCACATGCACCCAAGTATCACTCATGTGCACTCAAATATCACTTACATACATCTGTAATTTGTTACCTGATGCATTGAGGCCAAAGACATCCCCAATTATTTTGGGTTTAACCTTAAAGGAACCATAGCTTGTTTCGAGTGTATTTTTTCCCAATTTAAAGGAGTTAGCCAACTACTTTAATAGTTTGTGAGACACATTCATTAGCGGGATGTGCATGAGTCCCCCAAATCCTAATCACGAACAATCGCTTTCTTCAGTTCGATCATCTTTTCAAATTTTTCGCTCAGTAGTCTGGTGACACACTTCAAGTCTTTGATTTGCTGTAGACAAAGCAAAATTAGAATCATTTAAATAATCTATATTTGTATTAGGAAAAATTGACTTGTTATAAGATATGTATATATTCACTTATGTTGTATTTTTTTCACCTTGATTTTTAGTTATCATTTTTACTGCAAGAAAAAAGAAATACTGTCAATAGATAAAAAAGGCACCTAAATCCAGAGTTATACACCTAAAAACCAGTCACGTGCACCCAAATACCAGCCACAAACACCCAAATCCAGTTCTATACACATTTTATTTTTACAATTAAACGAAATTAAATGAGTTCAAAATCATATTCAACTCGACCAAACAAGTAAAATCTTAAATTAAACGAGTTCAGAATGATATTTAAGTTCAAAATGCCACTAGAAGCACCAGTCACATTCCATACTGACATATAAACCCAGAAATGCTCCATACACAGTTTATATGTATACAAACCTACTTAAAAGACATCCAAACATTCACAAAACAGAGCTTATATGTATACACCCAAATATCATTTCACTAGAACTACATAAAATAGCATAAACGACTTGAACAGTTTCATTAGAACAGTAATATGAGATCTAAACCAAGAACAGTAAAACAGAGAGAAAAATACCACGATATAGTACTTCAATTTCGAAATCAGAAACAGAAATGTGAAAAACCTAGAAAAAAAAACGAAACAGTACCTTGAATGCTGTTTGTTCCTTCTTTTTGGTGTTTTTTTTATGGAGATTTGAATATTTCCTTCTTGATTTCTTCTACTTTTTGCGACGACTTAGACGGTTTCTTCAGAGCTTTTTTTTTTGTTTTGAACGTGGCTTGAATCTCGAGGGTTTGTGTATTGATTGAGGAAGAAGAGGAAGAGTTTTTCATTATGAGTGTGCTTTGAAAAAGTGAAATGGTTGAATAACGCGTGTGATTTTTATGTTCGAGTGTGGAGAATGTGGGTGCGCGTCATTTTTGTTGAGTTTGGACAACTTGTATAACTTGCAAGTCAAAAAAATTTGTATGTATAAGAGACATGTATTTATAAACCGCTAATACAATTGATCTATCTATTTTTTTTTTTAATAGATAAAGACCTAACTAAAATTAAAAGATAATTGAAATCTGCTATATTTCACGAAAAAAAATAGGATCGAACAATTTTTTTACCCTAACTTATAATAAGCAACTAAGCATACTTGGTTTCTTTTTCCTTTTCTCAAAAATTAATAAATGGTTAAAATTCTATAAAATTGGATTGGGTGATTGTTTGTCTGGGACATCGAACGGTGGAAGAAAAAACTTGAATTTGGGGAAGTTGCTGGACTGAGAGTGGATCTTTCATTCATTTCTCATTTTTGTGATTGGTTTACAAAGGTCAGGTCAGAGTTAAGAAGCAGGCTTATAATATGCCTATGGTCCTTTTGCCCCTATTTTTTCGTGAAACCATGGCTTCGCACATCTTGTCCCTTCTTCTTATGTTCTTCTTCGTCACTCTCGTCTCTGCTTCTTCCTCCGACACTTCCCAACTATTCCGGAGCTGGTGTGACCACCACGGCAAGACATACTCCTCCGACGAAGAGAGAAGCTACCGCCTCAAGGTCTTCCTGGACAACTATGACTATGTCCAGCGTCACAACCAGATGGCTAATTCCCCTTATACCCTCTCCCTCAACGCCTTCGCCGATCTTACCCACCAAGAATTCAAGGCCTCTCATCTTGGCGCTCTTTCCTCTTCCTTCCTCAGATTCAAGAATCGTCAAGATCACCAGCCCCGCTATCACAATTACAATGACAATAATATCCTCCGTCAGGTTCCTTCTTCAATTGATTGGAGAAATGAAGGGGCGGTTACTCCCGTCAAAAACCAAGGAAGCTGCGGTACACTACCTCATTTTTCTTTCAATTCATGCTTTCCTGTGGATTCACTAGCTTTTGAATCTTACTTCACTATCACCATCAAACAAAGACTTGTCCTTTTAGTTTTGCTTTATTCCAAAGGAATAAAATTTACAGCTTTTGGGGGAAAGGAAAAGCTTTTCCCCCGCTCTCTTTTAGTACTATGCAGACTTATATATATGTTTGAGAGATTGAGTGATGAGTATATATTACTATTATGTAGGGGCTTGTTGGGCGTTCTCTGCAACAGGAGCTATTGAAGGTATAAATAAGATTGTGACAGGGACCCTTGAAAGCCTTTCTGAACAAGAACTGGTTGATTGTGATAAAAAATACAACAGCGGCTGTGAAGGTGGTCTCATGGACTATGCTTATCAATTTGTGATTGATAACCACGGAATCGACACTGAGAGCGATTATCCATTCCTTGCTCATGATGCCGCTTGCAACAAGAACAAGGTATTTACTCGCTTAAATGTTGAACTGTTGATTGTGCTTGGTAGCCTCTCAAAGTTGTGATTGTGAATTACGTAGCAACTATTTTTTTTCTTTCAATTGATATTGATGAATAGATGAAGAGGCGTGTTGTTACAATTGATGGTTATACTGATGTGCTCCCAAGTAATGAGAAGAAGCTCCTAGAGGCTGTTGCAACCCAGCCTGTAAGTGTAGGCATATGTGGCAGTGCTAGGGCTTTTCAGTTATACTCTCAGGTTGGTCTTGTTGCTCAACAATGTATAATTTTGTTTTGTTAAAAGTTGTGTAATTAAATGTTGATCATTTTTTTGTTTTCTGCAATAGGGTATCTTCACCGGACCATGTTCAACTGCTTTGGATCATGCAGTGTTGATTGTAGGGTATGGTTCAGAGAACGGAGTAGATTATTGGATTGTTAAGAACTCGTGGGGAACATCATGGGGAATGAATGGTTACATACACATGGTGCGAAACAACGGTTCTCAAGGGATATGCGGCATCAACATGCTAGCTTCGTATCCAACTAAGACGACGCCTAATCCTCCTCCTCCGCCACCACCAGGTCCTACAAAATGTAATCTGTTTACTTACTGTCCAGCAGCGGAAACCTGTTGCTGCTCGTGGCGTGTTCTTGGGTTGTGCTTATCATACAAATGCTGTGGGTTAGACTCTGCTGTGTGCTGTAAGGACAATAGCCATTGTTGCCCTCAGGATTATCCTATTTGTGATATAAGAAACGCTCAATGTCTTAAGGTTTGTATGAACTGCTCTTATTTGTTACCTACTATACTACCACTCTTGTGCAAACTCTCATGCTCTAATCATATCTAAGTTATGCTATTAACAAGTTTTAAGATCAATCATGTTAGTTGATTATTATGTTTTCTTGGCTGCAAATTTTGATTTATGCTTACTAACTGTCTGTATGCTTCCAGAGAGTTTCGAATGGGACAACAACGATGGCATATGAGAACAAAGACTCTATCCGTAGGTCAAGAGGTTGGAGCTCTGGTTAAGGGTTAATGTTCTATGTCATCCATTTGTATCATTAAGTCATTTTAGTTCCTATCTTGTTTGTATCTAAGGAGTCATTATTGTTATACTATGTAGCAGATTTTTAGGGCTTGGAAGGAAACACAATTATTTTACAAATGGATGATATGGATATAGCTATTGCTTTCCCAATCTGAATGTAATACTGGATAAAGTAGTAAGTACATCATCGTATGTTTGGAGCCTTCAGTTTTATTAGCCTATTATATTCTTTTATTATGTCAATTCCGAAAATGAAAACATATCTGAATAACTTGCTTCCCAAGTTGCTGGGGCTATCTTCTCTTGGTTAGCCATTCGGCCCCTTTTCATTAAGCTGAGTTCTAGTTGGAAGGTTATCGCGGGCTTCCCTACGCCAGAAACGCCATTCACTCTAGGGGAAGTGGAATACCTAGCTTCCACTGCTTCCTTCCATAGTTTAACACCTTTAGACTGTGTGAATTGGATTTTAGGCATAATTACTTGTGATCCGTTATACAAGCTATAACTCAGCTTAATCCGTTATACATGATGAGAATGACTTGGTTTTATTTGCTTTAATTTTGAGTTTGTAAGTGACAAGTTTAATGATTATCATGACTAAATTATCAAATGGTCATAACATCAATGTAATTATAATTTAATCTCTATATAAATTATTTTTTATCTCCTAATTTTACTATTCTGATATACTTCTCATACTAACTTGAGCGTAGAATTATCTTTTGCAGGTATCTACCCTTGGTGTTATTTTTGCAGGTATCTACCCTTGGTGTTATTTTTCTTGCCGAAGTATAAGAGACAAACTCGATTCCCTCTAAGACGAGATATACCTCGGAGCTCTTACCATATAAGAACAACTTGGATAAATTAAAGCAATTGTTCTTCGTCTTGGTGAAAATACATGCAGGGAGGTAATTCTTGTGAGTACAAGACATTATACTTGCCCTTACAATCCCTTTTAATTGGTAATATGTCATAACTCATACAGTAAACTAAATGCAAGTTGCCAAAATTCTGTATGTTCTAGACTTCTGTTGATTGCCAAAATTTACTCTCGCTGGACGGCAAAGCGGTTAATAACCTTTTCTTCCAAACAAATCATGCTAATATCGTTATAGTTAGTTGTTAACTTAATGATTTGTTTCCTAACAAAAAAACATTCTTTATGTAATTGATCTTTCATCTTACTCCCTTTGTCCCTATTTGTTTTGGCCTTTGCCAAATGTGCTGTGACTAAAATCTCTGAAGCAAATATATTAAAATAAATAAATAAGTAATCCATTGAGCATATGGGTGAAGAGATTGCAAAGCGAAGAGCATTATTACTAATACAGCTCAATCACAGAAATTAACATGAAGGATTTAAGAATTATCATTTCATTTATTTAAGGTCAACTATTACAGAGGGTATTCAACTATAACGCAAACAATAACCTTAAAACCATCCTTAGACTTTTAGCAACCTTGCAACAACACTCAGTAGCCAATAATGTTTGCAAGAAGTCATACAAGGTTAACCAGGAAGAACATTTATATCGGCATACATACGGGGATTATGTGTTTGATAAACAACTAAAATCAATGATGAATCCATGAAGCAATGTAACCAAAAAGATTATGAAAATTGCCAATAGCAGTTATTTCCTTCGCATATTTCAACAATCAACATTGTTTTCGAGACTTGTTACAAGCTAACATGACAGATTGCTACTACCAGAGTCACCTATAATATAGTAACTGATGTGGCAGTTGCTAACAAGCAGTAGTCCTATTTGGCTATATACATCAGCAGCAAACTACTCTAAAAGATAATCTAATGCTGTCAGTTTCAGATAGCTGATACAAAATTAACCGGATGGTAAAGATAATCCCATTAGCCTGTAGCTGTACAGTTGCTAAATTGATTTAATAACTCTTGCCTGTGATGAAATCCCATTATGGTTTCAAGTATTA
Source organism: Arachis hypogaea (assembly GCF_003086295.3). Classification (NCBI taxonomy): domain Eukaryota; kingdom Viridiplantae; phylum Streptophyta; class Magnoliopsida; order Fabales; family Fabaceae; genus Arachis; species Arachis hypogaea. Next base: position 1,411,681 of record NC_092043.1, on the reverse strand, counting down.
GTTTCTTGTTATTTAACACTATTGTTAGCATGTCTTAATTACAAACAAGAAGAACTAGTGTAGTTTTATATCATACGTCTCATTGATTTTCCTCCTCCTTTGGTTCATACAAATACAATAATTGTATTTATTATTCTGTTTAACATGCATCACAAAATCAAAACAACTTTAAGGCAGGATGGTTAAGGATATAAAGGAAAGGAAAAATATAACCAAAAAAAATTTACAGATTTTTCCAATAGGTTCATGGTGGTGTTGGTTTCAGAGCAAAACAGAACATATGCAATAATAGCTTGGCGTTTTGCCCTTTGCAGCCAATATATATAAGGAGAGAAAGAGAATATTCTAACTATAATTAATCACACTCCTTGTTTAACTAAAGAACTAACTTGTTTAAGACTATGCGATCTCAAGAGGAAGAGGAAGAAGAAGGGAAGACATCTTTGACCGCAGAAGCAGCAGTGAGGTAGTTGAGTGTGTTCCTCAGTGTCTCCTTCTCCCTCTTCAACCTCGCCGCCGTGTCCTCCAATTCCAGCAAAGCCTGCTGCTCTCTGGGGGCGCCCTCGAAGGTGCTCCCAACGAAGAACGAAAACGGCGTCGGAAACAGGTTCCTTCTCAAATCCCCAACCTCCTTCTCAGGCTTCCCGCCCAACCGATTCGACAATCGAATTACGTCCTTCATGTAAGTCTCCACCTCGCCGGCAAGCCCCTCCAGGTCAAGGTCCTCCGACGCCGACGAAGGCCTGTCCTCCAGCCACGTCACCTCCGCCACCAAATAGGGCTTGGTCCTCACAACCTTGGTGACGCGGAACCGCTCTTGGCCCTTGCAGATGAGGAAGAACCTGTCATCGACGAGGCGCTCGTGCTTTATGACCTCGCCGACGCAGCCGACTTCGGCGGTGCCGGAGACGGCGTCCGTGTAGATAACTCCGAAGCGGAGATCGGTGTGGAGGAGAGTGTGCATCATGATGCGGTAGCGGAACTCGAAGATCTGAAGAGGGAGGATGGCACCGGGGAATAGGACGAGTGGGAGAGGGAAGAGTGGGAGCTCGACGACGTCGTCGGACTTGGGGGAGTTGGTGTGGTGCTTCTCGGAGAAGGAGGAGGCAGAGCAGCGGAGAAGAGAGAGGAGTTTGCGGCGGCGGCGGTTGGCGACATGGAGGTGGTGCGGTTTTGGTGGGAAGTTAGGGTTGTTGCAGTAACGGAATGAAGAGAGTGGTGCGTTGGGGTTTAAGGAGGGGTTGTTTGACGAAGAAGAAGGTGAAGGGATGAAGTGTAGGAATGCCATGTTCGGCTCTTCCTTGTTTTTCCAAATTGGACTTTTGGAATAAAGGAATAAATGAAGGATAATTGATTGGCGTTAGTTAATCGAATGGCCTATGTGGTTAGCATTGCTTGTTCTTGTTGCCACATAACCATTTGCATTCCAATCCAGTCCACCGCACCCCCTCTGGCTTAGTGATTGATTAGTGTGATAAGTGTCTGTAATTACTAATTACTAGTCAGGCGACACTGTTGCGCACTGCACTTCGTTCTAGTGCTTCTCATCTCTGGAAATAAAAAAAAATATATATATCCAGTTGACTGTTGAGAGCAGAGTAGATAGATTTCCCAAAATCTGGTGGTTTAAGCGGAAGCCTCACTTTGTGTGGATGGGATAATCGCCTCCATGTGGTTCTGCATATTCCACGTGGGAATCCCCACTCGTCACTTTCAGAATTATTTATATTTGGGCTACGTTGGAGGCTAGAAGGCCCAAAACAAACCAAGAGAAATTGCAACACGACAGTACACTAATCATGGGCTATGAACTGAATGTTTACTCATGGACATATACCTCTTGAAATTTTGTTGCAAAAAATCTGACATGTATTATTTATGGACACGGATGTTACGATGTTTTTAGATCCCATCTGAAATTGATGATATTGATAGTAAATTATTTTTTGTTGGAACGAAATAGATTAACTCAAATGATTGAATAAACTAAAGCCGACCAAAAAAATAAAGCCGACCAACCACTAAATTTAATGAAAAGAAAAGAAGCAGATGAGATAATAATGTTTAATGTGAATGTGTCGTATTCACATTGGCTTCCTCTGCGTTCACCCATGACGCAGCGTGTCCAAAACAGAGAGCGCGTGTGGAACGTGTTGAATTTTCGAATATATATATATATATATATAGAAGGCACACAGCTTGTGCCGGAATCATCTTATCGACAGAAAAGAAAAGAAAAGAAAAGAAAAGAAAAGAGAAGAGAAGAGAAGAGAATCCAATTGTTGTGAGAAGAAGAGGAAAAATGGCGGAGGAAGGAGTAGTGATCGGTTGCCACAGCGTGGATGAGTGGAAGGATCAGCTCAAGAAGGCAGAAGACTCCAACAAACTGGTTCGTAATTATTGTTCCCTTGTTCATGTATCCATATATAATTGGTTATTTATTTCTAATAATGTTATGGTACATTTTGGGCAGGTTGTAGTGGATTTCACAGCTTCTTGGTGTGGGCCGTGCCGCTTCATTGCCCCAATTGTGGCGGAGTTTGCTAAGAAGTTCACAAATGTGGCGTTCCTGAAGGTGGATGTGGATGAATTGAAGACTGTGGCTGAGGAGTGGGGAATTGAGGCAATGCCAACCTTCCTCTTCATCAAACAAGGTAAATTAGTAGACAAGGTCGTTGGCGCTAAGAAGGACGAACTTCAATCCACTATCACCAAGCATGTTGCTGCTGCTGCTTGAACCATCTTTCCATACATGACTTCGTCATCGCCATCTTATCTGAAATATAAGTGATGAATAATTCTAGTACTAGTTTTGGATGCTCAATTTCTACCCACATACATTGCACTTTAATTACCTGTATTTTAAGTCAGCTCGGGACTTAGTAGTAGTACATGCACCGTTGCATTATCCTACTTGTGATTAAGTTGTAACCCCTCTGTTGTTGAAATTAAATGAGCATTATATCATTTATCAAAACAGTTGACCCCCTTCTATTCTGAATTTATCCCATCTACTACCTACTAATTTTATTCTTAGAGGACTTGAGCCTACTCTATCCCTTGTACTATCGTACAAAAGGTGGTTGTTTCTGTAAAAATTGATTATTTTCGAGTAACAAGAGGGGGCGGAGAAAATAGTCACAAAAATTGCGTTTGGTTTTGAGAACGGGACAAAACAACACAATAAAAATAAGACATAAAAGAATAAAAGTACAAAAATTAATGTTTTTATATTTTATTTAGTAATAAATTAAAATAAATTATAAAAGTTTAATTTATTTTTATTTTTTTATTAAAAAAATTTAGAAAAAAATATATTAATAAAAAGTATAATTATAAAAAATTAATAAAAATAATAAAAGAAAAAATAAAAAATAAATTATGTTTTTTGTTAGCGTCTTATTATCTTTCTTATCAAGATGAATACAATATATTAATTTAATATCTTTGAATATAATATTTTTGTTTATATTTTATCAATCAAATATAATTTTGTGTTTCTATATCTTTGTTTTAGTGTTCTATTTTTTAAACAAACGCAGTCAAATAAACAAGATACGAAGAAATAAAGGGTAAATAATACGAAAGACTTACAAATTTAATATTTTAGAATTGTGTTAAATGTAGTACCTTTTTTTTTCATTTTGTGTATTTCTGCTTAATCCATGTTGGTAATTATGTCTTTTCGGTGCTCCGCTTAACAATTATAACAACTAGAATGAGACTCGCGCGATGCGCGGGACGGTAAATTAATAGTAATATATAATAAATATTAAAAATTGTTATGTTTTGTTGAAATAAATTAAATATGTGTAAATTGAAGTTAAATTTAAAAGGTGTTTTATTTTAAATAATTTGTAGTACAAAAGATTTAAATGTTAGAGTTGTATAAAGTAACATTTTTATTTAGTGGTTTGATTTTTGCATTTATTTTAGTTGAGGGACTTAGTCATGCGCTCGTCCTCCTTTCTTTTGTTGGTTGTTAGAGTTTGTGCTTTCTTCTTTTTGTCGTAGCTAGGTTCTTGTGAAGACATGTTCTTTATGAATTGTTGATGAGTTTGATGCACTTTTTATTGTATTAATTGGTTCCATCTTTGTATGTATGTTCTTCTTCCGAAGATGTGTCTTGAATTTATATGGTTTTTTTCTCCTTAATCTCTTGATGGGGTGGTGCTTCAATGTCATTATTTTTCTGAAATGTCATTAGATTTAAAGCAGTTGTACCCAATAAGTTTTTTGCGTTGCCATCAAATAGTACAAAAGTTGTTGTAACACTTTGATCTAAAACCTTTAATTGAATTCTGAACCTAAAATAAGTATTAGGTTAACAACTAATAATTTGATAGATGAGATTATGAAAAGTATATTGAGTTACCTTATTGTTGGATATTGTGGTGTTTGATTACATGTGCCACAAATGTAGTTGTTTCTTTTTTTATATATGCTTTCTTCTGACACTTTTTATATTTAACACAGTTCCATCCTAATTTGTCATAAATTTCGTTTATAGTTGCTAAAATTGTAAAGACCTTTTCCTATTCCAATATTCAATTTATGTTATCATTAGGTATATGGTATTTGAGTAAGTATGAATGTATGATGTATGTTGTGTTTTTTTTTGTCATACCTGATCATCAGATTTTCATTGCATGGCCATTAGATCTAATCGTTCTGCTCTGAGAGAATGATGCTCTATTGAGTAAGTTTGAGATGTGCAGTTCAAAAATAAATTTTTTGTGCTAAATTTGATGTTATGTAAAGGAATAATGATAAGAGACTTATATATGTAGTTTAAATGGTATAGAATTTAAATACTTATAACGTAAAATTTATTATGATTAATAATATTATTATAACATTTGTAATATGGATATTTATTACCTTTAGTGAGCTATTTATAAAAATCAATAAATTAATTGTTACGGTTATAAATTTATTGTATTGTTTATAACGATAAGACATAATAAATATAGGAATATGAATTCAATGTATTTGGAGGTTACAAATTTATTGGATTCTATTTTAGTTTTTTATTTGTATATTTTATTTTTTTGCTGATTTAAAAATAATAGTTGATTTGGTAAGAATTGCGTGGTTGATTCTAAAGTTGTGCCAAATAATAATTATTCTAAAGTTGGCAATGCAATTGACGTAGTCAATGGCCTAAACTTAGAGAGTTGTGGTCAACATAATTATTGTAATAATTATATATTTAGATTTGTATCTATGCATAATGTATTTTATATGTACAAATATACGCAACAAAAGCTAAAAGTTAAACATTTTTAGTAAAAAAAAAAGAAAATAGTTAATTAGTGTTTTGAGGTAAACATGCATGCATGATGTATTTTATATACTATAAATGTATCTAATATGAAAATGTATGTCTAATATCATATATTTTTTGGTTTGGTTTTGATACTTTTTTAATAAATTTGTTTTTTTTAGTTTTCAAATATTCTTTTTAAAATTTATATTGGTAAAATAAAATAGAATTTGTTTTTAATAATAAGTAAAAATTAAAATGATTATTTTTTTTTACCAAATATACAGAAATTCGAACTCGCGACCAATATGGGAGACTATACTATTTGAGGTATAACACATTGGCAAAAATTAAAATGATTATAATAAACATAATTATAATAATAAAATATAATTTTCATTTTTTAAATTTTTAATTTATAAATTAATTGTTGCGGTTATAAATTTATTGTATTGTTTATAACGGTAAAATATAATAAATATAAAAATATGAATTCAATGTATTTGGAGGTTACAAATTTATTGGATTCTATTTTTTTAGTTTTTTATTTGTATATTTTATTTTTTTGCTGATTTGGAAATAGTAGTTGATTTGGTAAGAATTGAGTGGTTGATTCTAAAGTTGTGCCAAGTAAGCAATATTACAGACATGACATTAGTAGAAAGAAAGAAAAGTCTCAAAAGTAATGTGGTGCATACTTATGTATCTATTTTTATATATTAAGAATTAAGAATAGATTGGAATATAATATTGATTTTACAGTTGCGCTGATCAATCTTACCTCCTATTCCTATGGAATAAACCACGTGATTGTAAGATTGTTATGTGTCTAGGACAAATATGACTCATTATCTAATAACACATGGAATTTGCGGATAACTTCAATATTATGAAACAAGCACAAATATGGGATACAAGATGGCGGTACGGTACCAACAAGTGGAAGCTTCAAGAGCATTCATTCAATCATGATTGGTGAAATATCTCTCTATAGTTCACAACACATGGGGGTAACAACGAGGATCGCGTGTACTGTGGTCACTTTCTCACGTCACGAGTCACTTTGGATATTACTTGAAAGTGATTGAATGAATGGCTACTACATTGAAAATGAATGAATTATCATCTTCACACAAAAATACAAGTTATATGACAAATATTGAAATATATAAATTTGGCCACATAACATATTTTGCATCAACAAAGGGAGAGATGGCTAGCTTGACACATCTCACCACTTACCAAGTGAAGTTGACTTAAAGGTAATTTATTCATCAACTAAACCCTTGGAGACAGTTTCTTCAGTTATTTGAATTGGGGTCTTCACTAGCTGCAGCATGATGAGTATGTACAGTTCTCTTTGCCAGCGATATTTTCCATGGATTTCCGCCTAATTCTTCAAACACCACTATCAAGTTCTTTGTTGCCTTTAGCCAGGACCTAGGCACGTGGTACCTGCCAAATTCCAAACATAATTAATTGGTCAAACTTAAACATGTGATCTTATTGTACTTAAATATAGCAACATTGGATCTCACACATTGCAACTAAAGTAATACACAAACTTCCACACCCCTTAAGCCAGAATACTTTATCAATGGCTCTGAAAGTGGCATTTTCTTGAAAATTGTGTAAAGAAGAAAAGTGGTACCATCGTTGGGTGGGTTGTCCGCAGCCAAGTTGGCACTTGACAGCGGGGCGGAATGGCCCAGGATAGCTGCAAGAATTGCATCCACCATTTGCATAAGTCATCCAATATCTTCCTATGCTTTCTCCATTAATCCATACTTGACCCTTTCCCATGCTTCCCATGTCCAAAGCCAATGGTTCATTTCCATCCGGTGCATCGAAATAAGCCTGAAGTGTTCATTTATCATGTTAAAGTACAAACTCCCAAGTCATTAAAAGAAACTCTTGTTTACCTTGTGCCATTTCAATTGAGATTGTTTTTGAGTAGCTAGAGACTCTTGGAACCAATCAATAGATGAGACCCCATCAGGAGAGACCAAATTCATAGCTTCTCCTTTTAGTCCAATCTAGTGAAAACAAACAAACAGTAATTAGCATTTGAAGTGTGTGAGTATATATATAAAAAAGCCAAACATGCACAACATTTTTTATGACCTGGTATGACCATCCATTCCATGACAGATCTTGCTGTCCATGATCAAGACCATGGAGCAAAACTGGACCAGTGATCCCTGTCTCCCATGTCTCATAATGCCGGCCAACGTTCTTACAACAAAAGGAAACCAATCAAATTGAAAACTTACAACGGAGTTGGTGAAGTTCATCAAGATGGTTTCAGAAGCAAAGAAGAACTAACCGGTAATCCAACAGTTACACTGAGAAGTGCTATTTTGTTTGTTCCAGCACGTAGGTTGATGGGGCCATTAAATGTGCAACTTCTCTGTTCCCTAGTCCCAAAAGCCGACCCTGCAAACACAATTTAGTTCATATTGTTGAAGCTTGATTCAGCAAAGCTCAAACATGAGAACTACCAAGTGGCAAGATTAATGGCATGCCTGAAAATTGTCCATTTATAAACACATGGACAGCATGTCCTGCAGATTGCACACTAATGCTTGGTTTATTCCCTCCTCTAAGAAATGATTCTGTTGAACTTATGTCCATGCTGCACCATGCAAACCAAACAGATTTTGTAGCATTTATTTCAACCAACCCTCCTCCAAATAAATGTAAAAACATTTAATTTCAAGCTACTTACTTGGTTATGTACCATAGGTAATCACTGGTGTCTCTAGTAACATTAAGCTGTTCCAAGAGTCCGGGAGAAGCCATCCTTGAACTTTCAGCCAGAGAAGATAGATCTTCATCATAGGTCTCCCATGATAATGACTTGTGAATGATAGGCAGCATTACTACCTTTGAATCATGAACTCTCACCTTCATGAAAGGCAAAATGATACAATCAACTTCTTGGTACAACTAAAAAAATACTTAAATACCATTTCGAATTTTCGATCACTTAATCTTACTTTGGCAGTGTTGAACACATCGGTTATGCAATCAGGGAGGATGCTTATGGACCAAGGAGGTAAGTCATAGTTCTTGTTATTGAACATCACCTTTGCAGAAGATTGTGCATGATAATTGGCTAGAAAAGCAGCACATACTCCATTCCCTGAAGAGAACACATGAGCCTGGAAATTCACAGATACATGGTGGTGGGTTTTGCTGATAGTTTGTCTAATATAAACACAATATAAGTAGAAGAGTGAATTTGCTCAATATCAGAAAAACTGACCTGCTGATATTCTCCTAATGAAGTAACAGTGGGATCCGAAGAAACTAAAGCATGCTCACATCGTTTGATAGCTTTGTGAAGATCCTTCAAATGATTATATTTTGGTTGTCTAGTCAAACCTAAACATAATGAATGTTATAACATGTATCATTAAACTATCTTTGGTGTTACAAGTTATAACAGACTAAAGGAAAGTAATAGTACAGCAGTCAATTTTATTCTTAAGAACATTTACATCTATAATTTAATTTTAGAATTATGATGCATTAAATCAAGGAATACTCTTATGATAATATTTGTGACTTCGTACCAAATTCATCAATTGGAGCATCATAGTCATAGCTTGTAGTAATAAATGGGCCTCCAGCTGAACGTCCAAAGTTAGTTCCTCCATGGTACTGTCATTTATCATTCAGGTTTTTAGGGGAGGAAGCGGTGTGTATCAAATTGGGAGTAAAAAAAATCTCAAAAGAGGTGACCAACCATGTAATAATTAACATATGAGCCACCCTTTTGTATGAAACGTGCAACCGCAAATGCTAGATCCTCAACCGGTCGCTGATGTATTGGACCACCAAATTCAGTAAACCTTTTATGATCACAAGGAAAAGAAATAAGAAAAAAAGGAACAAAATTATCAGAAGTTTCTACACTAGCTTCAAAGTTTTTAGATAGAATAGCCTACCAGCCACTCCAAGACTCAGTCCAGAGGGTAGGCTTGTATGGTTTATTTGGAGAGAAATCATCACAGTAGAAGCCATTACATGAATTTATCTGCAGTGAAGAATTGGATGGATAATTCCTCCATGAAAAGCTGAAGAACAAATGAATCAAGCAATCTCACCACAGGATCAGGGGCATCAGTTTCCTTGCACATGACCCAAGGGACACCAGTTCCCAATCCAACAGCCATCTTTGCAGCCCAGTTTATGTATGCATGGCCAGCAGCTCCCATTGCCCTCCTCTCCGGACCGTACTCGTTCTCAATCTCCAATAAACAACATAAGTGGAGAAGACAATAAAAGTTTTAGATCTTCACTTTAAGTATTATTGATTTACTCAAGGTATTACTTTCAGTTATATAATATACTACATTGTAAGGAACTGCATATTCATACCTGAGAAAGAATGATTGGACCACCCTTAGATTGAAACAAATTTTCACTCTTCATCATCTGGACAATTTTTTGGGTGAAACTTTGCATTGCTGCCTGAAGTAAAATCGGAAATGTCAATTCAGTTATCTATCTGGTAGTTAGCTAACTTAGATTTTGATGAATTGAAGTTCAAGTTCAACCTTGAACGGCCCATTATCCGTTCTGAAGCTAATCCCAGGAACATACTTCAACCAAACAGGTAATCCTCTACTCCATTAAAGAAACTAAACAAGTTAATTTACGGATATAAAACAAACAAAGACAATATAAACATCCCAAGAGATATGGAAGGTGGAAGTACCCAAAGTTCCACTCAGCGCATACATAAGGACCAATGCGAAGATTGACATAAAGCCCCACTTTCTGCACTGTCTTAATGAAGTTTACTAGATCATATCTTCCTTCAAAATTGTACTGCAATCCAATATCATAAAAGAATAAATTTAAGTGAAAAGGAAGATAAGGAGTAGTGTTAGTACTTAAGTAGTAGTACCTTGCCAGGGGAAGGTTCATGGACATTCCAGAAGACATAAGTGTCTATAACATCAAGGCCTCCGTGCTTGGCCTTTCGGATTAGATCCTCCCACATCTAAGCATACACATATAATGTGACATTTGAAAGAAGCAAGTAGCATGAAGAGAATGGGGGCATTAGAAGGAACATACTTGGGGGGTACTTCTTGGGTAGTGAATGGAGCCAGATATGAGGATTCTCCTTCGGCCATTGATGAGAAGGGACTTCCTATCATAGGTCACATTGCAATGGATCACCTCAAAACCCAAATAGAAGACAGTTACCAACATCATTAGCTTCTTTGAAACTGAAGTACTGGTTCCCATTGCTTGCTGATGGAGTGGAGGGAGGGAAAGTAGTTTGAAAAAATCAAAGTTGGGTGGTGGTTAATGGTTGGTGGTTGGTGGGTGGTGGTTTCTGTCTTGGGTGTATGATCTGAAACACAGTGCTTCAGCCTAAACCATTATGCTACTCCTTCCTCTCACTCTCTTTGATGTCGTTGGAAAGTGTATCTTATTATCTTTATATCTGAAAGAGAAATGGTAGGACTATAAGAAATTCAATTTTTTTATTCTAGTTTTTTAGTGATAAAAAATAATAAATTGTAATGGACTTCTAGCATTCTTCTATTTGAAATACAAATACGGTCTTGTTTTGCTCTTACATTTATTAGTTCTTAGTTACATTGCATTGCCATTTGGCATTGTTGGCTGCTCGGTCTTAGTTACATACATGATACATACAAGTAGTCAAGAAGATCATCGTTATTTAGCTTTCCAGGTTAAATTGCAATAAAGTGAGACTTTTCATAATTAAAAAGAAAAAGTCATTCATTTGTTCCTTTCTGTGAAAGTGACTTCTTTTTTTGGTATGTCCTGTACCCCACTGTGAAGTCCCATGTGTTCTCCGCCCTTAAATCTACGCCAAATAGGGACCCTCCTTTGTTTATTAAGATAATCGAAACGCAAGCACAAGCCATACTTTGCTCAACTTACTAACACTAGTTTGTGTAATGCGGTTTCATACCAAAGCATTCCATTTTATTTATTTGCATTTTGTGGTACATCTTAATTTTCTTTTATAGTCTTAGCTCCAAACTAAATCTATCAAATGTCAAAAATGAGTGAAAAAACTTGTCCAAATGTTGCTTTCTATTCCATCTTATTAATTTCTAGGAAACATTTACAGCATGGCACATTAAGAATAGAAATAAAAGGGATAAAATTTTAAATCATTGTCTTTTTAGTCACTACTTGCCGATTTTCAAAATAGACAGATAAGCACAAATATGGCATCAATGGGATAAACTTCAATCAAATATATACATTTATATGATTTTTTGACATTCTAAATTATGTTGCTTTTCTAAAAAAAAGTACTTATATATATTATTTCCATTTCTCGTGAGATCTTATGTCTCCAAAACAAAGAGATAGTATATATGAATTTTTGCACTAAGCTATACTTTGCTTCAATTACCAACATGTTTGCACTAAGCTAGAACGAATTCAACTACAACTTGCAATTACATTACCATTTTAGTAAGCTTATTATTTTATTGATGGTTCATCGATATTTGTTGTCTCCCTGAGCTAGCTCCAAAGATACGAGGTTGGTGCACTTTGAGCTTTCTTGCTTTTCCGTTCACGTCGGTGCGAAACTTTATTTTCCTAAACATCAAATGAAGATCATGATTCATGTGTTAAAATGATCTCATAAAGTGACTGCAGCAGCACCACTATATCATCCCCCATACTGTGAAACTGCCAGCTTCTTTTTTTAATTTTTGGTCAACGGATACTTTTGTTTACAGATAGTGGGCCCATCTCTAACGGAACCAGCCCAATAATTATGATGACTCATTATGTCCTCTGAAAAAATTAAATTAAATAGCCGTTCCGAAATTCGATAATCATGAAGCAGGTAATGATTAATGAATAAGGCAAGACATCGCAACGGCCATATAAGCTCATGGTGATCGCCTTATGGATTGTATGTATCTGCCACCTCGCTGTACATAGCTTCAGTAACATAAAGATGCATCAGATTTGTGTACGTGGGGATGTAGCTCAGATGGTAGAGCGCTCGCTTAGCATGCGAGAGGTACGGGGATCGATACCCTGCATCTCCATTTAATTTTTCTGGAAGCCGACCCTTTTTTATTTTTCTGGACCTGAAGGCGACCCATTTAGAAGATGAACCCACTCTGGCCCAATAAAAACTTGTAGAATACGAATACTAACGCAAGTTGGCACAAAGCTCTGTCTCTGCAGTACCCAGGAATTGGTTATTGGGTTTCGGACCTAATGGATATTCTGGTGTAAACAAAAGAAAAAAAAAAAACTTGTAAAATACCTCAATAATATATTCGAACCTATATCCTATACTAGACTGTTACAATGCACGGATTCGATACGTGATGACCTAACATACTCGGACACCCGAATTTTAAAATTTTATAAGATACAAGGATATGTATATGTATAAATGTAAAGTATTTTTTAGATAAATCATAATAATATTTGATATTTTATTGATATTAAAATTTAAATTAATTTTTTAATTATTTTTAAAATTTTATTTTAATTATATAAAATATTTAAAATATTTTTTATTTTAATAAATAATAATATATACTATTTTTAAATTTATTTTAAAATTACATGTTAAGAATAACATTAGACACGCTAATAAGTGATGATATTTAAGTGTCTTCAAATGTATTCGGCGAAATTTTTATTTTTTATTAAAACACAGTTGGACATAACAAATACGCGTGTCGGACGATCCAACATTCATCCGACATATGGACACGATAACTCAGTATCTATGTTTCATAGCTAGACTGCACAAGGCCCATTAAAACAGCATCTATGTATGAGTGACTCATTGACTTGCTAGAAGGTGACCAAAGTTTGTTCTCGAAAGAGAAAGGATTGTTGATGAAATTGATTTCTCCATTGAATTTTACATCGCTAGTATGAGCGAGGGCGAAGATTAGCATCGTAAATCTTCTGTACTTGTCAAATCCGGAGAAAGAACTGTGCACTATTTTCGGCACATGAAAATAAAAATGGTAAACCATGAAAATGTTTAGAATTTATTTATTTTGTACTCTAAGATGACATATTAAATTTATAAATTAAAAAAGTTTTATTAAAAATATTTAAATTTAAGTTTCAAATATATTTATTTTACATTTATTAAATAAAAATATTTAAAATTTTTTACTAATAATAAATTTATTATGTACCATGTGTTCTTAAAACACATATTAACTAAATCCGAATATTTATAATAAGAATTTAATTATCTTATATTCTAAAAATATATTTTAAAAATATAATAATAATTTTTTTAAAAAAACATAAAAAATTATTTTAATAATTTTATAATATATTCTTTTATGCTATACTTTAACCCAATGTTATACGTATTATCTTTTAATATTAAAAGTGCTGGTGAGAATTGGGGGAAAAATTATTTTTATACTCTATAAAAGAAGTGTAAAAAAAATACAAACACTATTTTTCATTTTTATTTTTTTAAAGGTTTTGATTTTGATTTTTAATAATATTAAAGTATAGGAGTTTTCATAACAAATAGCTACTTATGCACCTCTAAAGTGATTGATATATGAAAAAAATATAATATTATACCATAAATATATTAGAGAAAAATTATTTTGATAGAAAAAAATATCATTTTTTTTATTAAAGAACATTATCAATAATGAATTTGTTAGCATAAAATTTTGATATTATAAAAGCTCAACTATGATCATTGATTAGGTGATTGCACTGACTTTGTTAAAAGTCAAATTGAAACATTATGAGTCAGAAAAAGGTAATATGGGATTGTCACATGATATAAAGGTCGAAGGATTATAACAGGTGATTCCTATGAATATTAACACAAATGCTTGACTTATTATAAAAAACGAAAGCCAAAGAGGAGGTCGAAGCCATGACCCATAAGAGTCGAAACAAGATAATCACGTGTGGCTTTTTTAAAAAAGCACTATCCGAAACATGGAGACGTAATGACCTAGAAATTGAAGGAGAGAACGTGAGATGTCAAATTTGGAGGACAAGAATCTTTATAGTCAAGGCAGTATCGTGACCTGAAAAATAGGAGAAAGTTAGATCGTGGGTAGCGAAAAATATTCTGCAAGCATATCCTCATGGTTTATAAATTGGAGAAGTCCAGAAAAAAAGGGAGACTTCAATCAAAAACACAACATCACACACCAAACTTTACAAATTCTCAATCTTAGCGATGCAATAGAAGATGATGAAGTGTAAGTGCATGTGAGTGTCTGGAGACGACATTTTTATTTTACTTCCTTTACTTTTTCTTTTATTGCCAATTTTTTTTTGTTTTCCTTTTTAAGTATGTTGAATTCTTTTTCATTTATATTAAATTTCAATTTATTTATTGTTTATTTATATTTACCCATTTATTTTCAGTTATTTTTTTATTTCATTTTATTCCTTTTTATCTTTATTCTCTCTTTTCTATTCAAGTACTTTATTTTCAATTATTTTCATTCGCGTTCAACTTCAAATCGACATGTTAATTTATTTGCATTTCGTACTTTCATTCTTGGCATAAGCACTAAGTAATTTTCGGGTCGAGCTCACTCTTCTAGAAGAGTTGTATCTGCTTCTCAAACTGAGATCTTGATACAAGCCTGATTCAACGTCCTGTCAAAATTACTAAAATCAAGCGAAACAATTTGGCACGTCTGGAGGGATTTTAGTAAGATTGGTTGCCTAAAATGGTTGTTGTGTATGCGTTTGTGAATTGATAAATTTATAACCTATAGCAGTCCAAACGCATCTATTTCTATGTCATCTCAATCATCTTCTTCAACAGAAGGGTCAGACCACGATTTTGAAGAAATAGTACTATTTCCACAATCACAAGTCACTAAATCGACATAAGTGCCTATGACTTTTGCTAGAAGGTCGACTAGGCATATGAAAAACACAAATGTGACTTCAGTAGCTTCTCCTAGTGTAGTCGAAGTAAATCCGACTACTTGGACTATGTATGGGTTACCTCAATATTTGTCAATTTTGGCTAATCTACCTATTCCTGGGGTATATAAAAATGTTCTGTCGAACCCAATTGTTGGAATAAATCCACAAGCTTTTGTACAAGGATACAATCCGTACTTATATCAATACATGATGGCAAATCCTTCCTATTTGGGACCAATGGTATCGGGACCCATGATATCACAACTACCTCAACAAGGTATTTTGTCAATGTCGACACAACTATATGTAGGGACAACATCAACTCAAATTGATTTGCTGATTCAAACATTGACACAAATGGAGGTGCCTTGTGTGGCCTCTGCTATACCTTCAAAATCTACTGAAATACATAAAGACCCATTGTTCTCAAGAAGGTCAAGGGAATTACCAATGTCAGGGACAGTTCTGCCTAACAATGTAGATTTTTTAGCAGGTTCTAGACAGCAAATAGCAGAAAGTCATCATAGTTTAGTTAAACATTGACTCAATACATGACAACCGCCTTAAATCCTTTGATAGAAAATAATAATGCTAAGTTTGAATAAATAACAAAGCAGATGAATGAATTGACTGCAGCAGTTCAGGGTAACTATAAGGCACCAAATCTACTAGGAAGTCATCAACCTCAGTTGGAAGGTCGTCAATCACCCGTAATAGTTAATAAGGGTCAAAATCCTGATGATGTAATGAATGGTGCTCGAGAAAATTAGTTTGCCCAATGTGACATTGCACAAGCTGATAAGCAGAATATTTCACAAGCTGTCGAGCATATGCTAAATAGGGTAGGTTTCAACGTAAAGTTGACTCACCAACCATATTCTATATGTTTATTTTCTGATTATGTATTGCAAGCAAAACTTCCTAGAAGAGTCAAAGCCCCAAATCACTCATTAAATTTTTAGGAGAAAGTGGTAAGTCAACTGTCGAGCATGTGGCTCGCTACACAGTCAAAATCGAAGTTCTAGCTATCAATGAGCAACTAAAAATGAGATACTTTCTTTCTTATTTGACTGTGAATGCTTTCACTTTATTTTCAAATTTACAGCCTAAGTCGATCTATTCATGGAAACAATTAGAGAAGAGTTTTCATGATCAATATTTTAGAGGAGAACTAAAAGTTACACTCTGTGATCAATATTTTAGAGGAGAACTAAAAGTCATTATAGTTTAGTTAAATATTGACTCAATAGATGACAATCGTCTTAAATTCTTTGATAGAAAATAATAATGCTAAGTTTGAATAAATAACAAAGCAGATGAATGAATTGACTGCAGCAGTTCAGGGTAACTATAAGGCACCAAATCTACTAGGAAGTCATCAACCTCACTTGGAAGGTCGTCAATCACCCGTAATAGTTAATAAGGGTCAAAATCCTGATGATGTAATGAATGGTGCTCGAGAAAATTAGTTTGCCCAATGTGACATTGCACAAGCTGATAAGCAGAATATTTCACAAGTTGTCGAGCATATGCTAAATAGGGTAGGTTTCAACGTAAAGTTGACTCATCAACCATATTCTATATGTTTATTTTCTGATCATGTATTGCAAGCAAAACTTTCTAGAAGAGTCAAAGCCCCAAATCACTCATTAAATTTTTAGGAGAAAGTGGTAAGTCAACTGTCGAGCATGTGGCTCGCTACATAGTCAAAATCGAAGTTCTAGCTATCAATGAGCAACTAAAAATGAGATACTTTCTTTCTTCTTTGACTGTGAATGCTTTCACTTTATTTTCAAATTTACAGCCTAAGTCGATCTATTCATGGAAACAATTAGAAAGAGTTTTCATGATCAATATTTTAGAGGAGAACTAAAAGTTACACTTTGTGATCAATATTTTAGAGGAGAACTAAAAGTCATTATAGTTTAGTTAACACATTGACTCAATAGATGACAATTGTCTTAAACCCTTTGATAGAAATAATAATGCTAAGTTTGAACAAGTAACGAGGCAGATGAATGAATTGACTGGAGCAGTTCAGGGTAACTATAAGGAACCAAATCCACTAGGAAGTCATCAACCTCACTTGGAAGGTCGTCAATCACCCGTAATAATTAATAAGGGTCAAAATCCTGATGATGTAATGAATGGTGCTCGAGAAAATCAGTTTGCCCAATGGGACATTGCACAAGCTGATAAGCAGAATATTTCACAAGCTGTCGAGCATATGCTAAATAGGGTAGGTTTCAACGTAAAGTTGACTCACCAACCATATTCTATATCTTCATTTTCTGATCATGTATTGCAAGCAGAACTTCCTAGAAGAGTCAAAGCCCTAAAATCACTCACTAAATTTTCAGGAGAAAGTGGTAAGTCGACTGTCGAGCATGTGACTCGCTACACAGTCAAAATCGAAGTTTTAGCTAGCAATGAGCAACTAAAAATGAGATACTTTCTTTCTTCTTTGACTGCGAATGCTTTTGCTTGATTTTCAAATTTACAGTCTAAGTCAATCTATTCATGGAAACAATTAGAGAAGAGTTTTCATGATCAATATTTTATAGGAGAACTAAAAGTTACTCTCTGTGATTTGTTCTCAATTAAAAAATTCAAGGCAGAGATGGTGGAAGATTATCTTATTCGATTCAAAATTATGAGAAATAAGTGCTATAATTTGATTCTAAAACCTGAAATTGTCAAGATATTAATTAATGGACTTGACATCAAAATTAGAAAAAAACTAGTTAACCAACAATTTATTGACCTTGCTCAATTGGTAGACAATGTTTGACAGATCGAAAAGTTACAAAAAGAAAAAGTGCAAGAAGTTAAGAACTTTTTTGAAGAAGAAATAGTAGCTTTTATTAGTTGTGTAATATATTTTGAGTTGAAAGTCGAAACTGATGTGTTTGCAGTCGAAGCAAAAGACAAGTC
Source organism: Arachis hypogaea (assembly GCF_003086295.3). NCBI lineage: Eukaryota > Viridiplantae > Streptophyta > Magnoliopsida > Fabales > Fabaceae > Arachis > Arachis hypogaea. Next base: position 1,393,557 of record NC_092043.1, on the reverse strand, counting down.
TCATTTTATGTGTCAATCTCTTAACTTAGTTGAAGAAAAGGCATTTCCTATTAAAAGCAAGTTAAGATTTCCTTACAAGATACTAAATACAAAGGTTGGTAAAAATCTTTGCAAGTTGACCTCGAACTGTGCTGAATTTGAGGAGTTTGTTGTCAATGCGATGGTGAATCAAGAAATTCAGTTTGACACTAACATGCTCAAAGTAAGATTTATATATCCTAAGGCTGGTGAAAATTTGTTAGACTTTCTCACCCATCAAAATGAATATGACTATGAGTTTTAGGCGTATTGCAAAAGAGGAAAGGAGAAGTAGTCGACAAACAGTAAAAGATAAAAAATACACTTGTGAAAATTGATATAGAAGACGGAAATCAATTTTACTACTTTGTATTGAGTTTAGAGGTGGTTTTGAAGTTTTTAATACTTCTTCATGAAAACCGAAGCCTTCCAAAACTTCGAGGGGAATTTTGTTGTGCCAAAAATTTGGCACAAATCGTTGACATCGAAAAGAATTTGACAATTAAAGTCGAAGATCATATATGCATGAAGTACATCATGGTTGAAGAACCTAAGAATGAATTAGACTTGATGGTCAAGTTACCTCTATGGATAGCCCTTTCCTCTAGTGTGTCCGTACGGAATAACAGATCCAACGTGTGGCTTACACGTTAGGCTAGCAACGCCCCTGCTAGATGAGGTCTGAGCCAGATGCATCTAGATTAACGTCATAACCGCCGTTAACTACGGTTTTCTAATACGAGCCTCCCAAACTAATTCAAAACATATAATTTCAAATACAACAAATCTTTGATCTTTCAAATATATAAGGTATCGAATCAAATCAAATCAGATAATACTTTCTTATCCAAATCATATTCAATCATATTTTCTCAATCTTAAGGCATTTCAAACATTTTTCACAATTCCAAAATAAGTGAGTACCAACCAAATTTCAATACTTCAAAAATACATATTCGAGTAAAATCAATGCTTTAAAATAATATAAAACTTCTTCAAACATACATATAGTCTCATAAAAATATATAGTCTCATGTGCATATTAAAATGAGCTTAACAAGGATAAATATTTAGTTCTAACAAATCAATTAGTAAAACCAATTTAAAATCCTTTGATAATAATCTTTGTGAGTATAACTAAGTTCAAAGCACCGTATATCAAAATAGTTATAGACGTAAAGCCAAACAATTATAAATGTAAAGCCTACTCACAATGTGGTCCCAAGGGACCGAAGATATCAAACCCGGAGTACCAAATTCAAGATGAGGAGGATTGAAGTAGAACAAAATGAATGAGCACAGAATTTGGACCGGAGTAGCGACAAGATAGAGCTGGCGATAGTCCTGGAAATCGGGATAATGACAGGAACGGTTTAGCTCCAGTAACACCAACAACTCCGGCGGCAACGACGATGGCTTGGTTCAGGTACATCCGAACAGCGACAAGAACAGGGCAGCAGCGGATGGTCCCTCCTCCTTGGCGTTTCTCTCTCTCCGGGAACTCCTCTCTCTTCAAAGCTCCAAATCTGCAACTACGACAACGACGGCGAGGCTGGCTTCGACGGCGGCGGCTAGGCGTTTCTTGGTGGCAGAGGCACGGCGGCCATGGCAGCAGCAGCAGAGTTCCAACGGCCACGGAACCTCCCTGTGACCCCTTTCTTTCTCCACGCGCGTTTTATTTCTCTCTCGGTGACAGATCTGGCGGCGCAAAACGGAGGCACAAATGGCGGCGATGGTGGCTGGGCTTGACAACGACGACCCTTCCTGCGGCAGCTCTGGGTAGAACAGCGCGTCTTCCCTCTGTTTGCGAACCTCTATGGATGGCGATGATGAAGGCCTCGACAGTGACGACGACAATGCGGGCTCCACGAGACGCTGACGCCTCCTTCTCCTCGCGTAGCTCTCTTTCTCTATCGTTTCTAGCCTTCCTCGCGACGACATGACGGTGGCGACGGTGGCAGTGACGCCCACCGGCACCACCTCCCTTCCTTCCTCTTCTCTTCCCTCTCCGATTCTCCCCCTCTTCTCTTTTTCCTTTCTGTTCTTTTGTTCTGCTGTTGGGTAAGGGGTAAGAGTGGCTAGGGTTTTGGTGAGTGTGTGTGAGGGAGTGTGTTGTGTCAAAATTAGGGTTAGGATTTTGGTTTGGAAAAAAGAGAAGTAAGGGTATTTTAGGAATCTTACAAAAGGCTTCCACTTATTATAGTTATATATAGAAGTGGTCATAATATCCTCACTATCAGAGTGGCGCAGTCAGAAGCGTGACATTCTGGTAATAAAGGTGTTACAGGGGTATGTTGCTAATTGCAGTGGCACAAGACGGTAATAGTAACATCCTTCTTATGGCATTTGCAATTGTTGAGTCTGAGAATATGGAGTCCTAATCGTTCTTTCTTACCAACCTGAGATGACATGTGAAGGGCTTTTGATTATTTCTGATAGATCGCAAGCGATCAACGCTGCACTTAGAGCCGATCAATGAGAGCGGGTGGCTGTCTCCTAGTGCATTCCATGCGTATTGCACGAGGCACATGGCGGCGAACTTCATGTCTCGTTTCAAATCTATCGAGGGAAAGTGACATCTAATGAATGCTGCTTATGGTCCAAGTAAGGCTAGGTACGAGTGGTACATGGGTGCTTTGAGGACACTGACGCGAGAGATGGAAGACTGGCTGGTAGAGTCAACAAGAAAATATGGTTACAACATTGCGATAGTGGTCGACGATTTAGGCACATCACCACCAACTTGTCTGAGTGCATTAATGCAGTTCTAAAAGGTACACAATATTTACCAATTTTAGCCATCATCAGATGCATTTACGAGAGACTGCAGCAGTTGTTTGTCAGAAATGGTTGGGAGGCACAGGCCCAAATGGCGGCTAATAATCGGTTTTCATAGTAGCTACTGGCAGCTATTAAGAAGAATAGGGAGGGAATCCCGAAGATGCGTGCTACACACTGCAACAGGAGGGCCTTAGTCTTTGCGGTGGATGAGTTAGAGCCTTTTGAGGGTTGGAGCAAGGGTTATTCCATGTGAGGTTGAGTGAGGGGACATGTGACTGTGGTCTTTTCCAGTCACTTCATTTCCCCTGTCATCATGCACTTGCTGCTTGTGCCGCCACAAATGTCGAGTGGGGGACATATGTGGATCTAGTGTACACACAGGAGGCCGTGTTCAAGTTGTGCGAGGTTGAGTTCCCCCGATCCTGGACAAGAAGCTATGGCCGGAGTGTTACAGAACACATTTACGTCCTAATCCCGTCATGCGCAGGAAAGCAACTGGCCAACCAGTCTCCACGGAGTTTCCTAATGATATGGATGAGGTCAAGCACTAAGAGAAACGGTGTGGGCTCTGCAGGTAAACCAAACATACCTGTAGAGGTTGTCCCAACCAACCAACAGAGGATAATTAGAAGTGTGTTTTTTGTTGGCTTATAATGTTTGTTCTAGTTGTGTCTTGTAATCATATAGTTTAGTTATACCATTTGTGTTTTTGATTTCGTTTATTATAAATCGAATGCAATGTTTATTTCGTTCTTTATATTATACTTGAAATGAGGTACTGTACTAAGTAAACAACATCACACAATCTAAATAAAGTTCGGTACACAAACTACATAAATTTCATGAAGCTAGTAAGTAACATACAAAAAAATCCTAAATAAACAAAATTCATTACTTAATTTAAATAAAGTACAAGTAACTGGTAAATAAAATATAAAATACAAACTGAATAATATGAAAAGCATCTGAAATACATCATCGGTGCTGGTCGTGCGAGTAATGCAACCGATGCCTAATGCCACAACCTGGAGGTTGTGCCCGACGAGGTGGTCTGACAAGTCATGGAGTCGGTGGAGCCCGTGTGTGCGATGGTACTGGTAGCAGTGGTACTGGCGGCGATGGTGGTGGAGGATGTGAGTACACCTGAGAAGGATCGTATGGGCCAAGAGCATATGGTTGTGTTTGGTACTAAAGCTCTACGGGTGGATACTATGGTAGTACAGGTCCAAGGGCGTGCAGTCATCAATCGCTCGTAATCGATTGATGGGGGTGTCACACATTGAGAACCTGGGGGGAGATTGGTACCATACGAGGTGCTGGACCCCGGTGACCAGGAAGGAACCCACACCGAGGTAGATGTAGAAGCTAATGAAAAATGAGACTCCTGGGCGATACTCCGCTCTTTGCCTGTGCAGAACTGCTTCGCAAGACAATGCATGGTCTGCTGGTCTGTCGTGTGAATCTGTAATACCTTGTCGAACTGGATCTCCTTTATCATGGATCTATCATGACCACTCGTCGATGCACCCAGATCCACCCAACCAGGTGGGGAGGTAAAAGGATCATTTCGAACCTGATGCGTCTGTGAGACTGTAGGTGGTGGTGGTAGTGGTGGTGAGTTATTTCGCATACTTTGCCTCCTCCTCAAACTCAACATCTAGTCACTCTCTATGAGGCTTGACCCGCTCCCTCCGAGGATCCACCGCTGCTCCATGGTCCCTCGCACCATTCTCCCTCCTAGTTGGCCTCCAAGTGTCTGCTCGAACCTCTCTGACACGTCTACGACGATTAGGAACATCCTGGGGAAGGTCAAGCATGTCCTTGGGCTAACTGGCGGTAGACTGAACGTCATCCGGTAGTGTCGAAAGCTTGGGATCATCAAGTACGTCCTCGCCAGAGAGATGTCTAACGTGGCAATCATGCTGATACCAGGCCCGGTACTCTTACATAGGCTGATAATCTGTGAAGCGCTGAATAGAGATCCTGTGACCCTCTCGCAATGTGCCAAGTCACATTCAAGTGGTTGATGCCTCCGTTTTGTGTGTCCGTGCGTGCCATAAAATCCGAGTATCTTATAAATATCAAGAAAAACGTTCGAGAAAGGGAGAAATGAAGGTAATGGACAAGGAAAGTGACAAAAAGGGCGTTGTGAACGAGTTACTTATATAGGCGCGTTTAAGTTTTATCTCGTTTACAGTATAACCGAAATAAGGTTGTGCATATTTCGTTTATATTGGCACGTTTGTTGTTGCATGTATCACGTTTGCAAACATGTAAAAGAGATATGCATAACCTTATTTTGTTTATACTGTAAACGAGATAAGACAATATAAATCGATAAAAACACTACAAATTATTTATTTTATAATTAAAATATTTAATTTATTTATTTAAAAAATTCACTTATTTAGTGACTAATTTTTGTATACCAATAATATTTTTAAATGATTAATGAATACTTAAAGGTCAAGAAGAATGTTTTAAGAGTAGAGACTAACGCAGAGGGAAAAAACTTATTTTAATTTATATTAATAAACATACTAAAGGAATGTAAATTATGGTAAATGAAGAAAAGTCGAGAAAAGCATTAAAGATGAAAATATTAAACTAAAAGTGAAAAATCATTAAATTTGTTGGGATGAAAAGTTTGCCTACTAATTTTATAAGAAAGAATAAGTAGTTTAAAAAAATCAAAATGTGTATTTGAAAGGAGTAGGAATTACAATTAGTAAGTTTGATATTTTTTTTCTTAAATATTTCTTAATTTAATAGGTTAAAAATTAATTTATCATAATTTAAATTTTATTTAAAATTTTTTATTAATTAATATATTATTACATATACAAAATAATATTTAAACCTTTAGCACTTAGTTAAATAAGCGAATGAGTAAACTATTCCACAAGTTTGATAATTATACTTTTGCGCAAAAGTATAAAACAATTTTCAGCACAGAAGGATCTAACAAAGTTGTAAACGTCATTAAGGCCTCAGCCCTTAAGGGAGGGGGAAAATAAAATAAAAAAGAAAAGGAATTTTGTCCCAATTCCCAAATAAATATTCTTACCTAAACATGCAACAAGTACCTAAACCTTTTAATCCCCCAGATTTTCATGAAGTTAATTAAGGAAAAGAAATTCTAGGAAATAAATTTAAAATAAAACAAATAAGCGGATAAATTTAAAGCTCAAGGATGATAGAGAGCAGAAAAACCCGATAACTTGATAAGGATGAGTTAAAGATATAAAATATAGAATATAAAATATGATCCTCCAATCATAGATACCAATATAGATTGCACAAAATTAAAAGAAATTATATCCAACATAGTCGCAAAAATATCAAATAAAAAACTTCTATTCATATTTGATTAAAAAAATTCTTTGCTAATATACATACCCATTAGTCAGAACAATTTCAACGTCACGCAGTTTTATATTACATGGTTTACAATACATTTATATTATTAGTAATGTTATTATTATTATATAATTAGTTGAAGATTAAAACTGTTACTTGTGCAACATTCCATTGCTTGGCTTATTTAAAGGTTCCGTGCACTCATTCTTTCATTTCATTGCAACTTCAACAAGAGTTGAAAATCAAATATCCTTTAAGTTTTGTGATTGTTAAGGATGTCTATGGAGTTTGTTTATGTGTCTGAAGCTCCACCCAGGAAGATGTTTGTGGAGGAACTGAAGTCTGTGTCTATGAAGATGCATACAAGGGAGCATGCAACCTAAGCAACCTGAGGAGCGATCAGTTTCCAAATGGGACCCTACCATTGATGGATACCTCAAGTTTCTTGTGGATAGCATGGTTGTTTTTGACACTCTTGAGAAGATCATCCAACATGTTAGTTACAATCGTTATGATTCAAATTAAAAAATCATTCTTATTGTTTCCTTAGCAGGACCGATTATGATTATTACATGATTGAATCTCTTGATGTCCTTGTGCAGATGATGAATTCAGGAACACAGGGTTGGAAAGGTGTGCAAATTTGGCAAAAGATTTGAAGTGGTTCAAGGAAGAAGGTCATGCCATCCCAGAACCTTCTTCACCAGGTCTTAACTATGCCAAGTATCTCAAGGACGAGCAAGCCTTTATCTGCCACTTTTACAACATCTACTTCGCACATTCAGCCGGTGGAAGAATGATTGGGAAAAAGATAACAGATCAGATACATGTAAAACTCCATTTATGTCAAAGTTGCAGATATCTCTGCATAGTTCTGTTATATTCTATGCTATATTCTTGGTAATTAATCAATAGTACTGATGTAATGTTGTTTCACTTAGCCTTTGAATTTCAACCCAACCATGCTAGGTATACACAAAAAATAGCCACTAAATCAGTCACTCGTAGTCATATGAAATACAAAATGAGTGAAACTATACATGTAATTATACACATATATACTGATTGATTCGGTGGATGATTTTTGATGTATATATAACATTTTTTATTTCACCTGTTGGCAAAGGTTCAAATGATGTCACTTCCAATTAATGACCAAACTGAAAGAAAAATGCTATTTATACACCAAATATTCTTGATATTCGTATAAAAATATGATTGCTACTAATTCATTTTGTATTTAAATTATTTTTTAATTAACAAAACAAAGAGAATATATGTTTGATTGTTAAGAAAATATTAGTGTCAAAACAGACTAAAACTAAAATAAGGAAGAATAGACTAAACAAAATTCTGCATGTGTGTGGTATCCCACCACTGCAGGGTTGATCCTTTTCATAACAGCAGCATATAAAGCTTTAGCGGATGTAATATTTCTATACATTTTAAATATATCTCAAACTATAAACATCTGGCAGAAAAACTGAAAAAATATATGATAGTTTACCTGTTCTGTACTCAAGATTTTCTTGCATCTTAATCTTCACTAATGCAGGTAGCTGAAAAGTTGCTTAACAAGAAAGAGTTAGAGTTTTATAAATGGGATGGCAACCTTTCCCAGTTGTTACAGAACGTGAGGGACAAGCTGAACAAAGTTACTGAAGTAAGTTTCTTTAACTCTCATAATCCTTTTACTACATTGCCGTGCAGTTTTTCTGATAGATTCCTTTGTGATTTTCTCAGGGATGGACTGAAGAAGAAACGGAGAAAACATTCAAGATGTCAGGCGAGGTTCTCCGTTTGATACTGTCACGATCATAGGCGCTGCTGCCATGATACCTCTCGGAATAACAATGAAGGACACATCAGTGCACGCGGCTTCCATCTGGTGCGATTTGCAGAAAGTAAATACATGCAATGACTATCTTAAGGATTTAAATTCATAATATTGGCTGAGATCCATCTTCACCTGTAATAATATACCAATGAAATCAAAAAGCAACATGTAACTCAGATATTGGAGTTGTACTGTCATTATAATTATATAATTAAATATTTTCTGTCTGGTGCATTACTTTGAGAATGAGAACATTTTATGAAATGTATCTAACAACAATATCCTTTATATTATGATGATTGTGAAGTATATGCTATTAAATTTTCAATTCAAGCAGAGATAGGTTTGCTAACTATGCACATGAGGTTCTTTTTTATGATTAACTGAGTATCCCTTTGGTTGGAACCAACCAAACTGAAACTTGCTTAAAAATTCATTTAAAAGAAAAATAAACTTCTTCAAACTATTAGTCTGACATTGAAAAGTGATTATCAAATATCAATTGAACATCTTCCAAATTGCATATACTAATTATACAGAACCTGAAGATTATTTAATCGACCAAGGAACAATCATGAACTCAAACAAAATCTTATTGTCACAGCTGCAGAGTACTATAACATTGATCACACATACAACAAAAAAGAAAATGAACAAACGGATTCCAACTTGCTTTTCTCTTCCTTTAGCCATGGGGAATCTTCAAAAATTCAATGTAGGCAATCTTCTAATCATCAAATGTGCTCATGAATCCACCAATGAAGCCAGCCCCATTACAATTTCCACACAAAATGTCCTTTTTACCCCTGCAAGAAACATGTATGTTTGATAGGATTCCATTGTAGCTAATCACAAACAAAGAAGAGATTTGCCATTATGTTTAATAGACTTGAACAAAGTATTATATTCTGAGTGCTTTTCGTACCCAAATTTTCAACAATGTTATGAAGAGGGGAAGGGAGAAGTATATTAGTCATGTCGGACAGGCAATCCATACCAACACAATTAGGTAGCATTTGGAAGAGAGACTGAGACTAAGGTAGCGTTTGTTTTGAGGTATTGGGACGGAGACTGGAAGACTGAGACTCAGTATCATGTTTATTGGCCCAAAAACTGGTACTAAAATTTCAGTCTCTGTCTCCAAAATTTCAGTGGAGACACAGGAGACTAAAATTTTTGGGAACGGAGACTGAAACTTTAATAACATTTTATATCTAAAATACCTCTATTTCAATTAATTAATTCAAACTTTACCTTTTGTGCAAATTAAATTAGAGCTTCATTCTTATTTCAGTCTCTGTCTCCTACTTTACACCAAACACAATACTAAAACTTATTTCAGTCTGTCTCTCAGTCTCCGACTCTTATTACAGTATTGCTGAAATCGCATGATGCAAGCAAGATGTGGCAGCGACAATGATGTTTATACATACACTCAATATTTCTATTGGAAATTGATACATACAAGTACATAATGGCATAGCAAAAAAACAAATACCACAGAAAAAATAGCTCAGAACACATGCTCATACTTGAACATTTTGATCTAATTACCTGCATAGCCAACATAATCCACCAGCTTTAAATTGTCCATTGAAGTGGTCTACCGAGTTAACTCCAGTGCCTTTGCATTGAGTGCATAAGATTGCACCTGATAGTAGAACAAAAGCATAATAAACCAGTGCAAAAGATTTATACATGAATGAAGATATTTCTAATGGAACGCTATCAAGAACAAACTTAAACATCTGCCAGCTCATCCTATCAAGAAATTAGAACTATCTGTTCTAATTGTGACCAACATATATATATATATAATTAAAAATAAAAAGTAAAAGAAAGAGAAGCTGGCATCAAGTAAGCATTGTGAGAAACCATGATTTATCATCAAGAATGATAAATATTCTGCACTAATACAAAAAGGAGAGGACTATCATTGGCAATGGATTACCAATACTATGTGAAGGTATGTCCAGGCTAATTAATTGCTTTGTCACATGGAGAATGAAATGATAAAGGCTGAGCCACTACGACATTTCCAAATGTACAAGATCCCTAATAGAACTAGCATACCATTGTCATTATTTGGTGCAGATTTCCATCACTATTGCCAAACACTTGTCGAGGAAAAGGGATGATAAATGAAACTAGCAATTGCTATATGAAACCAGATAAAGGTACTCATTAAGAAAACTATAAAAAAGTGGAAAACCAACATTTCCACTTACCATTTCCGTCACAGTCAGGACAAACAATGGTCTTTGTTTTTGTGGTGGTTTGACTGTTGTCTTCCGCAGCCTGTATTCAATCAAGCTCAGAAAGGAATTCAAGGTGCTTGCATTGCAATACACAATAAATAGAAAACTAGCGACGTTTGATACATGCTCTACCACATCAAATTTTTCAAGAAAAACTAAATATATACTCATGTCCTGAAGAATCAATTTATGAAATTCAAATGACCAAAATCGCTGAATAAGTTTTCTTTCTCCCAGCCAGTTAAATTTAATTATCACAAGATTGAATACTGATAAGCTCAGCTCCAATGGTCTCTCTCTGCTGCGAACAAATTATCATTTATGATATAAAACAAATGAAAAGACAAAGCATCATACTTTATAAATGGGATACTGAATTCAATCTCACCTTAACCTCCAAAGACTGAAATTTTCGAGCTTTAGCATTCTGGCATGCTTCTGTTATCGGAAAAGCTTTTCGACCGAATTTCCAGTAACTACTCCTATTTCAAGTAAAACGAAGTCGCATTCAATTACATAAACACAGAGAAAGTTAAAGGTACCTGGTCGGTTCGAGGACTTTAAGGAACAAATAGGAGCAAAACAAGGAGAGTGCGCCATTCAAAATCTCAAGGTCGAAGAAGGAGAGTGAGTTCTTCTCAGTTCTCAACTTCTTGGTGGCAACGAAAGAACAGAGTTGAAGCAGATAACTGAGATAAGGCCCTCAAATTCGTGGGGTAAGGTAAAAGTTTATTCCTTTATTCCTTCAATGCCCTTGGGCATGTTCCAATTACCTGATTTACCTCCAAAGACGACAACTTTGATGACACAAAATGGTTGGCATAACGGTAATCACACTTCACCCCCACTTCGGTTTTGAGAAACACAAACAAATGGCGAGCACTCTGTTGTCCCTACACAGCTTTTTTCCGATCCATAGTAAGCATAATCCCTAGTTTGTTTTTCAAGATTTCATTTCCCTTTTCAGTTAAATGTCTTATGTGTTTGTTTCAGGGAGGAGAGAAGAGATTGGAAAGTTGAGTGCTTTCAGGACTTCATTTGGCGGACAAGTTTTGTGTAATCCAAGTTTCTGTGGGACACAAATAGCTATTAACAACCATGGAAACCGTTTAGTTGTTAACCCTTCTATGGCTCTTATGTTAATTTTCTTGCATGTAATTGAGATAACATGAACTATTGAATTCTAGCTGTGGTCTGTGGTGAATTTTCTTTCGTTGACAGCTTGGAAGGAGGGTGAAGAGTAGAACCAGATTATAGGATTCCAATTGTGCTACTTGGTAGATACTTGTTACTTCTTCTCATTCTTTATTTGTATGTGTTTTAAGCACATAATTTTATGGTGGATGGCATAACGAGTTGAATGTGCATATGTTCTTGGAAGCAAGGTGGATTAAAATCTAGAGGAATGAAATGGAAGCATATCTTGCAAACTACTTTTACCATTACTTAAATGAGCCAATTCAATTTCTCCCTAGATTACTGTTTGACTCAAAATTGTACTATCAGGAGTTGCTGGTGGGTTGGCCTATACAGAGAATTTGGTATCTGCAGTTCCTGTTGGCCTTCTTGGATTGCTTCTCTTGGTTCAGGTAACTATTATTTATCAGTAAATGGTGGTGTAATAAAGAGGGTCTCACAAACTTGCATAACGATATAAGTACTTTGTTTCAAAGAAGCTGTATCATTTTCTTAGCTGCTTTTTTACCACTCTGATTACTACAATATGTATCATCTTTTCCATTCCATTTTTGGCAGCTGACTTTTTCTTTTATTATTTGTCTTTCCCTCAGGCCACTAGAGTGAGATTCGTCTTTGGTGATGAGGCTCTGGTTTGTTGCCTTCTCGCCTCTCGCTTCTGTCAAAATCAAATAGCCATTCATTTTTAGTCAATATAATCATAATGTATAACTTAATCTGCATATTATTTCTGTGATCTTGTCTTCATCTAAATGTATTGTTGATGCTTTTTGATTTTGTAGTTTTAATTATGTATATATGAGTGAGAGAAAATTTATGGTTTAGGAAGTAAGGATAGGTGACCAGCTTGAGGAATCAGGAGAAAATGCATTTGTGGGAGGAAAAAACCGCTGGAAGTAAGAATCAAATTTATTGTATATACCAATTGGAGTTTCAGAGCAGTAGCATGAATGAAAACCCTGCTTTTATTTGCTGTTCAGGTACTCAACATTTATTAATTGGGAATTCTGGTGGCCTAACTTCCCTATTTTAGTCTACTTCAAGGAGACACAAACAAAGCCTGAGGGACAAATTCATTTCTTCCCAATAATCTTGTAAGTATAATAAATATAGGAAATCATTTCCAGCTACTTAAATTTTATATTTATTTTCAGATTCAACATTTTCTTCATGTTTACTGTTTCTTGATGATTTATTGTGTATGACAAGCAGAATGGGAAGCAGCTTTATGATGTTATGGTGGAAAGAGCAGGACCTTCAAAAAGTAGTGGTCCAAAAGAATCCTAAAGAGCTAGCTGTGTGATTAGATCCTCAGGTATCAATCCCATATTCTGTATTTATTACCACAAAGCTGTAGTTACCAAATTGGTTTGCCACAACCCACAAGTTACATGGCACTTGTGAAAATGTAAAACATGTTATTTATCAACAGAATTTTTGTATATGTAGCATCTATGCCTGCACAAAATGGTATTTGATCATGACACCATAGAACAAAAGGGTTCTAAAATTTCCTAAGAGTAAATGTTTTTAAAATTAGGATGCCTCGGAAACCATAGAAATCTTATGGTGAGTATGGTCCTTGTAAAAAGGCTTCTGAAGATAAGAATATTGGTGTTTGTATTGCAAATATCAAGAGTTCCTGTTACTCCTGCACATTGCTCTCTGTTGATTCAAATTGCACACAAATTGAAGCTAAAGAATTCATTCAATGTTGACCAAGAAGATAAAATTCGTCCAATAATATTCTGGAGTCTTGTTGGAACATGTGGATACTTTCGGTTTCCATTGATATTGATCAATTGTATTTGGCTATTTGCCATCATAGAAGGTGTATCGAATAACGTACACAATACCTATGTATATAGATTCTGTTCTGTTGGCTGCTACAGATGATAGGTTCACTCTATAATTTATACGTCCATATTGTTTTATGACACCAAAAATGATATCATGAATTTTAATTTTTAAATCCTTTTCATAGACCGTATGAACCTGTTATAAATAGATTTCAATGAAAATTTGAATTTCTATTTAAAAAAAATTGTAGCTGGAAATCACTGCTCAGTGCTCACAATTAAAATCTAGGATACAAGCCTCAAAGACACCCACAGATATATTAATGTACACAAGAATCACGAGAATTTCATGTCTAGAACATATTCCCTCCCAATTTCTACAGAGAGATATACTTACGTGTGATATCAAGTAACTACCGAGTTTGCCGTTGGCGGCGTAGTTTTGCCTCCCATCTTAACTTCTTTCCATCAGCATCTCTAATCAAATTCACCATTCAAGAAGTAGCTTTTCCAGAAAAAGAGCAATGACTTGGTTTTCCATCAAGGTGCTGCTGCAAATCTGAAAACTAAAAATTACACAATCAATCATCTTACATCCTTCTTGGTGCAGTGTGCATCCGTGCCATGCTTGGTGCAATCATTATAACCCACACTACTTAGGAAGTCTCGGATCTCTTTGAAAGTGCTATTGCTGGCCTCTAACAAACGCTCGTCTTCCTCATATATGAGATATGGTGCTTGGCTTCCCTTTCTTGAGAGCAACTTTGTTGCTCCTTTGAGGACATGATATTCCCAGCCTTGGACATCTATTTTAAGCAGAAGCACTCGCTCCGATTCCGGAATCACTTCATCAAGAGGAACAGTCCTTACTTGAATTGCAACCTCTTCATTAGACTTGAATGCCAACTTTGCACCTGTGGCAGAGATAGCACTGTTGTCCAGCCTACCAACCAACTGATGAATCAAGTAAAAGAAAATTTGATCTCATCAGAACTCGCAATCTATTTCAACATAAACTAATGACTATAACTGAAATATCACTCATTGCTTCCTATGACTAAACTAGAAGCAACCCTGAGACATAACCATTAATTATGATTACATAAGACATAGGATTAACATGTAAAACTTCACAGTTGCATTTTCAATTTCCATTAGTAATTAGTGTAGTTACTAAGCTCAAACTAACTCCTGATATACATTAACCACTCTAATTACTTTACACTTTTAGAGAGTAAATGCGACACAATTGAGCTCTTAAATTATCCTCATTAGCTGCAATTTCCTACTCTACTCTCCAAAATTCACCCTACACCTAAAGGATTATTTTCTGAGCTATTATATTAGTATCAGCCTTCAACAATTATAGCTCAAGTAAACAACTAAACAAATAAATCAACGCCAAATACAGGAACCAAAATTGAATTCAAGCAACAAAATTACATTTAAAAATAAAATAGCACCTTGTGAACCGTAACGTTACCAAGCCGATCAGAAGCTGCAGCCTCAAACAACGAAACCAAATTGGTCACCCTGTTGAAGAAAATCCCTTCACAGATCTTCTGCAAGTTCTCAAAGATGGGCTCGAAGGCCAAGACCGGGAAGCCCATAGCCGAAGCGGCGAAGGTGGCCATGCCGACATTGGCACCCACGTCGACGAAAAAGCCGTCTCTCCCTTCGGTCTTGGCCTTCTCCAGAATGTCCTGAACCGTCACGGATATGTCGGGCTTCCGAAAGGGCTTACCTTTGAGGATCCTGACGATGTTCTTGTGGGGCTTATCGGGAAGGGTTCCAAAATCGGAGAGTGAGAAGAGGAATGGGTAGCGAACCCCTTCGACGGTGCTAGCGATAACAGGGTGGGCCTGTGGGGAATTGAAGCAGTCAAAGGGGGAGATTGCATGGAACGAGAGGCGATTGTTGAGGGCGAAGTAGTTAGGGTTAGGGTTAGGGCTGGAGGGGCGAGAAGAGGAGAGGAAGATGACGATGAGGATGAGTGTGGAGGAGAAGAGTAAAAAGAGGAACTTTGGGGAGAGTAGCCTCGTGGGTTTGTCTCTTTTCCAGGCATTTGGCATTGGAAACGAGAATGGATATAATTCAGGTTCGTGAAAGATGGGATCTTTTAGATTTCGATCTGCGAACGGGAGAATGTGATAGTTTCAACCTGATCAATGATGACTCAGTGAGTAGTGAAGAAGAACAAGAGTGTCAGCAAAATACAGGATCCAAATCAAATTTTTTTTTTTTGTGGGTATTAAGTAAGTAAATGACAATTAGGCTGCGTTTATTTCAGGAGATAGAGATAGGGATACCGAAACATAAAATTGTGTTTGACAGATGAAATATAGATAGATATATTATATCTAAATATATTTAACTTAATTTAGATAATTAGTATATTGATGCACATATATTTGTGGTTTGAAATAAGGATTTACACTTTTACCAATGCTAAAATGGGGTAGGTAGACATAAATAAGTGAACAAAGGACTTCTAGCGAAACGGCATACCTATAAGGACTTCTCATAAATTACAATTTAAACAAGACATAAACTAAATCCACAATCTTTTATTTTTTGGTATTGTATTTGGCTAAATATCTCTATTTCTCTTAGCCCAATTTGAATGAAATTTAGTAATGCTTTGAAGAGAGTCCACGATTGAATTTTCAGATTGTTTGGATTGGGCCCAACATGTTATGTGATTCATTTTTTGGGTTAAAAAGGAAACTGGCAAAAGAAATCTTCACACCAATAACAAAAAAAAAAGTTTTTAATGTTAGGTACTACATACTAAAATGGCAGATGCACGCTTGTTTCTACACCCACTAGGTGAGATACCAATAATTATCTGAAAATCTTAACTACTATTACTCTTAATTAGACAGATGCTTTAAGATCACATCATCAAAATTGCTTATAGGCCACATAAAAAGAACGGGATAGCCCTTTTTTTATGGGATGAAAAAAATAACATCCTAACATTTAATCCCTCAAAAGTTTTCTGAAAACCATTCTTATGTTTTCATATCAACAACATTGACTCCTGCATCCTTCCATATAAATATAAACATGAAATACATACAGATGTTTGTGAGGCAGATGCTGATGCTGATTGTGATGCTGAAACAGCCAAAGTATTCTTCAAGCTGAGACTAGGAGTAGCCTACCAGAAAACAAAACAAATCAGGAGTTCCAAAAGGAATTGTTCTTACAAGTTAAAGAGAATGCTATAGGAACCTAGGGTCAAAATAACCAATAAAAACAGGATAACTCAGTGCATTAGACTCCCACAATTAAGAGGTTCATGGAGGGTATCTTGTAAAGAGTTAACCACTTCCGAAATTAAAATCCGCATCACCCATCAATTAAATGTTAGACTTCTATAATACATTACCATCATAAACTGCATAGCCCAGCAAGGAATCCAGCAAAATTTGCCAACGTGAAAAATTAATCAATGACCCAATGTGGTAAATTGAATCTACATATGCTTCAATATGTATTACTAAATGATCCCTTGTATACTTGCAACAAAACAATCGTGAGCAAACAAATACCTTAGATAGGCCAGGGGGGATTGTAACAAGATCTTCAAGAGTCTCCACCTTATCTAAAGGCAATGAGCTGTATAGTTCATCAACATCGCTGAATTCATCAAAGTCCTCCTGCAGAAAAATGAAAAATAGAACAAACAGAAAAGTTGCAATAAGTCGTTCACTATTGCAAATTGTCAAGCACTATGGTATGATATGTTCAGGTGGTTAAGTTTGAAGGGAAACAGAAGGTTAGGTTTTCATTGATACAGCAACAAACACAACAAACAACTACTAGAAATGATAACCATCTGTGTGTGTATGTATGTATATGAGTGTCTTTCCTCAAACAAGTTCAAAATTAAACACCAGGAAGTAAAACACAGCACAAAAAGAAAAGATATTTGATTACCCTTTAAGGTCAAGAGTCAAGACAGAGAAGCATACTCAATAATTCAGCAGAGGAAAAAGAAAGTTACCTAATAATGAAGAAGATATGAACCTTGAGTGCAGAATTCTACAAAATTGAGTTAAATATAGTTGGATATCACAAACTGCAACATACTACACAAACTGCAACATAATCACTCATATTTCAACAACTCATGACAAAATTGAGTAGCAAAACAGATCAACTTCAGAAGAAAAAACACACAATTTGAATAACACCTTTACACTACTTGAGTTGCTTCCTTTTGCTTGAGAAATAAAGAGAACTAAATAGAAGTAAGCAAAACAAAGCAAACATAGTTCAGTTATTGCCTCATAAACTAGTTCCCAAACTGCAAAACAAAATGGTTCTAAGTGCCTAAGAAGCAAGTCCAAAATCAAAGAAACAGCTCAACCAGTGTCCAATACACACATCAAAATAACAAAAAAGTGGTGATTTTTTCTCAAAGAAAAAATCTTCTTTTACATATAAACCACGATCATCCATAATCAATTTTGTTCTTACTCTTACCAAGTTTTCATTTTCCAGAACCACAGTCCACGTATTAATAGAAGCAATAGCAAAAGGAAAAAAGAGTAGGTCACATAAAAAATTTTGGATGACTAGACTAATACTTTTTCTTTGTTTTTACTTTACATTTGAATTAATATTAGCCAATTATCTTCTATTTTACACTAAAACTATTATCTCCTAACATTTTTTGAAATGATTAATCAATTTGAGCCATTGAACATGCAGGCAACTTGGTTGTAATTGTAGTTCTACTACTATAGATAATTATTATATGCTAAATAAAGTAACTATTTAACTAGGCAAAAGAGGCGGATAAACTAATAGTTTGAATAATGAGATGCCAGCCTTACAAGGCACACAAACATCAATCAATAATAATGAATAAAAGTTCAGTAGGCTCTCTGTCTGTATTAGCACACAAATAATTCAAATCACTTCCACACTAAAAACACCCTCTTTCCTTATCCATTATAGGTCTGTATTATAACTTAGGAGAACTTTTTTCCTTTTTTTAAGGGAATATGAAAGATAGGTTAGCCAATAATTTTGATATTTGTGAAAAGGAAATACGGGCATACACTGAACTTTCAAACACAGTATCGAAATGAAGCTAAATTTCATGTGTTGCATGAGCGTGATCCACACAAGTTGCTTGCTTGCCCTGTAACTGAAGGCAAGGCCGCAACCGGTAAGCAAGAGTCTAATCCCAGTCAACAACACATCGATGGCAAGGTTTTTCTTCTATTCCAAGGTTTTTCTGAGATCTGAGATCTGAGATCAGAGATCAAAGAAACACCTTAATAGAAGTAAGCAATAGAAGATCTGAGTTCAGAGAGAGAGAGAGAGAGAAACACCTTAATAGAAGTAAGCGAAAGAAGACCTGAGATCGTCGTCAATCACCCCCGCACCAACGTCAATCCAATGCTTCAACGGAAGAGCCAAAAATCCCTAACAGAGCTGCAGAGAAACAAAACCCCAAAAATCAGCACCAAAAGCAATTTTGAAATCCTAACCCAAACAAAAACAAAGAAATCGGTGCCTTCTGGAATCGAAATGCTGAGGTCAGTAGCCACCAGAGCCTTGCCTCTCGCCGGAATCTTCGTCTCCACAGCACAAAAGAAAAAATAAAATAAAACAGCATCAGTTTCGATTTCGGCTTCTCTATGTACGAAAACAGCATTTCGGTTTCGGTTTCAGTTTAACTTGAGAAGGAGAGGTACCTGGAGAGATCGTAACCGGCGAAGAGAGGAGAAGCCCTAGAAGGAAGAAGGCGTTGTCGGAGAGCTTCTTTACACTGAGGAAATGAGAGTGTTGTATGTTCAGAGAGGATAGAAGGAAGAACGGCGTTGAATGGGATTGCAATTTTTCTCTTTTTATATGTGTTTGAAAACGGCGGTTCAAAACCGCCATAATCACCAGATCCGCCAAAATATATAAAGCCATCTACGGCAGCAGAAAAAATTGCCATAATGACTTCAAAATATGAGGTTCTTTAAAACCGCCTTAATCTCCATGCCATTTTAATTTTTTTTGTAGCGATTAATCTTATTGTTTTCGATCTTCCTGTTTTTGTTTTTTTTAATTGTTCTTTATTTTTTTATCACTTGATAATTTAAAAAAAATAAAAAAAAAGGATAGCCAAAAATAAATGTTAGAAATCTAAAGCAACAACATTATTTCTCAGTATTATTATTATTAATATAAATTTTATTATTTCTTTTTTAACATTCTTTAATACAAGCTTCGTTTCTTTTTCTTAATTATTATTAATACTTTTATTCTTTTCTTCTCTAATCATAAATTTTTTTATAATAATTTTTTGATAGGATATTTTTTTGGTCTAATAAATTTTTTTCTCTATTTTTTGTCAAAAATAATTTATATTAGAAAAAGAAAGATACAAATTAAATTTTAAAATTCAAATTTAAATAAGATGTGCAAATGATAATTATTGAATTCATTTGGTCGATTTAAATACTTTGTATTATCGTCGTTGAAAATTTTAAATACTAATATAAAATTCTAGAAATTTTTATTCTATTGTTCTTAAATTATATATTATACCATGTATTTGAAGAGTTTCATCTTTTTTTAAAATAAGTATGACATGATATACTTTTTTAGATACAATAAATGAATAATAAAGTTAAAGTGAGTTACAAAATTGATTATATAATAAGATACAAATTTTTAGAATTTCTAGCACAATTAACAAATTTTTAGTTTCAAAATAAATGTTTACTCTATTTTTTATCTTTTATTTGATTTTTTATAATTTTTTATTGTTTTAATTAATTATAATTGTAATAATTCATCATAAATTTGTATTTTGTAAAAAAAAATTATCAATCATAAATTACAGAAGATTTAACCAAAAATTTTAAAAAATGTTAATTAATCACAAAATAAAAAATTATGAATTGTATTTTAATTATGTTGTAAAATATAAATTGGGACTATCTAAAATTATTTTTTTACCATTAATATTAACTTCAATCATAATAAGGTAAAAAATAAAAATTGTATATAATAATTTAATTTTATTATTTATACTACCAAAATTATTCTTTAATGTATTATATCCTATTTATTTTTATTCATTGATGATCTTTAATTATCTATTTTCAATAAAAATTTGAATTGATTAAATTAATTTTTTTCAATTAGTAATATAATTATTGTAACATTTATTTTATTTATTAATATTTTTTTAATTTATTTAATCTGATTAATCATCTCTTTCTTATTTTATGCTAATTTAACTAATTAAAGTTAATAAGTTTTAGTTATTTTAATTCTTGCAACTTTTTATTATAATAATGTATTTCTATTAATATATTAATATAATTTAATATTTATATGTCATTAATAATAATAATTTTATTTTAAAGTGATATTTTATTCCCAATATATATATATATATATATATATATAATATGTCTAATTATAGAAAATCTACTCTTTCTTTATACGATTAGATTAGACATATTTATATTTAATTTATTTGATTATTTAATTAAAATTAATTATATTAAAAGATTAGATTAAGATTGTGGTAGACTAATAATATTGTTATTAATTAATTATATTAAAAGATTAAGATTATGATAGATTATCATTATTTTATTATTTTTATTTTTTTATATTAATTCAGATGTTTAGCTTCTTTTTGTTATTATTTTTTATTCTCTTATTCTATGTATTTATTTTTATAAATATTGCTAAATTAAATAAGTTACTGTATATCTTCTTTTTATTCTTCTTTTATATACATATAAAATTTATTAAATTATTTCTCTTCTGTCTAATAATTTTGTTTCTCTTCTATTTATATTTTTTTCCTTCAATATTTTATTGGTTCTTATTTTTCTAAATTTTATTTTAATTTATGTATTTGTTCTTACTATACCTAATTTTTTTTATTTATGCGTAATATACATTCTTATATATGTTATAGAAATATGATTTGATTCCATTGACTTGCCAAATTTTTTTAAAAAATGTAAAGCTAAAGCACAAAAATATATTTATAAATATTTTACTTTAATTTTTTAACTAAAAAATATAATTTTTTTGTCATATTTGTTGGAATTCTAAGTTAAATATGAATATTAATTTTTGAAATAGAATAAATATATTTTAAATGTTTTGCATTTAAAAATAATATTTTATCAATGTTAAAATTATTTAGATGGATAAGTAATAGTAAATATAGAATTATTTAAGATGGATAGCACTAAGTACATATTTTTATTGAAAATACGAATTTAAAAATATTATATTCAATTCTCAATAGTCAACCTCTCATTGAACCATTGTATTTTCAAAAGATTTTTGAAAAAATGAAATAGTTTTAGGTGTATAATTTTTGTAAAAAATTAATTAATTTAAGATATTTATTATCGTTGATTAAAAAAGTAAATTGAAATGACAATTTAATATTTTTACTCTTAAAATATTATTTATTTATTTTTCTAGCATTCTTTATCATCCAATGATCACATTAATATAAGTTAATTCAATAAAATTATTTATTATCATTTGATTGAATAAAATTTCTATTTTAGCGGAAAATTTTAGGATTTCTCAACCTCAAGATCATCCATGTTAAAGCATTAAAAAATATAACTAAGAGCGTGGAAGCGTCTCTTCATTCGAGAGTATGATTGAGATCAGAGAGCTTGTCTCTTGTGGTTCTTTGATCTTCGTCAACCAAAATTTTCTGTATTTCTGATAGGTCTGAATCACAATTTTACTGTGGAAAAAGAGCTACCAAGGCGAGTTTGATGTCTTGGAGACCAAAATCCTGAAGTCATTATTTATATTTGAGTGTGACACTCATTAAATCCTAAAACTCAAATAAAATAGTACCTATGATTTTAATCTCATTTATCCAAATCAAAAGTAATAATGACTTATTTAATTCAACATTTATGACAATAAATGAGATCACTGTTATATAAGTAATTTAATGTGAAATTACTTAATTTGCGATTATAATTAATATATGTATTATCATATATATATTAAGAAATAATAATTTCCTAACAATTTTCTATTTCGGTTATAAATATATATTTTCCTGAGATAATCACCTCGGATAAATTTTACGCGCAAATCTGAATGTTATTTCTCTATTACTTTAATAATCAGGTCTATCTCATATATTAGTTATGAAATTATCAAAACTTTTATCACATTAGTGTCGCAACAAAATCACGATAATCCCAAACTAAAATATCAACCACATAGATCAAATTTGGATGAGAAAATTTAGAAATTACATGCAAAAATGATCTCATGCATGTCTATTTTTAACTTGAATAAAATTTCTATTCTATTCGGTGACAGACTCAGATGAAACTACAACGGCAACGTCCAAGCTCATAGTGACAGGGACTAAGTGATGAGTCTGTGGAAGAAGAAGAGAAGAACTTAACAGACTCACAATGAGAGAGAGAGAGAGAGAGAGAGAGAGAGTGAAATTTACCTAGAGAAAAGGGACTCGGTAGGAGAAAGGTGGCGACGGGCTCAACAGCGACGGTAACGAGATGAGTAGCGATGATGACATGAGCTGTGATTTGTGAAGGAAGATGGGAGTTGTGAAGGGGTAGGCGGCGATGGACTCAGCAACAACGATGACGGAAACTATGTGGTTTTTTGTGAAGAAGCCGAGAAGAAGAAGATTTTGGGTGAGGATCACTAAGTTTATCTTGCATGGCTATAGAGTATAGACTGAAGCTATGAATCACTAAGTCTGTGATGTGCGGCAAATCCTAATTTCTAAAAAGTGTTTATATGTACATATTCGGGGCGGATATACCCTCCTGTCATGAGCAAAATCTGCCCCAACTGGAGTCAAGTTATTACCCTCTTCATCCGGATATGGATGGGTCGGGTACCCGCGTATTTGGAAACTCCTGCTAAGTTTAACCACGTATTGATACTCCATTTATTAAGGGTTTATTGCTAGCCAATCAATTGCTATATACACAAGACGAGATTCTAACTCCTAATAATTATTTAATTTGACGAGTAAAATGATCACTTAACAAACTCAAATTGATTAAGACAAATATTAATTATTTTTAATATTTTAATATTAAAAATTCTCAGAGTTTGATTTTAATTATAACTTTATAAAATATTTGTAATAATTACTATATATATTATTTAATTTTTTAATAAATTTTTTATATAATTTTATGTATTATTTCGTACAGGGTACGGGAACATACACTAGTAATAATAATAATAATAATATATGATAATGATAATTACCCGTTATATCATTTATTGAAAAAAATATAACATAAAAAATCATTTATTTAAAATATCATTTATTGTATATAATTCATAAAAAAATATATTTCACTTTTATTATTGATTAGAAGATAACCTATTTATATTTTGATTAATTTCATTTATTATTATTATTATTATATTTAATTTACAGAAAGATAAATTAATAACCATATTATTATTTATCAATATATTAATATTGATAATGATTACATACAAATTATTTAATATTTAATATTTTTATATTATTTTTTTATATATTTTTATATATTTATAAATATTTTTTATTATTTTTATATGCTATATGTTTACCCCCACTATTTAAAATTTATGGATTCGTTACTACTTTTAAGCGTGTTTCTTAATTTATTTTTTATAATTCATTGAATACAATTTATTACAATAAATTAATTATATCAACTAATTGATTTGATTAGATATTTAAATATCACACGATTTATTATAATTCATATCAATCAAATAATTATAATTTATTATATCAATTATTTTAATTCATTAATTTATAAGGTACATATATAATAGCATAAATGATTTGTTATTTATAATGATTAAATACAATAAATACATATTAATTTAGTTAAAAAAATTATTGTCTCATATGTTTTCCTATTATTTTTTTAATTTATTAAATCCAATCAATTATAATAAATTAATTATATTAACTAATTAATTCAATCAATTATTTTCTAATTTATTTTTTTGAATTCAATAAATCAAATAAAATCAATTATACTAATCATTTGTATCAACTAACTGATTTGATTAATTCTTAAAAATATTTTTATTTAATTTATTTTATTTATTTAAATACATGAATTATAATTGATTAGTTATTTAATTTTATTACGATAAATATCAAATTCTATTCCGAATATAAAAATATAAATTTTATTCCTTCTATTTTTATTTGACCACTATAAAAGACCATATATGCTATAAGAAAATATCATTCATTTACCAATTACTCTTTCATTAGGTAGCTTTTACAACAATTCTTTTTCTTCTTATAAGGCGTCGTCGCAAGAAGTCAACTATCGTGGACACAAACTACCACACACTCTTCAACTCCCGTACTCATCATTCAGAGCAATATATGATATATTATCCATATGAAGCATTTATAGACCATAGTGTTATCATGTATGCATAAATAAAAAAAAATTCCGTAATTAAGCTTAAGTCATTTACCTGTTTGTGTGGTATATTATAGTGTGAAATTACTTTCAATTTGTGTTGTGCAATGATATTATGGTTTAATTTAAGCTTTTGTTTTAGAACTGTGTTATGATTTTATCTCATCATTTTCTCTTAGATATCAAGTTGATGTATTTTTATTTATTATCATTAAAACGGATGTGATATAAAATTTGTAAAAAAAAATAAAATAAAACTCTCACACTCAATTTATTTTATTGTAGTCTTTTATTTCTTCTATTTCTTTTTATTTTCTTCTTATTCATTTTATTTTTTTTAAATATCATATAATTTATTATAATTTATACCAATTAATTAATTATAATTTATTATATTTTATCACATCCGTTCTTTTGGATGACCATTCACGCGGTCAACGTGAAATGTATTTATTTTTATTGATGTGTCATTACGTAATTGGATACACATGTAAAACTACTTTACACTGTCAGCGCATCAAAATTAAATTCTTATAAATATTTGTAGTTCATATTTTAAGTTAATTTTATAAGTACACAATTTCACAAGTCAAAGACAATTCTTTTTAATAGCTTTGTAAATTCTAATAGCTTTTATATTTAATTTATTTTGCAATACGATAAAATTCATTGTTCAATCAAGTCAAAGACAATTCTTTTTAATAGCTTTGTAAATGCTAATAGCTTTTATATTTAATTTATTTTGCAATACGATAAAATTCATTGTTCAATCAAGAATTATTTGACAAAAATATTTAAGAATGAATTGGTAGAAAGGAAAGTCTATGTCTTCTCAAATTTTGAGATCGAGAAATCAAGCGGAATATATCTTCTGACTGTACACACGTGCAAAATATCTTTTAAGATAGAGTCAGGTATAGTACATTTGGTCGATGATCGTAAAATTCTAGATAATCATTTTAATTTGCTTGCTCATACTGATATATTGAAACAAACAAATAAACGATTCTACTTATTTGGTATGTAATTAATTTATATTAACCCACACAAAATTATTTTCCTTTTGATTTTAAGTTTTGCCAAAAAATTGTATAATAGCATCATTTTATCGATAACAAAAATTTTAACAGTTTATTTATGAAAATATTTAAAATTGTATTGTAACTTTTTTTTTAAAGGTATATCCTTTTATTAATATACTATTGTTAGTTTTATCGTTTAATATAAAATAAATCAGTAAATTCTTTTTATTTTATACACGTTCGAAGTTATAATTTCTTATATTATTCACTCATTTGTTCTTAATTTGGTAATTTTAATTCATTTTTTTGTTCAATTAGATGTTATTAAATTCTTGACTAGAAAAGAAAAACTCATATCATGGTTAAAAATAGAGAAAGGTGACCAGTACATTGATTTTCATGATTTGTAGTATATAAAATTTTAATATGAATATTTCTTTAGGTTATAATTATGTGTTGTGATGCAATTTTTTTTTTTTTATATATTACTACTTACTCCCTTAATTCTCGCTTTCATTCAAAAATGAGAAAAAAATAAGATGTACACTATGAGATCAATTTACAATCCAATTACTTGATCATCTATGTGATCACCAAGCAACCAAATACATAATTTATTCTCTAATTTATAAAATTTAACAAAGACATTGGTAAACATATTGGTTTCGCATTTATTTATATATTTTATTTATTTATGTTATATTTGTAATTATATTATATCTATTTTTATCAATATATTTTTTTTAAAAATATCGTTAATGTTAGCACATTGTGTATTAAACAAATTAAATGATAGAAACACGTAACTATTTTCTTTTTTCAGTCAAGATTAAGTAAAATACTGTAATTTAGACTTACAATATCAACATATTAATAGTAAAATAAAAAAAATGTAATATTATATCAAAAAATTTTTTAAATCATAATTATAATTTATGATTGAAATCATAATTTAAATATTTTAAACGGGATAATTTTATTTAGAGAATTCATAATTCAAACATAATTTTTAACACTTAATAACTACATTCAAGTTAATACATGTAATACTATATTTAAAAAAAAAACACGAACAATGCACATCATATTATTTATTTATTAATTAAATTATTATAATTCAAATTAATTTTAATAGAATAATTTAAAATTATAATTTCAGTTTTATCACGTGCATGGTACGGGTTATTACACTTGTTTTAGTCTCTAAAATTGAATGTCGTGCACTAAATTAGTCCCTTCACTAATTTTTTTATTTTTTTAAATTTAAAATTTTTAATATTTTGGATACACTAATTTCATTTCTATTTTTTCATATATCGTTTAAATACAAGTGCTTTCATAAAAAACTTTAAGATTTTAGTTTTAATTATATAATTTTTTTAATAATTTAACATTGGTAAATTTTGTAATATATAAGTATGTTGTTATAAAAAAAAATTATATAAATGATTAGACACATTTTTTTCATCAAAAAACATGTGTTTTTAACAAAAAAATTAATAATTAAAATAAACATCTTTTTTGGTCTTATGAAAAAGCACGTTTTCGTTATGTGTAACTGAGCTAGATTGAAGGCACTTCAAGCATCCTCACTACCATCGCCGACCTTTGCAGTCTAGACAAAAGAGGTCAAAGATGATAACGAGGGAAGCTTAAAATGTCTTCACGTCAACTCCAAAACGGCGGTTAGAGGTATCCGCAAGAGAAAAAATATTTTATAAAAGCACTAAAAGAGGTCGGAGATGGTAGTGAAGGTACTTGAAATGCCTTCACGGCTTCACGTCAACTCCAAGTCGGCGGTTAGAGTATTCGCAAGAGAAAAAATATTTTATAAAGGTACTCTTATTTGATTAACATGTGAAAAAATAGAATTGAAATTAATGCATTAAAAAATATTGAAAATTTTGAATTTATAAAAAAATGAGAAAAAACGGGTGAAAGGACTAGTTTTTTTTTGTGACTAGGTGAAAGGACTAGTTTGGTGCACGACATTCAATTTCAGGGACTAAAATAAGTCACTTAATGCAAAGTGAGGGACTAATTTGGTACATCTACAATGATGACATAATGGACGACACGTGGACGAATATTGTTGCAACACATGGCACAGACGAACACGTGGCCAAATAACATTGTGACATGTGGCACAACCATCTACATCAGCATGCCACGTGTCACTGGTCACCACATCATCATATCATTATATGTGGCCAAATCATGGAGTGACACGTGTCACTTACAGTTGATAAACCCCGTTTTTAGGGTTTATCTTGTAGTGATTTTAGGGGAGATTTTATGACCTTTTATCCACATTTATTCAATAAAATAGCATGGTTTCATAATTATCTCCTAATTTGTGCTTAAGTGTGAAAACATGCTTTTTAGGCCATTAATTGGTTAATTTTAATTCACCTTTAATTCCACTAGATGCCTTGATGTATGTGTTAGTGATTTCAGGTTGAAAAAGCTAGGAATGGATCAAAGGAATGGAAAGAAAAGCATGCAAAGTTGAGAAATCATGAAAAATCAAGGATTGGGAGAAATTCACTCCACGCGCACGCGTGAAACGATGAGGTCGCAGGGCGACGCGTACGCGTACATGACGCGTACGCGTGGAACGCAAATTGTCAAGCGATGCGTACGCGTGCTGTGCGCGTACGCGTCGGTGTTCGCACGTGACCCACTTAAAGTGAATACGTTGGGGGCGATTTCTGAGCTTCCTAGGTCCAAATCTAACTCATCTCTGATGCTATTTAACCCATTAAGGGGAATCACAACTGGGGATCACATTAGTTTAGTTTAGATTAGTTTTGGAGGGAAAGTTAGTTTTAGAGTGAGAAGCTCTCTCTTCTTTCTAGAATTAGGATTATGATAGATCTAGAGTAAAATTCTTAGATATAGGTTAATTTCATGCTTTGATTTACTTTTCCTTTTGTAATTCTTCTTCTTCTACTTCTCCTCTCTCTAGTTTAGCATTTAATTCTTGTAATTCTTTACTTTTATGTTGATGCACTTTTGTTCTTCCATTTTCATTTTAATGCAATTCATGTTTTGATTTCCTTTATTGATTGATTTGCTTTATTGTTGTTGATTCCTTGCAATTGAGTAGTGTAGATGCCTTCCAAGTATTTGATGAAATGTTTAGTTGGATTTTAGTATAGATTTTTCTCCTCTTGGCCTAGGTAGAGTAATTAGTGACTCTTGAGTTATCTAATTCCTTTGTTGATTAATATTAGAAGTTGCTAGTTGATTTGAATGCCTCTAAAGCTAGTCTTTTCTTAGGAGTTGACTATCCAAAACTCATAGATCAATCTAATACCATATAAATATCACTAAATCAACATATGGTTTGCTACACCAATAATTTCACAAGAGTTAGAGGATTTTCACCTTTTCAGCGGAAGTTTGGGACAAGACCCTGCAAGATCACAAGGCTAATTCAATCCTAGAACACCAAAATCACATAATCTCTCAAAATTAACACCCAAGTCACGAAACTAAAAGAGAAAGAACTGGACACGAAATCAGAAATTTCTTATCAAACTGTTCGGTAGATTTTGTAGAGAATTTTGAGACAAACGCGTAGCCGCTGATGGCTCATCAATCAAAACTCCAGATTGAAAGTTGTGTGAAATTAAAGTTGGAAGTGAAATGAAAGTTAGGATTTTGTGTTTCTTTGCTTCCCTCGTTACTTCCTAGCATGTTTCATCTATGAAACAAAGGAAGTGGCTGAAGCTCATTAATAAAAGGGAGAAATAGGTTGGGATTTGGGCCAATGTGGGTCCGGTTCAATCGGTTCAGTTTGTTGGCCTGTTTTTGGACTAAAACCTTTAAAATTAATGTTAAAATTTATATTTTAATTATTTTTACCTCTTCAAACTATAAAATTAAATTTTATAATTTTTTAAATAATAATTAATTTATTAGTCAAGTATTTATTAATTTCAGGGTTTTACAGAGTGGCTAGAGCGTTTACTATAGTAGATGGAGATGTACAACGAGTAGATGCGCACTGTTGGTACCAGCGGCAATGTTACTAGTGGGGCACCAACATCATCACCTACTCCACTGCCTTAGCAGGGGGAAGACGACAACAACGATTACCAAGATCCGTAAAATTAAGGAATTTAATTTATTTTATGCCTAATTTTCACTATATTCAACTTATTTGACTTTTTATTATATTCAGATTATTGATATTTAATAAAATTATTAGTTAATTTTTGGTAATTTTAAATTTATCCTCTAATTTATAAACAAAAATTTTAATTTAACTACTAATTGTGGACTAATTGGACAAAAAAAATTATTATGAAATTTACCGGTAGAAAAATATGATAATAATTGAACGCCACAAAATATAACCGTTAATTTTTACTGATATTCTAATTATTTTAACCGTTGATTTTAATTAATATATATTATATATATTTTTTATAATTTAGATCAATGGATAAAACAATTGAAATACCGATATTCATGAAAACCTTTCTAAGAGTAATGTATATTTTGCAACGGTTAAAAAGAAAATCGGTGCTAAATATCACTTTTTGCAGTAATTTGTGCCAAACTGTTACTAAACCCTGACAGCATAGCAAGCAGTGCTGTCATAATCCGGCGCATTAACCACCACTTTCTTTCTTTTTGCAGTGATTTTTTTAGCTATCGCAAAATATTCGTTACTATCTGCTGGAATTCTGTAGTGATTTCAGAGAGGTAGCAGCATTGCAACAGAAAGTAACAAATTAATGAGTGCAGAATAACACATATATGTTTCTCTATCTTTCTCAAAATTGATTTGGATGAGTGTGGGTCCATAGGAGTGGCTATCTCGGTCGTTGAACAATTAAATTAGGCGTATATATAGCATGCATAATGCAGCATGCACTAGGCCGGTTAATTAAAGTAATCTCTCAACATCGATCTATCCAGTGGCATCGCATTGCACTTTGTGATTGGCTTTATAATTAATTCGATTAAAAAATAGATATTAAATAATGAAGGGTACATAAGTATAATAAGTTAATAACTACGTAGCGCCATGCAATCTAAGCCTTAGATCCTGTGATTTTTGTATGTTATTTTGGGACCCTACCCTTGAGAGAGTCGGGACAGGGGCGAAGCTACATACTGGGAAAGGGGGGCAATGGCCCCCCCTAATTTTAATTTTTTACATGTAAATTATATGTAAATTTCAGTTTAGCCCTCTCTAAAAATTTTATTTTAATATTATTTTATTGTGTAAATAATTTTAGCCCCTCTCTAATATTTTTTCTAGCTCCGCCCCTGAGTCGGGGATAGCTAATATACAAGCGGTTCACTTGAAATGGGAACATATACATAATAATTTCAGTGATGATTTTGACGTTATGATTTATATATATACAGCTAGCGCGGCAGACATGTACATCTGCGTCTGTTTGAGTGTTCAATATTGCTGATGACTGCTATAATAATAATAATAATAATAATAATAATAAATTAAACTATGGTATATAAATAGAGGGGATTGAAATTCAGAGAGAGGAGAGAAAAAAATATTAATATTAATGTGACTCGGGTTTGGTTTCTAGTTTCTACTTTGCATCTGCATATGAACTTGACAAGGATCGTGGCAGTGGCAGTGGCTGCACCCACGTGAATAATGTAGAATTCATGCCCCACACAGATCCTCCGTATCCATACTTGGACCCACTCACATCACATTATTATTATTATTATTAAATAACAATAAAATTTATATCCTAAAATCTAGAAAATATTCTATAAAACCTCTTAATTTGATCCATCAAGAGTAATTACTTATTAAATTAAAAAAATATTAAAATCAATATTTTTAAAGAGCAATAACATTCTTGTAACTTATTAATTTATTTATTCTGTTTGATTCAATTTAGTTTTTTAAACAATGTTAAAAGGCTAATATTTTATTATTTTTTACCAAGAATTAGCCAATAACATTTAAAAATATTAACAAAAAATATAATACTATATTATTAGACTAAAAATATTTGAAGTATTAACTAAATATACTAATCAATATAAATGGTTGACCCTAAATTTTCTCCAATTGTTTTGCTTTTAAGTTTTAACCATTCCGAATGGTAGAACAAGTAGTCAAAACAGTGTTACATCATGTCGTAAGAATATACACAATAAAATTGGAGAATGGGGCACGTGTGTGGTGGCACAGGTCACGTGATGATCCACGTGGTTTTAGTGTGAAGCATGGTGAGCTTCTCGTGGTTGCCTGTCCTATAAATTGAGAGCCTGTATCTTAAATCCTAGACACACAGTAATCACTTCTTACTTTCAGTCTTTCACAATTTCTGTTTCAACTAACACCCCATCTTTCTTTCTTAGACACTGCTCATCATTTCTCTCTCTCTCCTTCAATTCCATTATTGCTGACGTTAGAGATAGATTAGGAATCCAAAAAAATAGAAAAAAGGGATCGGAGAATCTTGATGTGTGTTTGTGTGCATGGTTATGTACAAAATCTTTAAAGCCAAATAAATCCTGCACTGCTTACGATGACTTCTCAGTACTCATCAATCCAGGCATGCATAGATATTATATAATGTTATGATGATTACTTGTTATTAGTTCTTAGAGAAACAACATACACATACACGGGAAGCGAATTAATTAATGAAAATGGCCGTGAGGCTTGTCCTCTTAACATTCGCCATATGCCGGTTGATAGTCACGGTTGGGTTCACCGTGCTCCCAACCGAGCTCCAGAGCCAACTCAGCGTGGACAACTCAGAAGTAGAAGCGGCTTCGGTGGATTTTGGGATGCTTGATAAAGGGGAGCCTCTGGCAGTTATGCACCCTGGTTCGGCAGATGATATAGCTCAGTTGGTTAGAGCGGCATACGAGGGAGGATTTTCGGTGTCTGCAAGAGGGCACGGGCACTCCATAAATGGGCAGGGATTGATAAAGAGAGGGACGAAGGGAGTGGTGATAGATATGGGGAGTAAGAAGGGTGTTGGAAGTGTGTGTGAGAAGGGAATGTATGTGGACGTGTGGGGTGGAGAGTTGTGGATAAATGTGTTGAAGGCCACTCTCCAGTATGGGTTGGCACCCATGTCTTGGACTGATTATTTGTACTTATCTGTGGGTGGTACCCTCTCCAACGCTGGCATCAGTGGTCAAGCCTTCCATCACGGCCCCCAAATCTCCAATGTCCATCAGCTCGATGTTGTTACAGGTACTTGAAGCAGCATATATGGTTCATTATTAGAGCTACTTTAATAATTTAACTTTGAATGTAACAGGTAAAGGTGAGGTGTTGACGTGTTCGGAAGAGAGTAACTCAGAGTTGTTCCATGCTGTTCTTGGTGGTCTTGGTCAGTTTGGAATCATCACAAGAGCTAGAATTGCTCTCGAGCCAGCTCCACAAAGAGTATGTCTATATACTTCAAACTTGTTAATTTATTAAAAATAACTAGTTAGAAAAGCAAATTGGTTGAAATAGTACAGTAGTAGTGCGTAACTGTGTCATCATATTTTGCCATGAATTAAAAAGCAGCATTGGTTGCAACGTGGGGCACATGATACGTCTTTTCTTGCAAATCTTTCTTCACATCATCAATCAGAGACAAAACCTGAAAAGGGTCGTTTTCGATGGGATGCTTTTGCCTAACCATAACATAAAATCACCCATCTTGTTTACGTGTCCCTTCTCTATCTGGGCCACACTCAATTCTATCTGCTACCTTATTAAACTAAATTATCCAAAAGGTAAACTGAATGGTTAATGATGATTATCATCAGGTTCGTTGGATACGAGTGCTGTATTCGAATTTTGCCAAGTTTACTAAGGATCAGGAGTACCTGATATCTGTGGAAGGTAACAAAGAGAGGTTGGATTATATAGAGGGGTTTGTGATAGTTGATGAAGGGTTGATCAATAATTGGAGGTCCTCTTTTTTCTCACCAAGTAACCCTGTCAAGATCAGTTCCCTCAATAAAAATGCCGATGGTGGTGTTTTATACTGCCTGGAGTTTACCAAGAATTACCACCAACATCAAGCTGATTCTATTGATCAGGTATTTGCTGTTTAATTTTTAATTAAAATATGTTATCTTTTCTACCTTAAATCCTATGACCAGACAAATCTTTTTTCTTTGTCTGTTTACGTGGTCACTATTTATTGAAGTTGAAGGAATAGCTGCTTCTTGCATCGTTGTCCTCGTATATATGTTTATTCTCTGTACCCAAACAAAGACCAATTTGCACAACAGAAAGCAATAATACATACACAAGAAAACACACAAGATCTTGGGCAATCTATCATCTCGATTCAATCACAACACTGAAGGCAACCTTTCCAATACTTTATTCCACGTTTTAGTTTAACTTTAAAGTACGCCGCCCGCCCACCAGATTATTCTCTGGCTTCTTTTAAACCTTTCTTTTCATGCTTTCCAACCTTAATTAACTCATTAAAATAATACCCCCTTTCTCATCATCCCGACAAAAGCAGCAGCTACCTTAGTTAGCTAACAGCTTTCTTTTTCGTTTAATATTATTTAATTTCTATGTGACTCTGTACTCATATATTATATTATTATATTTAAATTAGATGTGATATACATGATTATTTTTTTAATTTGGATGTGTTAATATTGCAGGAAATAGAAGCTCTATTGATAAAGTTAGATTTTATACCAGCATCGGTGTTCACAACGGACCTGCCTTATGTAGATTTTTTGGACAGAGTACATAAGGCAGAGCTCAAGCTTAGGTCCAAGGGTTTATGGGAGGTTCCCCATCCATGGCTCAACCTTTTTGTTCCAAAATCTAGAATAGTGGACTTTGACAAGGGGGTGTTCAAGGGCATTCTTGGAAATAAGACTAGTGGGCCAATTCTCATCTACCCTATGAACAAAGACAAGTAAGAATTAATTAATTCCGCCCACGCATATATAAATATTAATTGCTAAACTTATATTTCAATATATGAATGATCATATTCATGCATGCCATTTTTATATCTAGAACGAACTAACCAACTAGAATAAAACCACAATGCATGCTTTCATGCATGCATAGAGGCATAGAGCTATGGCCTGTTCTATTTCTATCACACAATATAACACATATATTAACGCATCCCTTCACATAAGACATATCATTTGCCGACAGCATTTCTCCGAGTGTCGTAGTGTTCAGGTCATATCCTTTTCCCACTTCATATATAATGCATATAATTGATAAAACAAGAAATAAGAAATGAGAAATTATTATATGCATACTTTATACTCCAACATTATTGGCAATAATCGTGGAACGCATCATAATCTTTAAAGATTTCACTATTGAAACATTAGATATAGTATAATACATTTGATTCCTGCACTGCAATGATTCCTGAATTAGGTGACATGGCTGTTTCTTGGAATAATTGAAGATAAAAGACGAGACCTTAGATGGGTCAAGAATTATTAGTTGAAACATGAATTAATAAAATAAATAGGCATAGCTTAATTAGAGTAAAGAAATAATAGAAGAATGGTTGAAGGAGCAAAAAGATAGAGCGGTGGTGTGATAAGGAGAGGATGAAGACACGAGGGTTGTAGGCAAGCATGTGCATCAAAGCCAGCTAGATGGATCATATTCAAACAAAATGGATGGCTGTGATTATTCATCCAACTGGCCCGGGAAGATTCTAGTGTCAGACGATCTTCCATTGGGACACTCTCCTTCAACAGTTAGTAGGACTAGTATACAACCCCTAACTAATTAATTAATTCATACATTCATTCATTCTAATGATTGCTTATTGATAAGGGGTAACCAATTCATAAATAATAAAGGGCTATGACAAGTCAAAGAGCAGAGGCATTCGTAACAATTAACGTAGTAAGTAGCAACAACTAACCACCAGTGAGTGTGTGTGTGTGTATTGCATTTGCATGCATCATCTGGAAAACGTGTGTATAATTTGGTGAGGGTTATTTGTATGTGCAGGTGGGACCAGAGGAACTCGGTGGTGACGCCAGAGGAAGATGTGTTTTACCTGGTGGCATTTCTGAGATCAGCGCTGGACGATGAGGCGCTGGAGTACCTGAGTGATCAGAACCGTCGGATCCTGGCATTCTGCAATGATGCGGAGATCAACGCCAAACAGTACCTGCCCCATTACACAACCCAACAGGAATGGATGGACCACTTTGGAGATAGGTGGGACCAATTCTACTCCAGGAAGATGCAATTCGACCCCCGGCGCATCTTAGCAACGGGCCAGAGGATCTTTGAGTTTCATCCTCATGCAAATGCAAATGCAATGCAATAAGGAGTTGAGGGAGGGTGGGGTTTTTCTTTCTTTTTTGAAAGGGTTCTTTTACACACATGATCCCGACCTCCTTGTCTTTTTACCCCATCCCCTTCCTTGTACATATATCATTTTTCCCACATAATTTTAGGGTTATCTATCTTTTACTTCTCTCATCTACAACAAGGGGGTTTTACCACTATGTAAATTTCACTATTTAGAATTATATCAACATTATTAGGTTAAGCCATTTGATGTATTGGCATATTTTCTAGTTCTTCGTTCAAGACGCAGCTCATCAGTCGTCCAATATGTACATTCGAATTTAGCATTCTGCATATACAGAGGTTCAATTCAGGGCAGATAAATACAACACCGTTTCGCCAATCACCACAATCAGATGAAGCAAATTGGTTACAAAAATAAATAAGAAATTACGCCTTGACATTTTCTGATTTTCCTCGCCAAAGTTACAACCAATTTTCTGGTACTGGACCCTGGAGAGCCAAGCCAACAACTTGCACTCTAGGAGACCAATCAAATCATTGTAAATATGATCACTACTAATGCTTCAACAAGGGTGGAAAATCGTTCCTTTTGGTAGAACACCATGATCCCAATTGATGGATTGAGCCAACAGAAAAGGCATGAATAAAACAGTAGCACAGTAACATCAACCTTACCATATAAAAAGTTGCCACTAGTTTGAATCGTCTTCCACTTGAAGCTGCTTTCCAAATTTTTTTAATGCAAGTGAATATATAGTCTTTTTACTCGCCGATGTTCTGCCAGCAATCAATTTCACAGCCTACATTCACATCAGCAGTTTTCATTTAACAATCAATCGCACAAAATGATACAGTAATTAAGTGTTTTAATGGTGAAAATGAACTACTGCAGATTAACCAAAAAAAGATGAAGACCAACTTCTGCTAAAAATGATTAACAGCCTATTATATGGAATACAAAATATGGATTGTTACTTTTGTCTCTGTTGCTTTTACTTTTATTCTGCAAGTAACCCTTTGAGAAATTGATAATTACTTTTACAAGGCCACACCGAACCATGAAAGCTAGGATTTACAACCTTTGTTAGCATGATCTGGACGATCATATGGATAATTTGATGTTTAATCTATATCAAGCTCCCATGAAACATATGAATGTATCTGACTTCAGAGCTTAATGAGTATATTTAAATAATCCAGCATCCTAATGGAAGGAAGTTATTACCGTGGATAGAGTCTCACCACTTGCAATCAATTCTCTTAGTTCATCTTCAAGCTCACTGTCTGATGGAGGTTCCACTTTAGAACTTGTTTGCCCTTCAATCAATATGGTTAGTTCTCCCTTCGGCTGCCGCATCAAAAAGACTTCCTTGGCCTCTCTTACCGTACCACGCCAAAACTGCAGAAGAAATGTCCTCCATGTAAAAACGAGGGAAAAAGAAAGTATAGCCCTGGTTGACCTAGTTAACCAGCGGTTTGGTGATAAAGTAGTTGTAAAATCAATTGCTTCACAAGAACCATAATTGAAATAAGATGATTACTTTAACAAAATTGTTCCAGTATCCTCTTGGAAACTAGAGGGTAATTTGTCTTCTATCATGCATTATCACATTACATGATCTCAATATACATTTTTAACATACGAAATAAGGCTGTGTCTCTGGTGGCCACGGTAGTCGTGGCTAGCGGTGGCTATAAGATGAGCGTCCAATGGGATGCTGACACGTGGAGTCGTAGTTAGTTTCCTTAAGGCATGTTTAGCAAATTAAGCACGGATAATTTTGCATCTTTTACCGTGGGGTAGGATTGCTTCTTTCATCACACATATCAGTGTCCCTTTCCTCTGATGCCATACATCGAGCCCATCCATCTCCTGCTCCTCATCCCCGGAGTCCGAGCTCCACTCATTCGTCCAATGGCCTAAAAAATCGAAGTCCCCTTCCAGATCACTTTCCATTTACAAAACAAATTCCTGACCCCTGCAAATCGAGAGTCCTACATATTACTAACCCCATGACTATGGCTTCTTACAGAAATTGAAACCGCTCATGTGGAAAGTGAAGATCAGCTACCTTGACAAAACCAGCTCCTACTGTTGCCAGAAGGTCCTCCCTTCGCCACAGCCAGAAAATTCCAATCTGAACAAGCCAGTCGCCTACGCCAGTGACAGTCGGAACCTTACGTTTTCTTCCATGGAAGCCAACGTTCAGGGCTCTCTCTGCCGCTTTATTTTCATTTTCTTCAAAATTTACTTCTTTCATCAAGTTTTTTTTTCTTTCATCACTACTTCTTTGCTTAATTTAATTTCCACAAGTAGTTTCCTTTATTTTTGTACAAGTTTAACTAAATGCCAAGGTTAAGCACGGACATTCATAATTACCGTCCTCCTTAGGAGAGTTACCGTCCTTCAAACCTGGAGTCCTGTGGTCCAACTCGCCAGTCAACCCACCATGTGTCGTATCATCACAGGTCAGGCTCCCATAGCCACGCTAGCCACAGATCGCAGCTAGCCAACACAGAAGGCACCATAACTCACCCTTAACCAATTCAACTTACAGTTAAAGTTTGGAAAAAAATAAGCTTTTGGAACATGCATTAAATGTGCTCTAGGATTACGCATGTACTTCTCAAGCTTTATATTCCTATAAGAATAAAAATGATGCGGTAAGTTAATTATTTAAATTTTAATTCAAACATAATATTCTAGAATTAAATAAAATATGCATAGGAATTCATTTTATGGTTAAATACATACACAATCAGATTTATCATGTAATAATGTATATCCTCCAGTTTCTGGAAGCTACCGGAACAATTGCCTTACTATAAAGTTTTAAATCAAATGCTGGCTTCAGAGGCATAAATGTGAAACTTACCTCTTCATGTAACTTGGTCATTTCCCGAGCAATGACACATTGCCTGAAATATCATCAAAATGAAGAGTTAGCCAATTCATGCCTCAATATTACTTCACAACATCACGTGCCTCTGTTCCTCCTTTATTACCCAAACAATTATTTAGAAGAAAAATAAGCTGTGTAAAAAGACGTGGTCCACAAGCTCAAAGATTAATATATTACAAAACTAGAGAAACAAGTTTTCAAGTTCATAGAAGTCAAGGGTACCTAGCATCACCAAATATAGAAGAAGCCTCTTCAAGAAATTGGGAAAGCTTGTGAGGAGGAACATAAAATATCTGTGTAGCTGTTTGATCTGCCAAAGACATAAGCCTCTTCCTTCTTGATCCTGAATGCTTTGGAAGAAAACCAACTACAAACAAAAAGATGTCATAATGTTCACATGTTAGGTCCCATAATGGCAAAGCTATTCAAAGAGTGCATGGAGCAAGGGTTTATGCAGTTAGTAATTACCAAATGTGAACTCGTGAGTAGGCAAACCCGAAGCAGAAAGAGCTGATACCAAAGCACAGGGACCAGGGATTGGAACAACAAGGATATTTTCACTAACACATAATTTGGCCTGCACTAATCCATTCTGAGAGATTGAAAATCGTTGTATAAAGAAATAAAGAAAGAAAGAGAGTAAAGTAGTTAGTTACCAATTCCATGCCAGGATCACTGATGCCTGGAGTTCCAGCATCAGATATGAGGGCCACAATCTCGCCTTCTTTGAGCCTCTTCAACACAAGTTGCTCCCTTTGCGACTCGTTGAACTTGTGATAACTCATCTGAACCTCTAAAGAACACAATCAGAATGAATACAATTGCAACGAGGGATCGGAGAAAGCAAAGAAGAAGAGAGAACGGAGGTTTAGCATACAAGGGGAGTTTTGATGTTGTAGTGATGAAGCAACTTGCCAGAGTGCCTCGTATCTTCCGAGAGAATCACATTTGCAGAGTTCAGCACGCGAAGAGCCCTGAAAAAAAAAAAAAGAAAGAAACTAAAAATTTGAAAAGAGAAGATTGGAGAAAAGAAAGATTGAATTTGAGAAGGGTACGTACCTAAAGGTGATATCTTCGAGATTTCCAATTGGTGTTCCAACGAGATAAAGGCCAGGTTTGAGGTTACTCTGCTGCGACCGAAACTCCGAGTAGTCAACATGCTCCGTTTCCGATTGTTGACTTAAGCTGGAGTTGGATCTGGAGCATAAAACGGCAACGTTTTGGGGATGGAAGGATATAAGAGGAAGGCGGTACTTTGGAATGGGGACTTGGTTGGCGGCAGGAGCGGCGAACCGGAACGGCAGTGCTGCGGCCACCCGCCGACTCAACATCATTTTCCTTCCGCTTGCAACGAGGCCCCTTTCCTCTTTTCTGCTAGACTGCTACTACAATGTTCTTTTTGGGCCTTGGGGAACTGAAACTGGCCCAAGCCCAAACAAAAGATTTCCATCTTAATAAATTTTTATCCGAAAGTGGATGTAATTTTTTTCTGAATTGTTTGTTAAAGATTTAAAATATAATTTTTTATATAATTTTTTATTATTTAATTTTTTTATATATTTTTTGAGAGATTATATTTTACTAAATAATTGAAAAAAAATTAAGAAGAATTAAGCTCTAAGTCTCACATAGAGTGCGATAAAATTGTGTAAATTGTTGTAAAATAAATAAGGAAGAAGTAATAAAATAGAAGTATAAATAGAAAATACTATTATTAGTATTTACCAACACTATTATACTACTATAAAGATAATATATTAATATTATATTAGTAGTGTATGAAGAAAGAAAATAAAGACGTGCTTTAAGAAAGAGAGAGAGGAAATATTTTCCTTTTATTGCTCGTACTTTCTCAGAGACAAATAGCCTCTATTTATAAGCATATATGGTAGTAAGTTTTCAAACTTCATTAAATAATATTCTCCTTGAAAACCTGAGCCTTATGGAAAAATGGTCATCCACCAAGGCTATCTTATCACAACACTCCTTCTTGGATGACCATTTAGGATTATGCCTCGTTAAAACCTTATTAAAGAAAACCCAGTGGGAGAAAACCTTAGTGAAGGAAAAAGAGTACAAAATCCTTTGTGATGGGGACTGCCTCATTAAAAACCTTGTCAAGAAAAACTCAATGGGAAAAAAACCTGTCTAAGGAAAAAAGAGTACAGTCTCCCCCTCTTGCCGACATTATTTAATGTCTCGAAATCGGCGTATCCCAATCTCATGTACCAATCTTTCAAAATAGGATTTTGGGAGTGACTTTGTGAATAAATCTGCCAGATTGTCACTTGAACGGATCTGTTGGACATCAATTATCCCTTGATTTTAAAGATCATGAGTGAAGAAGAATTTGAGAGAAATATGCTTTGTTCTATCACCTTTGATGTATCCACCCTTAAGTTGAGCAATGCATGTTGTATTATCTTCAAACAAGACAGTTGGAGCTATCTTATGATTAATCAATCCACATGATGACAGAATATATTGAATCAGACTCCTCAGCCAAAAACACTCGCGACTAGCTTCATGAATCGCCAGTATTTCAGCATGATCAGAAGAGGTTGCTGCTATCGTCTGTTTCATGGACCTCCATGATATAGCTGTTCCACCATATGTGAACAGGTATCCTGTTTGAGATCTCCCTTTATGTGGATCAGACAAGTAGCCAGCATCTGCATAACCAACTAATTGTGACTTGGATTCATAGGGATAAAACAATCCCATATCAACCGTTCCATGAAGATATCGAAAGATTTGCTTGATTCCGCTCCAATGTCTTCTGGTTGGAGAGGAACTATACCTTGCTAGTAAGTTCACAGCAAATGATATATCGGGTCGCGTATTATTAGCAAGATACATTAGCACTCCAATGGCACTAAGATATGGTACTTCATGACCAAGGATATCTTCATTCTCTTCTTTAGGACGAAATTGATCATTTTTCACATCCAAAGATCTTACGATCATTGGAGTACTTAATGGATGTGACTTATCCATATAAAATCTCTTCAAGATCTTCTCTCTGTATATTGTTTGATGAATAAAGATCCTATTTTTTATATGTTCGATCTGCAGGCCGAGACAAAATTTAGTCCTTCCAAGATCTTTCATCTCAAACTCTTCTTTTAGAGTTTATAATTGTTGGAATCTCTTCAAGAGTCCCAATGATATTTAAATCATCAACGTACACAGCAATTATAATGAATCCAGATGTAGATTTCTTTATGAAAACACATGGACAGATATCATCATTCTTGAATCCATTTTTGGCCAGATACTCAGTAAGACGATTATATCACATTCGTCCAGATTGCTTCAGACCATATAAGGATCTTTGCAATTTGACTGAGTATAACCCTTGCGAATATTCATTGGATGGTTTAGATATCTTTAGTCCTTCAGGGACTTTCATATAGATATCCCGATCTAATGAGTCGTATAAATAGGCTGTTACCACATCCATTAAATGCATATGCAGTTTATGATATGCAGATAGACTGACCAAATAACGCAATGTTATTGCATCCACTATAGGAAAATACGTTTCTTCATAATCTATACCAGGCCTTTGTGAAAAATCTTGTGCCACAAGTTGGGCTTTGTAGCGCACAATTTTATTTTTCTCATTTCGTTTTCTCACAAATACCCACTTATATCCAACAGGTTTTACATCTTCAGGTGTATGGACTACAGGTCCGAAGACTTCACATTTTGCAAGTGAGTCTAACTCAGCCTTCATGGCTTCTTTCTATTTTGGCCAATCATTCCTTTGTCGACATTCTTCGACTGATCTTGGCTCAAAATCCTTACTTTTATGCATGATATTCAATGCCACATTATATGCAAATATTTCGTTGACAATTGTCTTATTTCGGTCCCATTTCTCTCCTGTAAAGACATAATTTATCGAGATCTCATCATTTTCACAATTTTCAGGTACCTGAACGTCTTCTGGCGTTATATTAGAATTTTGGACAACTGCAGGTATCTCTACTATGTCTTTTTCAACAGGAATAGTATTTACCTCTTTTCTCTTTTGAGGATTTTTATCTTTGGAACCGACAGGCCTGCCACGCTTCTAGCGTGAATTTGCTTCAGTGGCTATTTGTCCTACTGGGACATCAATTCGAATTGGGGCATTTTCTGCTGGTATATAAGATTTGGTTATCCTCTTTGTATCAGAAAATGCATCAGGCAATTCATTTGCTATTCTTTGCAAATGTATAATCTTTTGAACTTCTAGTTCACATTGCCCTGATCGAGGATCTAAATGCATCAACGATGATGCATTCCAATTAAGTTCCTTTTCAGGAAGCTTATTCTCTTCCCCTAATGTTGAAAATTTTGATTCATCAAAATAACAATCTGCAAACCGGACTTTAAATACATCTCCAGTTTGTATCTCAAGATACCTCACTATAGAGTGAGAATCATATCCAACATATATCCCCAATTTTCTTTGGGGTCCCATTTTGGTGCGATTAGGTGGTGCAATAGGAACATATATCGCACACCCAAATATTTATAAATGCGAAATATTTGGCTGCTGGCCAAATGCTAATTGCATAGGAAAGAACTGATGGTAACTCGTTGGCCTCAAACGAATAAGTGCTGCGGTATGTAAAATAGCATGCTCCCAAACCGAGGTTGGGAGATTTGTTCTCATAAGCAAGGGTCTAGCAATTAATTGGAGGCGTTTAATAAGTGACTTTGCTAATCCATTTTGTGTGTGAACATAAGCTACTGGATGTTCAACACTTATTCCATTAGCCATACAATAAGCATCAAAAGCTTGGGAAGTAAATTCACCAGCATCATCAAGACGAATTGCTTTGATTGGATTTTCTGGAAACTGTGCTTTTAATCGAATAATTTGAGCCAGTAATCTCGCAAACGCCAGGTTGCAAGAAGATAATAAGCACACATGTGACCATCTCGAAGATGCGTCTATTAGGACTATAAAATATCTAAAAGATCCACATGGTGGATGAATAGGTCCACATATATCACCTTGAATTCTTTCTAGGAATTCAGGGGACTCAAATCCAACCTTTACTGGTGATGGCCTTAAAATTAACTTTTCCTGAGAACATGCAGCACAACAAAATTCACTAGTTTTAAGAATCTTCTGGTTCTTTAGTGAATGTCCATGAGAGTTTTCAATAATTCTCCTCATCATGGTTGTTCCCGGATGACCCAATCTATCATGCCAAGTTATGAATTCATTTGGGCTAGTAAACTTCTGGTTTACAATGGCATGTGATTCAATTGCACTAATCTTTGTATAATACAACTCAGATGAAAGTGAGGGTAACTTTTCTAATATAATTCTTTTATTTAAATCATGAGTTGTGATACATAAGTACTCATGATTTTCCT
This sequence comes from Arachis hypogaea, assembly GCF_003086295.3. Lineage (NCBI taxonomy): Eukaryota > Viridiplantae > Streptophyta > Magnoliopsida > Fabales > Fabaceae > Arachis > Arachis hypogaea. The sequence continues at coordinate 1,349,259 of NC_092043.1, read as the reverse complement.
CATTCATTGTCTCAATATGATATCCATTTCGGCGAATATCTTTGAAACTCAACAAGTTTCTTAGAGACTTGGTAGATAATAGTGCATTATTTATTATAAATTTTGTTCCTCCGGGAAACAAAATTATAGCTCTTCCGGAGCCTTCTATCACATTGCCTGAGCCAATAATAGTATTAACATACTCTTCTTTTGGTACAAGATGGGTAAAATACATAGTACTTTTAAGAATAGTGTGCGAACTTGCACTATCCGCAAGGCAAATATCTTCAGGATATGTCCTTGCCATTTTTCTTTAAAGACAAATGATAATAATAATAAAATGAGTAGAAGTACATGCACAGTAAAATTATTCACATGAATACTTAAACACATACACATATCAAACTATTCCATCATTGATCAAATAGTCAATATTTCTTTGAGAATCCTTAAAGAAATTAGATACATCATAATGAGTGGTGGAATTTTTATCATTTATAACAAAAATTGTTTCTTTCTTTATCCCACTTCTGGTGAGATTCTTTATTGTGAACATAATTTATTTTCCTTCCATAAATTTTCTTGCTATCAAAGCCTTGTCATTTACCTCTTCTAGAGTTATGATTTGCCGCATTTACTTCAGGAAACAGGGCGCACCAGCTGGGCGCGCTTCATAATTTCTCAAAAGTAACTAATTGTTGCGTTCAGTAACAAGAAAGTAAGAAATTAACTCAAAATATTTTTAAATTCTTTTTCTCGATACTGCTGCTGCAGGAGCACATTCGAGACATGGAAGGTCGAGAAAATTTTCTCTAACATATCGAGTTTGAGGAAGTATAACATGATTGTACCTTTCTTTAAGGTCTTTCCACAGATCTGCAGGATCTTTTAATGTGGGATATTCATTTTTCAATCATACGTCAAGATGACGACGAAGGAAAATTATGGCTTTGGCTATATTCTTTTGGGATGTATTATTTTCAGCCTTAATGATATCTTCAAGATCCATTGAATCAAGATGAATTTTAACATCTAGTATCCATGATAAATAATTATTTTTTAAATATACCAGGAGCATTATATTCAAGATGAAAGAGTTTCAAAATAATAAAAATTTGTTACCTGAAGTCTTTCTAAAACTTCGTTAGAGCTTCGTGCTGATAACGTGTTGTAAAATAAATAAGGAAGAAATAATAAAATAAAAGTATAAATAAAAAATACTATTATTAGTATTTGCCAACACTATTATACTACTATAAAGATAATATATTAATATTATATTAGTAGTGTATGAAGAAAGAAAATAAAGAAATGTTTTAAGAAAAAGAGAGAGGAAATATTTTCTTTTTATTGCTCGTACTTTTTCAAAGACAAATAGCCTCTATTTATAAGTATATATGGTAGTAGGTTTTTAAACTTCATTAAATAATATTCTCTTTAAAAACCTGAGTCTTGTGAAAAAATGATTATCCACCAAGACTATTTTATGACAACATAAATTTCAGTAATTAATATAACAACTATAAACCACCGTTTGATTTGAAATTGAAAATTGAATATCATATTCAATAATTAAAAAGTGAAACTAAAATTTCAGTTATAAAATACAAAATTTGAATTCTTCCTTACCTCTAAAAAGTAGGGACTGACGTATTTAGGGCCGGATACTAAAAGATTATTAATATTTCTTTTCTAAAATACCCTCCTTCAAAACTTCATATTCCAACCTTATCCCTCATTCACGGCGTCCACCTCTCATCCCCAACTCAACCAGTCCACCCTACCTCTCAAGTCTCACCCCCACCATCACACCTCTACCATCAGTCCCTCCTTTCCATCTCTCTCATCAGAACAAAAGAAAAGAGAAGAACTTAGGCGAAATAGAGGGAAAAGAGAAGAGAAGAAGGGAAGGATGGAGGAGGAGACAGCAGTGGCAGATAGAGGAACCGTCGCCGCCGCCGCCGAACAAGGAATGGAGGGGACGATGCTATGAAGGGGAGACGGGAAGAAGGAGCAGCGAAATGTTTTTGAAAGTTCCTGGTGGTGGCGCTGTCCAAACGTGGGGGCTCTGACTCCTCGATGGTGGTGATCGAAGCGCAGAACGAGGAGAGTGGGTGATGGTTGTGAATTCCGCAAACCTCCGTTGAGCCGCCAGTACCAAATTCTCTGGTGAGTCTTCAATGTTTTCAAAAATCAAAAGGTTCCTTACTGATTGAATTTATTAATAACTCTTTTTTGATTAATTTTATGTGATAAATTGATGAAGCATTCAATATTATATTACTTTGAAGAAGCATTAGGGAAAATCTTGCTACTACTGCTATATGAATCGGCGGTCATTACTGAATGCGGGCTCAGTTCATGAAAACTTCAGTGCAATTCTAATAGTAGAAAAGAAGGCAAATTTGAACTTGAACCAAATGATGATATTGTATATATGTTCTTCTCAGGAATATGCATTGTGCAACAAAAAAAAAAAGTAAGGGTCAGGTATAAAAAAGTTGACTAGGAAAATAAGGGTCAGAAAAAGGCCAGAGTTATATTGATTCCATAGTTCTTTTTTTAACAGGTTTCCTTCTTAGAAATATGAGTGGGTAGTGTGTCCTATCTGCAAGATTGATCGTTTTGTTATTTCTACTTCTGAAACAATTGGGAAATTTTTCTTGCGTTCTCACTTACTGGGATATTCAAACATTCTTCTTTACACCCAGATATATATCATTGTGTCTTTACTTCGTTAAAATTATCATATAAAATAACAATAATACTTTCTTTTTGGATTTCAATACTGTGGAAGGTTTGAAAGCAGTTCATGAAATTTCTCGCAAGCTTTTTAAGGTCATAAAATTCCAAAATTCCGCGCTTCAGTCTGAAACTGGTCAGTTACTTCTTCAAATTTTGTCTTGAATTCTTGCATTTCAGTGTAAATACAATCTGTTGTATATGCTGTTCATGGAGTTGAAAAAATCTTGTACAACTATAGTGATAGTTAATAATAAGCTTTGCCCTCTCTATGGTTATTCTTTTTGAAGTGTTCCAACTAAAATGTGATATGTATGAGCAATGACATTAATTATATAAGTTTTAATGTAATGCTTTGTTGGTTTCAGATTCAACTGCACTTCCAAAAGAATTGGTTGTGCAGTCCTTGTTTTGATACACCATCTTTAAGTTTCTATCGGCTCTTGAGTTCCATTATGGCCAGTAATTCTTTTGTAATCCCCAATGGAACCGGCAATGGCAATGGCAATGGCAATGGAAAACTCAACCCACCGCCAAATCTGCAGAGGAATTACCAAGTGTTAGTGGCTGCTACACCAGATATGGGGATAGGTAAAGATGGGAAATTACCCTGGAAGTTACCTACTGATCTCAAATTTTTTAAAGAGGTTACTGTAACAACATCTGATCCAGGGAAGAAGAATGCTGTTGTAATGGGTAGAAAAACATGGGATAGTATCCCTCATAAATACAGGCCTCTTCCCGGCCGTCTTAATGTTGTTCTTACTCGCTCAGATAGCTTTGATATTGCAATAGCAGAGAATGTTGTTATATGTAGAAGTATGGCTTATGCTTTGGAATTGTTAGCTGAACCTCCCTATAGTTTGTCAATTGAGAAAATATTTGTTATAGGAGGTGGACAAATATTTAGGTATATCCTTTTCTTTCTCTGTGCATTATTCTTCCTGTTTGTATTAGGCTCTTTCTCTATTACTGATGATAATTTTCATTTACAGGGAGACTTTAAATGCACCTGGATGTGAAGCTATCCACATCACTGAAATTCAGACTAGGATCGAGTGTGACACATTTATGCCTCCAGTTGATTCCTCTGTATCTCAGTTGTGGTACTCATCTTTTCCTAAGGTGGAAAACAACATCCGCTATTCTTTCACAACTTATGTGCGTGTAAGGCGTTTGGTGGAGCGTGCAACTCAGAATACTGATCCAGTTCTTGATAACAATTCTGATACTGTAAAGTTTGATTTCAAGAATTTTTCTTTTCTTCCTAAAATGATTCTTGAAAGACATGAAGAATACAAGTATCTTAGGCTGGTTGAAGAAATCATCTCTGAGGGTACAGCCAAAGATGATAGAACAAGGACTGGTACCTTGTCAAAATTTGGTTGCCAGGTAACATGTTGATGGCTATATTTGTGGGTTGCTGTAATTTGTACTCTGACATCTATATCCATATTTTTACAGATGAGGTTCAATTTGCGCAGAAATTTCCCTCTTCTTACTACAAAGGTACATAGACATTATACTTATTATTATAGTTTAAAACATCTACTTAATGTACTGCGCAAAATAACTTGCCATTCTTGTGGTTATTTTCCTTTTCGTGTTGTTCTTTTTTATTTATTTTATGTTCTTATTAGGTAGGATTTATTGGGGAAGAGGAGTATTTATTTGTTCATTTTGTTTAGATAGATAAGTTGACACAACTTCTTCATTGATTCCTAGAAAGTATTTTGGCGAGGGGTTGTTGAAGAGCTTCTTTGGTTTATTAGTGGGTCTACAAATGCCAAGGTAATGATATAGTCATCCAATCGTTTTCTTCACACAAATGAATCATATCATTTCCTAGTTATGTAACAAACAAGTTGATATTAACCAAATATTCCAATCAACACTATCTGAGCTTGGGTTTTAATAGGGGGCAGCCCTACTCAGAACTCAGAAGTGAATAAATGTATCTTGAATGATGCTCAACATTATTAAAAAAAATGGTTCTCAACTTAACTTTCAACCACAGTACTTCATTTTCATGAGATATTCATCTTTTCGGTTGTTACTCTCCAAGATTCCTCTGTTACTATAGTAGATATGATCATTATTAACTTATATTCTGAAAGTTATGTTACATTGGCAGTTGCTGCAGGAAAAAGGGATCCATATATGGGATGGCAATGCATCGAGAGAATACCTAGATAGGCAAGCATGACAGTCAGTTTGTCAGTTGTCTTAACTACAATTGTACATTTTTCTTCTTACAGTTACTAAGTGGCTTCTATTTTAAATTATAGACTTGGTTTGACAGACAGGGAGGAGGGTGACTTGGGACCTGTTTATGGGTTTCAGTGGAGGCACTTTGGTGCCAGGTAGGTTGATCATACCTTTTCCTGAGCAGGTCCATAGACTCTTGTGTTTTGGATTGCTTAGCTCTCTATCTCTCATCTTACACTCTTTAGGTATACTAATATGCATGCTGACTACTCCGGCCAAGGATTTGATCAACTGTTAGATGTTATTACCAAGATAAGGCACAATCCCAATGATCGGCGGATCATTCTCTCTGCATGGAATCCAGCTGATCTTAAATTGGAGGCGCTTCCACCGTGCCACATGTTTGCACAGGTCTGCTCTTTTTTAGTTTTTCTTTAAACAAATCTCTCTCTCTCTCTCTCTCTCTCTCTCTCTCTCTCTCTCTCTCCTCTTTTCTTTTCTTTCTACTGCTTCTTATTCTTTTTTCCCCCTCCAGTTCTATGTAGCAAATGGGGAATTATCATGTCAAATGTATCAGCGATCTGCTGACATGGGCCTAGGCGTGCCATTTAATATTGCATCTTATGCCCTCCTGACCTGCATAATTGCTCATGTTTGTGGTATGTAAATTTTTGAAGCATCTCTGTGGACTTTATATATTCAGATCTACATATCCTTGTAAATCTCAAAGTCTCGTTGTTGTTGGGTCCTAATCCTATTTGCCAATATGTGGTGATCCTCTATGAATTATTATTTTTCCCTAGTTCTCTATGAATTATTCGGGCTTGTTAATGTGCTGAACTTTGAAAACCTGATTTTATTTTGTTTGTAAAACTATGTAATGTTTTATTTTCACTCCTCTTGTCAGAATTAGTTCCAGGTGATTTTATCCATGTCATTGGAGATGCACATGTTTACCAAAATCATGTGAAGCCTTTGCAGGAGCAGCTCCAGAACTTACCAAGGCCTTTTCCAGTATGTAATTTTGAAGAAAATCCTTGCCACAATGTAATTTGATGCAAAATTTGACCATTTAGTACTCTTCAAATTGTGTTTTGCTTTGTTGATTCAATGCAGACTTTGAAGATAAATCCAGAGAAAAAAGATATAGATTCTTTTGTGGCTTCTGATTTCGAGCTCAGTGACTATAATCCTCATCAGAAGATTGAGATGAAGATGGCCATCTAAAATGTAGGACATAATTCTCAGTCCCTTCCTTAGATATGCCATGACATGTTTGAAGGATTTGAAACTTGAAGATAACCATTCTCCTGAATCCTGAGTTGGCTAATTGTTCTTTGCTATGTTTGTTCAGATTTGGGAGATCAACAGAGAGGGAAAAAGAAAATTAAACAATTTCCATTGAAGAGTGTTGTGGGAAAACTAGGAAGGGTTTTAGCTTGATACTGAAGTCTAAATCTCCTTACTCTGTTTGCTATTATTGTTTGCACCAAGTATGGGAGGTTTTAAGAGGAGCTTCTTCCTCTTGATGTATTTCGTTGCTACAGTTGATATCCTCTTATCTTATGATTAGAGAATTCCTGAGTGTCTCTCTAACTTTTTAATTTACTAAATAAAGAATATTTTATTTTAAATTCTTTTATAAGTAAAGCAATAATTGGCATACCTATTTTATATTCATTTATTCTATGATGAGCAGGGTTCAATTCTCTTCTTTCTTTATTTTTTTTTTTACTTTTATTTTATTAATATTACGTAAAATTTGGGGTTTATAAGTATAATAACTATAGGAGTCAAACTATAATTAAATAAAAAGTTATATTAAATAAAAATTTAGTATGTAGTGATTTTTATTTTTTAAAATAATGAATTTTTAAATTTGGGTTAAAAAATAAAAAATAATATTTGTACAATTTTTTATATGTTGTTATGATATAGAAACAAATTTTTTAATCAATTATTTTTAGAAAAAATTTGAGGGACCAATAATTTTTTATTAAAATATAACTAGTATTTATTCAACAAAAAAAAAAAATCTCACACCATTAATAATGACTAATTGATAACTATAAATTATAAAATTTATTAGTCTTCTAGCACTCTATTTTTAATATAAAAATAAAGAATGTCTAAGAGAGACTTGTGCATTTTTTTAATTAAGTGCCAAACTGTTAAAAAATGAAACCATTCTTCTAAGGTAGAAATTTACATGGCTGTGTTTAAACGAAATTGTTAGTTAAAAAATTGTTATACGATGATTTAGTCAAATATACGAAATTATTTAACTGTTTTTAACAATTAGTTATTAATTAATTATCAATTTTGAGTTAAAATTAAAAAATATTCTATTATAAATGAGTAGTGCTAGAGAGTTAATGACCTAAACGTACAATGTGTACAATGGACTAAATTTTTAATATAAAAATAAAGAATGTCTAAGAGAGACTTGTGCACTTTTTTTAATTAAGTGCCAAACTGTTAAAAAATGAAACCATTCTTCTAAGGTAGAAATTTATATGGCTATGTTTAAACGAAATTGTTAGTTAAAAAATTGTTATACGATGATTTAGTCAAATACACGAAATTATTTAACTGTTTTTAACAATTAGTTATTAATTAATTATCAATTTTGAGTTAAGATTAAAAAATATTCTATTATAAATGAGTAGTGCTAGAGAGTTAATGACCTAAACGTACAATGTGTACAATGGGCTAAATTTTTGGTTTATGAATAAAATGAACATCACTTACCAGATACTAAGGATAATAAACATCTCATGTTATAAAAAACTAATTTTGAGTTCACCAAGGTTTGAACTCTTGATTTTCCGAATCTAGAACTCTAATACCATGTCCTGAAACCATTCATCCCAAAAGCATAACTTGATAAAACAATATAACACTAATAATCATATCTCTAATACTTTCTAAACCTTCATTATACACATTGTACGCTTAGATCATTGGCTCCCTGTACTTTCTCTTTATAAATTAAAATTTTGATTAAAAAATTTACTGTTAACTAATAAATTACTGTACCCACACAGCAAGATTTGAACTTATACACTCAAGTACCATTTGACCTTACTCAAATTGGTAACTGAGCATCAACTTAGGCCAAGATAATTGCAGTTGAGTATAATCTTTTTTATTTTTTATTCTAGTTTGGGCTTTGACCCTGCATCGATCCCAATTGTAGGGAGAACGATGCTGAAGCGAACATTTCAAAGCTTCAGAAGAAGCTGGAAAGGATTTGCGTCGTCGTCATCAAGAAGAAGGGACGCTCGTTTCAAATGGAAATATTTACATTCACCGAGCAATTTCACCGTGATGAGAAGCATGATGAGCAGCACCCAAACCCGCCACAACAACTTCGTACTCGTCCCAAGGGAGAAAGTGGATTGCTTGGTCATAGGTGCTGGCGTTGTGGGCATATCGATCGCAAGAGCACTGGCACTCAAGGGCAGAGAGGTTTTTCGTTGTTAAATCGGATTCAACTTTTGGCACAGCCACCAGTTCTCGAAACAGTGAAGTTATCCACGCTGGAATCTATTACCCTCGCAATTCCTTGAAGGCAAGTCACTCTTCCTTATTAGGTAAATCATTAATCGATTTGGTTTCTCAAAGTTTACACGTGAATTGAAATTAACTACTAATGTGTTTCAATTGAAATTTGAAAGACCAAGTTGAAGTGCACCCTTTTTTGTCTTAAACTATTAACCCAAAGTGAAGGTTCACTCTGTGTGATGTTTGGTTAATGCTCTCATTGGCCATTGCGTAAAATATAATGTTGTATACCTGTTTGTGTTGGCCATTTTTGCAGGCGATTTTTTGTTCAAGGGGAAGAGATATGTTATATGATTACTGCACAAAACACGTTATTCCACATAAACAAATTGGTAAACTTATAGTGGCTACTCGGTCTTCAGAGATTCCGAAGCTAAACGACATTCTAAACCATGGAATTCAAAATGGGGTTGATAGTTTGAGGATGATAGACGGGATTGAGGCCATGAAAATGGAACCGGAGTTGCAATGTGTGAAAGCAGTATTATCACCTGTCTCTGGGATTGTTGACTCCCATTCTTTAATGCTTGCTCTAGTGGTACACATTTGTAGCTTCTTAAATTTTGAATTCAATCGTTCGTAATTAATCAGTTTCTCTATTTTGAGTTTAAATTGTACATTCTCAGGAATAAAAACACATACTGGTCCAGGGGGAAGCCGAAAGTCACAGAACAACCTTCACATATAATTCAGCAGTCATTGGTGGCCATCTTGAAGGAAATCAGATTTGTGTTCATGTATCAGAAACCAATAGCCTTAAAGAATGGAATGGGACATCAACAGCTCTGAACCCGGATCTAGTGCTAGTTCCAAACCTCGTAGTGAACTCTGCAGGCCTTAGTGCCCCGCACTTGCGAAAAGATTTACGGGCTTGCCAAGTGAAGTTATTCCTTCAGCCTACTATGCACGTGGTTGCTACTTCACATTATCTAACACTAAAACCACTCCGTTCAAACATTTAATATATCCTATACTGGAGGATGGTGGCCTTGGCATGCATGTTACTCTTGACTTGAATGGTCAGGTCAAGTTTGGTCCGGATGTTGAATGGATTGACAGCATTGATGATATCTCAAGTTTTCGGAATAAGTACTTCCTAATGCCCTTTCATTTGCTTGCTTTTGACTACTTCTGGTATCTAGTCTATGTCATACATTTCCCACTTCTTATTATCCTTGGCCATGTCTACTCTTTTGTATGAGATGGTTCCATTCCATGGTTTACAATTAGTTGTTTATAAATGTTGATCTACACATATTTTATATGTTGTCCTACTGGTGCATGCTTTCAGTGACATCTCATGGTTCAGGGGTACTTCATTCCTTATGTTGGTTGTATCTGTAGTGAATCATTGATACGATTTTCTGTTCATTACCATGTACATTGTGCACTTTCTTCTTTTTTGGGTTTTCACACTCCACTACAGCAACTTTTAGTATGGGCTTTGTCTGTCAATTTTTGCCCCTGTCAATGAAACTAATGTCCAGCATGGATTTATTGTACCATTTAGTGTGGGTTTGTGTTTTTAGGTAGTGTTATGAATTGTATCTGGGACACATGTATAGAGACAGTTGAGACTGCAAAAAGGGAGATAGAAATAGGGACAAAAATGTGAAATTTCTGTCTTAATGTCCTGTCTCCAATATCCCCACTTTTTGGGGGACAAAAATACAGAAGTTTTCTCTGCTCCAGGACGCCAGGAAGGAAAGACTTTGCTATTTTTTGTACATGTCTTAGTTACCAAATAGGCCTGTGTACTGACTGTCTCTGTATTTATACCCTAGAAACAATTTCCAGATGCAACCATTGTGTTTCAAGACGATGTTGCTCTAGTTTACTCTAGTGCTTCTCTTCACTCCATTAATTATGTTTTCGTATTGATTGTTGTGCTCTAATTTCTTTCCGGACAATGGGTCTTATTAGTAAATAGGAAACTTCTTGTCATAAAACTCAGTTCATTTTTGTCATTTCTTTCGTGGTATGTCTTTTTATGCGTGCATAAAATTAAATAAATTGATTCAGTGCTTACTTAAGCAAACATTGATGCTAGGTTTGATTATTCAGTACATGCAAATCGCGCTGAGCAGTTTTATCCGGAGATAAGAAAGTACTACTCAAATCTAAAGGATGGGTCTCTTGAGCCAGGATATTCAGGGATCCGACCAAAACTTTCAGGACCTAGCCAGCCACCTGTTGATTTTGTAGTACAGGTTATGTCTAAGACTCTTCTTCACCGCTTCCTTTCTGTTGACCAATCTGACTCAATTTGCAAACAGAGATATCATATTCTGTGTGATTTTATAGTTGAATGTTACATTTCTCCCATTAGATACATGCAGTTTACCTCATGGTACTTATGGCTATTTTTGTAAACCCCAAATTAGCCCATTGACTTATGCCACTTTAAGGTTAAAATCTTTTGGCTGAAGTTCAGTGTCCAAAAACTATCATTTTCATAAACCATTTCATAAAAGATTTCTGTCCTCTTTAATTCATGTATTGCTAGTATCCTTTTAACATTTTGCTAAATACCAGTACCATCAAGAAATTTCTTGCTCGTATTTTATATTTATAGTATAATGTATATTGTTTTAAACTCACCATCTCTAGAAGGCAAGCTGATAAAATTACTTACATCATTGACAATAAATTGTGTTGTCGTTATTGTCATATTCAGCATTTGTATGTTTCCCAATGTATCTTATAGAGTTTAGGATTTGAAAGTGTCAAATTGACACACGTGTCTAATGTAATTGTAGGATGTGATTATGGATGGTATCAGAATTGATAAGAATATGACATTGACAATAATAGAGTGTAATTCCCATTGATCAATATATAGTGCTGATGGCGATGGGTGTATATGATTATTCTCAAGCTATTGAACTTAAGCAATTCAGCTTCCATTTTTCCTTCTCTTCATTTTTCTACAAACTAAACACAATGATTGAGCTGCTCGTGCGTTAGTGCATGCATGCATTGTTACTCTAATTAGTTACTCACTGTTGTGATGTAATATACACCAGTACACGAGGTTGTGAGGGAATTTTCCACATTTGAACAAAATTTTTAGCATTCTGGCTTAATTGATTTCTCTCTTTTATGCAGGGGGAGAATATTCACGGAATACCTGGTCTTGTTAATCTTCTTGTAGTTACTAGATTTTTGGGATGATGATGCTGTGTGGAACTTCAAAATACTTGACATTTCTTAAAACAAAGTATCAGCTAAGATGGTATATAAGGTGATTATTTTATGGAAAAAAAAAATTATGCTATTTATAGCAGCGAGTTGTATACAGTTTGGACTGTACGGTATATATACAAGTGTAGTAGACTAGTAGCTTTAAATTTAATCAGAATTTCCAAAAAGTCAACATAAAAGTGACTGTTCTCCACCTTAATTATTCACAAAAATTATAATAATTTTTCCAGCCAAATCTCATTTCTAAAAGCTATTTCTATACTGTAAATTATGTTTCTATGCAAGTTGGTAACCAATTCAATATCACTCAACGAAGGGAACCGCGCGAGGCTCAATCAAATTTAAAATATGCAAACAAAAACTTCAACTAAAATCCAAGTATCATGGCGATTAGCGAAGCAGCAAAGAGACAGACAAAATAACAAAATAAATTTAGAGGTAATGATTAAACATTTGACATTCTTCAGTTCTGCAAAATAACCGCAAATAACGGTGAGTCTAAGTTCCTGTTAGTCATGCTACAATAAGAGGAATGAACTACGCTGCAGAAGGAGGAATCGGCTTCACAGAACTTTGAATCCGCCGAAATGCGGTTTTAACTCTTTCCTTAAGGCCTTCATTTTCACTCTCAACTTCTCCACTTTCTTTATTGAGCTCTGCCACATTGCCATCAATGTTAATCACCAACTTCCCATTTTCTCCAATCTTTACATCTCCAAAGAGCGAGACGAGAAGTGCATGCATAACCTTCTCTGCTTTCTTCTCATTCTCTTCTACAATTTTTATGGCATCTGAATCGTCTATTATTTTTGGGGCATCGCGACTGATATTTAAAATTAGAGCAACAATGGAGTCTGATACCATGTCACTGATGGGATCGGATGACCAGTGCAGAGAAACATGCTTCTCGGACTCATGCTTCACCATCACGCACTCATGGACTTCCAATGTTGGAACTCCAGATTCTTCATCCACAGAGGACTCCACACTCTCGTATATCTGTTTTAGTCTATGCTGTACAATACTAAAGGCACCTGAATATGGGATGGTGATCCTCTGAGCAATGCTTGCTGTCGATAGCTGTGAGAAGACATGGAGATCATCAGGTGCCATTATCTGATATGCAAAGCCTTTTTTCACTAGCAGACCACTAACAGTTTCACCGGCTTCAGGCGTTTTTTCAGCAAGCTTGCCAATGGTTTTTGCCATTTTCTGCGAATTGAAATACATCTCAACAGATTGACAGTTTTTTGGAGTAAGAATCTTAGTGTTCCGATCAGCAAATTGACTCATGAGCTTCTGTTTGAGCCTTCCCATCTCATTAGCTTCCCCATGAACAAGAATTATGTTAGGAGGATTGAGCTCTTCTAAGAATGCACTTGTTTGAGCAGAATCAGCATGAGCCGAAAAGGAAATGTAGTGCACCTGCATGTTGAGAGGTGCAGTGAGCCCGTTCATGAGAGTGACCTCTTTGGGTTCACTGATGATGGTTTTTGCCAATGTCCCTTCAACCACATACCCCGGTATAATGCAAGAATTTTTCTTATCAGAGCACCACATATCGAACAATTGCCGTGACAACCCACTCTGAAGACCACTAGGGCTTGCCATCACCACAGATGGTCCTATATCTTTGAAGACTTCAATGCTGCTCAAAGCCGATATGTATTTGAAAGCAAATGGATTCGACTTTGCATTCTTGATTCTATCATTCATGGAAAGGGTGTATGTCTCATACACAGTCAGGCATTTTTTTGCAAGAGGAGAAGCATAATAGATGGGTATATTCTGGAGCTCCGGGTGATTCGCCCAATATTCATCAAGGATAAGGAGGAGCTCCTGTGCACGACCAAGGGCAAATGCCGGAATCAACACACGACCTCCTTGAGATATGGTGGAATGGATAACATCGGTGAAGCGTTTCTCTCGTGTGTGCCGAGGCTGATGGTGCTGCACACCATATGTGGACTCTATAATGCATATATCAGGGGAGAACTGGGGGGTCTCGGCAGCTCGAAGATGCCGGTCTTCCTCCCGTGAATAGTCTCCGGTGTAAAGCACTCGGACTCCAGCAATGTCCACCATGAACATAGCAGCACCAAGTACATGGCCTGCAGTATAACACCAGAATCGAATACCGTTCACTTCTATAGTTTGATGGAAATCAATAACCTGCAGTTGCTAATTATTGTTAGAGCTAACATATTCAATTGAGTAATGCCAGGGAACCAACATTTTTCGGCCAGTTAACTTTTTTAAAGCTATTTCGTTTTACATTCTAGACCCTAAATCATAAAATCTTAATCTTAAACCTTAAATTATGAACCTGAACTCTAAATCCTCCAAAAAGTTGAAAATTTTTAGAATTAAAAAAAAAAAAATTGGCAAATGTTGGGTAGCTAAAAGTTGGTTCGTATACTTCTCTATTCAAGGTTGTCCAGAAACAAAGTAACGCTAGAAAGTGCAAACCAATCAAATCAAAACAAACAAAGCGAAAACCCTAATTGAGAAATTTAGTAATAATAATGACCTCGATTTTATCCATGGAGCGGTTGATATCGTGCTCGTCGTAGAGCATGTCCTCAACGGAGACCTTGCTGACCTTGACATAATCGGAGAGGAGGAGCTTGTAGATAGCTTTGGTGGCGTAGGTCATGAAGACGCGGCCGCGGAAGGTGGTCTTCTGAAGGAAGTATGGCAAGGAAGCGGCGTGGTCGAGATGGAAGTGAGTGATGAGGAGGACGTCGACGGTTGAGGGATCGATCTCGTCGAAGTAAGGGAGAGCCGCCATGCCGTAGTAGGCAGGGTGGATGCCGCAATCGAAGAGGATGGTCTTTCCTTTGTAGCTCATGTAAACGCACGACCGCCCTACTTCGTTCCCCGCTCCCAGCGGCGTCACTATCAGCTGCTCCTCCTCTCTCTTCCTCTCGCTCATTGATGAACCGCCGTCCCGCCTCTTCGCACCTGGCCCCGGTCCCTGTGTTGTCGCCGTTGATGCCATTTGTCTGTCTCTAACGGAAGAACTGACGCCGAGTCACGAAATGAAGGCTGAGAGATGGAGTCCAGCGAGAAAAAGGAAGGAGGGTGGAGAGATGAACAGAAAAGATTAGTGAAGCTGTGAAGGGTGGCTGTGCTGATGCTCTCTCAAATTAGGGATAGTGAACGCACTACACAGGAGTTCCACAAAGGATGAGATACCTTTGGAAAATTTTTGTGTGAAAAAGAAAGGTAAAAAATGAGGATGAAGCACTTAAAGGAAATTAAACTGCAATCAATATTAAATAAAAGGTCAATCTATGGTACAGATTCAAATTGATACAGAAATTTATAGATTTTCTCTTTAAATGAGTATGAGATTGACACTTGACTATTTTGTTGTTGGACTTATCTTTTGCTTTTTGTTAGAAGTGGCTGAACTTTAAGCCAAAGTTGTTTGATTGGAGTATCTAGTGATAAATTTGTTGAAATGGACTTTGACATCAACAAAAATTGGATATCTAAAGAAGACAGATGTTTATTTTTTTTATTTTGTGAATGAGAGGGGAAAAAAAAGAAAAATGCAGTCCGACTACATTTTTGGAGGATGAAGTATTGAATAAGATCTTGTCCTCAAAAATGAAGCCTTAGGTTGCAGGGAGAGGGATACAGTCGCCGTCGTGGTGTCGTGGCAGAAGTTTACATTTGGAAACCGACTCCGATCGAAGTCGCAAATCCATCTCGTATCCTGCGTTGACTGCGTTCGGCCGTCCACGCTTCCGCTGCCGACGCGATCAGGTATGGAGTCAATACTTGATGCCGTTGAGCTGGCTCGAACAGCTCTCTCCATTGGCGACACCTCCACAAGAAGATCCTCCGGAGAGGATGACGGAGTCCGCCTATCGCTTAACGCTTTCCTGCTTTGGCCGACGATCTTCTTCAATTGTCATCCATCCAAAACTTTCACTCATGCACTGCTCCTGCTTCAACCATCGTGTCAATTCCTACCTTCGGTTGCTATGCTACCCCACTCCCATCCGCGCTGCTGCTTGTTGTGACTAGCCCAATTTTTCATGTATTGCTGTAATTGTTCCTCAGCTAATTCTTTGAAACTTCCTTGTTTTCATGTCATTGTGTTTGTAGGTGACCCAAATTCACAAAATTCATCGTCACAGTGTTCGTTGAACCCTTCAATTACATATGGTTGCAATTTCGCTACGGGTTCTCCTTTGTAACGATACACATCAAAGGTTTTAGAACGACGACCTGAGCACACTAGATGTTTCAGCACGGCGCAAGTAGAAGAACAACAACGGAACACATCAGAACAAGGCGCGAGCTCCAGGTGTGAGGAACACCACGATGGCAACAACAGAAAAGGGATTACATTAGTGCTCTATTCCGTTAAACACTGAAGTAACGTAGAAGATGTATAAGCCCAATTAGATTAAACGAGTCCACCACTGATGACCCAAACAAAAAACTAAAACAACGGACCAGCCTCATGAGCGAATAATTTATACGCTTTTTGGCATTGTTTTTAGGTAGTTTTTAGTAGGATCTAGTTACTTTTAGGGATGTTTTTATTAGTTTTTATGCAAAATTTACATTTCTGGATTTTACTATGAGTTTGTGTATTTTTCTGTGATTTCAGATATTTTCTGGCTGAAATTGAGGGACCTGAGCAAAAATCTGATAGGAAGCTGAAAAGGACTACAGATGCTGTTGGATTCTGACCTCCCTACACTCGAAATGGATTTTCTGGAGCTACAGAACTCCAAATGGCGCACTCTTAAATGCGTTGGAAAGTAGACATCCAGGGCTTTCCAACAATATATAATAGTTCATACTTCATTCAAGTTTAGATGACACAAACAGGCATTCAACGCCAGTTCCATGCTACAATCTGGAGTAAAACGCCAGAAACACGTCGCAAACCAGAGTTAAACGCCAAAAACACGTTACAACTTGGCGTTTAACTCCAAGAGAAGTCTCTGCACGTGTAAAGCTCAAGCTCAGTCCAAGCACACATCAAAGTGGGCCCCGGAAGTGGATTTCTGCACTTAGACTTATTTCTGTAAACCCTAGTAACTAGTTTAGTATAAATAGAACCTTTTACTATTGTATTTACATCTTTGGATCTTTGGATCTTTGGATTATCTTTTGATCCCTTGATTAGTTTTGGGGGCTGGCCTCACGGCCATGCCTAGACCTTCATCACTTATGTATTTTCAACGGTGGAGTTTTTACACACCATAGATTAAGGTGTGGAGCTCTGCTGTACCTCGAGTATTAATGCAATTACTATTGTTCTTCTATTCAATTCACGCTTATTCTTATTCCAAGATATCCATTCGCACTCAAGAACCTGATGAATGTGATGATTATGTGACGCTCATCACCATTCTCACTTATGAACGTGTGCCTGACAACCACTCTCGTTCTACATGCAATTAAGCTTGAAGGAATATCTCTTGGATTCCTTAATCAGAATCTTCATGGTATAAGCTAGAATCCATTGGCAGCATTCTTGAGAATCCGGAAAGTCTAAACCTTGTCTGTGGTATTCCGAATATGATTTAGGGATTGAATGACTGTGACGAGCTTCAAACTCGCGAGTGTTGGGCGTACTGACAGACACAAAAGGATCACTGGATTCTATTCCAACATGATCGAGAACCGACAGATGATTAGCTGTGCGGTGACAGCGCATTTGGACCATTTTCACTGAGAGGATGCGAGGTAGCCATTGACGCCGATGAAACCCGAACATACAACTTGCCATGGAAAGGAGTATGAAGGATTGGATGAAGGCAGTAGGAAAGCAGAGATTCAAGAGGGATGAAGCATCTCCATACGCTTATCTGAAATTCCCACCAATGATTTACATAAGTATCTTTATCTTTATTTTATGCTTAATTTATCTTTATATTCGAAAACCATTATAATCATTAGAATCCGCCTGACTGAGATTTACAAGATGAACATAGCTTGCTCCATACCAACAGTCTCCGTAGGATCGACCCTTACTCACGTAAGGTTTATTACTTGGACGACCCAGTGCACTTGCTGGTTAGTTGTGCAAAGTTGTGAAGAAAGTGCTGAGATTATAAACGCACATACCAAGTTGAGCGCCATTGTTAGATATCACAATTTCGTGCACCAAGTTTTTGGCGCCGTTGCCGGGGATTGTTCGAGTTTGGACAACTGGCGATTCATCTTGTTGCTCAGATTAGGTAATTTTCTTCTTGTTTTAACCTTTATTTTATTTTCAAAAAATTTTTTCAAAAATCTTTCAAAATTTTCTTTTCTTTTTCATTTTTCCAAGAAAAAATTTTTTCAAAAAAAAATTATAAAATCATAAAAATAAAAAATATATATATTTTATGTTTCTTGTGTGAGTCTAGTGTCAATTTTTAAGTTTGGTATCAATTGCATCTTTTTAATTTTCTAAAAATTTTTCAAAAACTCATGCAGGGTGTTCTTCATGATCTTCAAGTTGTTCTTTACAAGTCTTCTTGTTTGATCTTCATATTTTCTTGTTTTGTATCTTTTGTTGTTTTTCATATGCATTTTTCGTTTGTTAGTGACTAAGCATGAAAAGTCTCTAAGTTTTGTGTCTTGCATGTTCTCTTTTCTTGAAAATTTTTCAAAAATAAGTTCTTGATGTTCATCATGATCTTCAAAGTGTTCTTGGTGTTCATCTTGACATTCATAGTGTTCTTGCATGCATCATGTGTTTTGATTCATAATTTTTATGTTTTGGGTCATATTTGTGTTTTTCTCTCCTTATTAAAAATTCAAAAAAATAAAAAATATCTTTTCCTTATTTTACTCATAATTTTCAAAATCTTTGGGTTGACTTAGTCAAAATTTTTTAAAATAAGTTGTTTCTTATTAGTCAAGTCAAGATTTAAATTTCAAAAATCCTATCTTTTCAAAATCTTTTTCAAAAATCAAATCTTTTTCTTTTTTTTATTATTTTCGAAAATTTTAAAAATTGATTTTCAAAAATCTTTTTCTTAATTTTATCTTTTATTTTCGAAAATTATACTAACAATTAATGTGATTGATCCAAAAATTTCAAGTTTGTTACTTTCTTGTTAAGAAAGGTTCAATCTTTAAATTCTAGAATCATATCTTTTAGTTTCTTGTTAGTCAAGTAATCAATTTTAATTTTTAAAAACCAAATCTTTTTAGTTTCCTTTTCAAATCTTTTTCAAAACAAATCTCAATCACATCTTTTCAAACATATCTTTTTCAAATATGATCTTTTTCAAAATCAATTTCAAAAATCTTTTCTAACTTCTTATCTTTTCAAAATTAATTTTCAAATCTTTTTCAACTAACTAATTGATTTTTTGTTTGTTTCTTATCTTTTTCAAAACCACCTAACTACTTTTCTATCTCTAATTTTTGAAAATCACTAACCATTTTTCAAAAATAATTTTCGAAAACTCCTCTCTCACATCTCCTTCTATTTATTTATTCATTTACTAACACTTCTCTTCATCTAAAAATTCGAACCCTCTTTTCTCATTTGTGTTCGAATTTTTCTCCTCCTTCTTCTATTCTTTTCTTCTTCTACTCACATAAAGGAATCTCTATACTGTGACATAGAGGATTCTATACTTTCTTCGTTTTCTTCTCTCTCATATGAGCAGGAACAAGGAAAAAGGCATTCTTGTTGAAGCTGATCCTGAACCTGAAAGGACCTTGAAGAGGAAGCTAAGAGCAGCTAAAGCACAACACTCTGAAGAGGACCCAACTGAAATTTTCGAACAGGAAAAAGATATGGCAGCCGAACCCAACAACAATGCAAGGAAGATGCTTGGTGAGTTTACTGCACCAAATTCCAACTTACATGGAAGAAGAATCTCAATTCCTGCCATTGGAGCAAACAACTTTGAGCTAAAGCCTCAATTAGTTTCTTTGATGCAACAGAATTGCAAGTTTCATGGACTTCCATCAGAAGATCCTTTTCATTTCTTAACTGAATTCTTGCAGATTTGTGATACTGTCAAGACCAATGGGGTTGATCCCGAAGTCTACAGGCTTATGCTTTTCCCTTTTGCTGTAAGAGACAGAGCTAGAGTATGGTTTGACTCTCAACCTAAAGATAGCCTGAACTCTTGGGATAAGCTGGTCACGGCTTTTTTAGCCAAGTTTTCTCCTCTTCAAAAGCTGAGTAAGCTTAGAGTGGATGTTCAAACCTTCAGACAGAAAGAAGGTGAATCCCTCTATGAAGCTTGGGAGAGATATAAGCAACTGACCAAAAAGTGTCCTTCTGACATGCTTTTAGAATGGACCATTCTGCAGGTGGATCTATTCACCTAAAGAAAACACCTGCCGAAGCTCAGGAACTCATTGACATGGTTGCAAATAACCAGTTCATGTACACTTCCGAAAGGAATCCTGTGAGTAATGGGATGCCTCAAAGGAAGAGAGTTGTTGAAATTGATGCTTTGAATGCCATATTGGCTCAGAACAAAATATTGACCCAACAAGTCAATATGATATCTCAGAGTCTGAATGGATTGCAAAATGCATCCAATAGTACTAAAGAAGCATCTTCTGAAGAAGAAGCTTATGATCTTGAGAACCCTGCAATGGCAGAGGTAAATTACATGGGTGAAGCCTTTGGCAACACCTATAACCCTTCCTGGAGAAATCATCCGAATTTTTCATGGAAGGATCCACAGAAGCAAGGCTTCAATAATAACAATAGTGGAAGAAACAGGTTTAGCAATAACAAGCCTTTTCCATCATCTTCTCAGCAACAGACAGAGAATTCTGAGCAGAGCCCCTCTAGCTTAGCAAACATAGTCTCTGATCTATCTAAGGCCACTTTAAGTTTCATGAATGAAACAAGGTCCTCCATTAGAAATTTGGAGGCACAAGTGGGTCAGTTGAGTAAGAAAATCATTGAAACTCCTCCTAGTACTCTCCCAAGCAATACAGAAGAGAATCCGAAAAGAGAGTGCAAGGCCATTGATATAATCAACATGGCCGAATCCAAAGAGGAAGGGGAGGACGTGAATCCCAATGAGGAAGACCTCATGGGACGTCCTCCAGACAGAAAGGAGTTCCCTATTGAGGACCTAAAGGAATCTGAGGCTCATATAGAGACCATAGAGATTCCATTAAACTTCCTTCTACCATTCATGAGCTCCGAGAACTATTCTTCCTCTGAAGAGGATGAAGATGTAACTGAAGAGCAAGTTGCTCAATATCTAGGAGCCATCAAGAAGCTGAATGCCAAGCTGTTTGGTAATGAGACTTGGGAAGATGAACCTCCCTTGCTCATTAGTGAACTAAATACATGGGTTCAGCAAACTTTACCTCAAAAGAAACAAGATCCTGGTAAATTCTTAATACCCTGTACCATAGGCACCATGACCTTTGAGAAGGCTCTGTGTGACCTGGTGTCAGGTATAAATCTTATGCCACTCTCTGTAATGGAGAAACTGAGAATCTTTGAGGTACAAGTTGCAAGAATCTCATTAGAGATGGCAGACAAATCAATAAAACAAGCTTATGGATTGGTAGAGGACGTGTTAGTGAAGGTTAAAGGCCTTTACATCCCTGCTGATTTCATAATCCTAGACACTGGAAAGGATGAGGATGAATGCATCATCCTTAGAAGACCCTTCCTAGCCACAGTAGGAGCTGTGATTGATGTTGATAGAGGAGAGCTAGTCCTTCAATTGAATGGGGACTACCTTGTGTTTAAAGCTCAAGGATATTCTTCTGCAACCATGGAGAGGAAGCATGAACAGCTTCTCTCAATGCAGAGTCAAACAGAGCCCCCACAGTCAAATCCTAAGTTTGGTGTTGGGAGGCCACAACCAAACTCTAAGTTTGGTGTTGAACCCCCACATTCAAACTCTAAGTTTGGTGTTGGGAGGTCCCAACAATTCTTTGAATACCTGTGAGGCTCCATGAGAGCTCACTGTCAAGCTATTGACATTAAAGAAGCACTTATTGGGAGGCAACCCAATTTTTATTTATCTATATTTCTATTGTTCTTTTATGTTTTATTAGGTTTATGATCATGTGGAATCACAAAATAATTGCAAAAATTAAAAATAGAATGAAAAATAGCAGAAGAAAAAGCACACCCTGGAGGAAGAGCTGTCTGGCGTTTAACACCAGAAACAAGCACCAAGTTGGCGTTAAACGCCAGAAACAAGCATCTGTCTAGCGTTAAACGCCAGAGACAGGCTACATTTGGGCGTTTAACGCCAGAAACAAGCTGCAGTCTGGCGTTAAACGCCAGGATTGCATATAGAAGGCATTTTACACGCCTAAAGGGTGCAGGGATGAGAAATCCTTGACACCTCAGGATCTGTGGACCCCACATGATCACCTCAGGATCTGTGGACCCCACAGGATCCCCACCTACCTTATCCCCCTCTCTCACACCTTTTCATAACACTCTTTCCCATCACCTCTTCACTACTCACATCCATCCTCTCTTCCCCATAAACCCCACCTACCTTCAAATTCAAAATCTCTTTCCTACCCAAACCCACCCTAAATGACCGAACCCAAACCCCTCTCCCTCCACTATATAAACTCCTTCATCCTTCTTCATTTTCACACAACATAACCCTCTCTTCTCCTCCTTGGCCGAAATACACACCCCTCTCCCTCTCTTCCATATCTTCTTCTTCTTCTTCTATTCTTTCTTCTTTTGCTCAAGGGCGAGCAACATTCTAAGTTTGGTGTGGTAAAAGCATAGCTTTTTTGTTTTTCCATAACCATTGATGGCACCTAAGGCTAGAGAAACCTCAAGAAAGAGGAAAGGGACGGCAATTACTTCCACCTCTGAGTCTTGGGAGATGGAGAGATTCATCTCAAAAGCCCATCAAGACCACTTCTATGAAGTTATGGCCAAGAAAAATGTGATCCCTGAGGTCCCTTTTAAGCTCAAAAAGGGCGAATATCCGGAGATCCGACAAGAGATTAGAATAAGAGGATGGGAAGTTCTCTCCAATCCCATTCAACAAGTCAAAATCTTAACGGTTCAAGAGTTCTATGCAAATGCATGGATAACTAGGAACCATGATCAAAGCATGAACCCAAACCCAAAGAATTGGCTTACAATGGTTCCAGGAAAATGCTTAGATTTCAGTCCGGAGAACGTAAGGTTGGCGTTCAACTTGCCTATGATGCGAGAAGATGCACGCCCCTACACTAGAAGGGCCAACTTTGATCAAATGTTGGACCAAGTCCTCATGGACATATGCGTGGAATGAGCTCAATGAAAAAGAGACTCAAAAGGCAAGCTGGTTCAATTGAGAAGACTAGACCTTAAGCCTGTGGCTAGAGGATGGTTGGAGTTCATCCAACGCTCCATCATCCCCACTAGCAACTGATCCGAAGTAACTGTGGATCGGGCCATCATGATCCATAGCATCATGATTGGAGAGGAAGTAGAAGTTCATGAAGTCATCTCTCTAGAACTCTACAAAGTAGCCGAAAAGCACTCCACGTTGACAAGGTTAGCTTTTTTTCATCTCATTTGCCATCTATGAAACTTAGCTGGAGTTGTCATAGAAGGAGACATCCTCATTGAAGAGGATAAGTCCATCACTAAGAAGAGGATGGAGCAAACAAGAGAGCCCATTCATGGATCTCAAGAGATGCATGAGGAAGCTCATCATCAAGAAATCCCTGAGATGCCTCAAGGGATGCATTTTCCTCCAAACAACTATTGGGAACGACTCAACCCTTCTCTAGAAGGATTGAGTCATAACATGAACCAATTAAGGGTGGAACACCAAGGGCACTCCATCATTCTCAATGAGATTAGAGAAGATCAAAGAGCTTTGAGGGAGGAGCAACAAAGGCAAGGAAGAGACATAGAGGAGCTCAAGAACACCATTGGTCCTTCAAGAAGAAGGCGCCACCCTCACTAAGGTGGACTCATTCCTTAACTTCCTTGTTCTTATCTCTCTGTTTTTTGATTTTATGCTTTATGTTTGTCTATGTTTTAAGTCTTTACTACATGATCATTAGTATTTAGTAACTATGTCTTAAGGCTATGAATAATTCTATGAATCCTTCACATTTCTTAAATGAAAAATGTTTTTAATACAAAAGAACAAGAAGTACATTGCTTAAACAGTGCATAATTTTGATCTTGTTGTTTATGAATGTTAAAATTGTTGGCTCTTGAAAGAATGATGAAAAAGAGAAATGTTATTGATAATCTGAAAAATCATAAAATTGATTCCTGAAGCAAGAAAAAGCAGTGAATAACGAAGCTTGCGAAAAAAATGGCGAAAATAAAAAAAAGAAAGAAAAAGAAAAAAGCAAGCAGAAAAAGCCAATAGCCCTTAAAACCAAAAGGCAAGGGTAAAAATGATCCAAGGCTTTGAGCATCAACGGATAGGAGGGGCCAAGGAAATAAAATCCAGGCCTAAGCGGCTAAATCAAATTGTCCCTAACCATGTGCTTGTGTCATAAAGGTCCAAGTGAAAAGCTTGAGACTGAGCGGTTAAAGTCGTGATCCAAAGCAAAAAGAGTGTGCTTAAGAGCTCTGGACACCTCTAACTGGGAAGTTTAGCAAAGCTGAGTCACAATCTGAAAAAGGTTCACCCAGTCATGTGTCCGTGGCATTTATGTATTCGGTGGTAATACTGGAAAACAAAGTGCTTAGGGCCACGGCCAAGACTCATAAAAGTAGCTGTGTTCAAGAATCAACAAACTTAACTAGGAGAATCAATAACACTATCTGAAATTCTAAGTTCCTATAGATGCCAATCATTCTAAACTTCAAAGGAGAAAGTGAGATGCCAAAACTGTTCAGAAGCAAAAAGCTACAAGTCCCGCTCATCTAATTAGAATTAATATTCATTGATATTTTGGAATTTATAGTATATTCTCTTCTTTTTATCCTATTTGATTTTCAGTTGCTTGGGGACAAGCAACAATTTAAGTTTGGTGTTGTGATGAGCGGATAATTTATACGCTTTTTGGCATTGTTTTTAGGTAGTTTTTAGTAGGATCTAGTTACTTTTAGGGATGTTTTTATTAGTTTTTATGAAAAATTCACATTTCTAGATTTTACTACGAGTTTGTGTATTTTTCTGTGATTTCAGGTATTTTCTGGCTGAAATTGAGGGACCTGAGCAAATATCTGATAGGAAGCTGAAAAGGACTACAGATGCTGTTGGATTCTGACCTCCCTGCACTCGAAATGATTTTTCTGGAGCTACAGAACTTCAAATGGCACAATCTTAATTGCGTTGAAAAGTAGACATCCAGGGCTTTCCATCAATATATAATAGCTCATACTTAATTCAAGTTTAGACGATGCAAACTGGCGTTCAACGCCAGTTCCATGCTGCAATCTGGAGTAAAACGCCAGAAACACGTCACAAACCAGAGTTAAATGCCAAAAACACGTTACAACTTGGCGTTTAAATCCAAGAGAAGCCTTTGCACGTGTAAAGCTCAAGCTCAGTCCAAGAACACATCAAAGTGGGCCCCAAAAGTGGATTTCTGCACTTAGACTTATTTCTGTAAACCCTAGTAACTAATTTAGTATAAATAGAACTTTTTACTATTGTATTTACATCTTTGGATCTTTGGATCTTTGGATTATCTTTTGATCCCTTGATCATGTTTTAGGGGCTGGCCTCACGGCCATGCCTAGACCTTCATCACATATGTATTTTCAATGGTGGCCCACACCATAGATTTAGGTGTGGAGCTCTACTGTACCTCGAGTATTAATGCAATTACTATTGTTCTTCTATTCAATTCATGCTTATTCTTATTCCAAGATATCCATTCGCACTCAAGAACCTGATGAATGTGATGATTATGTGACGCTCATCACCATTCTCACTTATGAACGTGTGCCTGACAACCACTCTCGTTCTACATGCAATTAAGCTTGAAGGAATATCTCTTGGATTCCTTAATCAGAATCTTTGTGGTATAAGCTAGAATTCATTGGCAGCATTCTTGAGAATCTGGAAAGTCTAAACCTTGTCTGTGGTATTTCGAGTAGGATTCAGGGATTGAATGACTGTGACGAGCTTCAAACTCGCGAGTGTTCGGTATAGTGACAGACGCAAAAGGATCACTGGATTCTATTCCAACATGATCGAGAACCGACAGATGATTAGCTGTGCGGTGACAGCGCATTTGGACCATTTTCACTGAGAGGATGGGAGGTAGCCATTGACGCCGGTGAAACCCGAACATATAGCTTGCCATGGAAAGGAGTATGAAGGTTGGATGAAGGCAGTAGGAAAGCAGAGATTCAAGAGGGATGAAGCATCTCCATACGCTTGTCTGAAATTCCCACCAATGATTTACATAAGTATCTTTATCTTTATTTTATGCTTAATTTATCTTTATATTCGAAAACCATTATAACCATTAGAATCCGCCTGATTGAGATTTACAAGATGACCATAGCTTGCTCCATACCAACAGTCTCCGTGGGATCGACCCTTACTCACGTAAGATTTATTACTTGGACGACCTAGTGCACTTGCTGGTTAGTTGTGCGAAGTTGTGAAGAAAGTGCTAAGATTATAAACGCGCATACCAAGTTGAGCGCCATTGTTAGAGATCACAATTTCGTGCACCACAGCCCACCTCCCTAAATCCAGTTGGGGATCTGTAACATTGACTCCTTATTCCATTAGTTGGCTCCCCCTTCAACTACCAAGGCAGACAAGGTTACAGAGCTCTGCCAAGTGTGTTCCCTGTAACCATCATCTTGCCACTTGTCAATGCATCCTTTCATCTGTATGCATAAATCTGTATGCTATAAATGACCTTAAATAAAAATCCTAAAATAACGTTGTATGAAAGTCTTTATTCATATTTTTATATAAATCAAATTTATTGAATTTGAATTAGATTTTTTAGCACTAAATCGAATTAAACATATTTAATTCAATTTAGTAGGTAAACATGTTAATAGTTTCGATTTACCAAGGAGGGAAATTCAAAATGTTAATCTTGGTTTTATACCCCTAATAAATTGGTACAAATAATTTCGATTCGGTCCATAATTTTTTCACTCCTAGTAAATCAAATGGAGTTAATTTGAATTACAAGTTTATAATAAATCGAATGGATTAAATTTGATTTATAGGTGGAACGTGCTATAGTAGTAAATTGACTCAAATGGGTTCAATTTAGCATATATATATTCCTATATATAGAATTTAAATTCATTTGTTTCGAATTACATTTCACCAAACTCAACCCTCACCCTCCCCCCCAAAAAAAACCTAAAACCCAAAGAAACTAAGGAGATTTATACTACAAGATTCAACTGAAAGATGACCCAAATCAAATTTATCGATTGGACGGAGTTACCCATATTACTGATAGCGTTCATGAAGAGGTCAATGAATGAAACTTAATTTATTTTTTTAATAAATAAAGTCTTGTTAGTGATATTAAATTGCTTAGAATTTTATTAGACGCATTATTTAGGATAGTAATAATAGGTTTGGTTAGAATTTGTATGTTTTAAATGTTAAAAGTTTAGCAAGGTTAAAAATTTTGTCAGAATTTAATTTAATTTAATTTAATTTAGGTTTCAGGTGTTAGAATGACTAGGTAGTAGAAGATTACCAAAGATTTAATATGATCTAATTTACTTAAAGAATTTAGTTCTTAGATGTTAGATTAACTATGTTCAGTTAGAATTTAATTTAATTTAATTTAATTCTTAAATGTTAGGTTATCTATGTTAAGGTTTGTAATATCTGTTACATTAAAGTATATTTTTAATAGAATTATCTGTTTTAGGTAATTTTTGTTTTCTAAAATGTTATAATTCTTAGAGAATTTTTTCATTATCATGCAACCCCACCGATGTATCATGTCGTACCTATAGATGGCCAGCTTAGCCCATCTAGCGAGGCTCAACAACCATTGGTTTAGGTTGGATGAGCTGCTGGTCAGTGCATTTGTCGAGCGATGGCGTCTTGAGATCCATATCTTCCACATGCCATTCGAGGAGTGCACGATTACGCTACAGGATGTTGTGTAACACCCCAATTACCCTAAGCTTTACCTCTAGTCGTAAAGCATAGGTTAATCAGAGGTTACGACAGCCCTAAGACATATACATATATATAGAAGAAATAATATATTCTAGAAACCTGATGAAGGATATAGCTCAAACACAGGATTTAAAAGCGCAAAGCGAACCAACGAAGCGTCCAACTTAAAACACAAGAAACAGATATGATATAAACAAAGATAATAGTATAATAGTGTAATATCATAAGAAACTAGCCATGGCTCACGGAGTTTAAGCTGGCTAGCCAAACATACAGACAAGAGGAACTAAAGTTTAAAATGGCTTATACAAGATTTGTTCTTTCTCAAATACAGGCCTTGACGATTGGATTTTTGACGGTTTAGAATTTCTCAAATAAAATCTCGTCGAAGTATAGTTTCTAAACCAAGCAATAATCCTTTCATACAAAAAGTTGTTTGTCACTAAAACAAACCCCTAAAATTTATAAACCGAAGTATTCAAACCTCGGGTCGTTCTCCCTAGGAATTACAATAAAGTGTCTTGTTATTGGTTGTGAGTTATTTTGGGGTTTTGGATAAGAAGCATGAAAGGTAAATGTCAATGAAAATAAACTAACAACTATAAAAGGCTCTTGGCAAGATATGAGAACTAGAAGTCCTATCCTAGTTATCCTTCTCAATTGTGATGAGAATTGTTCATTGCTACCACTTAGTTAACCCTTACTAAATAAAAGAAAGTCAAGTGGATGAATTGACTTGAGCCACAAGTCCTAGCCAACTCCCAAGGAAAGACTAGCTTTAGTGCACTCCAAACCAATTAGCAATCTCTCCAATTACCAATCAACAAATGAATTAGATAACTCAAGTGTCACTAATTACTCTACCTAGGCCAAGAGGAACAAAATCTATACTATATCTAGAAGAGGCATTTCAACAAACACATAAAAGGCAATAAAAGTAAACAACATGAATTGCAAGAATTAAAGAGAGATCTAACTACAAAGGCAAGAGATCAACAATAGAAAAGCAAAGAAGAACAATTATTATGAATTACCTCTTATTGAATTGAAAGAAAATAGAAGGAACAAAAGTGGATCTACAATCAAAGTATAAGAACAACATAAAGGAAATTACAACAAAAGAATAAAGGAAGATGAATGTAACAACAAAGAATTGAAAGGTAGAAGTAGAAGAAAGCAAAGATTAAAACCTAGATCTAAGAACTAATCCTAATCCTAATCCTAATTCTAGAGAGAAGTGAGAGCTTCTCTCTCTAGAAACTAATTCTAACTACTAAACTAAACTAATGGTAACTAGATTTTTCATCCCTCTTCAATCCTTGACTTAAATAGCATTAGAAATGAGTTGGATTGGGCCCACAAGGCTCCTAAAACCGCTGGGGACGATTTCATTAAAGTGGGCCACGGACAGAATCGGCGCGCGCCCCTGAACGCGAAGCGACATATGCCAAAATTTATATCATTTCGAAGCCCCGGATGTTAGCTTTCCAACCCAATTGGAACCGCATCATTTGGACCTCTGTAGCTCAAGTTATAGTCGTTTAAGTGCGAAGAGGTCGGCTTGACAGCTTTCCGGTTCTTTCATTTCTTCATGAGTTCTCCAACTTTTCATGCTTCTTTCTTCATTCCCTTGATCCAATCTTTGCCTCCTAAATCTTAAATCACTTAACAAACATATCAAGGCATCTAATGGAATCAAGGTGAATTAGATTTAGCTATTTTAAGGCCTAAAAAGCATGTTTTCACTCTTAAGCACAATTAAAGGAGAATATACAAAACCATGCTATTTCATTGAATAAATGTGGGTAAAAGGTTATAAAATCCCCTAAAATCAATACAAGATAAACCGTCAAAATGGGGTTTGTCAACCTCCCCACACTTAAACCAAGCATGTCCTCATGCTTAAACCAAGAGAAAGCAAAGGGATCAACATTTATTCAATGAAAACTAACTAAATGCAATCTACCTATATGCAATTATCTACATGAATGCAATTGCTTGGTCAAAATAAATTAATTCCCAAGAAGCATATATAAGCACAAGGGCAAAAGGTATTAACAACCATGCCAAACCACAATTGAATTGAGCTATTAAATATTTTTACAAACTTGCATGAAAGGAGATGATCATTGGTGGAAACATGTAATTGAGCATCAAACCCTCACCGGTGGTGTTTGCACTCTATTCGCTCAAGTGTTTAGGGTCGATTCTCTCAATTCTCTCCTAATCATGCTTTCTAAGATTTGTTTTTCTTCTAACAATCAACAAATATTTCATGCATGCATACATATATCATGAGGTCTTTTCATAGGTTGTAATGGGGCTAGGGTCAAGGTAGGATGCATATTTGGTTAAGTGAGTTTGAAATTTGAATCTTTGATAAGCTTAAACTTCCCACCTAACCTATGACATCCTATACAATTAAGTTCTAATCTAACTACCCATTTTTCACATACTCATGTATCCTTTTTCATTTCACAACATATGCATTGAGTTTTATTGGACCTTGCTTTGGGGCATTTTGTCCCCTTTATATTACTTTCTTTTTCTTCATTTTCTTTCTTTTTCTATTTTTTTTTATTTTTCTTTTCCATATTATTTTTTTCTTTTTTTTTCTTTTCTTTTTTTTTCTTTTGTTTTTCTCATTTTTTTTCTTTCTTTTACAAGAGCATCAATGCATAAGGTCTATACATTTGATCAATACATGAGCATGTACCCAATTCCCAATATTTTCAATAAAAATACAAAACTATCCTTTTATTCACCCAATGTCCCAAGGTTCCCACACTTGAATGATACTCACACACACTAGCCTAAGCTAATCAAAGATCCAAATAAGGACATTTATTGTTTTTCGCTTTAAGGCTTGTACTGTGCTAAATTAAGAACAAAGTAGGTTAATCGTAGGCTCAAAATTGGCTAACAATGGAAGATAAAAGGTAAGGCTTTTTGGGTAAGTAAGCTAAATGAAATGATGGCCTCAATCATATAAATGCATGAATACACAAAATAATGGACATAAAGAATCAAACAAATCAAAGATTACAATCATAGAAAGAGAATAATGTACACAAGAAGGAAAAATAAGTGGTTATAAGATGTAACCACACCATTAGGCTCAAATCTCACTTGCTTGTGTTCTTAGCTCAAAAACATGATCCACAAGATATATAATTCAAGCAAGTTTAATGAAGAGTTTTCACTCAAATCAATTGAGGCCCTATAGATAAACCGTCAAAATGGGGTTTGTCAGGCCTCTAGGCCAAAACAAAAATACAAAAGCGAGAGACAAATACAAAATAAACCAAAAAAGACTCCAAAAGGTATCCGGATCCTCAGCTTCTGTCACCAACCAAACAACTCACCGAGGTGGGTTGTGACCTGCATCTAAAAAACAACAACAAAGTATGGGATGAGAACCGGAGGTTCTCAATATGGTAACAGTGCTCAATGATGTAAGATGTAAGGCCCCGGGACGCCGAAGGCAATCCTAGAAATTCACATCACATACGGATATATAAATAAATAAAGAACTTAAACCATGTATCGGGTTATCTAACTTAGGAAAATTCTAACGAATGCTAATAACACCGCTGTTCCCATAGCCATCGCCAACCTAACCTCCGTGCGATTCCATCGCCACCGCCTACCTAACCTCCTAAGCACCAGTCAATCACAATTAGTGTAAGCAATTAAATCACAGATAATATTCATATACAACAAGTAATTCAAGAAGCAAGTAAACATGTTATACAATTAGGCAAACTCAAGTAAACAAAGCAAGCAAGCATATAGAAGATGCACATGATGAATGTCTGCTCTATTGGCTGTGATATCACATGTCGGTTATTGTGCCAAACCCGACAGCAAATCCGGTCGACAACTCCCAGATTAGTCTCTCTATTGCGCATAAGGAGGAAAATTCCGAGGGAGAGTGCCCTACCACCTTCTCCTTTCAGAGGAAAATATTCCGAGGGAGCGTGCCCTACCACCATCCTCTGGTTGTTGCATGATTCTGTGGGTTAGTGCCCTACCACCTTGCAATCAGAGAGAAACCCATGCTCAGGAGGAAAATTTCGAGGGAGAGTGCCCTACCACCTTCCTCTGGAGGAATCAGTACGAGTGAGAAGCTCAGCTTCAAGCCTCACATCCAAATATAGGCGGGATACTACCACAGTCCCTACAGCGGATAGCAATGCATATTCTAATTATATATTCAATCTTAGAGGCCACTCTTCTAAACACTCTTCCACTCATACTCATCACAACCATCATCCAGTCACAAGTTCCTTTTCGAACTCCTTAGCTTATCAGTTTCTCAATTCACTATCAGTACTCGCCAAGTTCACTACTCTTCCTTCTCTCTCAACCAAACTCATCCCCAATACACCAGAAACCTAGACTTCCGTTTGCTAACTTTTCATAATAAACATCAACTAAAGCCCTTATCTTATTTCCCAATTCTCATACTCAAAATTTGGCCCAAAAGCCTTAAAATAGAGTTATAAAAGCTTACAAGCTTGTTGGGAAGGTGAAATAGTTGAAAACAAAGTTTAAATTTGTGAAACAAGACGTGTGCGTCCGCACAGGGGTGTGCGTCTGCACGCCCAGGAAGATTTTGAAAGTGTGCATACGCACAGGGGTGTGCGTGCGCACAAGTACTGAAATTTATAAAGTCTGTTCACTCGCACAAGCTGTGCGAGCGCCCCCAACAGACGACCTTCCTGACTTGTGCGTGCGCACAGGTCGTAATCCTTCATTGAGGTACGCGCGCACAATCTATGCTAGCACTGCTACCATAGTCCTTTTTCCTGCCTGTGTGTACGCACAGGTCTATGCGTCAGCACAGAATAGAATTTTTGCAGGGTTGTGCGTGCGCACAAGGCTGTGCATTCGCACATATCAGAAAATCCTGAAATTCGGCAACTTTGCAGAATTTCAGATTTTTAACACCAACTTTGAATGATCATAACTCCTTCTACAAAAATCCATTTTCCTCAACCTTTATATCATTTTAAAGCTCTTAAAATCATATTTAATTTTAAAACAAATTCCAATCAATTTTGGAAACCGAGGCAAAAGTTATGATCAGACAAAGTTCACCAAAAATCTATTTTTACCAAAGGCCTCAAAACTCCAATTTTTCCAAAACTCACAATTCAAAACCAAACCAACCACAACCCAAACGTTACCAAAATAGCATAAAAGCCCATACCCTTCCTTTTCCAACTCAACCATCCATAATTCCAATTACACTACTCAATACCATCAAATTCCTTGCTCATCAACATCCAAAACCTTCATAAATAATCTTTAACCAACATCAAACATCAACAACTACTTCAAATCCTCATCACCTACCCTCAATATTATCAATCATTATCCACATTCATATTACCGCACTCAACATACACACTCACCAACATCAACCATCATAACAATTTATAATTAGCACCAACAACATCAATATTCTTCATCAACCTTTATAATCATTAAGTACCAACAACATTATTAATCATTCATCAATCCTTAAATACCAACAACCTTATCAACAAACTAATCATCAATACTCATTAACACCATAATTCCCAATAATCAACCTCAACCACAATAATCCAATACAACCCACAATTATCATCATTTCATATATAATTATTCATACACCAACAACATTCAATCCTATCTTAGGGTCAACTAGTCTAAGTATCCATGAACATTACATATTACATAAAGAAAACTGAAACCATACCTTAGTCGATTCCCAAACGCACCAAACACCAAAACGAAGCCACCAAACTTGATCCAAAGCCTCAACCAACTCTAACAAACACCAAGGCTAAAACTAACAACACATATCACCAAAAACCAAAATGTAAGATACACAAAACAACTAAATACAAGGATTTAATGGAACCTTACCTTATCCAACAAGATTAGGGGTAAAATCCAACAATTACCCACTACTAGAAATCACCTAAACAACCAAAACCATAAAATCTACTCATAAAATATACATGAAAATGCGCATAATCTAGGGCTGGAAACTAGGACATGTAGAGACATATCTTACCAGATTTCCTTAGATAGAAACGTAGAGCTCGATGAGAGCTTCGCGTGGCTGCAAACGACTCGTCAATCAGAGCTCCGGATCAAAAGTTATGGCTTCAGGAAGGTGGAGGTGAAAAGAGCACTCTCTCTTCTTCCTCTCCTCTCAAAACCGCGCCTCTCCTCTCTCTTAAGGCTGGAAAATGAGCTCAAAGCTCATTAAATGAGCTTATATACGTTGGATCTTTGGCCCGGTTTGGGCCCAGTCCAACCCGTTAGCGTTTTTGGTCCGTTTGGTCCACTTTGGGCCAAAATCTTTAAGATTAGTGCCCGGTTTTCAATTCTAAAATTATGTTTGTCCTTTCAAAACAATAAATCACTTTTCAAAATATTATTTTCAAAAATACGTGGTACTGGATAGACTAAAGCTGGTACTTCCAGCTTAAGCGCCAATACAGATTTTTACAAAAACTTTTCGAAAGAAATACATTTTTCAACTCAGAAAAATTAACTGAAATCAAATTTTTCATTTTTATTTTTAAATTAAAACTTCTAAATTTTGAATCTATTCCGAGCACTAAAATTATTTTATTAAAATGGTTTTACGTGAAAACGCAGGTTTTTACATGTTGCGTACCCCTTAGGCCTCCCTATAGACAGACAGTACGACAGTAGATGTCTGCGGCTGACCTACATGGAATTGATTTGTGGAGTTATTGAGTGTGTTTCCTCCAGTGGACTGCATCGATAAGTTCACTGTGAAGTGCACTTGGATGCAGGGGACATTTAGTGACCTTTCCCAGGACGCAGACGAGGAGACAGTTAAGAGGTACCCGAGAGCATATATCATGATGCTACTATCGATGCAGCTCTTCGGTGAAAAATTTGGTACACGCATGCATATTAGGTGGCTACCGTATGAAGCGAGATTAGAGGACTTGGGCAAATATAGCCGGGGATCTGCCGCTCTATCCTGGGTATACCGATGCTTGTGCTGTATGGCCAACAGAAATGTGATTAAGTTGGTCAATTCATTGCAGCTCCTCCAGTCATGGATCTTCTGGTGGTTCCCGAATTTCAGGTCCGATGGGTTTGACGCCTTTTATTGACTGTTGGCGATGAGGTACTTAATGGTTATAGTCGTTATATTTAGTAATTTATACTAAAGATTATTGCCTTTGTTTATAACATGTATTGGGTGTTAGGTGGTCAGGTTAGCAGTTAACATTGAGCGAGAAAGGGCCTAGAGTCGCGCAGTGAAAGCTCAGGATAGATTTACCCCGGCCAAGGAATGTGAGTGTTTTAGCTTTTAAGCATTGAATGTTAGTTTTTTTAAACTACTTACTGGATATAAAATGACATGCAATACTCGTTTCTCTTTACTAGTTCACGTGGATGCCATATAGCGCACTGGATGTGGTGCAGGTCATTCATCCCAAAATCTTGGAGCCTCGACATACGGAACTATGGAGGGCTGTGACATCATCGGTCTATTTTGCTGTGATAAAGTGGCATCAGGTGGACAGGGTGCTACCATAACTTGGTGGAGTATAGCATCCCCACGACCCGCACTCGATATTGATTTTCTGATGTCGAAAGATGGCAGAGGCAGAGACCGATAGTTTTCGAACACGTTACAGAACTGGCATATACATTGGACCTGGCAGGCCGACCATGTGTTACGATTTGATGTGGTAGCAAACTCAGGACCGTCACAGTCTTACTTAGAGTGGTGGTATGAGCATCAGAGGAGATTCTTATCGCCTAAGCTTTCTCGAAGACCCCAGAGTAGATGCTATCCCATCCAAAGCGACACAAAAGGTCCAGGATGGGTCCCTAAAATGGATCAGGTGCCAGATGTTCCTAACAGACGTCGAGTGAAGCATAGACCTCGTGTTGGGACACGAGCCAGAGATCACGAATGGAGATGTCTTGATGATACGATTGATGCGATGGAGGGGAGGGGTTGAAGTCGTCAATGAGGTAGAGGGCACGGTCGAGAGGGAGGGAGGGGAGGATGTTGAGGTAGAAGTCGACATATTAGGAGAGGTAGGGATGACGGTGGAGGTGGTGGAGATGACGGTGGAGATGATAGTGGTGGTTGTGAAGGTGGAGTTGGAGGTGGATCTAGTGTCGATGGAGGTGCTGATGGAGGTGGAGATGGTGGATGTACAGATGAAGGTGGAGGTGGCGCAAGTGAGGGTGGCTTTCAGTGTGGTGCTTCAAGGTTAGGGGATGGTGGAAGGTTTGGAGGAGATGTAGGGGGTGGTTTGGTGATTATACTTTTTTGGTGTCCCTAGCAGTGATATTGCCCCTGCACGAGAGTCAGACATTCATGAGCTCAGGTGAGCTCCCTTCGGATTTGCTAGGCAACAATGACCTTGATAGTGACTTCGGAGGATCCCGCTTTCTGGAGGAGATTAGCATTATTATCCAAGAGGATGAGGCAACCCGACTTGGACCGCAGGTCATCGGACACCAGAAGCCCCTTGATGTGGACCTGAACGAGCCTCTATTAGGGCCTTTGGACGAGATATTTGCATTGGGTGACACTCCTCCCTTGACAATCCATCTAGCCCACCTGGACCGATTGGAGACGAGGATGAGGTACCTCTCGCTTAGAGAGCACAGAGGATCAGGTGCCCACGCCGCTGCTTCATAGCGTTACATCTATTCTAACTATTCACATGACTGCTATGTTATATGTGATTATGTTATCATGATATGTTATTATCATTGTATTGTTGTATTCAGTATAGATATTATAATGCTATATTATCATGTTGTTATGTTATCATGCTATGTCATTATATAATACTTGAATGAGTTTGGAAAATATATATTAAATATGTTCTTTATTGTTGTCTTGTCTGACGGACTGTTGTTATTAATATTATTGTGTTGCCTTTTTCATCACTACAAACACGAAAAAGAAAACACAAAATGCCACAAACATTGCTAAACAATAATAAAGCATAATACAATAGACATAAGAAAAGGCAACACAATAAAGAAAGCACTAAACTTTGCTAGCTACTCCAGATCCCCTGGTGCCTCCTCCCTAAGGACAACTCTGCCTAGTAAGATCAGGCTGTCTGCATAGCCTACACTGCTTTGGTATATTCGAATCGACCTAATCCATACTAGTGCGAATTATAGTGCTCCTCGGACGATCTTCATATGCATGTCTCTTACTAGGATCAAGGATGACTGTTGGACCATTAAATGGTGGCCAGAAGCCTTATGGAATCAAAGGATAGAATCCCATCCTGTAGATAGTAAACATCGTGCTGAGGCAATATACTTCGTGGACATAAGTTGCCCAACTCAGGTGAGAATATGAACAACAGGTGACTGCATGGCGACATGGGTAGTGAAGTGCCTGAAAGTACTAGTAATTGCAAGTCCGATCTCTCAACGAGACTTTGTAACTACCAAGTGAGAAGTTACCTATTGGAGTACTCTCAACCACATTAAACTCCAAATTATCATTATCATACAGTGTCATCGTGAAATATCACGATGGCTTTATAATTGCCTCTATTGCCTTCACAAGCGACTGACTGAATTGCTGACTTGTCCCCAACTGTGCGTCAGCCTCTCTTCCCTTACAAACAAAGAGCTCCGCCAATCTCCCATAAGTGGACTTCACCAAGGAAAAAACTGGAAGGTTCCTAACACCTTTGAGCATCGATTTAACACACTCAAAAATATTTATAGTCATATGGTCGAATCTAGGACCCTCGTACCGGTGCTGAGTACACTTGTCATACTCGATCCTGTTAGCCCAGTCACACATTGCTAGGTTTTCGGTCCCGAGGATGTCAAACTTGACCTTGGTCTTTGCCTAAGTAGTGTTGACTAGAAACCTCCTGACATCATTTTCCTTGAAACTCAACGCAAAATTTGCAACAGCGTGCCTAATATAGAATGCACGGTAAGTTGTTGGTAGAACCCATCCTCCATCAGGTGCCTCCGAGGCAGCCTTGATTCCGTTGTGCCTATCTGATATCACGAGAATGTCAAAATAAAGAGTCATGTGTTTCTATAAGTGAGACAGAAAAAATGACCACGGTTATTGATTAGCGGATATTTTATATATTTTTGGCATCATTTTCATATAGCTTTTGTTAGGTTTTATTTAGGTTTTATTATATTTTCATAGGTTTTAGTGAAAAATCCACATTTTTGGATTCTACTGAGTTTGTGTGTTTTATGATGATTTCAGGTATTTTCTGGCTGAAATTTAGGAGTCTTGGCAAAGTCCGATTCAGAAGCAAGGAAAGCATAGCAAATGCTGTCAGATTCTGACCTCCACACATTCAAACGAGCATTTCTGGAGCTACAGAGGTCCAAATGACGCGTTCTTAACGACGTTGAAAAGCTAACCTCTAGAGCTTTCCAGAAGTATACAATGGTTTATACTTTTCTTCGAAGGAGCCTACCCATTTTGGGCATTGAACACCAAGGAGCTACCCCCTAGCAGGCGTTCAATGCCCCAAAGGAGCCCCAAAGCTGGCGTTGAACGCCAACCACCCCCTAGCTGGCGTTCAATGCCCAACACAAGCAGAAGGCAGCATGGTTCATTCCCCATTCCTCCAAGTGGACGCCAAGCTCAGCCCAAGTACTCAACCAAAGTAGGCCCAAGGATGGATTTCACACCTCTAGTCTATTCTATCATATTTTTGTACTTCTTAGTTGTTAGATTAGTATATATAAGAGAAGATCAACCATGTTTAAAAACTTCTTCCCCCACTTTTACTTTCGAACATTATTGTATAGTATAAGC
This sequence comes from Arachis hypogaea, assembly GCF_003086295.3. NCBI lineage: Eukaryota > Viridiplantae > Streptophyta > Magnoliopsida > Fabales > Fabaceae > Arachis > Arachis hypogaea. The sequence goes on along the minus strand of NC_092043.1, from coordinate 1,310,700 downwards.
AACTGAACCTCCTAGGTTAAGGTTAGGAGCTCTGCTGATTCTTATGAATTAATAATATCGTTATTCTGTTTCAATCTATGCTTGATTCCATTCTAAGATGTATCTTCGTTCTTTAACCTAATGAATTGGGAGTGTAACTTGACCGTCATCTCTATTCTACATGGGTTCCTGCGAGTCCTAGACGGGATAATATTGAACCATAAGCTTGATTATACATCTCTTAGACGGCTAATCCACGACTTCATTGGGGACTTGGAGACATCAGTTCAGCTGAGGTACGGGGCGCTTAGGGCTTTTGTTGTATAGGCTAGAATCATGAAGCAGCATTCTCTGATCCGGAAGATCTGAACTTGTCTGTGGCATTTTGAGTAGGATCACCAAGGGAATGGACTGCTAGAGCTTCACCCCCGTTTAGATTGGATGACCATTGACCTGGCGTTTGATCTGAAGTATATGAGATTAATGACTAGTGACCTGGCGTTAGTCATTTACAGCCTGCCATGGAATGAATCATCAGAAGTTGAAGTAGATAGTGAGAAAAATTGATCCACAAGGAGGAAGTATCTCCGAAGTCTCAACCGTCCTCTCATTACTGATTTCACGCCAATCAAGTAGTTCTATCTTTATTCTATTTTTATGCATTTTTCACAACAACTATCTTTTCTAATCGCCTCACTAAGATCTACAAGATAGCCATTGCTTGCTCAATCCGACAATCTCCATGGGATCAACCCTCACTCACGTGAGGTATTACTTGGACGAGTCGGTGCACTTGCCGATCTATCTGTGCGAATATTGCGGAGTCAATTTCGTGCACCAAGTTTTTGATGCTGTTGCCGGGGATTGTTCGAGTTTGACAAACTACCGGACTATCTTGTTGCTTAGATTAGGTACTTTAAGATTTAGTAGCTCTTTTAATTGTGTCTTTTGTTTTCCTTTTCAAAAACTTTTTCAAAATCCATCTTTTCTTTGTTTTTTGGTTGAGTCTAGTGTTAGTTTTTAAGTTTGGTGTCCCTTCTGTGTTAATCTTTTCTTTGATTTTTCAAATTTTCTCTTGAGTGTTCTTCTTGGTATTCAAGTTGTTCTGGTTTCTCTTCTTTGTTTGATCTTAAAATTTTTAATTTTGGTGTCTTTCGGTGTTTGTCTTTCTAATTTTCGAAAAACTAGTGTTTTTGATCTAAAATTTTTTAAGTTTGATGTCTTTTGGTTATTTTTCTCTTTCTTCATTAATTCGAAAAAATAAAAAATATTTCTTTTATCTTTCTTTAATTTTTGAAAATCTTGCTTCTTTTCTTATCTTGATTTAAAAAAAATTTAAATTTGGTGTTTTCCTATTAGTAAAGTTAAATTTTAAATTTCAAATCTTATCTTTTTCAAATCCTTTTCAAATCTTATCATATCCTTTTAATTTAAATCTTTTCTATCTTATCTTCTTTTAAATTTTAATTTCAAATCTTTTAAAAATCTTTACTATCTTTTCAAATTTGATTTTCAAATCTTTTTAATTTAAAACTCATCTCTCTTAACTTCTCTTAAAACCTTTATCCTATCTTTCTCTTTTAATTTTAAAACTTACCTAACTTACATTCTTTTTAAAATTTAAAACTTTTTCAATTTCAAATCTTTCTTTCTTCTTTTTCGAAAATCACCTCTTAATTTTCAAATCTTTTTAGTCAATTAGTTTTTAATTTCTTTCTTGTTTTTGAAAAGTAATAAATAAATATAATAAAAAAATATTTTAACTCTAATTTTCCTTTTTACTCCTAACCATTCGAATTCTTCTACCCCCCTCTAATTCGAATTCTCTTTCTCATCTCTATCGTCATCTTTCTTTTCTTCTTCATATCTTACAGGGTTCTCTATACTCTGACATAGAAACTCTCATTCTCTTTCTTTCTTGGTTTTCTTTTTCTTGTTTATGAGCAGGAACAGAGATAAAGAACCTCTCTTTGATCCTGATCCTGAACCTGAGAGGAATCTAAGGAGGCGTTTACAACAAGTTAAGGCACAACACTCTGAAGTAAACCTCACAGAACTTTTCGAACAAGAAGCTGAAAATACAAATATGGCTGCCAATCCAAATGATAGAGGAGATGCAAGGAAGGTTCTTGGTGACTTCACTGCACCCACTTCTGACTTCTATGGAATAAGCATCTCTATACCTACCATTAGAGCAAATAACTTTGAGTTGAAGCCTCAATTAGTCTCTCTAATGCAACAGAATTGCAAATTCCATGGACTTTCACTGGAAGATCCACATCAATTTCTATCTGAATTCTTGCAAATCTGTGATACTGTTAAGACCAATAGAGTGGATCCTGAGGTCTACAGGCTTATACTTTTCCCTTTTGCTGTTAGACACAGAGCTAGGATATGGTTGGATTCTCAACCCAAGGAAAACCTAGGCTCTCGGGAAAAGTTGGTTAATGCTTTCTTGGCCACGTTCTTTCCACCTCAGAAGATGAGCAAGCTCAGGGTGAAAGTTCAAACCTTCAGACTAAAAGAGGGTGAATCTCTCTACGAAACTTGGAAAAGATACAAGCAACTGATCAGGAGATGTCCTCCTGACATGCTCTCAGAATGGACTATCCTAGGTATTTTCTATGATGGTCTATCTGAGATGTCCAAGATGTCATTGGACCATTCTGCTGGTGGATCACTCCACTTGAAGAAAATGGCTGAAGAGGCACAAGAACTCATTGAAATGGTTGCAAACAACCAATTAATGTACACTTCTGAGAGGAACCCTATGAACAATGGGGTAGCTCAGAAGAAATGAGTCCTAGAGGTTGACACTCTGAATGCCATATTAGCTCAAAACAAGATCTTGACCTAATATGTCAATATGATTTCTTAGCATTTGATTGGAATGCAAGCTGCAGCTGGCAACACTCAAGACACCTCCTATGATGGAGATTCTTATGATCCAGATAAACCCACAATGGAAGAGGTGAATTACATGGAAGAACCCTATGGAAACACCTACAATTTTTCATGGAGAAATCATCCTAACTTCTCATGGAAGAATCAACAGAATTCTCAGCAAGGCTTCAACAATAATCAAGGTGGAAGAAACCAGAATGGGTTTAACAGTAATAAACCATTCCAATCTTCTCAGCAACATACGGTGACTTCTAAGAAGAGTCTCTCTGACTTAGCAACCATAGTCTCTGAATTCTCTAAGATCACTCACAGTTTCATAACAGAAACTAGGTCCTCCATCAGAAATTTGGAGATACAAGTTGGTCAGTTGAGCAAGAGAATCCCTTAGACCCCTCCTAACACTCTCCCAAGTAACCTGAAGTAAACCCAAGAGAAGAGTGCAAGGCCATCACTATGGAAGTTGAGGCCGAATTTGAAGGGGATGTTCTGGCGTTGAACGCCAATAGGGAAGTCCCTACTGGGCATTCAACGCCCAAAGAAGAGCCATCACTGGTGTTGAACGCCAGTAAGGGAGTCCCTACTGGGCATTCAATGCCCAAAGAGGAACCATCAGTGGCGTTGAACGCCAGCAAAGGTGTAGCTGGGCGTTCAACGCCCAAAGTTGCGCAAAAGCTGGCGTTGAACACCAATAATGGGGCAGCTGGGCGTTCAACGCCCACTAAAAACTTTCCTATTGAAGAACTGAAGGCAACTAACGCTCATGAGGAGACCATAAAATTTCCATTGAATGCCTTGCTGCAAATTATGGATTATGAAGATCACTCCTCCTTTGATGAGGAAGAGGAAACTAGGGAAGATCAAGTTACTCGGTACATAGGAATTTTGATGAAGCTAAATGCCAAATTATTTAGAACAGAGACATTGGAGGAAGAACCTCTAGTGCTCACCAAGGAACTCAATGTCTTGGTTCAGAAGAAATTACCTCAAAAGCTGCCGGGTCCCGGACACTTCCTAATTCCCTGCATCATAGGCACCACTATCTTTGAGAAGGCTTTGTGTGACCTAGGGTCAAGCATAAACCTCATGCCATTCTCTATAATGGAGAGGCTAGGAATCTTTGAGGTACAAGCTACAAGAATCTCACTAGAGATGACAGACAAGTCAATGAAAAAGGCATATGGTCTGGTAGAGGATGTCTTAGTAAAGGTTGAGAACCTTTACATTCCTGCAGATTTTATAATCTTGGATATTGGAGAGGACGAGGATGAATCCATCATCCTTGGAAGACCTTTCCTTGCCACTGCTAATGCCATCATTGATGTAGCAAAAGGAGAGCTAGTCTTGCAATTGCATGAGGACTGTATCTTATTCAAGATACCTAACCCTAACTCTCCCTTGACAAAAGAGAGACAATTATGCAACACTTAGTGTTCCAACCCTCTCTCTCAGTGCAAAGCTATACAAAGCCCCCAAACACCAATTCTAAGTCCGGTGTTGGGCAGCCATCATCAAGCACTAATAATAAAGGTACTAAGAAGAAGGTACCTAAAGGCTGGAGGGACAAGAAAATTCCCACTGAAAGCCTCTCACCTGGCATGAGAGTTGTCTTCACTGACAACCCAGTCATTCCACATACTGTGAACAAGGTCCTGTCTCTAGAATCTGTGGAGCTCATCCATGAGAGCACAGGTAAGAAGTTCGCTGGAAGGGGCAAAATTCTAAACCCCTATCCATCTCCGTAAGGAGCTAACCGTCAAGCTAGTGACGTTAAAGAAGCGCTTGTTGGGAGGACACCCAACCATAATTAGTTATTTCTATTTTTCTTTAAGTTTGTTTTACATAATTATTTCTTTAAGTTTGTAATCATGTGCAGTAGTTAGAACAGAAATAGAGACAGTCAGAACTGAAAACAGAACACCCTGGAGCAAGTACCTTACTGGCATTGAACGCCAGACAAGGGGGTAAGAGTGGGTGTTCAATGCCTAAAAAGAGTAGCCAAGCTGGCGTTGAACGCCACACAGGGTATCCCTAATGGTCGTTCAATGCCCAAGAAGAGCAGCATTGTCGGCGTTGAACGCCAGCCAGGGAGCATACAGTTGGCGTTGAACACCAGCCAGGAAGCAGAGACCTGGCGTTGAACGCCAAGATGGAGGTCCCCTATGGGTGTCCAACGCCAGCTAGGAGTAGAGGCTGGGCATTCAATGCCCACCAGGGGGTAGAAAATTCGATTCCTTAGCCTCTTAGGATTAGTGGGTCCCACAGAATCTCCACCTACCCCACCTTTTCCTCTCTTTTACTTTCACTCTTCTCCACGCACTCTTCCCCATAAACCCTCAACCAATCACATCCATACCTCTTTCCAAAAACCATAATAAATTCCACCAACCCCACCCACTTCAAATTTAAAACTTTCCCACCTAATTACCCTCCCTTCACATTCGAACCCTAACCCATCCCATCCTTATAAATACCCCCTCATACCACTTCTCCAACACACACAAAAGCCCCCACTTGGCCAAAATCCTATGTCTCTCCATCTCTCTGTATTCTCTTATTCTTCTACTCTTTTCTTCCCTTTTGTTCATATTTTGCTCGAGAATGAGTAAATCTTTTAAGTTTGGTATTGGAAAAGCCTTGCTCTTTGCTTTCCATTCACATTTATGGCACCCAAAGTCGGAGAATCCTCTAGAAAGAGGAAAGGAAAAGCTATTGCTTCCACCTCCAAACCTTGGAAGATGGAGAGATTTATCACCAAAGCTCATCAAGACCACTTCTATAAAGTAGTGGCAAAGAAGAAGGTGACTCCTGAAGTCCCGTTTAGGCTAAAAAATAATGAGTACCCGGAGATTTGACAAGAAATCCGGAGGAGAGGTTGGAAAGTTCTAACCAATCCTATCCTAGAATTTGGAATCTTGATGGTGCAAGAGTTCTATGCCATTGCATGGGTCACTAAACATCATGATACAAGCGTGACCCAAGCCCCAAAAATTGGAGCACTATGGTCTGAGGGCGACCCTTAGATTTCAGCGCGGAAAGTGTAAGATTAGCACTCCATTTACCATTAATGCAATGAGACCCACATCCTTACACTAGGAGAGTCAATTTTGATCAAGGGCTGGACCAAGTCCTTTCAGACATTTGTGTGGAAGGAGCACGGTGGAAGAGGGATGCTCAAAGCAAGCATGTCCAACTAGGAAGGCTTGACCTCAAGCCCGTACCTAGAGGATGGTCGGAATTCATCCAAAGCTCTATCATCCCTACTAGCAATCGGTTAGAAGTGACCATTTGACCAAGAAATCATGATTCATTGCATCATGCTTGGGAGTGAAGTGGAGGTGCATAAGGTGATACCTCAAGAGCTATACAAGGTGGCAGAAAAGCCCTCCGCCAAGGCAAGGTTGCTTTTCCCCACCTTATCTGTCACTTATACAATTGTCATAGAAGAAGACATTCCCATTGAAGAGGACAAGCCCATCACTAAAAGAAGGATGGAGCAAACTAAAGAGCCTACACATGCGCCTCAACAAGAGCATGTGGAGCCACCTCAACAAAAAATTCCCGAGATGCCTCAAGGGATGCACTTTCCTCACCAAAACTATTGGGATCAACTTAACACCTCAATAGGGGAGCTAAGCTCAAACGTGGAGCAATTGAGGGTGGAACATCAAGACCAGGCCACTAGGGGTGTAAGTTACCGAACCGGACCGAAAATTACCGCAAAACCGAACCGAAAATTACAACAATCGATTTAAAAACCGAAAAAATTGGTTTTTTTTGTTTTTTTGACAAAACCGATCGGTTCAGTTCGGTTTTTGATTGGCTTGATAGAAACCAAACCGAAGATATGCATACATTTCAATATTTTAACGATTTTAACCTTTAACCTAACAACAAAAATCTCTAACACCTAACCATTTCAATGTTTTACTCTTATTATTTTAGTTTATTGACAATTTTAAACCTCTAATTATTGTAATTCATATTATCCTCATTAGGAATTAAAAATAAAAAAATCGATCGAACCAAACCGCTATTGGTTTGGTTCGGTTCGGTTCGATTGTTGTAAAAGCAGCAAATCGAACAGTTGTGTGTCTGTAGGAACCGAACATATCGGTTCAATTCATTTTTGGTCCAAAGCTGAACCAAACTGAACCGATAACACCCCTACACGCCACTATCCTCCATGAAATAAGAGAAGATCAAAGAAACATGAGAGGAGAGCAACAAAGACCAGGGTGAGACATAGAGGAGCTTAAACACTCGATTGGATTCCAAAGAGGGAGTAGTAGCCGCCGTCACTAAGGTGGACCCGTTCCCTTAATCCCATGTTGCCTATGTTATTTTTCTGTTTTTCATGTATTTTATCTTATTGTCTATTTCTAGTGCATGATCATCTTTACATGTCTTAAAGCTATGAAATATTCCATGCATCTCTCAACTTTCTTGAAAGAAAATTTTATTTGAAAAAGAATAGGGATATACATGAATTTCGAGTTATATAATAAGAATAGTTCAATTATTTTGATGTGGTGGCATTGCTTTTACTTTCTGAATGCATGAATAAATAGTGCATATTTGATGTTGGAGTTAAGAATGTTGGCTCTTGAAAGAATAATGAAAAAGGAAAAGTATTATTGGTAATCTGAAAAATTCAAAATTTGATTCTTGATGCAAGAAAAAGCAGTAGAAAGAAAGAAAGAAAAAAAAAGAGCAAAAGAAAAAGAAAAAGCCAATAGCTCTTTAAACCAAAAGGTAAGAGCAAGGGTCCAAGGCTTTGAGCATCAATGGTTAGGAGGGCCTAAAAGAAACAAAATCTTGGCCTAAAAAGTTCAAATAAACTTCTCCCGCTAACTATATGCTTGTGGTGTGAAGGTGTCAAGTGAAAAGCTTGAGACTGAGTAGTTAAAGTCGTGATCTAAAGCAAAAGAGTGTGCTTAAGAACTCTGGACACCACTAGCTGGAGATTCTAGCAAAGCTGAATCACAATCCGAAAGGGTTCACCCAGTTCAGTGTCTGTGGCGTTTATGTATCCGGGGATAATACTGAAAAATAAAGCTGATTCTTATGGATTAATAATATCATTGTTCTATTTCAATCTATGCTTGACTCCATTCTAAGATGTATCTTCGTTTTTCATCCTAATGAATTGGGAGTGAAACTTGACCGTCATCCCTATTCTACAAGGGTTCTTGTGTGTCCTTGACTGGATAGTATTGAACCACAAGCTTGATTATACATCTCTTAGATGACTAATCCATGACTTCATTGGGGACTTGGAGACATCAGTTCAGCCGAAGTACGCAGCGATTAGCGGCTTTGTGGTATAGGCTAGAATCATGAAGCAACATTCTCTGATTCGGAAGATCTGACCTTATCTGTGGCGATTTGAGTAGGATCACCAAGGAAATGGGCTGCTAGAGCTTCACCCTCATTCAGATTGGATGACCACTGACCTGGCGTTTGATCTGAAGTAGAGGAAATTAATGACCACTGACCTGACGTTAGTCACTTACAGCCTGCCATGGAATGAATCATCAGAAGTTGAAGTAGACAGTGAGAAAAGTTGATCCAGAAGGAGGAAAAATCTCCAAAGCCTCAACCATTCTCTCATCACTGATTTCACACCAATTAAGTAATTCTATCTTTATTCTATTTTTATGCATTTTTCACAACAACTATCTTTTCTAATCGCCTGACTAAGATATACAAGATAGCCATTGCTTGCTCAATCCGACAATCTCCGTGGGATCGACCCTCACTCACGTGAGGTATTACTTGGACGACCCGGTGCACTTGCCAGTCTATCTGTGCGAATATTGCGGAGTCAATTTCGTGCACCAGTTCTGCATTTTTACCCTCCAATAGGACAAAAGCAATGGGAAGGATATTAGAATTCTCATCCTAAGCAATTGCAACCAACAAAGTTCCCCCATATTTGCTGTATAAGTGAATTCCGTCAATAATGACCAACGGCTTACATTTCTTGAATGCCTTGATGCATGGTGAGAACGACCAAAAAAGTTTGTGAAAAAATGCTAATGACCCGTCAACCTGGCCTCCAACTCGCACAGGACTCATCTTCAGAACTACAATACTACTTGGCATCGTTGTCTACACACAAGTATCCACCTTGGAAACTCATTATAGGATTCCTCCCAATCCCCATATATCTGCGTGACGACCTTCTGCTTAGCCAGCTAAACCCTTTTATACATAGGTCTAAACCTAAAATGTGCCTCCATCGCATTCTACAGTACCTTGATACACACATTCGTATCAACTCTGATCATAGAAAGGATGAAAGCAGATATCACATGATAATCTGTGATCACTGGAAATCGAGGAGGACAAACATATATGAGCTCCGTTATACCATCTGACCTCCCAAATACTCTTCTGCTGTCGTAGAGTGATCCGAATCAACCATCTGTAGCTATTTTCGAACTCCTTACACTTTCTGTAGTACTTGGCATGATCCAATTCCAGCACTTTCTACTCAACCCCCTGGCGGATGCTATAAGTCTTCGCACATAATACAACTTCCTTTTTATTCTGAAACTACTGACCGACTTGAAACTTAGCAAGACCTGACGTGTCCTGTGAATCTCTGGCCACAAAATCGGATTCCATGTCTAGGAACCCTTGATGTCTCATGGCATCTAAGTTTAGAGTCGAAAAGTGCGGCAGGTACTGTTGAGTTCTTGAGCTCGATGCTCCACTAGCCGCAACAGGAATACTCCTCCCTATGTCATCATCGTTGTCATCCTCAATCATGGCGGGCTCAACATCATCGTCATCGCCTAACACGTCTTCCACCGCATCTGGTTCTCCAACCTCCCTAGAAATCGGGATCATAACAAGAGTATTGATGTTAGCACCAATTTCTGCAATCTCATCGCAGTGTAAATCAACTGCGAAAGACGGAGATGCCACCAAATATCCCTCAGATGCCATTACAAGCAGAGATGAAGATGCAACAATAGGGTTTGTACTGGAGGCTGCTACCATTGGTACTGATTGATTATTTCGGTTCGCCCTTCTTGAGCTAGAGACCACATCCACCAACTTAGCCAATAGTTCAGGGATTCTCACCTCCAAAAACTGGCGACGACAGTGAAATAAAACTTGCAGATCCTTGTCATTGTCTATCACAAACGAATCATACTTCACCTCATCACGAACGACAAAAATTGAAATTCTATAATATAATTTATTTATCCTTTTCATTCTATGTAGTCCTAATTTCTGTAGTACGGTGTTATTAAAATCAACAAGGCTCGTAGAAGATCTGATAAAGACACTTAAAGGATCCTTATCAGTGAATTTTATACCCTCTCGTATTTTTTTCTTAATCATGCCTTTGTAGTGCATAAGAACTAGAAAACTCTCTTCACTAGCCATTGTGAATTTACCTCTGTTCAACGTTCCACGTTATGATCCTATTTATATAGCATACGTTCGTTAAGTAAATCGAATTAAATCAATTCGATTTAATCAAACTCATTTCTTTCCAAGTAAATCGAATCTGTTAGTTTTAATTTACCATGCTTGACTCTTACATGTAAATCGAATCATATTGATTCGAATTACTTGCATTACATTTCTCCCACCTAAATCGAATGAGTTATATTTGAATTATAGGCATAAAAGATAAATCATGACTTATGAGAGTTGCTAGTAATTCAAATTTATTGGAATCGATTTACATGTAATGGAGGTAAATCGAATTTGCTTGCTTCGATTTACATGAAATGAAGGTAAACTGAATTATATTGATTTGATTTACATAGATTTAAAGCACTCACATCCACTCTTTATATTTAGGATATTCACGTAAATTAGACACCCTAATAAATTATTTATGTGATTTGCCCTAAAAATTATAAGTAATTTTTAGGTATAGCCAAAAATCGTTTTCATTAATCATGTATCAATTTGATACGGTAATTTGTAGGTAAAAATAAAGTTTAATTATTATATTGGTTTTTAACTTTTTATAGGATTATCAAAATTGTAATTAAATTTTTATAATTTTTTATTTAAATTTTATATTATTTTTAATTTTTTAATTAAATCTTTATTAGTATAAAAAAACACTAAAATTAACAAAAAAATTTTGTTTTTATAAATTAAAAATTTCTATTATTAGAAACTCAATTAAATCTTTGACTACATATTTTTTGAAAAACATATTTTGTTAATTTTAATATTTTTAATACAAAGAAACTTAATTACAAAAGTGAAAGTAATGTAAAGACTCAATTAAAGAAAAAATATAGAGACCTAATTACAACAAAAATACTATTCGTATACTAAAATCAGCTACTAACTTATGTATGGTTTAATTTATTTACGTGTACAAATATATTTGTGTATAAATACATGTATGGTTTAATTTATTTATGTATTTATATTCTAATATGTATTTTATACTAGCGACTAACTTTGGCGGTTAATTTTAGTGTACACATAATATAATCTAGTTATAAATTTAGTAAAATTATAGGAACCAATAGAATAATTAAACCTAATCTTTAATTAATTAATGTTGTTTTAATTGAATAGGGTAAAAATATATCTCGTTTATGACCATCACTGTTGAAAAAAAAAAAGATATGCTTTTACATAAAACACGTCATTTTATTGAAGATTGAATATCAATCTCAAACGAAGTGTTTTTATTTTAGACAGCATAGTAAATTAACATACCAAATCAATATTTCATTAACTGAAATGAGCTTACTATTATAAATTTGGAGTCTATTACAGACCGCCCTAGGCCCAGTCCGCTTACTCGTCGGGTCGGAGTGCTACCTCTGACCCAGACCCAAACCAACAATAAAGGAACCCTACGGGTCGGCCCTCGGATACCCGATCCGGGCAGTATACGGCCACGCTTCTTGTGCGGATCAAACCACCTAGCTGAAACGGTCGGGTCGGAGTCATCGGGATTGGACCCGAATCCCCGACGGTTAGGACTGCCAACGCTTCCCCACGTGAGCAGGAGCAGCATAAAGCATCCTGGACAGTGGGCCAGGTCACCTTTAGACCCACCCAGCACGGTATATAAGGGGAGAGGTCAGCACTCCCCTAATGTACAAATCATTTTACCTAATTTGACTACCAACATGTACGGACACTGACTTGCTTGTTGGAATGTCCTTGCAGGTGGCCACCCCCCTGTTCTGCACGCTTCCTCTGATGTCATCGACATCCAAATCCTCGCTCCACGTCATTCTAAGGTCTCACCCGTTCCCCGTGTCTAAGCACCCAACCTTTCCAAAAATCGAAGTCTCCAGATAACGAACAGAGTCTAATTTAAATTTAGAAATTTTTCAAATTTGATCTCAAAATTCAAAAGTCAAATTGAATATTAAATTTTTGTTAGTTGAAGAACACGAAAATACAAAAAATCCTATAATGTCTCATACCTTCGCCCTCAAGGCCTCAACAACGACAACTTTATCGATATGAATATGATCCATACGAGTGAATGAAAATATGTGGTTTTTCTAATTTCGGAACAAGATTCTTTTTATAGTCATATTTTGAGCTTTAAAAAACAAAGAAAAATATTAAATTACTGCACGAATTGCAAGGTCCAATAGGGTATTGACCCAATACATGAAGGGCTTGAAAAATGGCATGAGCAGTGTGAGCAGAAGAAACATTACTCAGAGACTTGTTGTGTTTGCTTCACACCTCCCTTCGTCTTCGTCTTCCTCTTCAGATTCCACTTCCATGGCTTCGGAGAAACAAGCTGCTCTTGCTACCGCACCCTCCGACGCTGATGCTCCCACCATGTAAAACTTTCTCCCTTTCTCTTTTCTGTTGTTTCTCCTTCACTTGAATTTCATGTTCTGATTGTCTGTTAGGGAAAAATAAATGCAATGTTCAGCTCCTGTAATATTTGATGTAAGGTTTTCGGTTTCTAATTTTCTTCTTATGCTATGAACTTGTATGTTCGATGGGATCCATTTCTTTGTTTGAAGTTGGTGTTTGCTTGTATATGTTCTAGCTTTTGAATTTTTATCAGTGTTCATTTTAATGTCTTACGCCGGATTTTGTCCAGCTTCATTCCCAAATTTATTTGAACAATTAATTAGAGGTTTTTCCTTCAGAATTCTGGCATTTGTCTAAGTACCTATCTTTCATGTTCTTATGGTTGTATTCTATGATTATCAGATTTGACAAGATAATCAACAAGGAGATCCCTTCAAATGTGGTTTATGAGGATGATAAGGTACTCCCTGATTTGTTTTGTGCACACATATATATGTAGTCCTGTTGTGGTGTTTATTTTTCATTATTCAGTTTCATTGGAAGAAGTCTCAGAAGTATTCTAATTGAAGGTTCTTTACCATCTAGCTTGTAACACATTAATAATGTGAATAGTAACACGGTTCAATGGATTTCAATGTAACAATAATTTGGATGTTAGGTTAAACTCTCTGGAAATACTGTAGTCGTGCTCAAATGTGGAAATAATGGTTACTGATTTTGTTTCATGTGTATGAGTATCCCTAAATAGATATTTCAAATTCTTTATCATGATCTTCCTCACAGTTATGTGCTCCACTTTTATTCTCGAATGGGTTACCCCGTGGCCATTTTCTTTTATATAAGGAGCATTTCAGTGTTAATTTATACTTAAAGTTTGGAAATAGTATGCTTTACAAATTTATTCTTGAGAATTAGTTATTTATTGTAAAGGAAATCTACTTGGCTTGATTGGTCGTGGTTTCTTATTTGATCTAACAACCAATAGCAATTAATCATTGGGATGCTTTTCCCCCTTTTGACAGGTCTTTGCTTTTAGGGACATAAATCCCCAAGCTCCTACTCACATTCTAATCATTCCTAAAGTAAAAGATGGGTTAACTGGTCTATCCAAGGTATTTATTCTCTCTTTGCCCATAAACGCATCACAGTCGCACTATACCAAACTTTCATTCAGGAACAGATCGCACAAATGAACTCAGTTGAATTACTTTTTTTCCTCTACCTCATTGGTATAAGTATTCATCTAACTTAGACTAGTCCTTTCTAGTATAAGAAGAGAAAGATAAAATCCACAAGGATTTAATGTTGCTGGGTAAAGATATGTTGGTCAGCTTGTCTGTTGAGCAATATTTGTATGGTGCTTCTTTGAAATGTGTTGGCTACTTTGAAATTAAATTTTCAGACTGATTGTGGGAAGGCTGCCTTCGGTTTTGGTCTGTGGTTGATACTACATATAAGATAATTAACATGAAAATGTTACAGTGTCTTGATAATTTTTCAATGAATTATTTTGAATTCTTATTTGCTCTATACTTTTTCTTGACAATTTTTTGGAATTGGGTCTACTACCTGACCGGAGGGCTCAAAACCTTACTCAATTTATGCCAACCTTTCTGACTCTCTACCATTTCTTTCTATTACTTACCAAGCTCCAAAAAGCTTAAGATATTAGGTGGAGGCTGATCTTCACACATGAGACCTTTGAGCTTGAAGTGAGATAATGCACTCTGCCTGTCTACCTTCCACTGAATTTCAACTTTTTAATTAGATGATGGAAGTCCGTAATAAACTGGGATCAATATCTATGAAGAGTAAGATAATGTATGAACTGATATAGGATTCAAATCCCCCTAGTGTAGCGTTACTCTTGTCCTTGTGTGTAACTTTTGTGTATTTTCTGTATGAGTGAATGAAGAAAAGGCTGAGTATTACCCTTTTACCCCTTTCTTTAATAAAGGATGCCCCTACCTTCCTCTCTTTAGTCTCCTATTGTCATCAGGTGTACTAGCAGTCAAGCAGGAAATTCCTCATTGCCAGGGACTCTTACAAATGCACTTATAGCTATTATGGTCAACTGTGGTTTTTGGCTATTACTAAATGTTATTATCAGTCCTTGTTGGAAGATTCGAGCAGAGCATGTGACTCCATGCTGAGTTATGGATTGACTATTTGTTAGCCATTTCCCCCCTATATAATAACTTATGTCTATCAAACTTATGGTCGTGAAACCCATTCAATTTGTATCACCAGTTACATGAACAGAACTTGCTGACCCCTCCCCCCCTTTCCTTTTTTCCCTTCTTTTCTCATATTTAGCATTCTGGATTTACAGTGTTATTCCTATGCCTGGATCTCCAATTAAGTTGCTAGTTGGTCAAGGAGAAATGAAGAAACAACGACCACCACCTACATCTTTCCTGTAATTTGCTTCATTCTTATGTTGAAATATTATTTTTCTAGGCTGAGGAGAGGCACTTTGAAATTCTTGGCTGCCTTCTTTACACTGCGAAGTTGATTGCAAAGCAAGAAGGTCTTGATGATGGCTTCAGGGTTGTAATTAATGATGGTCCAAAGGGATGTAAGTGTTCTATCTCCATGCATGCCGACACTTTAACTTCAATATTTCATCTCTATTATTCTTGATTATTGAAAGATTATGGTGATTAGGAATAGTTAGAGCGTTATAATAGTTAGTTAGGAGAATACAGTAATTAGGATCTTCCTCCTACTATATAAGTCAAATTGTAATAACTTTTTCTATCAACCAATGTGAGGTTGGCCTGAGTGGTTAGTGGTTCGATATCGCACAAGTAAAGTCTCGGTTCGAGACCTTGTTATCTCTGTTGGGAGACTCCCCCACCATATCCACGTGGATGATGGGGCGAAGCCTCCGTACCAGGCAGGCTACCCAAAATTAAACTAGCTTTTCATTTCACTCTTTCATTTTCTTTGGCCCTTTTCTCTCTACAATGGATTTCAACATTGAGTGATTGTTTGAATTAATTTTTAACAGGTCAATCAGTTTACCACATTCATGTTCACCTCCTCGGCGGACGACAGATGAACTGGCCTCCTGGCTAAATTGGGACAAAGAATAGGGAGTGAGATGGACTTGATTTCTCCTCCATCAATATCACTTTAGTTGTGCCATCTTACGATAATGGTTTGAGAATAATTTTGTGTAGCTACATTTGTATTGAATGATGCTGCTGATTCCAAAGTCATCTCTTGTAGAACCTAATGGTTGGTATAGTTGTTAAACTTTCGAATTAACTATTAAATTGTTACAACTTTGCAATTGGGCGATGAAAAAGAGGATTAGCAGTTATTATTATTTAGAACAAATTACCGGATGTACTCATGAAAGATACAGACGTTGACAAATGTACCCATCAAATAAGAAAACGACTATTATACCCATAAAAAATGGGTTTTAAATGATAGATATACCTAAATTTTAAAAATAATACCATAAACGGGCTAGCTTGCGGGATTAACGGGTGGCTCTTTTTTTTTTTGCATTTTTTCAAAAAAAATAGCACTTTTAGTCTTTTCTCATCCGACTCGGAAATCCGACCCATCAACTAAAAAAATATTTTTTTTAAAAAGGTTTTTGATCTAAAAGTGATATTTTTTGTCAAAATATTATTCAAAAAATAAAATAAAAAGATAAACGGGCTGACTCATTTAATCCATTGGGCTAACCATAAATGGTTTGTTGAAAAATTATGGCCTGCGAATAAAGTAGGTTTAAACGGTCCAGCCTATTTAACACACGGGCTTAACGGGCTGGACCTAAATGGGTTGAGCTAACTCATTTGACAGTCCTATAAAAAACTATTCAAAAATCCCAAATTGCCTGCATTTCCACCACCACCATTATTCTCTCTCACACACGCTCTCTCTCTCTAAATCTTCTTCCAACTCTCAAGTGAGTGCCCCGCCGACGATCCCCTCCCTTTCTCTTTCCTTCTTTTTCCGTATCCTTTCATTCGCTTCCTTCTTCCTTCAGATCTTGTCAAACTTCTCACCACCTACTTAATCACCATGTACGCCGCGCGCCTCACCCTCCAAATCACGCTCAGTATTCCACAATTTCTCCAAAATAAGAACATATTCCTCTACAACGTGCTTCTCAGCGGCTACACACTCTATTGCAACACCATTTTGCTCTTCGTTAAATTGGTCTCCATGGCAGAACTTCTGCCGGACAATTTTACGTTGCTGTGTACTGTCAAGGCCTACGCTGGGCTCACGGAGGTGGAGCTCGGGGAAGCGTTTCACGCGCTTGCTTTAAAGCTGGGACTGTGCTCTGATTCTTTTGTGGGAAATGCACTGATTGCTATGTATGGTAAGTGTGGGTTTGTGGAGAGTGCGTTCAAGGTGTTTGAGAAAACGCCTCGAAGAAACTTGATTTCGTAGAACTCGATTATGCTTGTGTGCTCGGAGAATTGGATTTTGGTGAGATTTGTGGACTGTTTAAGGGTTTTTATTGAATGGTGGTGGTGATTAAGGTTTGGTTCCTGATATTGCTACTATGGTCATAATGGTTCTTGTGGTGGCTGCAATGGGTGAAGTGAATTTGGGGATGCTGCTTCATGGTTTGACTTTGAAATTGGGACACTCATCGGAGAGTTGGAAAAAGATTTAGAGAGAGAGAGAGATAGAGAGAGAGAGTATGAGTGAGAGAGGATGATGGTAGTAGTAGTGGAGAAAAGGACAATTTGGAATTTTTAAATAGTTTTTTAGGATTTGGATATTTCTGTCACACAAAACCCATTTTTTATGGGTATAATGGTCGTTTTTTAATTTAATGGGTATATTTGTCAGCATTTGTATTTTTTAATTGTGTACATATGGTAATTTATTCTTATTATTTATTTTAACTACTATTACTATTTTTGTGGGTAATTCTTAGAATCTGTTTCTAGAAAGTAGTACTATGAGAGAAGCAAATATTAACTCCTACCATGAAAAGGTAAATATTAGACACCAAGTTGGAGAAACTGGCCTACGCTTTGTTAGTCTCATCTCGGAGATTAATGCAGTACTTCCAGGGACACCCGATCACCTTAAGAACTGACCAAGCCATCCGCCAAATTATGCAAAAACCCGACTTGGCGGGTCGCATAATGACCTGGCGGATAGAGTTATTTCAGTACGACACACAATACGAGCTCAGACATGCAATCAAGGCCCAGGAAATGGCAGACTTCCTGGTAAAAGTGACAGGGGACTCTCCCAAAAACTCGAAAATACGATGGAAGCTCCATGTGGACCGAGTCTCCAACCAGGCGTTTGGAAGAGCAGGAATGATCCTTGAGAGCTCAGAGGGTATGATATATGAGCAGTCAATCAAGTTCGAATTTTAGGTCTCGAATAATCAGACAGAATATGACGTCTTGGTAGGGGGCTTAACCTTAGTTAAAGAAGTCGGAGCATCAAGGGTCGAAGTCAACATCAATTCTCAAATCGTGACTTCCCAGGTCAACGGAACCTACCAGGTCAGGGACCTTTTATTGCAAAAGTACCTAGAGAAAGTGAAAAAGGTGTGTGAGGATTTTGAAGAAGTAACGGTCCAATATGTACCCAGGGAAAGGAACGTCAGAGCCGATCTCCTGTCAAAGTTAGCAAGCACAAAACCCGACACGGAAAATCGATCCCTAATTTAGGGTTCCGTAAAAGAGCCGTTGGTGACTCTTTGTGTGACCCAAGTGCTGAGTCCTCCCTTATGGATGGACCCAATCAACCATTTCTTGGAAGGTGGTGAACTCCCTAGAGACGAGAAAGAAGTTAAAGCGATAAGAAGAGAAGTTGTTAAGTACGTGGTAGTCTAGGGGCAGTTGTACAAATGGGGAATCAACTAGCCTCTGTTAAAATACCTGTGTCCCGACCAAACGGACTACGTCCTAAGCGAAGTCCATGAGAGATGTTGCGGCCATCACATTGAAGGAAAAACGTTAGCAAAGAAGCTAGTGAGAGTCCGTTTAACCATGGTCCAATTATTATTAAATAAGTATAAATTTAAAATTAAATTTAAAATATATCTTTATTAATATTTTAAAAATAATTAAATTTTAACAAATGATAATTAACCATGGTCCAATTATTATTAAATAAGTATAAAATCTTTTTGTATTTTTTCATAATAAATATATTTTAATTTTATTTTTATATTAAAGTAACTATTTTTTATTTTAATAACTAACTAGTTAATTTATATTTATCATATTGTTATATACTATATGTATTTATTAAAAATAATATTAATAAATATCATATAATCATAAAAAGAATTATTATGTTATAATTAATAAAAATATTTGATATTTTTATTTATGGATATTTAATAATATTTATATTAATAATTATGAATAATAAAAAATATAATTAATTTAAATATTAGTGAGTATAAAATTAAAATAATATCTAACAAAATTATTATACATTTTTATTATATAATTAATAATTAGCATAAAAAATAATAAGGAATAATATGGCTTAGTGGTAAGAAGACTTGAGTTTAATTCACATCTTCATTAATTTTAGAATTTTTATTTGAAAGATTTTGTTAGACCAATTTTTTATTGGGTTTGATCAATTTTCACCGATTTTCATCTTTAAACGGTTCTACGACTGGACTGGACTGATTAGGAGTCGAATTCACTAGTTTTTCGATCGAACTGATCAATTCGAACCGCTTTTATAACTATGCCAAAAAACATAAAAGATATAAACATATTTCTTTGATAAAATGATATCAATATGAAATTTGTAATAGAAGAAACAAAAATAACAATATCAATATCAAACATGCACATGACAAAAACAAATATACAATAAAATATTTTATGAGCTAAAGAGACCGAGGTTGTGACTGATTTTAGCTTTGGTATGTATATTTTTATTATAGAAAAGAAAAAAAATCAAATAAAACCAATTCAGGACCATCATGAACCAATGTATGGAAGCTATTATAAATGGCACATTTAACCACAGTATATGTATCATGTTTGTATCATTTTCAAACCAAAAACTATGGTTTCGATATCCCAAACGTGAAGAACTTTTAATTGAATGTACCAATTACCAAACACTTAAAAATCTTTTATAGTTTTATATCAACGTTTTATACTTTTGTATTCAAGTTAGATACATATATATATATATATTTTTTGTCGACTTAAATACATCTATTTAGTAAAATGTATTGTGAAGTAAAACTTAGAATACATGATTTTTTATTTTACCCAAACACTTTTTTTTTTGTTGAAATTTTCTAAAATATATATATATATATATATATATATATATATATATATATATATATATATATATATATATATATATATATTGCATGTTGCCGCCACCAGAACAGCAAGTTGCAAGAACTTTAATACTTAATAGTGGCTAATGCCGTGGGATTAATCCATTAGGGTAGATATAGGGGTTTTGCCAATCTACATCTGAACCTTATCTTAAGACCCAACTTCCATATTTACCAAACAAGAAAATTACAGATACACCCAAACTACATGCACCTACCATCCAAATAATCCTTAAATTAAAGAGTGACTTCCCCGACAATAAGATGATTGAAACTTGAAATGAAATCATTCTTTAATACAGTAGTGAACTCAACTGCAAAAATGACCAAGTTCCTCAACTACAACATGATCTAAGGGTTTCATCACAAGTCACTTTCTCCTAAACTCAACTTTCACTAATCCAGTGAACGATTAGCCCGCAGTCCTCATCACAAGATTAGTCTTTCTGTTGGGTCCAGATCTTCACAGTTTTGTCATTGCCAAGAGCACCGGAAGCGATCATGTTCTCCATCGGGTGACACGAGACGGATACAACAGTATCAGAATGGCCTTCCAATTTCTGCACTATTTTCCTTGTCTGCAGTTCCCACAAGTATATACAATTATCTTCTGAACCACCAACAACATACTTCCCATTTGTTATAGAAAATGTGGATGAAAGGCAATATTTTGAGTTAACATGACCAGTGTATGACTTCAGAAACTTGCCAGTAGAATAGTTCCAAAGCCTCTGCAGGGAGAGAAGAATTGAATGAAGAAACACAAAAATGATTAATAAACTGAACAAGTCAGTTTTAGCCAACTGAGCTAACATCCAAGGCACATTGGCTAGTACCTAGTCCCCACACGCGCGCGTGCGCGCGCACACACACAGATATATATTCTTAGCAACAAAGTAGAAGCCATTAGAGAAACTTATCATGATAAGCAATCCATTAGAATTTTGAAAGATTAGAGTAATGAGTGCATTCACTAGTTAAACATAAGTACTTAATATCTCATTCATCATTCCTCAAGTTCCAAAAACTAGTTAAACTTTATATATGCTTTTTCTTCCTAAGACCAAATATGCATACTACAATTAATCAATAAGAGACACAGCATTCTAGAAAAGAAAAGCTCAGGCTGAAAATCTGACATTGAAAAAACCAATGGCATTAAAGATTAAAACTAACGCTATTCTTCTACAATCAAATGACGAAAATAATAAAAGATTGAACAGAATTGAAAATTACCAGAGTGTTGTCCAAAGTGCCAACGAGGATGAACTTGCCATTAGGCGAGAACTTGACAAAGGAAACAGGAGGGTTCTCATCGTCAATGAGAGTCTTCATACAGTGGCCAGTGGAAGCATCCCAAATCCTACAGAGCCCATCGTAGCTACTAGAAACAATAAGAGAACCGTCGCGGTTGAAATCGACGGCAGTGACAGGGTCAGAATGTGCTGGAAGGACCTTAAGACACTTACCAGACTTAACATCCCAAACCCTAACGGTCTCATCGAAGGAACCAGAAACAATGATGTTTGATTGGGGGTTGAAGTTAACACAGAAGACGTAGTTGGTGTGGCCATGGAGGGTTTTGATGAGGGAGCCGGTGGGTACGTCCCAGAGGCGGAGGGTCTTGTCGTCGGAGGCGGAGACCAAGAATCGAGAGTCTGAGGAGAAGGCCAGATCGGAGACGCCCTGCTCATGGCCCTCGTACTCCTGCATCGGCGACAAAGTGCGGCTGCCAGAATCAGAGTCTGAGTTGGTGAAGGCGTAAGTGCGGAGGGTCTTGTCCGCCGACGACGATGCCAGGAGACGGCCATTGGAGGAGAACTTGACGGCAGAGATGGCGCGCTTGTGACCGGTTAGGGTTTGTGACAGAGTATATGGCTTGAACGATTCTGATGGCTCCGTCATGATTTTACTGTGTGTGTGTGGATTGTTCCTCTAATAAAAATGTCATCCAAATACAAACATTAAAATGTCATCCAAATTTAAAGCAGTACATGAAATATCATCAACCAAAGTTTTAACTTTTCTGGATCGGACAAAAAATAAGTGTTAACTTCTCCAGTTATAGGTTAAGAGCTTTGTGATACAATAAGAATATTAAGCACCAACTTGTAGCAAAATGTACTATCAAGGACACATATACTCATGATTTGCGTGTTTGTTGCTTCTTTATTTGGCTAATCAAGTTCAGTTTTAAAGTATGATATCCCAAAGGTTCTAGAGGTGATTTCTTAACCAATAATCAAATTGCATCGTGTCAAACAGTTAAATTTTAAGTCAAAAAGTGAAGCTTGTTGCCATAGTTATCAAAACCGAACCAGTAATTGATCCGGTCATACGATCGGGTCACCGAGTCACTGGTTCAACCGGTGGGTCATTAATTCACCCAGTCATAATTAAATAAAAATATAAAATTATAAAAATAAAATTAACATCAAAAGTTAAAACTTAGAATGATGTCTTCACAAACATATTAATAACAATCAAGTATCAATCCTTATATATAACTAATGATGCAAAAAGAGATAATAAACTAATCATTAATACAAAATACTTTCTAAATTTAAATGAACAAGAGAGGGCAAAAGATAACACAATCAGTAAATCAAATCCAAAAAATAATCTGAAAATCAACACCTATATCTTCATAGGACAAATTTGAAGTTTGACCGACATTTCCTTCATTTTAATTTGCATCTATATCTACATTTGTGTATTTTCACAAACCAATACCAAGAATAATTCATAATAATACAAACAGAAAGTGTGGAAACAACAATTTAACTGAATAATTTTATTCTAAGTTGCAGAGAACATGAGCCCCATTTTTTCAACAACAAATTCAACTATAATAATTTTCAACAACAAAAGACCCAAATTCTACTTGAGCATCCAAATCGGGGTCGATGCCAGCAAAAACATCTCGGAACAAAGTTCTAGCACCATGCCAAATGTGCCCGAAAAAGAAGAGAAGAGCAAACGAAGCATGTCCAAAAGTAAACCAACCCCTTGGACTGCTACGAAAAACACCATCTGATTTCAAAGTGGCACGATCTAATTCAAAAATTTCACCCAACCTTTGTATAGACGTTGGGGTGGACGTACACTAAGATGGAAAAGGCCCGCCAATATGCCCAATGTCCCTGCTGCAATATGATGAGAGGCTATTCCCCCGGAACAAAAGGATCAAAACCTTCTACACCCCATGCGGGATTTACGGATTTAGCTCAAAAGAAGACATCAACATAAAATTTAGCCAACTGATTATTTCACCAAGACCACAATAGCTTCAATCATGATGATAATCAGTAACAAATTTAGCTCAGTCATGATTTTCAGTAACAAACAAATTCAAGTGAGTGATTATTACGGCAACAAACTCAACGTTCATTCAGAAACAAATTCATTCAGCAATGAATAAATTGAAGTTAATTGATTATTTCAGCAAGACAACAAATTCAACGTTCAGTCAAGAACAAATTGCAGCAACACATTCAACTTTTAGCAACAAATTTAACTTTCAGTAACAAAATCAAACTGCAGTGATGAATTACAGCAACAAAATCGAAACAGAAAGAAAGGGGGAATTTGTTGGAACTCACCAAATCGGGTTGCGCCAAGGAAGCTGACGGCGAGGCTCCAAGCAAGAAGACGAACAAGACCAGCCCACCGGGACCTGCTGCCTCTGCTTCCGGCGACGACGAGCGTACGCGAAGGCGCGCGACTGGGTTCCGTGTGGTTCTGCCGCCCGCGAAGCGAGCCCAGGAAGGCGGTGACTGAGCTTGAGACGGTGAGGACACAGCGCGACGAGCTTGATTCCAAAACGGTGAGTGCCAGACCGAGAGAGAAGTGACACACCAGAGACGAGAGTGGCGAGAAACGTTGAGGCTTGAGGTAGGGGTGGGTCACTGCGGATCAGATTAGGGGATTTGGGTTTGGGAGTGGGTCGAGAGAGCAGAGAGACGAGTTTAATGAAACCCGATTGGGTCACCGGGTTTAATGAAAACCCGTCGGGTCAATCAACTAAGAAAAAGCACCGAGGATAACCAAAAAAAAAAAAAAAGCTTTTAAAATACACGAACCTCACCAGTCACCAGTCACCACGGAGCTGCCGCACACAATCTCCATCGTCATGTTTCACTCTAAGCATCACTCTCTTACAAGAGCTCTTCTCTTCTTCCTCATCCACACTCCCCCTCTTCCATCTCCATCCATAAAATCTTACCTTCTTCTTCTGCCACAAACACGCCGCCACTCATCCCTCTTCTCAACCACCTCCACTTCCGGTGACCACCACTCTTTCACTGTCTCCTACCTCACCACCAAGTGCGGCTTCTCCCATGAAGACGCTCTCAGAGCAAACAGGCGCGTTCGCTTTGACACCCCGGTCAAGCCAGATTCCGTCATCTCCTTCTTCAAAGCCCACGGTTTCTCACTCTCCCAAATCACCACCATCATGCGCAGGATTCCCGTGTTCCTCACATGCGACCCCACCAATGCAATCTTGTCAAAGTTTCAATTTTTATCATCCAAAGGTGCTTCTCCCTCTGACATTGTACTCATGACCACAAGGAGTCCCCGCTTCCTGCTTCGAAGCCTTGACCATATAGTATCCTTGTACGAATTGGTAAGGAGGTTCTGTCCCTCTGATCTTAAGGCAATTGCTTATATAACTGCATGGCCATCATCCATTGCTGATGTTCGTCTGGCTCAAAATGTGAAATTGCTGCTTGATGAAGGGTTGACCAATGCCAACATTCACCATTTGCTTAGAACTAGGCCTTCTGTGCTGTCCTCTGCTGATTTGAAGAAAACAGTTGAGGAAGTGAAGCAATTGGGGTTTGATCCTTCACACTCTTATTTCAGTGTGGTGTTGCTGACCAAAAGGGCCATAACTAAGTCCAAATGGGAGGCTAAAGTTGATGTCCTTAAGAAATGGGGCTGGTCCGAACAAGATTTTTCGGAGGCCTTTAGGAGGCACCCCAATTTTATGCTACGTTCCGAGGACAAACTCAATGCAGTGATGAGCTTTTGGATCAGTAATCTCGGCTGGGATTCTTCGGCGCTTCGCATTAGACCGATGCTTTTTGGATGCAGTTTGGAGAAGAGGCTTATTCCTAGAGCTAAGGTTGTCAAATATCTTCTCTCCAATGGTTTGATGAAGAAGAATGCTAGCATAATCACACCATTTTCTTTGACTGAGGAGCTGTTCCTCAAGAAGTGTGTCACATGTTTTGAGGAGAAAGATCGGTCTCGCCTATTAACACTATATCAAGGAGGATGTTAGCATTTTTGAGTTAGTCAACTCTTGATGCCAAATTTTGTGTCAAGCAATCTTTTGTTTTTTCTTGTCACTTTAGTCTATGGTTAGATTTCTACTAATTTGATTGAACAGTCTCATTTGCTTGGCTGAAAGCTTTTTAGATTTTACTCGTAGATCTTTCCTGAATCAGTTATACTTGATTGTTCATAAGTATAAATGGTATTGTGCTCAGAGATAACTTTGTACACCATGCTTGTTTGTTGGTTTTGTTGTGTATTCTTGTTCAAAGAAGTGGACTGGTTCATATATTGAAGGAATTATGGAATTGAATGTTGTTTGAATTCCTAACAAAATTTGCCTGTACAAAACCAGAGCAAGCAGTTTGTTTCAGCCATAGTAAATTGACATGGCCCTCACCCCCCTCAAAAAAATAAAAACATATAGGAACATATTTATAGAAATTTCAAACCTGACAGCTAAGAAATTATTGAGCGTAGGTGTTGCAATATGGTGTGTGGATATAAATCAAAGACTTAAGTCAACTCTGAGTAATTTCAAGGTGAGTGTTATGAGTGTGTGCCTTCTCGGAGTTACTCTTCTCTTCTTTCTTCATCTTCTTCCTTCATATCAAGGTTTGCTCTTTCTCTCATGCTCCCGATCCACAATTGCATCAACCTTCCCCGATTTCTATTTTATACCAAATGGAATCTCCTTGAGCAATTGCCCTCACCATTTGTTCTTTGCAGGTTTTGTTTCAAATTTGCAGCTTGACATCTTCATCATCATGTCGGTGAGTGAGCGGAAGATCATCAACCTGGAGCAGGGATGGGATTTAATGTAGAAGGGCATCACCAAGCTCAAGAACATTCTAGAAGGCTTGCCTGAACCTCTCTTCAGCTCCAAGGACTACATGATGCTTTACATGTAAACCATCTATTCCCTCTTCTTTATGCATATCTTTCACTTTTTTCAATTTCATCCACGGTTGATTTGGCTCTGTGTATTTATTTCAAATGGCTAATAAAAAAAATAAAGTGCATAGCCCTTGGACATTTAAAACAATAAAAAAGACCCTATTTTTAAACTGAAACTTTTAAAAAAATTCGTAACAAAGAAGATACGTGATGTTGAAGAGCAAGTGAACAAAGATTAAATTTGTGTGTGGAAAATTATGATGAAAGCAACTTTTTTCTGTATGAGATTGAAGGTACTTTAGAAAGTTCTTTTGTCCTAAATTAAATGATGATGAGTGTAGAAAACTGAGGGAAAATATAAATATAGATGTGGAGGGAAATTAGGATTCGAAGGAGAAATTAGGATTTGGAGGGAAAATTAGGATTTAATATAAACTGTAATTATTAATTATGGTCAAGGATATTTTTGGTAAAGAAAATAATTAAAAACTTTTTTTTAAGATGTATCTTAACATGTTTAAAACTTAATAAAAGTACTTTGTTCAAAAAGAAAGAATTATTTTTTTTAACAAGAAAAGCTAATCCAACCAAACACTTATTTTTACCATTCTTGTATAATGATATGCAGAAACATCTACCACTTGTGCACCGAAAAGCCTCCTCATGACTATTCCCAACAACTCTATGACAAGTACAAGGAGGTATTTGAAGAGTACATCCAATCAACGGTGAGTATAACTGTATAACATTGTCATTTGAGATTGTTTCCGGTTGGTCATCATTAATTGCTTATAAGGGTTAGGTAGGTGACTAGGTTCTGTATATTGGCATTGATTGTGATCACCAGCGTAATTTGAATGGTTTAGTCTCTGTCTAAACTCTAAAGCTCCAGGGACTGATGGAGAATTTGTATCATGTAGACATAGGTCTCATGGTAGTTCTAAGAGTAAGTGGTTTGGTCATTGTTATTGATTCTAGGAAGTAAACCTGGGTGACAAATGCTTTGGCCACAGCAGCGACAATACAAACCTGGATGCCATTGGCTGGCATCTGCCGACGTATGTTGCCCAAGAACAAGTTTTAGGTAGCGGAAGTGATGCTGCAGTGGGAAAATACAGAGGATGATATATACTAGGCTAGAGAGACGAGTGAAAGCATTGCAAAGAAGGAAATACATGGAATGAAGTTAATGCTTAAATTTCATAATATTGAAAAGATATGATAGGAACCAAAGAGATGGATTGGAAAAATAATTTTTGCCTACCTCTTGTTTGGTTGATCAATGAGAGAGGAAAGGGGAATGTAAGGTCTGTAATTGGTAACTAGTTTAACCTATCAATGTAACTCATTATAAGGTAAATGCTAAGGTCTTAAAATCGAATAAACTGAACAAGAGATCGGTTTACTTATTCTTCTTGAGGCCGGTGTAAACAAAAATACCATTAGTTCATCCTCTCGTCATCAAGATGGGTGTGTATATTTGGTAGGGGGTGTATGAGGTAAGGATTTGAATTTGGATTAGTGTAGTTGCCTGAGCTTCCAGCTCAAAATGCACTAGTATCGATGCAGTTCAGAAGGTGAAATATTTTATAGTGATTTTGTTTCCTTTTGTTGTATAACCTACTATTCTTTCATCAAGATAGGTGATATATTTTATTGTGTGATTGAGTTTCCTTTTTTTGATGAATGGGGTGTAAAACCTGAGTTATCTTGTAGATTTTAACTGTAAATATGTCCACATGATTTCAGTACTTATGATGGTTGTATCTTGTATTAATATTTTTTTTATATTTTTTTTCGTGCTTCTTTTCAGATTAGTAACTTCTTTCCCCTTTGGTTCAGGTATTACCTTCTTTGAGAGAGAAGCATGATGAATTTATGTTGAGAGAACTTGTAAAGAGGTGGGCAAACCATAAAATTATGGTTAAGTGGCTTTGTTGTTTCTTTCACTATTTGGATCGCTACTTTGTTGCCCGGAGGTCACCCACCCCTTCATGAAGTTGGGTTAACTTGCTTCCGTGATCGGGTAATGTTACGGCGAACCTTACATAGTGTTATGTTAATTCTTTCAATTAGCTACTCTTCTCCATGTTACAAATATAGACAAGTTTTGTTATGCTACTACAGATTAGATGTTTTTCCTATTATTGTCATTCCATTTTTTCATAACGTAATAAATTTTTGCGTTTATTATTTACAGGTTTACAAGGAGCTAAATGGGAAAGTTAGAGATGCAGTTATTTTTATTGTAGGTTTTTCTTCCTTGTTATGCTAGATTTCAGTTTTTACAAATTTAGATAACTAACCCTTATCTGTTTAAAGATTGATCAAGAACGTGAGGAGAGCAGATTGATCGGGCTTTATTGAAGAATGTATTAGATATATTTGTTGAAATTGGGATGGGGCAAATGGATCACTATGAGAATGATTTTGAATCTGCAATGCTTAAAGACACCTCTGCTTATTACTCTCAAAAGGCTTCTAATTGGATCCTAGAAGATTCTTGTCCTGATTACACGCTCAAGTGTGGTTTCTCAGTTGTCGTTGCAGTAACTTGGTTTCTCATTTACATTACTGCCTGACCTGTATTTGTTAAGTCTTTTATAACAGGTTGAGGAGTGCTTAAAACAGGAGAAAGATAGGGTTGCTCATTATTTGCACTCCAGTAGCGAGCCAAAGTTGTTAGAGGTTTATTCTTGACCTTTTTCATGCTATTTCAGCAATGTGGTCTTCACCCATGTTGAGTGTAGTATTGCCAGGCAACTAAAAAAAAGAGTGGGGTGGTGACAAAAATAGAGTTTAATTTTGATGCAATAACAGTGTAAAATGTAGTCTTCACTTATTGTAGTTTCTGAACATTTCTCTTGGTTTTATTTTTTCCTTCTCAGAATATCGTTCTAGAAAGTTCAACATGAGCTGTTATCTGTGTATGCAAACCAACTCCTCCAGAAAGAGCACTCTGGATGTCATGCTTTGCTTAGAGATGACAAGGTACTCTTGAAATTCTTCTAACTTGTTATGGTTACGATTTTTCTTTTAATAATTTAATGTGAGTATAATGTTGTCATATTTTTCCTTAAATGTGTAGGTTGAAGATCTGTCACGGATGTTCATGCTATTTTCTAAAATACCTGAAGGCTTAGATCCTGTTTCCAGTATATTTAAGCAGGTTGGTGGTAGTGAACCTATCACTATGCCAATCAAAATTGGGCTTTTCTTGCTAACTTGCTTATAAAACTTTTTCTTGTAACATTTTCCAGCATGTTATCACTGAAGGTATGGTATTGGTTAAGCAGGCTGAAGATGCAGCTAGTACCAAAAGGGTCTGTACTGAACTTGTTATATTTTGGTTTTGCTTGTTACCGGTTGAGTTTATTTTGTCTATTGCTTGTTTTCCTTATCCTGTTAAATGCAAATCTCTACACTTGGTCTGCAGGAGCAGGTTTGACTGAAAATTTTGAATTTATGAATATAATTGCAATTGTGGAAACTGAAGCTGATCTGGTTGTTCAGGATTTTGTCTGGAAAATGATTGAGCTGCATGACAAGTACCTGGCATATGTAAATGACTGTTTCCAGAATCATACTATTTTCCACAAGATATTGATCAGAGATTGTTATGGTGGATTGATATGTGCATATAAATCTGAAAGTTTTAAAATATAGGCTCTGAAGGAGTCTTTTGAGGTCTTTTGCAATAAAGGTGTTGCTGAGAGCTGGAGCGCTGAACTGCTTGCCACATTCTCTGATGACAACATTCTTATAGCTAGTAGACCGTGTTTAAAGATTGTGGAGGAAGTGGAAGTGAAGGTGCCAAAGTCAACTCTTCCGAGCTCACCACGGAGGCCAAACTGGAATCGGCGAAGGCAGATAACCAGAAACTGAGGGATATGGTCAAGGTGGCTAACCAGGAGAAGGAGGCGACTGATAGGAGCAGGCTGCAGTTGGAGGTCAAGCTCAGGGAGGAGAAACTTAAGCTTGAGAAAGTTGGTTTGGGCGCCCTTCAAGGAATTGACCAAGCGGTTGCCAACTTGAAAGCCCAAATTCAACTGCCGGTGCCCGACTTCGACCCTGGGAAGCTCGTCATTCATGGGGATGTTGACCCCCGAGCGGACGCCCCTGCTCAGGCTCCACCTGCTTAGTTTTCTTTATTCTTGTATATTTATTTGTCAGGTACTCAGGTAAAGTATATATTTTTTTTTCTAATGTTTGCCGTAATTTTTTAAAAATATTAATATTTGATTTTATTCAATTGTTTTTTATATTTTTTATTTGTTTCAAAACCAATTCTGTACATTTTTTATTTTGTCTCTAATGTTTTAGGTTGAGTTAATGTTTACGGATAATTTTGACACGAATCGGAAATATTAGGAACAAAATTGAATCAAATTAAATGTCAGAGGTATTCTTAAAGAAAATCACAAATATTAGGAAGAAAAAACATATTTTACTCTTTGTTTGTCATATATCCTTAAGACTTTGGAATGATCTCAACAAGAAATTATGGATGCAAAGTTTAGTGTGTGTTTGGATTAACGTTTACAAATATATGTTAGCATAAATGTTGTAAAACTAATTTTATTTGACATCAGATTAATGTCATTGTGGTTTTTGTTTGGATATTTTTTTTTGTCAAACTTGATTTTGAAAACATGAATACTTTTTGGATGATGTTATCCAAAATTACACTGAAATGCAAAAGGATTAATCTCTACGTACAAGTGATTTTGCTATACAAGTCTTATAAGTCATCTAATTGATGTTACGTTCAAACGTGTTTGTTATGCACATATTTTTCACACGCCTTTGTCAGGTTTTTAATTTTTGAATGGATTTTATTTCCTTTTTAGAATTTCTTGCCTTCTCTCTTCGATCTCTTTCGTGAGTTTCTTTCTGCCTTTTCCTTCGTCGTATACGTGCGTTTCTCTCTCTGCTTTCTCCTTCATTTACGTGCTTTTCTCCCTTTGTTCTCTTTCTTCGTTATTCTCGATTTCCATTATTTTTTGATATCAAGCTCTGAAATCGTTTTTGAAGATAATGAATAATTCAACTTCAGATTGTTAAATGAACCAGAGCGAAGTGAATTTTAAAACTGAATCCAATGAAGTTCTTGAGGTGTGATTTATTTTTAGTTAGTAATTGAATCTGAATTTGAATCCAGTTAGTAGTTTTTTATTGTGTAGCTGAATAATGCGTGAACCTTGCCTGTGAAATTTGTTGTTAATTCTTCTTTATTTGAATTGAATCTAATGTACTAGTTCTGATTAGAATTAATATAATTTTGTCCTTTTTATATCAGACGTTCGGGTGTAGATCATAAATATTTGGGTGTATTTTAGAAAAGTTTGGGTGTATTTACAGTTTATGACTTTTCATCTGACGGAGGGTGAATTGTCTTATTCTTTTAGTTGAATTGTTTTAGTTTCTGTTTATTTATGATTCATGAATCTGGTCTTTGTTATTTTTTATGATGATTTTATAGTTGTATTTGTATTCTATTGTTTATACTTATTTTAATATGGTGTATTTTGCAGCCCTTCTGGAGTGTTGATGACCAGTTTGTTCCCAAGGTTGGGATGACTTTTAACACCCTTGAAGATGCTCCAACAGTCTACAAGGATTATTCGAAAGTTGCAGGTTTTTCTACAAGAGTTCGGAGCACAAATAAGAAGGAAAACAAAATTAAGAATAATATATATTTGTATTTCAGTATGTATTTTATACTAGTGGTTGACTTTGGTGGTTGATTTTAGTGTATACGTAACATAACTCATTTTTGTATCTGCAGCAAATTTGGGTGTAAAATGAAGATATTTGGGTGTATTTTTATTCTGATAACTTCTGCATAATTCAAAACTCTTCCTCTTCCTCATCCTCATCTTCTGCTGCTTCTTCTTTTTTTTTTCATCATCATCACCATCTTCTTTTTTTCTTATTCATCTTTTCCTTTTTGTTTTACATTTTCAAGTTTTTTCTTTTTTTACTCTCTTAACAAGAATAAAACCAAAAAAATCAAATAAAGAAGAAGAAGAAACACATAACGTTGTAAAATTACTTGGAAGATAATGAATTTACATTCATTTAACGGAAAAAAAAGAAAGAAATAAGGAAAAGAAGAAGAAGAAGAAGAAAATGCAGCATTAGAGGAAATATTTTTCTGTACAAAAATGCTATTTGTACACTAAAATCAGTCACTAAAATCAGCCACGAATGTATTTGTGTATAAATACATGTGTTTTAACTTATTTTCAATGTATATTTGTATTCCAGTATGTATTTTATACTGGTGGCCGACTTTGGTGGCTGATTTTAGTGTACACGTAACATAACTCATTTCTGTATCTGCAGCAAATTTGGGTGTAAAACGAAGATATTTGGGTGTAATACGAAGATATTTGGATGTAAAACGAAGATATTTGGGTGTTCTTTTATTCTGATGAGTTCTGCATAATTCAAAACTCTTCATCTTCCTCCTCCTCATCTTCTGCTGCTTCTTCTTCTTCATTTTCTTATTTCAATTCTCATAATTCTTTTTGAGAGGAAAAAATCAAACAAAGAAGAAAAAATATCTAATGTTGCAAAATCAAAAGAAGAAGGAAGAGAAACACGACGATAAAGATGAAATACGCGAAGAAAAAGGAGAAACACAAAGAAGGAGGAGAAGGAGAAACGCGAATAAAAATGACATTTGTGGTTTTAATCGAGGAAGAAGAAGAAAAGTCGTTCATAATGGTGAGTAGCATGCTTTGGAAATAGGAAGCTGCTGAGTACCGTGCGTGTATTTACTTTTGAATGTGAGAGTGTAATACGCATGTGTTTTGTTAGACTTGTGCCAACTTATAAGATTTGTAATTCAAAAAAGCTTGTACGTGTAG
The DNA here is from genome assembly GCF_003086295.3 of Arachis hypogaea. NCBI lineage: Eukaryota > Viridiplantae > Streptophyta > Magnoliopsida > Fabales > Fabaceae > Arachis > Arachis hypogaea. The sequence goes on along the minus strand of NC_092043.1, from coordinate 1,277,655 downwards.
CATACCTGAATGCAAAATTACTAGAAAAAAAGTAAAAGCTCAAAATTAATATATCACTTTTCAATATAAATGGTTAAAATTAATATTTAACATTTTATCACTATTTCAACATAATTTTCAAGGATAGAAAAGCAAAACATTTTTACTTTCACCAAAGTACGTTTAGAGCAAAAATTTAATCGACATTGAGTTAACTAAAATTTATTCAATCATTCAGGCAAACTTAATCTGTTATATGAGAAAGTGTTAATGGAATATTTAAATGTGAGCTGGGATATGAAAGTTGGGCCTATTCAGTTGTTGTAGCTTAAATAGATATAATAGGCCTAACTTGTACCACATTCACTGACCCAATTGTCAAAAAGCTCGTTTATCGTGTAATAATCTTGTCCTCAAAAGGTAAAACTACTTCTTTGACTCATATTCCATAATTCACTTTTTACGGTTAGGTCGGACTTATGAGTTAGTTTGGACTCGACTCGTTAATAGTTCGATAAGTTGAGTTTGTGAGCTGATGAACCGAACTTGAGTTTGGAATTAAGCTCATAAATTAAATGAATAAGTTCAAACTCGGTTTATTAGCTCGTGAACCGGCTCCACACACACACACACATTAAATTATTAATACACATATCGTATATACATTTAGTTTATATTTTTAATGTTATATATATATATATATATATATATATATATATATATATATATAATTTTACATATACTAATGTTTTTATTTAAAATTTTATAATTATTTTTTACATGATTTTGATGTAGGACATAAATAAAAAATTCATAATTAATAGATACACAATATATGAAATTAATATTTTTTAATATATATAAGTTATAATTTATTGATATAGAATTATAGATTATGTTATTATTTAAAAGCCAGCCCGTGAGTTTGAGTCGACTCATGAGCTTTCGATGAGCAAAATTTGAGCTTAAGAAACAGACTCCATTTTTAATGAGCTGAATTATGAGCCAAACTCAATTTTCGTGAGTCGAACTTAAGCTTACTTCTAGCCGTACCTACGACTCTTTCTAATGAATTGTGGGATTATATGTGATTCATCTTGTCCGAAGTGTGGTGAAATTAAGACTGGTCTTCATGTTATTCGAAATTGTGCATATATAACTCCTACGATTTTTCTCTAAACTCAAATAGTAATATTCCTTTTGATTGGATTTGTGTCTCATTATCTAATCAAAATCATACGTGTTTCCTTGCTTGTCTTTGGTGGACATGGAGATGGCATTTGAATATAATTTTCAGTAAGGGTTAAGTACGATTTTGGTCCCTAAGGTAGGGGTTGAAAATTTATTTCGTTCCTAGCCTTTTTTTTGCTACGAAATGGTCCCAACGATTTAAAATAGTTTTAGAGTAAAGGACAAATCCGTCCCTGAACTTTTTCCCGCGGACATTTTCATCCCCGATGATTAGAAAATACTTTAATGTCCCTGACCCTCCGGAAAAGTGGACATATTTGCCCTTCCGTTAGAGTCGCTCCATTTGGCCTGACAGAAAACGGTGACGTGGCTCCCATGGCGCTGACCTGGCCGTTACGGGCTACCACGTGGGATGGACTTTTGAAAAGAGGACGTATTAGTCCCCAGGAACCAAAACGTCGCCGTTTCTCCTCCACCCCCAATCTATGAAATCCTTGAGCCCTAATCCATCAAACCACATCCTACGCAAGGTTTAGGTCGAGGAAAACGATGCTATTGATTGTGACGGATGTTGCAGCTCGTGGCATTGATATTCCGTTGCTTGATAATGTTATCAATTGGGACTTCCCTCCAAAGCCTAAGATATTTGTTCAACGTGTTGGAAGGGTTGCAAGGGTTGGCCGTACTGGCATTGCTTATTCCTTCGTGACATCAGAGGATATGGCTTACCTATTGGATCTTTATTTGTTTCTGTCAAACCAATACAAGCTGCTCCCACCGAAGAAGAGGTCTTGCAGAATATGACTGGAGTAATGTCAAAAATTGAACAGATAATAGCAAATGGAGAAACTGTTTATGGTCGATTCCCTCAAACAATCCTTGACCTTGTTTCAGATAGAGTTAGAGAAATTATTGATACTAATGCAGAATTGCAGTCATTGTAGAGAACATGTAACAATGCATTCCGTTTATATATGAAGACAAAACCCTTACCATCCAAGGAGTCTATTCGAAGAGTAAAAGATTTGCCACGTGAGGGTCTGCATCCGATGTTCAAGAATGTATTGGAAACTGGGGAGTTAATGGCCCTAGCATTTTTAGAGCATTTGAAAAAGTTTAGGTGAGTATAAGATTATATACAAATTGTCTAATGGCTTGATAATTTTATCATAAGTTAACTAGATTGTATAATTTTTGGTGTGTTGTTTCATGGTTGTTAGTGTCATCTCACACATATTGATATCCATGTTAATGATCATTCATGTTCCATGATATATCATGTATGAGTTTACAATGCATGCCCCTAGCAAGCCACTAGGAATAATATCTTTGTGATTTTCTGGCTTTCATCATTAGCTAGTTATCTTACCATATTACCTTGACATCGTAAATGACACATAATTGCAAGGTCCTTCTGGTCAATGGGTTGATGTGATGAAAAGGAAGAGAGCCAGTCTTTCACCATCCTTAGTGAATTCTTCACGACTCTTATCACCGAGTGGTTGCAACAATTTTTGAAGCTTTCAGTCATCTTGCTGAGCCCTTTGAATCTCCGTCTTAAACGTGCGTGAAATCTGCAACTGGCTCAAACAAGCTCTTCCGACCACCTCACTAATGTCCAGCTTAAGATCCACAAATTTATCCACTAAATCCTCTTCCTTGATTCTCTCCCAAGCAATTGTTAAAGATTTCTGACCCAATGCATCTGCAACCACCTTCGATTTTCCAGGGTGATAACTTAGTTCAAAATCATAATCCTTTAGCAATTCCATCCGTCTTTTCCAACGCATTTTAAGCTCTTTCTGATCAAAGACATACTTGAGACTCTTATGATCAGAAAAGATGCTAAACCTCACTCCGCACAGGTGGTGCCTCCAAATCTCTGGTGCAAACACAATCGCCGCTAATTCCAAGTCATGAGTTGAATAGTTCACCTCATGCGGTCCCAGCTGACGCAATGCATAAGCCACCACACTCCGGTGTTGCATCAACACGCAACTTAAACACTTCAGAGAAGCGTCATAGCATACTTCGAACGGTTCATGCGGTTCTAACAAGATTAAAACAGGTGCTAAAGTTAACTTCTGCTCCAAAGTCTGAAAACTCTCTGTGCACTCCGACATCCAAAAAAAAAGGCGCTTCCTTTCTTGTCAACCTAGCCATCGGTAATGCAATATGGGAAAATCTTTCAATGAACCTCTGGTAATATCCGGCTAAACCCAAGAAGCTTCTGACTTCCGTCACCGTTGTCGATCTTTCCCATTCCATCACCATTTCTACCTTATAAGGATCTACGACTATTCCTCCCTTGCTCACCACATGACCTAAGAGTTTCACTTCTTCCTTACAGAACTCACATTTTGACAACTTGGCGTACAACTTCCGCTGCGTCACTCTGATTATCGTCACTAGGAATCCAAAAATCTTTTCTTTTAAACCAAACTACCAATTTTGTAATACTTTTCAAAACCTTTAAAACAAGTCCAATCTAAATGAGTCCATTGTTAAAACCTTATCAAAAGAGTAAAAAACCTTTTATTGGTAAATCAATCATTTTAAAGCATGATTTTCCTAAATTCATTGAAACCCTTAAATCAAAACCTTTAAATTTGAATCCATTTTGATAAGTTAGATTTACAAGCAAAATCACAAGCCAACAAAATCTTAGGACTCACTTTCCTTTTAAATCGTATCATTTGATCAAAAGTTCCAATCCTAGTTTCAAAACCAAATCATTCAAACCAGAATTCCAAACCAAGTTTAAAAAAATCAATTTAAGCTTTAAAGCCTTTTTTGACACGAATGACGATAGTCTATACTATGAAGATAAGTTGAGATTTGGCTGTTGGCTTCGTAATTACCTCATCCTTGTGGTTGTGATCGATCCGCCTCATGTGTTCTTCGGAGTGGACAATCTTTAACCAAATGTCCGGGTGCGCCACACTTGTAACATAGTTTCTTACCCGATTGGCACGGCCTATTCGGATGGTATTTCCCACACTCCTGACATTTCATATTAGGGGAATAAGCCCTTGACCGCTTCCCTTCACTATATTTCTTAAGGTTTTGTCCCCTTGGTCCAAGATTATTGTTGTCGCGTTCCCTACTAGTGTTTACTCCATGAGTGTCCCTTGACAAGACTACTGTCTTCGTGTTCTCTTCAACCCACTCTTGCCTTGTTCACTAGATCGGAGAAAATACGGATCCCCATAGGAGCCACAGCAGTCCTAATGTCGTCCTTCAAACCACTTTGATACTTGACACACTTCCAACTTTTATAGGCCTCTGGGCACCCTGACACACCCTAAAGAACCTGCATAGTTCCTCAAACTTGCTCGTATAATCTGCCACAGACAAGAAACCTTGCTTTAGCTGCATAAGTTCAATCTCCTTTGCTTCCCTTGTAAACTCAGGAAAATACTTCTTGTAGAAGGCCGTTTGGAACACATCCCAAGGAACGTCGGCGTTTTGAAGTTGTAACAAGCGACACTCTGCTTGCCACCAATGCTGGGCCTCTTTCCGAAGCTGATAAGCAGCAAACTCCACGTATTGATTGTGCGGGACATGCTGTGCCTGCAGCGCACGCTCCATAGCTTGGAACCAGTTGTCCGCTTCTGTGGGATTTGTTGAACCTCTGAAACTTGGCGGATGAACCTTGAGAAAAGTCGCCAAGGTCATCGGAGCACCTCCCATGTTGTCTCCGCTCACTTCAGCATTGTCATCCGCATTTCCTTTGCCATTCCCATTTCCATTTCTGGCCGGTTGGCCTAACCTCTGCACAGCTTGCAGAGTCGCAACAACATTAGCTTTCATGGTGTTTGCAAGGTTCGCCATTGCCGCCATGAACTTGGCATGGTTATCGGCCGGTCGCTCATTCCTACCATCTCTTCGTGAACGTGTACAACCTCGTCCGCGAGTAGCCATTAGGGTTCCTTTCTACACCAAACATTTGATATCAAGGTGATCAGTCTCAAAATCAAAGGTCTAGTGCTTCAATTATTCCAAAAAGGCACTCACAAACAAGCATGCTATGAAATATCAAGTAGATAACCTAAATAGCATGAAAGAAAAAAATGACCCAGAGTATGCAATAAAGCACAATCGGTCCATCCCTCAGGCTCACGAGGACGAACCGCTCTGATACCACTAAATGTAACACCCCAATTAGCCTAAACTTTACCTCGCATCGTAAAGCAAAGATTAATCAAGGATTATGACAGTTCTAAGCTCATGCATATGATATATAGAAGGAATAATATTATCTAGAAGCCAGATGAAGGATATAGTTCAAAAACAGGATTTAAAAGTGCAAAACGAACTAACGAAGCGTCTAACATAAGCACAAGGAACAGATGTGATATAAACAAAATAATAGTATAATAGTATAATATCATAGGAAACTAGCCACGGCTCGCGGAGTTTAAGCCGGCTAGCCAAATATACAGATAAAGAGGAACTGAAGTTTAAAATGGCTTATACAAGTTTTGTTCTCTCTCTAAAACAAGCCTCTAGGCCAAAATAAAAATACAAAAGTGAGAGATATATATAAATAAGTAAAATAAATCAAAGAGACTCAAAAGGTATCCGGATCCTCCGCTTCTTTCACCAACCAAATAACTCACCGAGGTGGGTTGCGACTTGCATCTGAAAAACACAACAGAAATATGGTATGAGAACCGGAGGTTCTCACTATGGTAACAGTTCCCAATGATATAAGATGTAAGGCCCCGGGACGATGAAGGCAATCCTAGAGCTCCACATGACATACGGATATTCAAGCTTAACATCAAAAAATAAATAAAGGACTTAAACCATAAATTGGGTCATCTAAGTTTAGGGGGTTTCTAACTAATGCTAATCATACCGCTGTATCCCACAGCCCTCACCAGCCTAACCTCCATGCGATCCCATTGCCACCGCCTACCTAACCTCCTATCATCAGACAATCACAAATAATGCAGGCAAGTAAAACACAGATAGAATTCATTTACAGCAAGTAATTCAAGAAGCAAGTAAGCATGTTATAAAATTAGAAAAACTCAAGTAAACAAAGAAAGCAAGCATATAGAAGATGCACATGATGAATATCTGCCCTATTGGCTGTGATATCACATGTCGGTTATTGTGCCAAATCCGACAGCAAATCCGGTCGACAACTCCCGGATTAGTCTCTCTATTGCGCATAAGGAGGAAAATTCCGAGGGAGAGTGCCCTACCACCTTCTCCTTTCAGAGGAAAATATTCTGGGGGAGCGTGCCCTACCACCATCCTCTGGTTGTCGCATGATTCTGTGGGTTAGTGCCCTACCACCTTGTAATCAGAGAGAAACCCATGCTCAGGAGGAAAATTCCGAGGGAGCGTGCCCTACCACCTTCTCCTTTCAGAGGGAAATATTCCGAGAGAGCGTGCCCTACCACCTTTCTCTGGAGCAATCAATATGAGTGAGAAGCTCAGCTTCAAGCCTCTCATCCGAACATAGGCGGGATACTGCCACAGCCTCTACGATGGAGAGCAAAGCATATAATAATCACGTAATCAAACTCAGAGGCCACTCCTCATAACACACTTCCACTCATACTCGCCACAATCATCATCATTTTTCTAAGTTCCATTCTGAACTCCTTAGCTCATCAATTTCTTAAGTCATACATCTCTCTTCCCTAACACTCTACCAGACCCATCCTCAATACACCAGAAACCTAAGCCTCTGTTTGCTAACTTTTCAAAATAATCATCATTCAAAACCCTTAGCCTATTTCCCTTATTCCCATATTCAAAAATAAGCCCAAAATCCTTACAAAGGTGTTATAGAAGCTTACGACCTTGTTGGGAAGGTGAAATAGTTGAAAATAATTTTAAATTTGCGAAATAGGGCGTGTGCGGACGCACAGGGGTGTGCGTGCGCACGCCCAGGAAGATTTTGAAAGTGTGCGTATGCATAGCGGTGTGTGTATGCACAGGTACTAAAATTTACAAGCCTGTTCACTCGCACAAGATGTGCGAGCGCCCCCAACAGATGATCCTTCCCAACTTGTGCGTACGTATAGGGCTGTGCGTTCGCACAGGTTGCAATCCTTCATTGATGTGCGCGCACACAAGTTGTGCTAACGATGCAAGCAGTAAGCCTTTTCCTGCCTGTGCGATGCACAGGTCTGTGCGTCTGCACAGAATGAGATTTGTGCAGGTTTGCGCGTGCGCACAAGACCGTGTGTGCGCACATATCAGAAATCTTGAAATTCTACAACTCTACAGAATTTCAGATTTTCAGCACCAACTTTGAATGATCATAACTCCCTCTACAAAATTCCAAATTTTATAAACTTTATATCAATTTGAAGAGTTTTCAATAAGCTTTAAGTTAAATCAAATTTTAACAAACTTTGAAAAGTGGGGCAAAAGTTATGATCAGACAAAGTTTACCAAAAATCCATTTTCACCCAAACACCTCTTAACCTCAAATTCACCAAGCCTCACAATTTAAAACCAAACCAATCATAACGCAAACAATACCAAAACATCATCAAGGTCCTTACCATTCCTCTCTCAACTCAATCATCCGTAATATCCCTATTTACGCCATTTAACACCATCAAAATCTTTAATCGTCAACATCCAAAACCATCATAAACACTTATAATCATCATCACCCAACAACAACATCAATAACCACTACAAATCCTCATCAATTCCAATAATCATTTTCAGACAAAGTCCAACATTAACCAAGTCCATTATAAACTCATCAACACCAATAATACTCAACCATCATCATCAACTACACTAACCAACCATAAGATCATCATCAACATCCATCTTCAATCTCAACACCCACCAACACAATTCATCAATATTCATCATCTATCAATACCAAGCATCACTCTCAATCTCATTTTATCTCAATCTACATATTTCACACCATATTATCATTACAACATCATAATTCACCAATATACTCAAAAATCATCAACTCATCATAATTTATCATAAATCATCATTCAACAACTCAAATCCTCAAATCATTATACATCATCATCATACATCAATCCCAACAACCAATTTAATTTAATCCTATCCTATGGGTCACTAGCCTAAGTGTCCAGAAACATTACATATTACATAAAGAAAACCGAAACCATACCTTGGCCGATTTCCAAATGCATCAAACACCAAAACGAAGCCACCAAGCTTGATCCAAGGCCTCAACCAACTCCAACAAACACCAAAGCTCAAACTAACAACACACACACATATATATATATATATATATATATATATATATATATATATATATATATATATATATATATATATATACACCAACATTAAAACCTAAGATATACAAAATAACTAAACACAAGGGTTTAGCGGAACTTTACCTTATCCAACGGGAGTAAGGCTAAAATCCAACATTTACCCGCTACTAGAGATCACCTAAACAACCGAAACCACAAAATCTACTGAAAAATCAAACACAAAAACGTGCATAAACTTAGGGCAGAAAATTGGGAAGTGATAAGCGAGTTCTTACCAGATTTCTTTGGATAGAAACGTAGAGCTCGACAAGAGCTTCGCGTGAGCGCAAACGGCTCGTCAATCAGAGGTCCGTAGCTCAAGTTACAAGCAAAAGAAGGTGATAGTGAATAGTACTCTTTCTTCTCCCTCTCCTCTCAACTTAGCAGCGTCCCCTCCTTCAAATGAGGGTGGAATGAGCTGAAAACCTCATTTAATTAGGGTTATATATGTTAGATGGGTCCACTTGGGTCCGGTCCAACCCGCTAAGTATTTTTGGTCCGTTTGGCCCACTTTGGGTCCAAACCTTTAAGATTAGTACCCGGTTTTCAATTCTAAATTATTTTCACCCTTCCAAAATAATAAATCAATTTTTCAAAATCTTATTTTCCAAAATATGCTATACTAGATAGACTAGAGCCAGTACTGCCAGCTTAAGCGCCAGTACGCATTTTTACAAGAACCTTAAATAAGAGATACATTTCCAACTCAGAAAAATTCATTAAATTTAAATTTCACATTTTTATTTTCAAATTAAAACTAATAAATTTGAATCTATTTCGGGCACTAAAATTATTTTATTAAAACGGTTTTACGTGAAAACGCGGGTTCTTACACGATGCACTATCTAGGATAAAACAATTGAAATGTCCGTGCTGATGGATAAAAAAAAGGTCGCTCAGAATTCTCTAGGGGAGGAAAACACACTCTCTATTCCAGATCAGGGGTCTCTAACTCATAGTTCCTCTCATCCTTCCTACTCTCACATATGCTATGATGCCTACAGAACTCCTCACAATACTCCCTATCAATCACAAGGACACAACAAAGAACAGTAGTATCTACCCAAACTCGCAGGCTAGGAGGGACTTTAATTGACATACTCGTAAGTACATTGAGTGACATAAAGGCTATACCTATAGAAGCAAAATATTAAAAATCGTTACAAAAAGAAGTCGGACCTAGTTCAAAAGAGGTAAGGTAAAATCAAACAAAGCCAAATGAAGCACTTTTTTCAAAAAAATTTTTTTTACAGAAGACAAAAATGGTGTCCCTCCCATACAACATTGTCACATCAAAAGCGACACCATTAGGGGGAACGCAATGCATAAACAAAAGGGTAACAGCTACAGTAATGCAAAAAAGAGAGTCTTTCATAATCTTTTCATTGTTAAACGTTTTTAAATGTTTCAAGCATCAAACTCGCAAGAAAGACAAAACAGACTTTTTCAACAAAGAGAGTAATGACGGTAGAGGCAAACTCGATAAAAATGACAAAGCAATCCCAGACAAACAGAAATGAGAGTTCAAGAAGAAGATGAAACGAAACCAACCTCGATGAAGACCGTAAAAAAAGAGGGGCACGTCTAAACAGCAAAAAATACGAACGTTCCTCTTCACACCGGCGAAGCAAAATTCTTCAAAGTCCAAGATAAAGAAATCTTCGAAATAAGGAAAGCAATTAGAGAGCACAAGGAATTTCTTCAAAAGGAAAGGGAAATGGAGCAATTTTCAGAAACAAGGAAACGAGAGAAGAAGAGCCGAAAAGTCTTTTTATGAGAGACAAAGGGCAAACGGCTCCTTTATTCCTTTTTAAACGTACGTAGATTCCAAGAAAAAATTGCCGCGCAACATTCGCCCATTCACTAAAGAAACAAAAGTTCAAAAATTTCAAACATGTCGGTAACCTGACTTATCGACGATGGTAGGACTGACGTCAACAATAGAAGCCATGAGATGCTTGAACTCGACCCATAAAAGGAATATGGACTCAAGTAAGGGCATTGTTCATCCCCTACCACAATAAATAAAAGCCAGACCCAATAGAGATAAAAAAAACCCATCAGGAAAGGTGGCCTTCTCGATATACCTGACCTCTTTAAAAGGTCGGACATCGGTAAAAAGGGGTAAAGCTTTACCTGCCCACGGGAATCTCGACTGGAATCTTTATCTTCTCTGATAAGTCCTAACAAACTTTCAAAATAAAGGGAACAGTTATCCATCAGAAAAGATGGAACTACTCAAGGTGGTTATCGACTGTATTATAAATACACTGACACTCCTCAAGTATATATATGTTCTAATCTACTAAAAACTTGCTTAAAGCATTTGCTAACTTAAGCATTGGACTCTCTTGCAGGTACGACCCCCTATCTCCTCACGAGGAACTCGGATAGGTGGTACCTCAGGACTAAAGAGGTCGGACGCTGCCATACTAAAGGATCTAGACCTCATGTTCAAGTACAAATCAATATTTTAGATAACCCTTGGAACAAAAATATTGAGTTTTATTATCTAATACTTTATATTACATTTGAAGACTAAATTATTTTGTTAGTGTTAGTGTCAACTTCCGAAAATTTCAGCTTGGTCGATGAAATATTTAATGTGAAAATATTTGATAGCAAAAAAAAAAAATTAATAAAAAATATTCTAAAATTATTTTATTTAATATTTATTAATTATTACTAAAATTAATAAATAATAAATAAAATAAATTTAGACTATTTACCCGCTTGTTATTACTATTCACTTACTACAAAAGAAATTCGGTAACTTTTACAATTCGTAAATGATTGTCTTGATATTCAAGAGTTAGTGTTTTTATTTATTTATTTACCATTATTAATTAAATTATGATTCTCATTTAATTTTATCTATTTCATTTTGTATCCTGAAATTTAATTGTATAAATAATAAATTACAAAATAAAATTTACACGGCTCGATTACTCACACGCACATTAACTGTAGTCTATTGGTAATATTTTTATGTTAGTTTATTGAATTATTGCCTAATATTAGGTCAACTAAAATTTTATTTAACTATTTAGAAAATAACCTATATTTATCTTATTATATAATATATATAAATTTTCTTTTTTAAAAAAATGGGTAATAGTTTTGTTTTTCAACTTAATAATTTATTATTCAAATTAATTAATTTAACATTAATTTAAATTAACAATTTTCCATTTTCGCACTTTTAAATTTTCACAAAAAAGAATAAATATTAAAAGTAATATAATTTATGAGGACGATGAAAGTGACGAGGTATTGATGAAAGCATAAAAATTTTAGAAAAAGGATTGCACCACTTAAAGAGTAAAAAAAAAAATTACGGTTTGTCTATATTCAAAGGCTTTAATACAAGAGAAAGATTATCCAAAATAATATTGTTAACCCTCGTTAAAATTAAACTACTTGTCTTATATGTAAATTTGACAAAATCTGTAAATTATACTCTTGGTTACTATTCTAAGATTCTAACTCCCGAACAAATGAAATTCTCAGCGAACATAGAAAACTATAGATAAATACAAAATATAAGTAACAAATTAAAACAACAAAATTGCAGGTTTGAACAAGTAAAATTGGACCATTAATTTGCCTCTTATGCTCTCTGTACTTCATTCATAGGAAACACTTTACTATCAGTCACCAAAGTCCATTTCACCTTCACTCAGCAATAATTTGGAGACAGCATGGAAGCTACCAACATCTAATTACAATTTACCAAGAAAGTCAGCCTTAATAAACATACTATGATTTCAAACTTCCAAAAAAGTAATGTGTCCATAAGAAATTGGTTCATATATTTTTTTTGTAGAATGCATCAATTGCATCATGGTGGAACTAAAAGGCAGTGGTATAAAAGTATAAAACAGAAAAGAAAAAAAAAATCTAATGAGAGAGAGAGAGAGAGAGAGAGACCTGAGAATTCTTGTTACTGTCATTTAAGCAGCAGTTTGATCTTTGAACTTACTACCCAAGGCTTTGGAGTTCCAATGGTTAAAATACATGAATTGAATTAAAATCTAAAACTGATATTAAGGTTAACAAATTTACGCAATGCTCATTTTTAGAATGACTAAAGAGGACTCTAATAGACATTGTTTTACTTGTATCTTCTTCCATCTTATTTTTTCTGGAATTTCTGACGTCATAACATTACATTCCATAATATGTATGCTTAGACTTCTATCTCAGTGGCTATAACAAATTTTCCCAAAAGAAAAAAATTAATCATATAATGAATTGTTTTCATATCCAGTTTAACAATACTCTATTGACCAATATACAATTGAGTGGACAAGCAATCTCATCATTGTTAAATGACATTTTTGCTTACGGTTTAGCATTTTAAAATTAATGCTACTATTTGTATCCCAAGTTGATATAGAAATCAATTTTGTTAGAAGACCAACTTTTGTTTTTAAAAAATAATTGACTAATAAAACAGTAAATGGACAAAAGTTAAGGATTTGAATTGTTATTATAGATAAGAAAAAAAGTTTTAAAGGAAAAAGAATGTTAGCTGGATATTAGTTGAAAAAAAGTTAATTCTCAATTGTTTTTCACATAAGTCAGTTAGTTGTACCATCCTAAATTAAGCTTTTCTTTTCTGATCCTTAATACATAAAACTCGTGTTACCCACCATCCCCTTTTCTCTTGCACAAATAATTTATTAAATAATAAATAATTAAAGAAAAAGGATACAAAAAAATCAAGAAGGACACATCCTCCTGATTCTACTACCCATGGCAGATTTGGCCTGATTTGTGACCAATCCAAGCTTCTCACAAGGATGCTGCACAAAAAATATGTACAAGTTCTTTCAGATATATACAACTACTCAGGTTTAGAACTTATATATATCCAAAAAATTCAGATACCAACAAAAATAACCCCAAAAAAAAAAAAACGAAAGACCTTCCAAAGATTTATAAAGTAAAAGTAATCCATTGTCAATTAATTTTGTTTCTATTAACCCTATTGATCACTTTTGTCAACTTTTTAAATCTATCAAAAGACTTTCTTTATGTTGGATCTTCTAAGATTATTTTTATCGACCCTTGAATCTTTCAAGTTCTTTTTTTAGTTTACTATATATATATATATATATATATATATATATTAATGGAGAGTGAGTAGAATAAATTTGAGGTGTTAGATTTTGTATAAATAATTACTATTAAAACAAAAAGTCATGTGCGTGGCATTTTAAAGTGACCATGTGATCTATAATAATAATAATAATAAATCATGACTATCTGTATATGATTAGATTTTTTCCCTCCCACTCTCATATAAGCCCATCTTTTCTCACTGTATATCTATAGTGTCAGCATACCTTGCTACATAGGCAGAATTCCCAACCAAAGCAAAGAGAAACATCAAAGGATTGACGCCCTACATATCATAAAAGAGACGTTTATTCCCATAAACAAGTATCTTTATTGCAAATTGCGATGATAACTTGACAAGGGGGAGACATTAGACATGTCTCTACCATACCACTAACTCAAAAAAGTTTCCCGTTAAAAAATAATAAAGAAGAATAAAAACAAGAGTTTAATTTTGATGCACTGACAGTGTAAAAATATTTTACTCAGTCGTACAATCACAACCGTTCTCTTGGATGACCATTCACGTAGTCAATATAAAAGGTAGTTATTTTTGCTGATATGACGTTATATAATTGGATGCATAAAATGATTTTACACTGATAGTACATCAAAATTAAATTCTAAAAACAAATAAATAACTAGTTTTAAGGGTTGGAGTATCTAACCTGAGTGTGACCCCTTTTCATCTGCAAAATTAATAAGCATCAAAAGGTCAATATAAACATAAGGGAAACCTCAAATTATATGATCTACTAGTAATTCAATGAAGCTTTCTAAAAATTGAAATTAACATAATAGACAGCATAACTTTCCAAGTACTCATGTAACTTTATTACCATTGCAATTATAAAATTTCTTGCCCCTATGTAACTTTTCTCTAACACAACGAGAAAACTTTGGACCAAAAAATACAACTCACGTTTAAACAAATTTGAGGAAATCTTCCACCCATGTATATAAATGCCATTGCCCAACCAAGTAAGGTCCCAATACTACTGTGTTCTACAGGATGGTCTGCTTGCTGATCACCACTAACCTGAAATTGTTGTAACATGAAAAGAACTGGGATTTTGTTTCATTCTATAAAACATTTGAAAATCAATATAAGCTTCAATTTTGTTAAAATAGAATCTTTTCCAGTGTCAGGATTTACCTAGCAATCAAAAGATATAACCAAACAGTTCCACATTTAAAATATCAGATTCATAAGTTACTGACTAGTTCTAATGGTATTATAATCAGTGTGAATAGAAGTAAGGAAATTATCTAGGTTCCAGCTGGAATTAGTTGGTTAGAGCAGAAGTTAGTTAGTTAGTTAGTTAGTTATGATGTTATTTCTAGTAGATGAGTGTTTGAGAATAAGTTCAAATGTTCAATTAACACTCGCAAGACTACAGAATGAGCTATATAAGATCAAACAAGAAAATATGCAAATAAATGTGTCATCGCTATTTATAGGGAGTTTTAGCGATGCAAAGATAAATTTCAGTAAAAAAATGCTATCTAGAACTAGGATTGATGAGTTGTCGAATTCTTATAGGCTTTCTTAACTCTTGGGGTCCTCTTTTTCTATTATTTCTCTATTATTTATCAATCTGAAATATTAGCTTTAAAACAATGTGTTAGTTAGAGGGGAATCCTATCCTTCACTCTTTTAAAGTGCAACATTCACTCCATAGGAGTGAAGGTCAGCATTTCCCATATATATATATACCCTTTTCATTTTCATTCAATACATGGTTGTCTATGACGGATGTTACCACCAATAATGTAAACCAAACAAATAACCAAATGAAGAAAAAAAATTCAGCTAATAAATTGGGTTATTCATTCTCTTATAGTATACAGTGCCTAGTATAAATAATTAAGATGGAAATTCAACCAAGGCAGATAGTAACCAAGTTGTATCTTACATTACCTGAAAAAGCTTACGTCCGACGTAGATCACGAATTCTTGACTTGGTTTTTGGACCATTCCTCTATCTGATGATTGAAGCAGATTGAAGGCACCAAGCAAAGTTAATGATGAAACCTGAGCGAAATCATAGATGTGAATAGGCTGCAATGCAGTGATAGTTAAATATGTAAATTTGAAGTCGAAAAGTTTACCAAACACAGAGTAGTTTTGATCTTTGAAACTGGATCAGATTGTGTAGCAGCAGAGGAGTGAAGCAAGGGCTCTTCTACTGGATCCTGGGCTAAGACGGATTCTGCTGTCGGAGATGGATACGTTGGTGACCTAATGAATTGAAAACAGGGACTTATAAGAACCTTCAACATCGAAATTCAG
The DNA here is from genome assembly GCF_003086295.3 of Arachis hypogaea. NCBI lineage: Eukaryota > Viridiplantae > Streptophyta > Magnoliopsida > Fabales > Fabaceae > Arachis > Arachis hypogaea. The sequence goes on along the minus strand of NC_092043.1, from coordinate 1,261,776 downwards.
TTAAATTTCAACATTGAAATCAAGAAAACACTTAAATGAAAAGCAACAAAATGAACATGTTGGATATATTCTGAAGAGATTAATCCAAAGCAACAATACAATTTGGAGCTCATTGTAGTTAATCATAAGGAACATGATATGAAAAATATAAACTATGCCTTAAATGTGATTAGTCTATTACTTTCATAACCCCACAACCGTTATAGTTTTGTCACGTCTTTATTTCACTCTTATAACCAAGTCATCATATTCAAGAATTGCTTTTTTCCTTTAAACAGAAAAGGTCTTTAGAAGCTTGAGTACAACAGTATATGAAAGTAGCACTGCCTGATTTTATTATCATAAATGGATACTGAACCATTGATTAAAATAACCACCGATTTTTGTACTCAAGTTGTTTTTTCTAATCTTATCCAGTGATGTTGCAAAGGGCTGCCACTTCTTGATAAAACAAAATCGACTTTCATTACTTTAATTGCCTGTAAAGTCCCTGGCCACCTCAATTTCTTTATCATTCATTAAGTTCAACTGTGTTTGCATTTTAAGATTTCTATGTCACCCTCAATAGAATTTTCAAAAAAAATGACCAAGACAAAGGCAGAACAACACATAAGAGATAGATAATTACTGGTGGCATATTTCCCTTCCATCAGAACTTTTAGTAATGATCAGAACAGGAATTGTAGAACTCAAAGCATTGTGTGTAATATAGTCATCAAACTCCTTACTTCGATCAGCATCACTTCCATTATTCATTTCACTGTGGTTTTGTTCCAAATTTGTTGGTGCCTCAATTTTCCCATCATTGGTGATCTAGAACACAAATAGATACAGTATATTAGGCAATTAGAGATTACTATAAAGGTTGTGTTTGAATTTTATCTTTGAGATAGAAATACAAAGATCGAGAGACCTAGACGAGGCTTTTTTATTTAAATAAATATTAAAAATACATTAATTTCCAAAATGCACATCTGGTAAAAAGTTTCCAGGAGTAAGCTTCAGCAATTTCACATGGGACACTTGCAAAATGGGCTTCAGGCCCATTTCACTTGCAGCACTCGTGAAATGGACCAGCCCAATTCATGCAAACTAGAAGTTAATTGGCCATTTCAGGGGTGCCCTGAATGAAATGGCAAAAACATATTCCTAGATTACCATGTGCGTATTTTGGAAATTAAGGTGTTTTCAATATTTATTTAAGGATGGAGATGGATATTTTCTGTTCCTAATATTTGGAAGTCCAGAAAATATTTGTCTCCAAGATAGAAATATTTTGTGCCTCCATCTGTCTCCATAACCAAACAAATTTCTTTCTCCACTGTCTCTATATTTCTATCTTAAAGACAGTATCCAACACAACCTAAGTATCTCAACTTTGATCGAGTAGCTTATATTTTACAGTTTACACACTTTAGAATATAATTTTAGTAGAGAAATAGTATAGTGAATCTTTTTCTCTCCAGCAAAAGTCTAATATGATAATATAGTCCAAATAGGTAAAAGAAAATTGCCTCTAGAGTATGGTGATATATATAATGTGATTTTGTTACATCATATTTTTAATTCGTTATAACTTTAGCGAGAAAACAATGGATGAAAGTATATTATGAATAACACTAACTCTTGCTTGATCATGCAATTTGATCAAGCACTCTACAAGATATTCTGATATAAATATTGTTTCCAGTTCAACCATGAGCTATTTCTGTGAATTAAATGAGGATATTAAAAACATTTTTATTTGTAGAAAATGAAAAGTATACAATTGATAAGAGCAAAAATGTTGAGTTTGTGTGAATTATCATCACCAAGATGTTATGCAAATCATTTCACATAGAATAAATTATACCTCCTCCGCAATTGATTCTCTATTTACATTCAGAGTCCTCATGAAATCTCAATCTCAATTGTCAAAGGAGGCAAAGAACATCAACAAAACAATAGCATGTCTATGTGACCGTTTCAGAATTTATAAAGTATGAAATTGCACCTTGAGCTGTTTATGATACTTCATAGGAGAATATATGTGTCCATAGTATATTGCTTGTAAACAAAGTGAAACAGTTACGATGAAATACAGCTGCAAATCAACACAACAGGTGAAAAAATCAGATTAAGAAAAAAATAACTTAGTAGGTATAAGAACATATCAGTTACTAACTAGAATCCTTACCACTGCTGTATATAATTGTGTTGAAAGCTGCATAAACAAGAAACAAAATCTTTAGCATACCCTTATTAAATTAAGATTCATCACAAAATCTGTGATTTTAAATGTATACCGAGCTAATTGTTATATAATGTGCGTGAATTATATTATGTTTTTGACTTCTTGTGTGTTATGAATAAATACTGGACTGAACATGTGTGTGCACACCAGGAATGAGCATTATCTCCATAAAAAGTATAGAAACCTTAAATCTTGATAATGAAATATTCATAAGAAAATTGATTTTCTGAATGAGTAGGATCCAAGAGATTATAGAGCATAAACATGTTTCCACTGCTAGGAATATAGTAACGCAGTATGTGTTATAAGTTTTGTTATTCATATATCCTTTTGCCAGAGATTTAATTTGTGGCAAAGAGACAATTCGGGATAAGTAGATAGGGTCATAGAGGAGTAGCCAGAATAATGTTCTTGGCTTTTTAGCAATTTCCTTTCTTCAAAATCAAAGGTTAACAAAGAAAAGCATCACTTAGGAGACTTTGAATAAATTTCGCTTTCTCCAATATATAAAGTTTATAACTATTAAAATATTTAGTGTTTGTTGCAAACTTTTACTTAGCCTGATACCAAACCTGTTAAAAGTGGAGAGTCATGTTAGGCTCTGGAAAACCAACATAAAAATCTTTTGAATCCCAATGTTATGTCAATGTCATGACATTTGGATTGAGTTATTTGGGTATTTCTTTGGATTTGATTCAACAATCATCATTCATGTTGATATGAATGTTAACAATAGGAGAAAGCAATGGCAAATTTTAAGATTGATCCTAAAAGGCATGCTTCTAAATATCTCTTAGACACAAGAAACACTCACGGTAGCTGGTTCCAGCAAGCATCCAAAGACATTGAATATATCTCTGCAAAATTAAAAAAAGAAATAAAAAATTGTATGGAACTATTATACAGGTTGTGGGAACTTCATGCAGATATAAATCATATAATCAAAGAAACAGAAAAACTGAAATGAGAAGACTTGAAAATGTTACAAATTTGAGGACACAACAATCAATGCCATTGGTCTCTTTTCAAACCAAATTTTCAACATAAGTACTATTTAAAATGAGGTCTTTTACAATGTATTTTTTTTTTCAAGTTTTTCTTTGGTGTTCGTAGATTATTCAAACACACTCCACAAATCACATACATATATAGTGATCTCAAAGTTGAAGGGATTATTCCCATCAAGTATAAAGTAGTGTTAATTAAAATCTTCAACTAAAACCACAGAACAGATAAACAAAACTAACAATGAACAAATAATTAATACCTCTGGTTTTTAATATTTGTTATTCTAGTACAATATATTTATGATTCTCACATTTCAGTGCAATATTTATTAAGCATCTTTCACCTAAACCCTCCAAACAAAAGTCAATAAAATATTTATACTATAAAATAGGAGTTAAAATAGGAGTATTTTAATAAACAACTTTGGTATCAATATATAAATGGCCAAAGTGACAGATATTCTGAACTAAAGGTAACAATTAGGAGCAAACAAATCACATCATATCATATCATATTATCATATATTAGGAATAAATAAGAACAATGCAACAACCCTCATCAATTACCCTATGATCCATGTAATCAAGAAAGTAACAGAGAGACCCTCAGTTGATTTTTCTCTGTAGTTTGTGATTATTTGAGGTATCTCAGCAATGACCCATACAATGAAACCGATTGCGCCTAATACCTTTGAAGTTTTTTCTCTCACATTACTCATCATAAGCTTTTTGGCCAATTCAACACAATGATGATTTCCAAGACACAATGAGGTGGTGGAGCTTCCCAACATCCCCATTGCATCAAAACAAAGCTGCAATGTGAATTACCACCAACAAATTAAAAAAGAAAGTTAAATAAATAAATCATTGACAATGCAGACGCATAATACTGGAACACAAAACTTTTGGTTCAAGTATCATTTTACACTGTACTATACGATAAGAGATTCAGAAACACGGCATAAAAAGTTAAAGATATAAAATAAAATAATATATCCATATAATAATAACATTGAAAAAGAACTAATAGAATTCGTTATTCATATTGATATATTGGCACATTTCTAATTGACGTTGGTTGTTATTGTGTTGCAGTGTGAACCTAAAAAGAAAACTTTGAATCGTTCTAGCTAAGGTCTAAGCCAATTAAGAAACGGTGAAAGAAAGAACCATCATAAAATTTATGGATTAAAGAAAAACTGAATCAACATTTGTAAAAATAAGCGGATTAGTCGAAAGAAACGAGTTAGGTCGGTGCATGCAAAAGAAGATATATAGAACATGTGTACCTGCAAACAAAACGGAGCAAACTGTTGAAGAAGCTGCTTTCTGTTGTAACAACGAGGGTTCTTTTCAAGCCAGAAAAGAGAGAGATAAAAAGAGAGTGAATAAGTGTGTGTAAATCTCTGTTATAAGAGTATGAGAATGAATGAAAGAAAGAAAGAAAGAATGAGAGCACTCAGCGTAGTGTTCTAAGTATATGATACTACTTCGTGTTTCATGTAAATTAGGTTCCGATTCCAATGGGATTTGATGGATTAATATTGGATCTTGAAGGTCTTTGTTGACTACAAAGTTTAAAAGTTAAACAAATTCTAAGTAGTCTCACAGTTATTTTAAAAGGTTATTTTAAAAGATAACGAGGTCTTTAATAAAAAAAATTATTTAATTTAATTTTTAAATTTAATTTTTATGAGATTTATTAGTTTTGTATCTCTTTTTTTTTAATTTCGTAATTCTTTTAAGATAATTATCAAAAATTAAATTGAGTATTCATTTTTAAAAATTTATCAAAATTATAGTTTTATCCTTTAGAATTTCATTACAAAATAGAACTGTAATGCCATTTTTATCCTTATATTTATTGCTTTCTTCTTTTATGGAATAAAATAGAGTAGAATGACAATTAATGCTCTAAATATTTTGATTTTAGATTAATTAATTTCTAAAAAAAATACTAATTTAATTTTTTATTATAGTAAACAACGTTATGTCTTATTAATTCATCACGTAAAACTTAATAATGATATCCATATATACAGTTAACTTCTATGATGTCTATTTATAAAATATTATCGTGTAGATAACAATTTTTAAAACGAAACTTCATCTCTTTTAATAGAATTCGTGATAAATAGAAAATAACTAAGAAAAGTTATATGAAAACTCAATAAAAAATGAATGTTTCATGGTCCAAAACTACGCCGTTTTCGTACTCATGTGACAGCAACATGATTATTGTAAATAACGAAATGACAATTTTATTTTCGTTTCGCACTATCCATTAAAATAAAGACATACATGTTTATCATTTTTTTTTAAAAAATAATTAGTGTAAAGTCAAAATTTTTGATAATCTAAGTGCATGTTTGGGCGTCATTATTTTGTTAAAAAAATATCTTTTTCAACGAAAAAAGATCTTTTTTAATTTTTTAACGTGTTTGGCAAATTTCTAGTCGTAAAAATAAAAGCACTAGTAAAATAAAAAAAAAAAGATTTTTTTTAGAAGCTGTAATTTACATCTTTTTTTAAAAAATCTTTTTTCTTTAAAAAAAATATTTTTCATGTAATAAATAAATAAAAAAGTACTTTTATATTGTTATATCCAAACATAATTGATAGATAAAAGATCTTTTTATATGAGATATCCAAACATAAAATTACTTTTACTTCTCTATAAGATCTTTTAAAAAAAAATAACTCGAAAAAATATCTTTTTTTAAAAGTTCACCCAAACAAGCCCTAATTCTCACTTTAGTCAATAAAATATCATCGAATGATTTAAATGTGAGAAAAAATACTCTTAAAAAATAAAAACGAAAAAAAAAACAAACATTGTTTAGCTCGCATGCATATCAAATTTATACATATTATATCATGGTCAACATTCAAAAGCAGTCAACTCCTAACTTCCACATGTGGTGTGCGATATGTCATTTTAGAAATAATTTCATTTTTTAGTCAATTTCTTCAAAGTATCAAGGGTAAAAGAACACAATGTTCATGCCCTTCGGTTTAAAATCATCATATGAATTATTATAGGACAGCATGCGGATTAATCCAAACAAAATGTCATATAAAATCCACATATTAAAACAGCAAGATCAATCATGATCTATTAATTTATCCTAATCTAAAATTTAATTCCAACCAAATAATCCATAATAAATCACAAATATATTCTAAATTTCTAACAAACTAAATTACACCAAAAAAAAATGCTATAAGCCCTAAACCACTTAAATAATCACATCTAATTAATCTACAAGATTTTCCTACTAAAGTATATCCTACATTACTATAAACAATAATATTGAAAACGAAATAGCAAATGAAGGAATCAATAACCAAAGTGCGACGATAGAAAAAGGTTTGAAAAACTTGAATTATTTGTTTTTCTTTTGTCAATCTGGAAAGGACTTCTCTTTAAGGATTTTTTCAAGGTGCTAACTCTTTCATGGTAACACAAATAAAAACCTTTCAATTTGATCTGTTTAAGGAAAAGTTGAAATGTGTTACAAAATGAATAGGATTAAGTTACACACTCCACTTAAATCAATTCACAGGCATACAATGATGTTCTGCATCACAAATACTTGTTTTAATGCAATTTCTCTAAACAGCCATGTGGTGGAATGCAAAACCACTAGACTTCCATTAGAAGGAGTTGTGTTCAGGGGGAAAAGGAAAAAACCTAAATCACTTTTAAGATGGTTTTTCCCCATAAAAAAGAAGTAGCATTCAAACAAATATTTGATGTAAAGAGCCCAAATGTGACTAAATTATTAAGTGCAAATGAGAATATTTATTCTATAGAGTCCAAGCAAATACTAGTGTACACATGCATGGTTAATATATGGTTCAAGAAAGATATAAAATCTGTGGTCAATCGTCATGCAACTGTTCTCAAAATGGAGCATAAGCCAGATCATATAACTAAGTACTTAAAAGATGTGTTTTCATTTTTCCCTCCAAAAGAACAAGGAAGCAGAGAAGAAAAAAAAAATGGCCTACTTCAACCGATTCCTCAGGTTTAAGTGTACTTAATGCCCTCTCAAACAAAGCTCGTATATTTTGGTCATCGTTCAAACGTTTCAAGAAATCAGCATATCTAAAGCATCATGAAACATTCTTAATACTCAGTCAATAATACTTTGAATAAGAAAGGAAATATTTTTAATAGAAATGACGACATGTACAACCAGTGAGGCAATACGATATCATCTAACTCGGAAAAAGATCGAGGTAGTACAAGATCAAAAGAACTAGTACAATTTTTGTTCAGAGACAGCAAAGACATAACAATAAGAGGCACATAAACCAACATTAGTGGATGTATGTTTACAAAGATCCAAATATTAAGAGAGCAAGCTAGTTATACTAAGGATATGTTGAAGTGATATAATATCTAAGTATGTGTTGACTAGATCAAATCAAAATTAGATTCCTAATTCCTTTCATGAATCTTTTATATGAATAAAATTAGTTATAAATATTTTCTCTTTTTGGTTTAGCTTAATTTTAGAGATTTTATAATTAGAAATCTTTCCTTTATTTTAGACTAGTATCTTGCCTTTTTTTTTTCTAGTTATTTCTATTTCTGTAATTTCTCTGTAAAGAGGATGATTCCCTGTACATTTGATAGTACATTTATATTCAAACACTTCGACTTGGTATCAGAACAAAATCTCTGCACTGTGCCTTTAATTTATAACTATGGCTGACAGTTCCTCAGTTATTAATCCTAAACAAAAGGAGAACATCACTCCTATTCCATCGGATTTAAAATTTGAGCAGCGGGTACTAGTTAGTGGTGACTCCACACATTTCGACTCAATGGGTCAAACTACCTTAGGTGGTCTCAATCCGTTCAGATGTATATCCGTGGAAGAGAGAAGATTGGATATCTCACCTATAAGCGAAGCCAGCCTAGCGTCACTGACCCACAATATAATGTGTGGGATACCGAAAATTCTATGGTGATGACATGGCTGGTGAACTCAATGGAGGATGGTTTCAGTAGTAACTACATGTACTATACCACTGCCAAAAAATTGTAGGATAGTGTAAAGGAGATGTATTCTGATCTTGGGAATAAATCGCAGATTTATGAACTTACTCTAAACGCTAGAGAAATTCAACAAGGGAGTGACAATGTCACCAAATATTTTCACACATTGAAGCAGGTGTGGTAGAATCTTGACCACTTCAATAACTACAAGTGGAATTCAGCCGCTAATGCCAATACCACTAACAAACAGTGGAAGAAGGGAGGATATTCCAATTTCTTGCAAGCCTCAATGTGGAGCTAAATGAAGTTTGTGGAAGAATTATTAGAAGAGTAATCCTACCTCCAATTGGAGAAGTATTTGATGAAGTTAGAAGAGAGAAAACTCGTAGAGCTGTGATGATGGAAAAAGACAAGACTGAACAGATTTCTTTGGAGTCTAATGCACTCTTAGTAGCACCTGTTGCACTTAAAAGTTCATCAAATCAAAAGTACTCTTCCAATCTTTGGTGTGACCACTGCAATAAACCTCGTCACACCAAAGAAACCTACTGGAAGATTCATGAAAAACCAGCACATCTTAAAGGCAGCAAACCTAGTCCCAAAATACATTCTTACCCAATTGCTCATGAGGCTGAAAAATTATTGAATAAGGAACAGGTTGAGCAACTCATAAGGCTGTTAAATTCCAGTTCTGTGCCTAGTACTCCTAGTGATCCTTTGGTTCAAATAGGTAATTTTAGTATTCCTTGTCCCTTAATTGCACCTCAAACTTGAATGCAGTATGGATTGTCGATTCAGGTGCATCTGATCATATGATCAGCCTCTTTCCTTTATTTAAAACTTATCCTCCTTGCTTTGAAAATGAGAAAATTAGAGTTACTGGTGGTAATTTTTCATCTATTGCTAAAAAAGGTACAATTAAATTGTCCAAAAATATTGACCTAAAAAACGTCTTACATGTACCACAGTTTTCTTGTAATCTTCTCTCTATTAGTAAAATCTGCAAGGATTCAAATTTGTTGTAACATTCTTTGACATTCATGGTATTTTTTAGGACCGGACTTCGCGAAAGATGATTGGCAATGCTAAGATGATAGATGTGTTTTATCATTTTAAGGATATTTCGGAAGATAAAATAACTCAAGGATTTAGTGGTATAAGTTCTATGCCTATAAAGGACCAAATAATACTCTGGCATAATAGACTAGGACACCTTAGTTTTTCATATCTCAAACATTTGTTTCCAAGTTTGTTTAAGAATATTGATTCTTCCTTACTTAAATGTGAAAGTTATATTCGTTCAAAGAGTCATAGAGTTCTTTATTACTTTCAACCTTATCATACATCTAAACATTTCCACTTGATTCATAGTAATGTTTCGAGTCCATCGAAAATAACAACTCAATTTGAAAAAAAAATAGTTTGTAACTTTTATCGATGACCACACACGACTAGTTGGATCTATCTCATGCATGAAAAATCTGAAGTTTCTAAAAATTTTCAGTATTTTTCAACAATGGTAGAAACACAATTTGATACAAAAATTTCAATATTAAAAAATGATAATGGCACTGAATACTTTAATAAAAATCTTGATGAATTTTTTTAAAAGAAAAGTATTCAACATCAATCTATATGCCCTACACCCCAACAAAATGGCATTGTTGAAAGGAAGAATAAATATCTTCTTGAAGTAGCACGTGTCATTATGTTTGAGGGCAATGTTCCAAAGTATTTATGGGGAGATGCTGTCCTAACAGCAGCTTATCTCATAAATCGAATGCTCACACGTGTGTTAAATTACTGCATACCATTGAATACTTTCAAAAAGAATTTTTCAGCATGTAGGTTATATTCTGACTTACTTTTGAAAGTATTTGGTTGCATTGTGCTTTTACATACACCTTCATATCGAAGTAAACTTGATCCAAGGACAGAAAAATGTATTTTTGTTGGCTATTCTCCAAATCAAAAAGGTTATAAATGTTTCAATCCACACACTAAGAAATTCCATGTAAGCATGAATGTTACTTTTTTAGAACATGAAACCTTTTTTTAGAAAAATTCTCTTCAGGGGGAGAATCTAGGTGAAGAAAACTTTTTTCACGAACCTTTACCCACTCTTATCCTACATATTGAGGATACAACTTTCACTGATCATGTAAATTCTGAAACAATTATAAAACAAGTTGTGGAAACCAATTCTAAAATTGTGCCATAATTAGTTAGAACCCAAACAGAAAAAGAAATACCACAATCAGAAAAAGAGTTTCTATGTTATGTTCGAAAATATCCGAAGAAGACTAGAGATCAGGTCATCATCTCTGTACCAACTCAATCTGAAAATCCGGAAGATGGCCCAACTGTAGTACTTCAAGAACTTCCAAGTAAATATGAAATTGTCACTTCCAATAATAACTTGCCAATAGCCCTTAGAAAAGAAACCAGAACCTGCACCAAAAAGATACTCAAAATCTGTTCCAACCATTCTATTTCCAATTATGTCTCTTACCAAAATCTCTCCCTAAAACATCAAGTTTTTACTTCTAAAATTATAAATCTGTTTGAGCCTAGGAACATAGAGGAAGTACTAGATGATCCCAATCAGAAATTAACAGTGATGGAAGAGTGGCATGCACTCACGAAGAATAAAACTTGGGAGAGTGTAGATCTACCACAGAATACAAAATTAGTTGGCTGCAGATGGGTTTTTACCATCAAGTGCAACGCTTATGAAAGCATAGAGAGGTATAAGGCTAGGTTAGTAGCTAGGGGATTTACACAAACCTATGGAGTAGACTATCAAGAGACTTTTGCTCCAGTTACTAAACTCAGCTCTGTGAGGATTCTCTTATCTCTTGTTGCGAATTACAATTGGCCTTTACATTAATTTGATGTAAAGAATGCTTTCCTAAATGGGGAGCTAGAGAAAGAAGTGTTCATGAAACTTTCACCTGGATTTGAGGCTAAACTAGGGAGGAATAAAGTGTGCAAACTAAAGAAATCTCTCTATGGCTTGAAACAATTCCCAAGAGCTTTGTTTGAACGACTTAAAATGGTGGTGAAGGGACTTGGTTATACTCAAAGCCAAACTGATCATACACTTTTCTATAAACATTCAGCAGCTAATAAAATTATCATCTTAATGTTGTATATGTGAATGACATTATTCTGACATGTGATGATTTTTTGGAGCTAAAAGACTTGAAGGAGAAACTTGTCAAAGCATTTGAAATCAAAGAACTTGACTCATTAAAATACTTCATTGGAATTGAATTTGCAAGGTCTAAGGAAGACATTTTTATGAACTAACGAAAGTACATCCTAGATCTTTTAAAAGAGATGGGATTACTTGGTTGTAAAACTGCTGAAACACCTATAGAGCCTAACTTAAAATTGAAGCCAGCTGAACCAGAAAATGTAATGGACAAAAGGAGATATCAGCGGTTGGTAGGGAGGCTAATCTATTTATCCCATATACGCCTGGATATAGCCTTTGCTGTGAGCATGGTAAGCTAGTTTATGCATTCACCTAGTCGAGAACACATGGATGCTGTCTTTAGAATCCTAAGATATTTGAAGGGGTCGCCTGGGAAAGGGTTATTCTACAGAAAATATGGACATCTTCAAGTAGAAGCCTATACAAATGCGGATTGGGTCGGGAATGTCATGGATAGAAGGTCAACATCTGGGTATTGTACTTTTGTTGGCGAAAACCTGGTTAGTTGGAGGAGTAAAAAACAGAGTGTTGTGGCACGAAATAGTGCAGAAGCTGAGTTTAGAGCAGTGACTCATGGAATATGTGAAGCACCATGAGTAGAGAAAATCCTACAAGAACTAAAAGTTTCCATTTTTTCACCAATGAGGTTGTATTGTGACAACAAGTCTACAATTTCTTTTTATCATAATCCAGTGCTGCATGATAGAACTAAACATGTTGAAATTGACAAATATTTTATCAGGAAAAAGATTGAGAGATGACAAATTTGCATCTGATATGTTCCAACCATGGAATAATTAGCAGATGTTCTAACTAAAGGATTAACTAAGAAGACCTTTGATAGCATAATAAGCAAGCTGTCAATGAAGAATATCTTCAAACCAACTTGAGGGAGAGTGTTGACTGGATCAAATCAAAATCAAATTTCTAATTCCTTTCGTGAATCTTTTATGTAAATATAATTAGTTATAAATCTTTTCTTTTTTTGGTTTAGTTTAATTTTAGGGATTTTATGATTATAAATCTTTTTTTTATTTTAGGCTAGTATCTTTCTCTTCTGTTCCATTTTCTAGTTATTTTTATTTCTATAATTCCTCTATAAAGAGGATGATTTCTTTTACATTTGATAGTACATTTATATTCAAACACTTCAACTGTATGTTGATTACAGTTGATTTAGTTTGATCTTAGGTTGATTTAATCGTTATGATTAGATTGTTTGTTTATGATTAGGTTGATTCAATGATAGGAGGAAATATAACTCACTCAAGAATGTAAACAGGCTCATGCATAAAGTGTTTTAGTCCAGCTTCAAAAACATTATGTGCCATCTGCATGGAAAAGCCGGAAAAGTAATCATATTATCATTTAACCTTTAACTCATGAGTCTCATCTTCTTCACTAGAAGACATTCATCCAAAAGAATAGTTATTGTAAAGCACATGAATTATGCAATACATATAATAATCAACTAACTTTATAAATACACAAAGCAAAAGACATAAATAAAAGGAATCAGGTAGGATCTTTGGATCTTTGTCAAGACAAGGTCATTGTAGCATAAGCAACATAAACATGATATGTGTAACTTGGAGATTCGCGTGCATCCAGAAAGTACTTCCGGGCTGCTTCAACACCTTCGGTTCTTCGTAGAAAACGAATCAACTGTACCATGAAACAGATGTCACTTCTTTTGCAAGGATAACTAGCAGGGAGACAAAAAGAATATAAAATGCTCTACACAAAATAACTTCATTTTTCTTAAATGAACTTATTGCGGAGAATAAAATGTGTATTTTATTCTTTTCAGCACAAATATGACTTCTACTAGTGAAATGTGTTTGAATCTATCATCAAATGCAGTAGACAAAACATATGGGCAAGCATAGAGTTCTTTCAACTAAGGCGCAGAACAAAGCATCTAAACTTGAAATTCTGTCATGCAGGAAAAGTTCTAAAATTTTATGAATGATTTTCAATTCATAAAAAGATGGAAATAATGAACATACTTGGAAAGAGGTAAATACCAAATCGGTATCTGAAAGATTTTGGCGCTGACAAAATGGTATCTGACTTTTGTTATTACAAAATAGTTCCTGAAAGATTTTAAAATTTGACAAAATAACCCAATCGTGAAAAGATGACGTCATAGTAAACGGGAAAACGCTGATGTGGCCGTCGGCAGAGAGCTCCAGCAATGTTTCCAATGTTCTTCTTTGCCATGGCTTAAGGGGACGCAGCTGTGATATGACAGAGGGGATACTTCTTCTTTGCCATCGCAGAAGGGGACACAGAAGGGACGCAATGGCGTGTTGAAGAGAAGAAGCGACGAAGACAAGAACGCAACGAGGTACTGTCATGGCGGAAGGGGACGCGAAATGGGACGTAGCGACGTGTTGAAGAAGAAGCGGCAAACATGAAGAACGCCGTGAGGTGCAGCGGCGTGCCATGGCGGTCTTCTTCTTCAGCTGCCATGGTGGAAGGGAACGCAGCGGCATGTTAAAGAAGAAGAAGAAGAAGAAGAAGAAGGTCGCTGGAAACATCGTGGAGCTCTTTGCCATTATCGGAGCTCTCTTCCGATGGCCACATCAGCATTTTCCGCTCACTGTGATGTCATTCTTTCACAGACTCGCATTTGGTGACTTTGTCAAATTTTAAAATTTTTCAGGGACTATTTTGTCAATAACAAAAATTAAGCACCATTTTATCAGTGCCAAAATCTTTTGAGTACTGATTTGGTATTTACCTCTACTTGAAAATTATCCTTAACTAAAATGTATGGAGCACTAAAATTAGGTAAAATTACTCGGTAAGTCCTTGTAGTTCCATCAAAATTCAATTGTTAAACTATCTATTTGTCTCTGAGCTTTCACAAGTTTACACTTACTAGATTGACTTATACAGTGAAATGTTAAAATTTAACGGAACAAATATACATTCCATGTATTGTCATAGAAATTCTGAAGTATCAATCACCTTATACAACAAAGTATGCCCTCAGTAACACACATCACAACCTATACACAAGTTTGAAAAAAACTGCAAAGTTAACTAGGCACTATGATTTTTATTTTGGTTCCTCCTTGGCCTCATCAAGGTTCAAATTGTTTTGAACTTGTTCATTGTGCTCATTTTGCAGAGGTCTTTGTCCTGGAACAAGCTGCCCAACCTTTGGGTACTTTTCTATGAATTTATATTCCCAATCCTCTAAAATTGCGAGCTCTGACTCGTCCAAACCTTCAAGGTTCCCATTAATATCGTCCGGTTTAAAAGACAAAAGTGCTAGGGCTCTACTGCATTCCTTTCCGGTAAACATCGCATAAGCCCCACCAGGGCCATAAAAATTCCTGCATAAAGAATAATCCTTATGTTTTTCGGCAAGGCAGGGTGCACGCCCTCGCAGGAGGGAGCCAAAAGCATTTTCTAAACAAAATTTGCAAATAAGACGATTCAAACACATTACGATAAGCTGAGGCAAATTTAGTTGCTGATTTCATGATTTGAACCAGTAACCTTAAAATCACATAGAAACAACTCAACTAATTCTCCAAGACTTTCCCTCTCACTATTCAAATTTATCCTAACTATCTTTCGGAACAACCCGTTTAGAGTCATGCAAAGTCCAAAGGTTGATAGTAGTATGTCCAACCTACTTTTATGTTCAAATAAACTTCCTATTTCGGATACAAGAAGTAACCAAGAGAATTAAGATGGAATGAATCAAGAGGGAGGATGCAAAAAAGAAAACATCTACTTATCCTAAATATATTTGGGCTTCAAGAGGTGAGCGAAATACAACACAGGGTAATATAATAATTATCTGTTTACTAATTAATCAAATCATTACATGTGTCACAAATTCAGACAACCAACTCAAACCTATTATTCTGCGGAGAAATACAACCCACTGACAAATAACGAATGCAAAAAGTAAAATTTTTGTCAGAACAGCAAGAATTGAGGAACTGCTTGTGATTTGAGCAGGGAAGAGAGAAAAGAGGGATGTGTTGAAGGAGCTTAGAAAATTGAAGGATTAATTTTGAGAACATAATTGGTAATTTTTTTTGAGAAAAAGAAAAGTGATCTGATATGATTAACTGATTAAGTCATTAAGCTTCATTGATGAGTGTGCCAATTGGTAACTTCGAGTCTTTTATGAAAAAAGAATTTTGAGAGAAATTTACTTGTTGCTTGAAAAAAGAAACAACAAATAAAAGCTTCATATGAGTTAATTTGCATAATCTTTTTCCTTCCTAGCCTTCAATTAAGAAACTTTAAGCAATGACCAACCCTTATTAAAGAATTATAAAAAAGTGGAATGGAATATGGAATTTAAAGTTGTATAATAGAGTCCAAAAAGAGTTGAACTAATATTCATTTCCATTGTTTGGATATCCAAATTCAATAAGTTTCCATCTCAAACAACCAAATTCGAAGTAACAAAAGCTGGGAGTTTTAGTAGAATTAGCAATGCTATATATTTTAGTTAAAGTTGCAAACTTTTTTTTTTTTTCACTTTAACAAATGTAGGTGTTTAGTGGCTAAGTAAAAAGCACAACCCTCTTGAATACTACGCTCTAAACCCTAAATCCTAAATCATGGATCTTAAAATCTTAAATCCTAAATTCTTAACTCTAAACCCCATTAATATAAAATATAATAAATAAAGAGCGAAGATTTGTTTAATTAACAAGGAATGGTTAAGGATGAGCCATGTTTAGTGTCTATAAGTGTACAAATAATTTTTTTCCTAATAGAATGGGATGAAATCAATTCCATTCAATTGAGAAGGCCATAAGATTCCTTTGCTTTCATCTCATTCGTTCTCAAATCACCAATCTAAACATACCATCAGTAAGACAAAGTCACAATAAACAAGAACTATAGTAAGTCACACTCAATGAACATATAAAACTCACTCTCATTCAAAGCTTGCATAAAAGATAAGTAAATAACAATGAAAACCAAAATTAGGGCAACGCAAACAAATTAAAACTAAAAAAATTTGAAAAAAAAATGGAGAGGATTACCTCCCAGAGGAGACGTCATAGATCTGGCCTTTGATTGCGATCAAGAGGGGCTTAGCGGGGTCAGAGCCATTGTATTGGCGCAACTCCTGCTCGGTGATTTCGCCCAACTGAACCGGTTCCCTTTGCGGTTCGGTATGGTCGAACCGGCTACTGGTTCGGGCGGAAATGACCGGAGGTTTGTTGTAGTCTTCAGGGGACACGAACATGCCGCTAATGGTCTTGTAAACGACGAGCATCATGGCTGCGATGGTGAAGAACGCCGTTGGCGATAGACCAGTGTACCAGGTTATCTCATCCATTACTGTTGAGTAGAAACCCATTTCTGAAACTCTCTTTCTCTCTTCAAATTTGGGTTCTGAAGATGGAGAAAATATTCAGAATGTAGAGCAGAAGACGGAGAATGGCAGCTGTGGTAGGTGAACGGGGTGTGCTCATATCCGTTTACGACGTTGGACTAGAGTTTGGAGGTCAAAAGTCAAAATTGACTCAAGCAAAATTTACGGTAATAATGATTGGAGAAAACCATAAATAGGTCATTTGGTGATATTTTTGTTCTTCATCATTTAAAAATACTTATAAATAATAAATGTTTAATTTTTTTAAAAGTTGAATATACGAATTTCTCTATTTTTATGAGGCTCAATTTTTTTTATCTTATAAACATATGTGTGATATTAAATAATATTTGAATGGTATTATATTTTATTCTACTACGAGAGCCCTGCTTCAATTTTTTAAAAGGAAGGAGGATGAGTTTTTTGTTTTTGAAATTTAGCATGAACAAAACATCTGTAACGTATTGTATAAAAAATATATTTTTAATTTTATTATAAACAGAACGTCAACGACGTATTGTATATATATTTTTTAATTAACGCAAAAAAAAAAAAAACGTTAGAATATTTTGTTTGAAGACATGTTTTTAAATTATTTTTTATCAAAATGTCATTGATGTATTGTAAAAAAAGTAAAAACGTAAATAATGTTTTGTAAAAATATCAACGATATTTTGTGCTAAGAAGAATAAAAAAATATAAAATTAACTATAAAAGAAGTTTTGAATTGTGCTAAAACTTAAAAATAGAGTATTAGAGTAAAGTTCTACATAGAAATGGAGTAATGAGAGCTTTATTCAACAAAATGTTCTCAATTTGAGAAAGTGAAAAAAGTTTGAGTGAGTGTGATGAGTGTTAAAATAGAGGGTTATATTAGTTTAAAAATATACTACAATGGTCATATTTTATCTTATACATATGAAGGCGTGAGCTTTTTATGTGAGAATCTATGTGATATTGTTGTTCCTCTTTCAATAACATATGAATGACTTAAGAGTATACTTTCTCAAAGTGTAGATCATCAAATGTAAAAGAGAGTCATAAATATTCTGTACAAGCAGTCTGTGCTAGTATTTGGTGGTTTCGGTCAATTTCAAATAATGCATGTGACTAATGAAGCTAGTATGCAAAGAATATTTTTTACCTATCATCAAACTAGAGCACAGGCCTCACTTATTGAGTTGTATGTTGAGTTCGAAGAAATCGATGATGTTGATTTTCCAGAACCCAACATAGACTGGGTGGATTATAATACTGAAAGTGATAAAGTTTGAAGGTAATTATGAAGTTGTTGGTTCAACTGAAGATGTAAATGAAGATCAGATAATGGTTGAAGGAGATGTGACTAATATTGCAAATGCACTAATCAGACAACATCCATCTGGAGAGCCATCTTTTATGCATGGTTTGAATCTTGATGCCATGCATGTACCAGAATTATCTAAATACGTCAATACAGGTAATTTTGTTGTTGTTGTTGTTCACTTTTTTAATATTAGTAATATTATTATTTGTTTTGTTTTTATATTAGTATTTTCTTTATTTTTATATTGTTATTACTATTTATTGTTGTCATTATTATTATTAATAATAGAATATTATCTAGATTTATTTTTATTTTATTATTGGTGTAGCCCCATGATAAACTCCATTTTTAGGGTTTATCTTGTACTTAATTTAGGAGATTTTATCATCTTTTCTCACATTTACCCAATGAAATAGCATGGTTTTATAAATTCTTCTCTATTTGTGCTTAAGTGTGAAAACATACTTTTTAGACCTTTAATTAGCTAAATTTAATTCACCTTTGATTCCACTAGATGCCTTGATATGTTTGCTAGTGAATTCAGATTGAAAAGGTTAGGTATGGATCAAACGGATGAAGAGGAAAAGCATGCAAGTGGAGATAATCATGGAGAATCAAGGATTTGGGATGCTGAGATCGACGCGACGTCACCTTCCACGCGTGACATATGCGTACGCGTGAATGGAAAATGCCAAACGATGCGTACGCGTGACCCATGCGTTAGTGTCGATGCTCGCACGTGACCCACTTAAAGTGAATCCGCTGGGGGCGATTTCTGGGCTTCCCAGGCCCAAATCCAACTCACTTTTGATGCTATTTAACCCAAGAATTGAAGGAGAATCAACAAAAATTAGACACATTAGGATTTAGTTTAGTTTAGTTAATGCTTTAGTTAGTTTCTAGAAAGAGAAGCTCTCTCTTCTCTCTAGAATTAGGATTAGGTTTAGATCTAGATCTACTTCTTCTCTCTTACTTTAGTTCTCCTTTTGCTGATGATGACAACATAATATACATTGGCACTGTCATGTCTGCCACAGGAGCCATTACCTGCATCCTGCCATGATAATATTACCAAGATGTATTTACAAAACATAGAAACAGAATATCTATGTATCTGTATGGGCAAAAAATAAATAAAGAAATAAAAAGAGAATGAAAATATTGACTGTAGCCACCTGTGATGTTGATGATAAGTCCAATGAGGCAGTGGTGGTGGTGGTGTTACATTGACGATGGGGATGGAGAGAGAGTTGCGTTCCAAAGGGGTAGCAGGCACAGGTATCATGATGATCATGTTCTCAGGATAACCATTTTTTATGGCATTGACGTCGGTCATCAATTTCAAGAAGCGATCTTGCAGCTGTAATGGAGTCTTTTTGGGGAGGCAAGCAGCCACGGTCTCCCAACAATTGTGTATAGCATCCTATAAATAATTGGCGATAATTGACTCAAAGGCTTTGTTCTCCTTCCAAGTCCAGACCTGAGGTTGCGGTTGAGATTGAAGTGGTTGATGACCACCCATTTCGATAATCAGTTCTAATGGAGGTTGATAACACCAAGTGTCAGCAAAAAATTGATCTGTCATGTTGCTTATATCCATCTGCTTCTTAGGTTGATGCTGAGACTAAAGCCGAGGTTGAGGAAGAGGCTGGGACTAAGGCTAAGACGGAGATTCTAACTGAAGTGGTTGATTAACATTGACGTCAATAGCACATTGCTCTTCCAAGTTTGTTGTATGCGGCTGGAGCTGAGGCTGAGGCTGAGTATGATTGGTAGCTTCCGTCTCCTCCCAGTTCTCCATAGTTTTCGAAAGACGCTCATCATCAAGAACCATCTCAATCTGTTTGTTGCCATCCAAAGAATGCAATAGTTGATTATGATCTAAGGCTGGCAGATCTTCCATCTCCTTCATATCAATAATTAAAAGAGCATCCAGTTCCTCTTTAATCATTCGTGCGTTATCCTTCATATCTATCTTTGAAAGAGTGTCATCCCAAGAATGCAGTGGTTGGTTATATACAACACATATATAATTGTTGAGAAATAAAAAATGACAATAGACCTAGTTGGAATATAATATTTGTGGTTACTTTTAGTAATTTATTGTTAAAAATAATAATTCAAACAGGTTATGAATTTAAAGTAATTATTCAATTTCCTACCAGCAAATACTTTTGTAATAATATAAATTACTATTATATTAAAAATTGGAAGTATGAATTTTCTCATAAAAACAAATATATATAATTTAAAATTACTAAAAAAAATCATAGTCATTTAAAAGTTGGAACAATAATAAATTAATAATGAATATATAAATTTTTTAGCTAACTTTAAATAAGAATATATAGTTGATTAAGGAAAAAATAATGAAACAATGCTAACAAGATGGGTAATCATAGAGATATAAATGACTGATTGTAAGATTTGAATCTGGAATCTTAAAGTCGAGCAAACTTTTAACTACTTTTAAGAAAGAAAATTAGGACATGTTATGTCAATGCTGAGTGAAAGATTAAAAGTTCTTTGGTTTCATCAGAAGCCTATAATTTTCTTGGAAGTTTTCTCATTTTCGCAATCTTTGGATGGATTCACTACAATTTTTCATATATCATTTGAGGTGCAGCAAAACCAACAATCCTAATAATATGTGTAGATTTTAAATCAAATCAAACCTATATTGAATATCAACCTTATATTATTCCCGCCTATTTTTGAAGATGGATATAGTTGAATGGAAAAATCATCATGAACAGACAGAGCTGTGTTATGCAGTTTGCAAGTTTACAACCTACCAAAAATGCAACCTACAACTCAAAATGTTTACAATAATTTAGCCCATCCAATTGTTCAATCTTCCTTAAACAAAAATTATACAATCACACCACAGTGTCAAGCATACCATATGCTTTTTACACCAAAATTCACATCACAACAATGAACTTGTATTAAGCTTGTGTGTTAAGCTTTAACATATATCTTGATCACTGATGAGCGGATAATTTATACGCTTTTTGGCATTGTTTTTAGGTAGTTTTTAGTAGGATCTAGCTACTTTTAGGGATATTTTTATTATTTTTATGCAAAATTCATATTTCTGGACTTTACTATGAGTTTATGTATTTTTCTGTGATTTCAGGTATTTTCTGGCTGAAATTGAGGGACCTGAGCAAAAATCTGATTTAGGCTGAAAAAGAACTGTTGATGCTGTTGGATTCTGACCTCCCTGCACTCGAAATGGATTTTTTGGAGCTACAAAACTCCAAATGGCGAGCTCTCAAGGGTGTTGGAAAGTAGACATCCAGAGCTTTCTAACAATATATAATAGTCTATATTTTATTCGAGATTAGATGACGCAAACTGGCGTTCAACGCCAGTTCCATGCTACATTTTGGAGTAAAACGCTAGAAACACGTCACAAACCAGAGTTAAACGCCAAAAACACGTTACAACTTGGCGTTTAACTCCAAGAGAAGCCTCTGCACGTGTAAAGCTTAAGCTCAGCCCAAGCACACACCAAAGTGGGCCCCGGAAGTGGATTTCTGCATTTAGACTTATTTCTGTAAACCCTAGTAACTAGTCTAGTATAAATAGGACATTTTACTATTGTATTAGACATCTTTGGATCATCTTTGGATTATTTTTGGATTACCTTATGATCCTTTGATCACGTTTATGGGGGCTGGCCATTCGGCCATGCCTGGACCATTACTTATGTATTTTCAACGGTGGAGTTTCTACACACCATAGATTAAGGATGTGGAGCTCTGCTGTACCTCGAGTTTCAATGCAATTACTACTATTTTCTATTCAATTCAACTCATTCCTGTTCTAAGATATTCGTTGCACTTCAACATGATGAATGTGATGATCCGTGACACTCATCATCATTCTCACCTATGAACGCGTGACTGACAACTACTTCCGTTCTACCTTAGACCGAGCGTGTATCTCTTGGATTCCTTAATCAGAATTTTCGTGGTATAAGCTAGAATTATTGGCGGACACTCTTGAGAATCTGGAAAGTCTAAACCTTGTCTGTGGTATTCCGAGTAGGATTCAGGGATTGAATGACTGTGACGAGTTTCAAACTCGCGATTGTTGGGCGTGGTGACAGACGCAAAAGAATCAATGGATTCTATTCCGACATGATCGAGAATCGACAGATGATTAGCCGTGCTGTGACAAGAGCATTTGGACCATTTTCACTGAAAGGATAGGAAGCAGCCATTGACAATGGTGATGCCCTACATACAGCTTGCCATGGAAAGGAGTAAGAAGGATAGGCTGAAAGCAGTAGGAAAGCAGAGATTCAGAAGGAACAAAGCATCTCCATACACTTATCTGAAATTCTCACCAATGATTTACATAAGTATCTCTATCTTTATTTTATGCTTTATTTATTATTAATTTCGGAAACCATTTATAACCATTATAATCTGCCTAACTGAGATTTACAAGATGACCATAGCTTGCTTCATACCAACAATCTCCGTGGGATCGACCCTTACTCACGTAAGGTTTATTACTTGGACGACCCAGTGCACTTGCTGGTTAGTTGTGCGAAGTTGTGAAGAATGCGAGTGAACCATAGTAGTGTGCACCAAGTTTTTGGAGCCATTGCTAAGCATTGTTCGAGTTATGAAAAGAGTAAATCATAATTTTGCCTATCAATCACTGAATTGAATAAATACACAATTATATATTAACATAAACACAAACAATTACGTATTAACAAACTAGCTGTTAGAACCTTCCCTCTTTCTGAGACGCCATGTAAAACATGCAATGAACATAACCATACACATCAGATAACACTTCCTACATCTTAGGTGTCGGCTTACAAAGTTCAGGATAGATCCATGGATTGAATGCCTCATCATCCGCACAATGCCTCAACATCTTAATTGATTTTGGAGTGTGTTTGGTTACAGTGATTGTTGGAGAGATTGCTAATTCGAAGCATACATATATGCCCCAGCTGTTCTTGTTACTCCTCTTAGTGCTTTGAGTATTATAGTTAGGTAAAAGCTCCGATTTTTTATATTTGAGTAGAACCCCAATTTGGTCAACTAAAATAATGAGGAATCAATAAAGTAGAGTTATTGAGAATTTGAATGTTCCAATTCTTTTATACTCAAGTATGTCTGCATGAATATTTACATCAATTACTATTGTTACATTTAAACTTCTTATCTTTGTACATACTTTCTTTTGTAAAATTGAGTTTTTATATAACATACCACATACTTGTATTCATATTCTGGCACCCATTTTTTGGACGATGAGAACAAATTTGCCATTTTAAAATTTTGAGAAATGACTTTATCCTATATGTTTATGCTATTTTGCTACAATCTGTTGATAGATATATGATTATGTAATTAAAATACTTTTTGGTGGTTTGTGGTTATGGGGTAGTGCTGTGTTAGCACATTTCATGCTTAAGGAGAAGCTGCAGAGAATGGGCATGCTGGGGTGTCTTATGTGCATTGTGGATTCGACTGTGATTGTACTCCATACGCCTCAAGAGAAGTCTCTTATTTCTGTTCAAGAAATTTGGTTGTTCAACCAGGTATGCTACTCGTATATGTGTTCTGTGGTTTCTTTCACTGTGTTATATTCACTACGACATGGAGACTCTGATTTTGTTGTCTCTATTGGCTATTCCATTTTCAGATTGAAGATTTTAGTTAAAGTCACTTTCTAATTGAAGAAATGATTTGGAAGCTAAGAGATAATCTAGAAGTTCAATTTGTAACCCTCTAACCCAAATAACAGAAATGTCATGCTTGACCTAGACTAACAATTGATGATCTAGAAGGTTGGATTCAAATTTTTTATTTCCTATAACTTTTGTTTGCATCATTTGCTTGGAGTTATATGGTGACAAACACTTTCATGTTTACAGGCGTCGGATACATTTAACACTGCAGTTTTGTCTCCAATCTATTATGCCTTGTTCACATCTTTTAGAATATTAGCTAGTGCAATCATGTTTAAGGTTAGTATTCACTAAAACAAAACGAAAAGTGTGCCCTAAAAAGAATGAGTTATCTTACACATCAAGTGCTTAACTATCTGTTGTAATCATCTATCCTCTTTTTCTTATTAGGACTATTCTGGTCAAAGTATAAGTAGCATTGTATCAGAGCTATATGGTTTCATCACAGTGTTATTTGGCACAGTAGTATTGCATAGTACAAGAGAGTCAGATCCTCCAGTCTCTACAGGTAATGCCTCATTCCTCACTGATGAGCATGTTGGTTATATAAGCTCCTCATAGTTGTATTTGCCTTCATAATTGCACTTAATGATTTATTTTCCTCAGTGATTCACTTTCTAAAATATGCAAATTGTTTACACATGCAAAATGGACTTGGAGCTTGAAATTATTGCTTGCTTAAATGGTATACATCATTACACCAATGGTCATTGAATCTGTAGAAATAAAAGGGCATTAAAAGAGGAAATTTAAAAGCCTAAACATGTCTTGGGGTAGGACATATAGTCAATATTCAGGACAGAGTAGGATTTCTAGTGTAATTGTGAGATAAAACTTTGTTTCCTATTTTCTTATAATATTTCGGTTAAGAAACTTTTGCTATTTCTGGAAATGATCATTGCCTAATTACCCTTTTTGTACAGATTTGTATAGTCCGTTGTCCCCGAAAGTAACATGGTATATCCAAGGCAATGGTGAGTCTTCGAAACAGAAGGAAGAAGATGGGTCACCATTTTTTAACTTATTTATGGTTGTATGGCAAGATCATTTCACGTGATACTGAATTGTTAAGTGGTAGAACTGTAAATTAGAATCACCTAATGCTGCCATTGAGTTAGATGCAGCCCCCATACCACAATGATATTTTTCTTCGGTTTATTCTATATTAAGCTCCATAAATGTGGCAGTATTCTAGAGTTTGACTCTGTGACTCCCTCTATCTGGTTTGGCAATAAGTTTCAAGAGGCTCCTATCACATTGTTTTGGTAGATAAGTCGTTCTTCCTTTTCTCGGAGGATGTTTGTTTCCGTGGCGACGTGTGAAATGAAAGCTCGTGTGCACAATCACCAAAAATTCCTAGGTGATTTTTCTCTTAGTTTGTATGTTTTGCTTTATTGTTATTATTTTGCATTATTTTACCATCTTGTACTCATT
Source organism: Arachis hypogaea (assembly GCF_003086295.3). NCBI lineage: Eukaryota > Viridiplantae > Streptophyta > Magnoliopsida > Fabales > Fabaceae > Arachis > Arachis hypogaea. The sequence goes on along the minus strand of NC_092043.1, from coordinate 1,236,475 downwards.
TCCAAAGTTGTACCCCCAGTTCTTAGCTAATTTTTGTGTTCATATTCTAGTGTTCCTTTTATTTCGGGAGCTCATCCATGTAAATTAATTAGTGTAATTTTAATTATTTAACTAGTTATCATTTGAAACTTATGAATGTCTATATATATTACAATTTTGATTCATCTATGGTTTAATACCATTAATTGTTTGATCTGAGTTGAGCTATATCTTAGAGATAGGTGAATGAACTTGCTTGACCATCTATAAAAGAACATTGATTCAATTATGGAAAATGGTTGTACACCCAAAAAAATAATTATGGAAAAGGCTTCAAAAAGTCATCTTAATTAGTATTGATAGCATTTTGAATCTTAGTTTGAATTCTAAAATTGTGGTTTGGATGAAAGTTACTTTGGTTATAATAGTGATCATTGTATATCACAAGCATAGTGTGTTATTCGGCTAGGATATTTCTAATTCTGAACTTGAAGAGAAAATGGTTGTTAAAGTTACACTTATTCAGTTATTCTGCTTTGAATTAATATTTTTACATTATCAATTTGAATAGAACTTAAGAGAAATATCAAATCATAGTGAATAACCATCTCTTGTAACTTGTAGCTATTATGAATGTTATGGTTCTGACTTTATTAGTTAGTATTTAACAGTATGTATTAATATGTTTTAAGAAGCAAAATTAAATTAGATAATACATGTATTTATATATAATATATGATGACTAATTTAGTGACTAATTTTTAATATGTATATAATATTTTTGATAAAAATTATATAAAAATATTCTATATTCTATGATAAAATATTTTCAAAGAATTCTTACTTAAATTAATATATTTTAAACTAATAATTATTTAAAAAAATACCTTGTTCCCACCCGAAGTCCCTTCAGCAAAGTCATCGAGACCTTAAATAACGCCTAGCCCACCACTTCTTCCGGATTGCCATCAAAGTAAGAGAGTTAGGGAATCAAAAATTTCAATACTTACACCATTGTTCTATACATACCTATATTCCTACACCATTGATCAAACTAAGCCATATGCTACCCTCTAATAATGTCAAACTGGCACACATTCACATTTTAGGGAAAAAAAACTAAGGTAATAATTAAACCAAACTAAACATACTAAAACAAATATTTAGTCCATTATTTGTGTGTATGTGTGTGTGTGTGTGTTTTTTTTTTTTTTTGCTTGAGTAGTCTTCTCCTCTTTCGTAAATTCTCTTTGATCCAATAAAATACACATGTTATGTTATAGTTTCTACATAAAATATTAATTAAAATATAATAACTACCATGATTAAATACTTCAAAGAGTTTAGACTAACAAATTAAATAATTTTTAGATTAACAAAGAAACTACGTACGATAACCAGCTATGTCTTGCATACTCTTTCCCCTTAGCTTTTCTCTTCTAGCTATTTTTTCCTGGCGTACAAAGAATTTTTTAGCATTACTAACAACTTGTGTATAAGTTCTTGTTTTAACATATTCATTTGAAATTCTTAACCATTGTTTTCCTAATTCTTCATACCTTTGGAGAAACAACCTGCCAAAAAATATTTTGATATAATGAGTGACTAACAAATTTTATAGAAAAGTTCTTTCTATTTGACCTTTAAACGACAAACATATATAATACTATTAATTAATACGTACTTGTGCTCTTGTAAAGTCCAATGATCTATTATTTTTCGTTTATTGTTGTCACTAGAAGCCACAAGTAAAGATTCGTATTAGATTATGTTGCTATTGGCATGTCGGTTTTGTTCTCTTGTTGCCCCTGACATGGCTGATGACGACAACATAATATACATTGGCACTGCCATGTTTGCCGCGGGAACCATTGCCTCCATCCTACTATGATAATATTACTAAGATGTATTTACATAATAGAGAAATAGAGTATCTATGTATCTGTATGGGAAAAAAATAAATAAAGAAATAAAAGGAGAATGAAAATATTTAGAGTAGCCACCTGTGATGTTGATGATAAGTACAAGGAGACGGTGGTGTTACATTGACGATGGGAATGGAGAGAGGGCTGCGTTCCAAAGGGGTAGCAGGCACATGTATCATGATGATCATGTTCTCAGGATAACCGTTTTTTATGGCATTGACGTCGGTCATCAGCTTCAAGAAGCGATCTTGCAGCTGTATCGGAGTCTTTTCGGGGAGGTGAGCAACCACGGTCTCCCAGCAATTGTATATAGCATCCTAGAAACAATTGGTGATAACCGACTCAAAGGCTTTTTTCTCCTTCCAAGTCTAGACTTGAGGTCGCGGTTGAGATTGAAGTGATTTGAAGTGGTTGATGACCACCCACTTCGGCAATCAGCTCTAATGAAGGTTGATAACCCCGAGTGTCAGCAAAAAACTAATCTGTCATGTTGCTTATATCCGTCTGTGTCTTGGGTTGATGCTGAGACTAAAGCGGAGGTTGTGGCAGAGGCTACGACTATGGCTGAGGTGGAGATTCTAGCTGAGGTGGTTGATTAACATTGACGTCAATAGCACATTGCTCTTCCATGTTCGTTGTATGCGGATGGAGCTGTGGCTGTAACTAAGTATGCTTGGTAGCTTCTGTCTCCACCCGGTTCTCCATAGCTTCCAGCAAACACTCCTCATCAAGAACTATCTCAATCTGTTTGTTGCCATCCCAAGAATGCGGTGGTTGATTATCATCCAAGGCCGGCAGATCTTCCATCTCCGTCGTATCCATTATTAAAAGAACATCCAGTTCCTCTTTAATCATTCGTGCGTTATCCTATATATCCATCTTTGAAAGAGTGTCATCCAAGAATGTAGTGGTTGATTATATACTATGAACCACGGATACTTTGCTTAGTTGTCATATTTACGTGTCGGACATATTTCGGACACAACACTCACCGACACTCGTCTGACACGTGTGTCTGCTGTGTCCAAACCGTGTCTCAATAAAAAATAAAAAATTCTTCTCTGGACACACTTGGACACACCTAAATACCATCACGTGTCAGCATGTCCGATCTTATTATTAATATATATTCTTAAAATAATTTTAGATATAGTATATATTATTATTTATTAAAACAAAAAATATTTTAAATACTTGATATAATTAAAATAAGACATTGAAAATAATTAAAAAAATTAATTTATATTTTAATATCAATAAAATATGAAAATATCATTATGGTTTATCTAAAAAAATACTTTATATTTTATATGTATACGTGTACCCATGTCATGTAAAATTTTAAAATTTGCGTGTCGGCGTGTCCCATGTCGTGTCGTGTCTCGTGTCCGTGTCAGTGTTCATGCATCATAGATTATATACAACACATATAATTGTTGAGAAATAAAAAATGATAATAGACCAAGTTGGAATATAATATTTGTTGTTATTTTTAGTAATTTATTGTTAAAAATAAAAATTCAAACAGGTTATGAATTTAAAGTAATTATTCAATTTGTTACCAGCAAATACTTTTGTAATAATATAAATTACTATTATATTAAAAATTGGAAGTATGAATTTTCTCATAAAAACAAATATATATAATTTAAAATTACTAAAAAAAATCATAGTCATTTGATGTCTTCAAAATATCTATTTAAAAGTTGGAACAATAATAAATTAATAATGAATATATAAATTTTTTAGCTAACTTTAAATAAGAATATATAGTTGATTAAGGAAAAAATAATGAAATAATGCTAACAAGATGGGTAACCATAGAGATATAAATGACTGATTGTAAGATTTGAATCTGGAATCTTAAAGTCGAACAAACTTTTAACTACTTTTAAGAAAGAAAATTAGGACATGTTATGTCAATGCTGAGTGAAAGATTAGAAGTTCTTTGATTTCATCATAAGCCTATAATTTTCTTGGAAGTTTTCTCATTTTTGCAATTTTTGGGTGGATTCACTACAATTTTTCATATATCATTTGAGGTGCACCAAATCCAACAATTCTAATAATATGTGTAAATTTTAGGTCAAATCAAACCTATATCGAATATCAGCCTTATATTATTCTGCCTATTTTTGAAGATGGATATAGTTGAATGGAAATATCATCATGAACAAACAGACTTGTGTTATGCATTTTGCAAGTTTACAACCTAGCAAAAATGCAACCTACAACTCAAAATGTTTACGATAATTTAGCCCATCCAATTGTTCAATCTTGCTTAAACAAAAATTATACAATCACACCACAGTGTCAAGCATACCATATGCTTTTTACACCAAAATTCACATCACAACAATGAACTTGTATTAAGCTTGTGTGTTAAGCTTTAATATATATCTTGATCACTGAATTGAATAAATACACAATTATATATTAACATAAACACAAATAATTATGTATTAACAAACTAGCTCTTAGAACCTTCCCTCTTTCTGAGACGCCATGTAAAACATGCAATGAACATAACCATACACATCAGATAGATCCATGACTTGAATGCCTCATCATCTGTATAATGCCTCAACATCTTAACTGATTTTGGAGTGTGTTTGGTTACAGTGATTGTTGGAGAGATTGCTAATTCGAAGCATACATCTATGCCCTAGCTGTTCTTGTTACTCCTCTTAGTGCTTTGAGTATTATAGTTAGGTAAAAGCTCCGATTTTTTAATTTGAGTAGAACCCCAATTTGGTAAACTAAAATAATGAGGAATCAATAAAGTAGAGTTATTGAGGATTTGAATGTTTCAATTCTTTTATACTCAAGTATGTCTGCATGAATATTTACATCAATTACTGTTGTTACATTTAAACTTCTTATCTTTGTATCTACTTTCTTTCGTAAAATTGAGTTTTTATATAACATACCACATACTTGTATTCATATTCTGGCACTCCCTTTTTTGGACGATGGGAACAAATCTACCATTTTAAAATTTTGAGAAACGACTTTATCCTATATGTTTCTGCCATTTTGCTACAATCTGTTGATAGATATATGATTATGTAATTATAATATTTTTTTGTGGTTTGTGAAAATGGGGTAGTATTGTGTTTGCACATTTCATGCTTAAGGAGAAGCTACAGAGAATGGACATGTTGGGGTGTCTTATGTGCATTGTGGGATCGACTGTGATTGTACTCCATGTGCCTCAAGAGAAGTCTCTTACTTCTGTTCAACCAGGTATGCTACTCGTATGTGTTCTGTGGTTTCTTTCACTGTGTTATATTCACTACGACATGAAAACTCTGATTTTATTGTCTCTATTGGCTGTTCCATGTTCAGATTGAAGATTTTAGCTAAAGTCACTTTCCAATTGAAGAAATGATTTGGAAGCTAAGAGCTAATCTAGAAATTCAATGTGTAACCTTCTATCCCAACTAACAGAAATGTCATGCTTGGCCTAGACTAACAATTGATGATCTAGAAGGCTGAATTTAAATTTTTTATTTCCCATAACTTTTTTTTGTATCATTTGCTTGGAGTTATACGGTGACAAACACTTTCATGTTTGCATGCGTTGGATACACTTAACATTGCAGTTGTGTCTCCAATCTATTATTCCTTGTTCACATCTTTTACAATATTAGCTAATGTAATCATGTTTAAGGTTATTATTCACTAAAACAAAATGAAAAGTGTGTCCTAAAAGAATGTGTTATCTCACACATCAAGTGCTTAACTATATGTTGTAATCTTCCATCCTCTTCTTCTTATTAGGACTATTCTGGTCAAAGTATAAACAGCATTGCATCAGAGCTATATGGTTTCATCACAGTGTTATCTGGCACAAGTTTTTCATAGTATAAGAGAGTCAGATCCTCCAATCTCTATAGGTAATGCCACATTCCTCACTGATCGGCATGTTGGTTATATAAAGGTATCAAAGTAACATAGAATATGAGAAGACAAGTAATAAGAAGAAGAAGCAGAAGCAGAAAAGTCAGCCATAACCTAGTGGCTTGTTAGTTGTGAATGAAGATCCCACCTGGTAGAAACCCATGGATCTCAAAGAAGAAGATGATGAGAAATCATCTGGTAAATAAGAAACATTGATATCATTTCATGTTATATTATTTTCGGTGTTTGGTTTTTTATTATTTCACAACCGTAATCTAAATGTTTATATGTAGATGAGGAGAAGCCACTTGTTGATGAACACGTTGAAGTGAAGCATATGAAAAGGCTTGAGCAGCTGAGGGTTAGACGTCCTTTTCATGCTATATCTAAGGATGGAAGTGGTTGGGTTTCACTTTCTTCTCAGCCTATTGATCCTAATAATGTAAATGATGATGTGTCTCCACTCTCTTAAACAAAGGGTTCAAAATGGCAAACTTCTGATAGAAAGATATTTGATTTATCACCTTCTAAGTAGTGGTTAAAACGGAATGACACTCCATCACCTGAACATGACTCACAACTAGTGCATTTCGAGGGGTTGGACTCTGACTTATCACCCCCTCATAAAGGCAGAATTCAGAGTGCTGCAATTTCACCTGCACGTCAGCCAAGGTCATTGGATCCAAAGTTCTGAGTCTTGACATTTCTCACCCTCACTGTTCTCAGTGCCAAATACATGATCACAAAAGCAAGAATTATAAGACTCCTGATTTGCATGATCTTTCTATACCTCGTGGTTGTCGTCATGATTGTCCAATGATCCAGTTCTTGATAACAATTCAGATATTGTAAAGTTTGAGTTCAAGGATTTTTCTTTTCTACCTAAAATGATTCTTAAAAGATATGAAGAATACAAGTATCTTAGGCTGGTTGAAGAAATCATCTCTAAGGGTCCAGCCAAAAATGATAGAACAAGGACCGGTATCTTATCAAAATTTGGTTGCTAGGTAACAGATGGCTATATTTGAGGGTTGCTGTAATTTGTACTCTGACATCTGTATCCATATTTTTATAGATGAGGTTCAATTTCTGCAAAAACTTCCCTCTTCGACTACAAAGGTACATAAACATTATACTTATTATTATAGTTTAGGAAGATGTTTAGATATGGCAGCCTAGGGAGCGGAACGTGATGTTGCGTCAATTTGAACCACCCAGATATATTATAAATGAACGTGAGAGGCCAAGATCATGGGAAGTTATTGTGAGTGTACACCAAGAACAGGAGCCACATGTGTCCGCTTGCAACAGGTGGAGCAGTTGAGAAGTGTATAGACACAGACAATCTCACATGTGTCCGCTTGCAACTAAAGGTTGGGATGTGAAGGGGTTAGCTATAAGCCTAGCCATTTTGGTGGGTTAGTCGAGCCGAGTTATGGTTGGGCCAGGTGTGTATGATGTAGATCAGCTCCCATAGATGGGCCAAGGCATGTTTGAGAAGTTTGGGATGTCAAAAGATCTGGCAATGATGAAATAAATTAAAATTTATGGTAATGAGTTCATTACGGATGATATTGTGTTGCGATTTAAAATTTGATGATAATTAAATTGAAGAAAACATTATTGGAGAAGTTAAAATTATACATCTTTGCTTAGTGAATGGAATAATAATTTTTTATCAACAATAAAGAATAGTAAATTATTTTTAGCTATGAAAGAAAGTTAAGAGGGGCAAATACAAATTTGACATTAATGTGGATTTGGAACTACATGATAAGGAATTTTGTTTTATCATTTATGTACTGTTTGCTACAAAAATACAAAAATAAAAATTAAAAATAAAACATATATACATATGCATTAATGTATGTATAAATTTATCTAGCTGTAGATTTTTTTAGGCTATGTCACAAGAGACGTGAGTTTTTTTTTTTTTGCTGTGGACATTTGCATAAATTTGTAAAAAGTATAAGTGAGGTGTTAAAATTTGTGGTAGTATTATGGATTAGTTTATTTCAATTTAATAATGAAGAAAATTCTTTCATGTATCGAGTAAAAATTTAGTTATACCAAGTTAACAGTTACCCCCTCTAAGCATAATATTAATAGTAATGGGAACTAGAAACATGCGCATGTGATAGATATAAGTTTTGTACACGCGAGTAAAATTGTTTCCTTGTGTGGTATTAAATTAAGTTGTTTGTATGGTGTCTAAAAATGATTGTCTAATTATTAAAAAAAGTTAAATAATTATTTTTTAATTTAAAAATATAAAATAAAAAATTTTAAATATTTAAAATTTACTAAAAAAATAAGTTAAATAAATATTAAACACCAAGTGTAAAGTACCATAAAACTGGCCTTAAATTAATGATTTTATACGGTGAATATTTAAAATCATGACACAAAATTTATTGGTATTGGAGAAAAATAAGTTAAATTAAATGCAAGGAATGATTACAGGAACATGATTTTGGATAACAATTGAATCAATGTGTGTCCTTGTTTAACATCACGCCAACCCAATAATTAAAATATCGCCAGATTTACTTTCCACTAATTTGGGTTTGAACCCAAGCCTTGAGACCCAATGGCTCCACATGGACTTACCCCAAATCATTTTCGGGCCACGCCTCTTGCGACGCTTTTTCAAGAGCTTCATGTTGCCTTTTGAGCTGGTCAATTATGACATTACACTTTGAAATTCATGATTCTTATGGTCATTATAACAGAAGCTTTAGGAGAAAAGCGCACATGTTTTACGATACAGAAGTACGTGAGGAAAGAAGTCAAGTGGAGCACATGGAGAGGATGACAAGAAGAACAACATGGTTGGAGAAACAGTTAGGTAGCAATCACAAGTATCACAAGAGACTGTATAATGAGTACGCGGAGAGGCAGTGCTAGTGGCTAGTGGCTAGTGCCTAGTGTTTAAAAACATCAGGAGCTGCTGCGCCTGCGGGTGGAGGTCGAAGTTTTCGCTGTGCAATGGGTGTTTACGTCGAGGTGAAAAACCTTTTTGTTAGCTTCATCGGAGGAGTGGGTTGCATTCTTCCCCCATTTTGTGCATACGGCGATAATTGTTCACGAGGTTGGCATATTTCTCCATCAAATCCTGGACAACATCGAAATTGTAGTCGTATACGCAGGCTTCCACATTGGCACGCAGTGCATGGATGGAAGTCTTACAGCATCCTTTATGATGGTTTCATCATCGAAGGTTATCCGTCTGAACTGGACCAAAGGCTCCAGATATGGTGGAGGCACGATGAAGGTGAGGTGGCAGTAACATGTGTAACCATTGCGGAAAGTTTTTATCACGATACGGTACAACGGTGGTGGAATGTCAAGCTTCTCACAAGCCTCAGTGAGCATTTTCCTCATGCTGAAGTTGAGTAAGAATTGCTGGATGAGTTTTTGCGGGGCAAGATCATCGGCTACAAAACAAAGGATCTGTGACGTGGTGGTACCAGAGGAATGTGATTAGAGTAGCATGTAAAGGAGCTTAGGTACCCGAGGAACTTACGTCGTAGATAATGTAGAAGGGCTAGTGTTTGCTCTTGTTGAAAGCGCACATGCAAAGCTCGCAAGGCAAGATGTTGCTTCTGTCGGTAATCCTCTTGTTGAATTGGTTTGGGTGCATCCCCATTGTTAATTTGTGTAACACCAAGATCGTAGTCCTCATCACCGAAAAAGAGAACCCAAGCCTTGTCAGCGTTGTTGAGAGTTGTGAACTTGCACCATGATGAGTTATTGAAGTCATGGATCATCTCTTTAAGCTCGTTGATGGAGTTGTAAATCCCAGGGACCAAGCCGGTGAAGACGCAATAGTAGTCGGGAGAGGCCATGGAAGTGTACATTTTGGCGTTGGTTTTATGTGTTGTGTATGCTGGGATTCGATTCTTCAAACTGTGACTTATGTAGGAGTTTTAAGTATCGACACTGTTACGGTCAACATTGATTATAAGAGTGTAGGGTTTACATATGGGCAGTGATGTAAATGTCACGAATAGGGAATAAGAATCTCATACCCTTTTCTGAAAGGAAACCATTATTTCACTATGACCGATATATGTAATGGTGCACAATAGTTCGCATTAATGTGAAAAATGATAATTGTGGTTACTTTAAGTTTATTTATGGAAGAATGTGATGTTAGAAATTTGTGCACTCTTTTAATTAGTTCAGTAGAAGTAGCTTCAATGAATAGTGTAACTGGCGTGTGATGTATAAAGGATGTGGTTGAATTTTTTTAAGTTTGATCGGAAGTAATTGTTTTATGATGTACACAAGTGTATGTTAATGTATTCCGCTTTTAGAGTATTTTTGTTTTCCAAGCAACTCAAATATATGGGTAATTAGATATTTTGAAGTTAATAGGTAAACATTTTAAATCATACGAAAGGAAGATATGATATGAAAATTGAAAATCTATTAAAATGGACGAACTTCCGTATAAAAACTAAACATTATCAGAGTGGAAACAAGTATTAAATTTATTTAATTTTTTAAATTTATATTACTTATTAAAGTTATAATGTAATGGACGCACTTCGTACTCTCCTATAAAAAAAATGACTCGATGAATCTATTTTTTTTGTCTAACAAAACATGACCTAATAACACTAAAATTTAATTTAAAAATCATAGATAAATAAAATAAGTAATAAACGCAGACACAAAATTTAACTTTTTTGTTATGTGGTACACTAAAAATATAATATAATAAATCATATTATTGTCATGCATAATAACATATAATTCAATATTTTTATTTTAATCTGATTAAACAAAAGGACTAATATTATTAAGTTTAATTTTTAACTTTTATCATGAATAAAGATGGAAGTTTGTACATATTAGATAATAAAAAATATTCATAATAAAAGAACTTAAATTTAATTCTTTATTGTGTTTATAGGAGTGTAGATAATTTTAGTTAAAAATTATGATAATTTTTTTATTTATTTTTAAAGTAGTGTTCATCACTTTTGAGTATAATAATTAAAAAAATAAAAAAAATTTAGCAATTAAAGTTATGCAAGAAAAAGAGTTCTTTATATTTAATTTTTATATTTGATTCGAATTAAATAAGATTGAGAAAATAAATAAACTAACAACAGTTATAAATTTTTTTATCTTGATTGTTATGCATAATAACAATGCAATGATTTTAGTATTATACTTACATTAATAAAAATTTCTTTATTCTATACATTAAAAAAATTAAATAACTTATAGAATGTTTATTTTTAATTTTTATTTAATAATAATTTATTCTTTATTATTTGTTATATTTTATGTCAAATTTAAAATTTAAAAGAACATAAAAATTAATTTCATAAAATTATTAGAAAAAAATAACTAGTTGCTATTCTGTTTTGAAATTAAATGAACCTTTAAGAAAACCTTAAACATTTTCAGGAGATTGTCTACTATGCTGAAACCCATGATTCTGGTCTGTTTACTTATTTGGTTACGGATTTGTTTTGTTTGTTGGACGATGTCTTCAAACCACCTGACCTTCAGGAGGTTCCTGGTGAAGAAGGCAACAATGCTATGCCACCCGAGCTGCGGATGAAGTCGGTTGATCCTGAGGTACCCAATATATTGCAATTTCCCTAAATTGATTATCCTATTGAAGTCCCGATATTTTTACTATCATGTACAATATTTTTCAAATTAACTTAGGGAATCATTTATAACGCTTGGTTCTGGAACTGTTTCCTGATAATCAGATAATAGCGGCACAAGAATCACACACGACGATGATGACGACAGATTAGGTTGAAGATAGAAGAAAGGTTGCCGCTCTTGTCAATGTCGTACTGAACTTGTCTTAGGTACCCTAGTACTCATTAGTGTTTGAAAGTGGTTCATTGTAGTTGCAAAAAAGGTAGACGGAATACCACATACTGTCATACAATCTGACCCTAATGAAATGTGGCTTGCATTAACATTAGGTCACACAGATATGGCAAGGGAGTTTGTGTTGAGTATTTTTCATGTTAAATACATCACCCAATGTGACTTGATTCTACGCCCATGTAGATTCTGTTCACGAAAAGTTTTTAAGACCCCATTTCGGCCACATTCTCCCGATCGGGGTCGAAATTGCTGTATTTTTTGGAAGGTCATGCTGATCGTGTATACTGATCACTTTTGTTACTATGCAGAGCATAAATCTGAAGCTGGATGGGCTATATGGTCACATTGCAATGGTGGAGTCAAAGGCGACAACCTTGGAGGGGGTGCTTCTTAACATATTAGACATGGTCCAATGACAGCAAAAGAAGAATGATAGGATAGTGATGATCCCCAACTTACAGAGCTTCAAGATGTACTTCATGCCAACTTTAGGCATGGGGTTGTCAAGGGAAGAGACCAAACTTACTGCATACATCTTCTCCCAGAAGGAAGAAGATCCTTTAGTTCACCTTGGGTAAGAAAGTTTTTTATTGGAATTGTCCTCGTCGTGTTCAAGGAGCATAAGAATGTTTTAATCCCAACTATCCTAATAGTGTCAAAAGAGCATAAGAATATTTCTTTGGGGTCAATCTAACATTAAGATAAACACATCGAATTAGTGACAATATGATGTAAAATCTATTAACAAAGTAAAAAGAATATGTCATTAAATTATTAAAATGAATTACTATTTTGACCCACAAAAAAGCATCAAAAACACTGACTATGCTTGTTTTTTAAGATTCAACTTGAAACTTCCCAATTCCCTGGTGTTTGACATCAAGTGTAGGATTGAATTAAAATTCAAACAAACTCTTCACACAAATAACGGTCCCTTTTACAGCATTCATTCCGGTCATAAATCTGTTAAACGTGGTTTTTATACTCATTTCCAAGTCCAACTGTTTAGCGTTGCAGGAAAGAGTACATAAGTCGATCATTTGAGTGTAACAATTTTTTCTATTGCAGGGAGGTGCTATATGAGTTGGCTGGTTTCGAGGTGGTACGTGGGATCTTCATCTCTCTAGCTCTTCTATACACCCAGACGTGAGTAACCAAAACATGGCACTGTTAGTTGTTACCTTCATTTATTTATACCTGCGTAGTGCTCATTCAAACCGCGACTAGCATGACAAGCCTTGATGTTGCTTTCACAAGTCATTAATACCACTGCCATGATTGCATCTTTAATATCTGGCAAAAGCATGGCTCCTGTGGTTTGGTACTTTCCGTCTAACTTTGCGAGAGATGTACTTTGTGATGCGCCTATATCGAAATTGAAGAAAAGTTACGAGGGTTGGTGGATGCAAGAGACAAATGCACTTGAGCATGTAAAGTTTCCTTACCGAAATTATTGTTAACAATGACTTCATGTTAATTATGTCCTTAAAAAATCTTATGTCACTGGCACCTTCACCCTTCTGGTACAGGTATTTGTGCCGATCTTGGAGGTAGTGGATTCATGGTACATAATGTTGTTAGACATCAAGGAAGCAAAAAAATATGTGTTGGATGTGTCTAGGACCCCAGAGAGCGTTGTCAGAAGAGAGGCAAATATGAACAAGATAGTAAGCATTCTAAATTCTAACTATTAGTTAGCATTTGGCTTTAGTTGAAAACCACAAACAAAAACAACAAAGACTGGTATTTTTATACAGTGTGGTTCACTCAGAAACATGTTTGTCCATAATAGGAACATTATGAATTTTCTGCATGCCTCCCCAGACCTAACCAATTAGAGGTGATTATCTGTACCCAAAAGGACTTCCCAATGACTTGGAAAGGTTTGTTTTTTATTTAGCCGCCTATGTTGTCATGCTAGGATGTGGGGGTATTAAAAAAGAATCAGTGTATGCTGACTAAAACTGAAGTGAAACTAAAATTGTTTTAAACAGACCAGTTTTATGATGTGAAATAATTAACTAAACCTAAGCGCATATATGAAGAACTATTTTCAGAGTGCTGTTTGCCTGTAAACTTATTGACATTGCTTTCTGATTTCATTTTAATTGACTATTAGGTTTTTGCATCTGTCTCTATTTTAACTGCAAAATAACTGATGTTCATAATTAATGGGTTTCTTTTTATGCACCATCCTCTGTTGTCATGCTACAATGTAGGGGTCTTTCAAAAAAATCACGGTGGTCAAAATAAAACTGAGACAAAACTCAAACTATTTTAAATAGAAAACTTTTTCAAAGTGGAAAATTTACCTGAAACTAAATGGCAATCCCTCTTTTTGTAGTGTAGTGTGCCTTTGAACCAAATAGTTCTGCTTTCTAATTTTGTTTTAATTAACTATCACCATTTCGCCTCTCTCTCTGTTTTCACTACATAATAACTAGGTTTCATAATGATGATAATTTTCTATTTGGAAATGCAACGTCATGGATAATTGATTGTGGAAATAAATTGGGTGCCCCTAGCTTAAAGTCATCGAAAATGAATCATGTCGTCTATAAAATGCCTGTAATTTAACATAGCTCTTCAACCCTTGTCCCGTGTTGTTAACTCATTTGGTATGCTTGTGACAGTCTAGAATCTGGGATCTGGTGCTTGTTCTGGTTGCAAGTTGCAACACAAGGGAGGCTTCTCCTCACATATCTTCAACCACATGGTAATTAAAATTTAGTGATTATCCTACTTTACGTGAAGCTGCTACGTAATACATCATGTTGCATGTCATTTGCATTAGCAAAACAAGTCAAACAGAAAACCTTCAATCTGATTTAAGTACGTGAAAGACCACTTATTTTGTCTACCTTTTTAGGAAAATTCTGACTATGTGTGCATGAGAACAGCATTGCATATCGTTCAGTCGAAAACTAACCAGCATCATGGTTATGTTAGCACTAAGGCTGACATGGTTTGGCACTAAATCACAAGTACCAACGACTAGCAGGAGATGACACTATTCCCTACATTAGATATATATGTTTCTTATATGCAATGGTGTAGTAAATTGAACCAAACTACACATGATTTTTTAGGGTGGGTTATCCCTTTTGAGAGTTGGGTCTTAACGTCAAATCCATCGTATGTAATTAGAAGCAAGGTGGAGTACTATTAGGTATGCATGAACTTAAGCTGTATATGGACATATTCCAAGATTTGTGTGTAGGTGGATATATTCTTTTTATTGTAACTAAAATAGGGCCACACATGCTTAGGCGGAGTGGCCTAATTTTAGTTGTCAGCGTTACCAGGTTCCTTGCATTCACACGACGGTGTGGAACTATTATCCCTTTTTGATGTTATGAAGGTACAATTATGTGATATTGGTGGACGAAATTGTGATCACATCAATGTAGTATTCTTTGTTGTTGTATGGAATCATTATTATGGCACCTATGTGTGGACACAACTCCGTTCAACTAACCAGCAAGTGTACTGGGTCGTCCAAGTAATAAACCTTACGTGAGTAAGGGTCGATCCCACAGAGATTGTTGGTATGAAGCAAGTTATGGTCACCTTGTAAATCTCAGTTAGGCAAATTAAATTGGTTTATGATGAGTTCGAAAATAATTATAAATAGAAAATAAAATAAGATAAAAATACTTATGTAAATCAATAGTGGGAATTTCAGATAGGCGTATGGAGATGCTGTGCTCCTCTTGAATCTCTACTTTCTTATTACATTCATCCAATCCTTCTTACTCCTTTCCATGGCAAGCTATATGTAGGGCATCACCGTTGTCAATGGCTACATCCCATCCTCTCAGTGAAAACGTTCCTATGCTCTGTCACAGCACGGCTAATCATCTGTCGGTTCTCAATCAGGTTGGAATAGAATCCCTTGATTCTTTTGCGTTTGTCATCACGCCCAGCCTTCAGGAGTTTGAAGCTCGTCACAGTCATTCAATCCCAGAATCCTACTCGGAATGCCATAGACAAGGTTTAGACTTTCCGGATCCTCATGAATGCTGCCATCTATCTAGCTTATACCACGAAGATTCTGTTGGGGAATCTAAGAGATATGCGCCCGGCCTAGAGTAGAACGGAAGTGGTTTTCAGTCACGCGCGTTCATAGGTGAGAATGATAATGAGTGTCACAGATCATCACATTCATCAAGTTGAAGTGCAACGTATATCTTGGAATAAGAATAAAAGAGAATTGAATGGAAAGTAATAGTAATTGTATTGAAACTTGAGGTACAACAGAGCTCCACACCCTTAATCTATGATGTGCAGAAACTCCACCGTTGAAAATACATAAGTGAAAGGTTCAGGCATGGCCGAATGGCCAGCCCCCTGAATGATCAAAAGACCGAATGGTCAAAAGATGTCTAATACACTAGTAAAAAGTCTTATTTATACTAAACTAGCTACTAGGGTTTACATGAGTAAGTATTTGATGCATAAATCCACTTCCGGGGCCCACTTGGTGTATGCTTGGGCTGAGCTTGATCTATCCACGAGCTGAGGCTTTTCTTGGAGTTGAATTCCAAGTTATAACGTGTTTTGGGCGTTCAACTCCGGATCATGACGTTTTTCTGGCGTTTAACTCCAGACAGCAGCATGTACTTGGCGTTCAACGCCAAGTTACGTCATCAATTTCCGAATAAAGTATGAACTATTATATATTTCTGGAAAGCTCTGGATGTCTACTTTCCAACGCCGTTGAGAGCGCGCCAATTGGAGTTCTGTAGCTCCAGAAAATCTATTTCGAGTGCAGGGAGGTCAGATTCCAACAGCATCAGCAGTCCTTTTGTCAGCCTTTTTCAGAGTTTTGCTCAAGTCCCTCAATTTCAGCCAGAAATTACCTGAAATCACAGAAAAATACACAAACTCATAGTAAAGTCCAGAAATGTGAATTTAACATAAAAACTAATGAAAACATCCCTAAAAGTAGCTTGAACTTACTAAAAACTACCTAAAAACAATGACAAAAACCGTATAAATTATCCGCTCATCACAACACCAAACTTAACTTGTTGCTTGTCCCCAAGCAACTGAAAATCAATTAGGATAAAAAGAAGAGAATATACTATAAATCTCAAAATATCAATGAATATTAATTCTAATTAGATGAGCGGGACTTGTAGCTTTTTGCTTCTGAACAGTTTTGGCATCTCATTTTTTCCTTTGATGTTTAGAATGATTGGCTTCTCTAGGAACTTAGAATTTTGGATAGTGTTATTGACTTTCCTAGTTAAGTATGTTGATTCTTGAACACAGCTACTTATGAGTCTTGGCCGTGGCCCTAAGCATTTTGTTTTTCAGTATTACCACCGGATACATAAATGCCACGGACACATGACTGGGTGAACCTTTTCAGATTGTGACTCAGCTTTGCTAGAGTCCCCAGTTAGAGGTGTCCAGAGCTCTTAAGCACACTCTTTTTGCTTTGGATCACGACTTTAACCATTCAGTCTCAGACTTTTCACTTGGACCTTCATGACACAAGCACTTAATTAGGGACAGCTTGATTTAGCCGCTTAGGCCTGGATTTTATTTTCTTGGGCCCTCCTATCCATTGATGCTCAAAGCCTTGGATCCTTTTTACCCTTGCCTTTTGATTTTAAGGGCTATTGGCTTTTTCTGCTTGCTTTTTCTTTTTTCTTTCTATTTTTTTCGCCCTTTTTCTTTTCTTTTTTTCGCAAGCTTCCTTTTTCACTGCTTTTTCTTGCTTCAAGAATCAATTTCATAATTTTTCAGATCATCAATAACATTTTTCTTTGTTCATCATTCTTTCAAGAGCCAACAGTTTTAACATTCATAAACATCAAGATAAAAAATATGCACTGTTCAAGCATTCATTCAGAAAACAAAAAGTATTGTTACCACATCAATATAATTAAACTAAATTCAAGGATAAATTCGAAATTCATGTACTTCTTGTTCTTTTGAATTAAAACATTTTTCCTTTAAGAGAGGTGAAGGATTAATGGAATTTATTCATAGCTTTAAGACATGGTTACTACATACTAATGATCATGGAGTAGAGACACAAAACATAGATAAACACAACATTAAAAACCGAAAAACAGAAAGAAATAAGAACAAGGAATGAATCCACCTTAGTGGCGTCTTCTTCTTGAAGGACCAACAATGTTCTTAAGCTCTTCTATGTCCCTTCCTTGCCTTTGTTGCTCCTCCCTCATTGCTCTTTGATCTTCTCTTATTTCTTGGAGAATGATGGAGTGCTCATGATGTTCCACCCTTAATTGTTCCACATTGTGGCTCAAATCTTCTAAGGAGGTGTTGAGTTGCTCCCAATAGTTGTTAGGAGGAAAGTGCATCCCTTGAGGCATCTCAGGGATTTCTTGATGATGAGCTTCCTCATGCATCTCTTGAGAACCGTGAAGGATCTCTCTTGCTTGCTTCATCCTCTTCTTGGTGATGGGCTTATCCTCTTCAATGGAGATGTCTCCTTCTATGATAACTCCAACTGAGTAACATAGATGGCAAGTAAGGTGAGAAAAAGCTAGCCGTGCCATGGTGGAGGACTTGTCGGCTATTTTGTAGATTTTATTGGAGATAACCTCATGAACTTCTACTTTCTCTCCAATCATGATGCTATGAATCATGATGGCCCGATCCACAGTAACTTCAAATCGGTTGCTAGTAGGAATGATGGAGCGTTGAATGAACTCCAACCATCCTCTAGCCACAGGCTTGAGGTCCAGTCTTCTTAGTTGAACTGGCTTGCCTTTGGAGTCTATTCTCCATTGAGCTCCTTCCACACATATGTCCATTAGGACTTGGTCCAACCTTTGATTAAAGTTGACCCTTCTAGTGTAGGGGCGTTCATCTCCTTGCATCATGGGCAAGTGAAACGCCAACCTCACATTTTTCGGACTAAAATCTAAGTATTTCCCCCGAACCATTGTGAGATAATTCTTTGGATTTGGGTTCATACTTTGATCATGGTTCCTAGTGATCCATGCATTGGCATAGAACTCTTGAACCATTAAGATTCTGACTTGTTGCATGGGGTTGGTTAAGACTTCCCAACCTCTCCTTCGGATTTCATGTCGGATCTCCGGATACTCATTTTTCTTGAGCTTGAAAGGGACCTCAGGGATCACCTTATTCTTTGCCACAACATCATAGAAGTGATCTTGATGGCTCTTGGAGATGAATCTTTCCATCTCCCATGACTCGGAGGTGGAAGCTTTTGTCTTCCCTTTTCCTTTTTCGGCCTTAGGTGCCATTGATGGTAGTGGAAAACAAAAAAGATTGTGCTTTGACCACACACCAAACTTAAAATATTGCTCGTCCTCGAGCAATAGAAGAAAGAAGAGAAGAAGAAGAAGAAGAAGAAGAAGAGAATATGGTAGAGAGGAAGAGATGTAGGTTCGGCCTAGGTGAAGAAGAAGGGGTTGTGTTGTGTGAAAATGAAGTAGAATGGAAGGGTATATATAGGGAGAGGGGGTAGTGTGTATTCGGTCATGTAGGGTGGGAATGAGTGGGAAAATGGTTTTGAATTTTTGAAGGTAGGTGGGGTTTATGGGGAAGAGTGGATGGATGTGAGTGGTGAAGGGGGTGATTGGGAAGAGGAATTGAGGTGATTGGGGAAGAGTGTTGGGAAGTGTGACATAGGGAAGAGTAATCACAAAAATAGGATTAGGAGGTAAGGTGGGAATATAGTAGGTGGGGATCCTGTGGGGCCCACAGATCCTGAGGTGATCCTGTGGGGTCCACAGATCCTGAGGTGTCAAGGAATTCCATCCCTGCACCAAATAGGCATGTAAAATGCCTTTGCACACCATTATGGCGTTTAAACGCCCATTGGTGCACGTTCTGGGCGTTCAACGCCCATGTAAAGCATGTTTCTGGCGTTGAACGCCAGTTTCATGCTTGTTACTGGCGTTCAGCGCCAGCTTTTCTTCTCTAGGCACATTCCTGGCGTTCAGCGCCAGAATGTTGCTTGTTTCTGGCGTTCAGCGCCAGGTTGATGCTCTGTTCTGGCGTTGAACGCCAGCCAGATGCATCTTACTGGCGTTGAACGCCAGCCTGTGCTTCCTCCAGGGTGCGAATTTTTTTCTGCTGTTTTTGCTTCTGTTTTTAATTTTTATGATTTTTTTTCGTGACTCCACATGATCATGTACCTAATAAAACACAAAATAAAATAAAATAAAATAAAAATTAGATAAATAAAATTGGGTTGCCTCCCAACAAGTGCTTCTTTAATGTCAATAGCTTGACAGTGACTCTCATGGAGCCACAAAGGTGATCAGGTCAATGTTATATAGTCCCAACACCAAACTTAGAGTTTGGATATGGGGTCTTAACACCAAACTTAGAGTTTGGTTGTGGCCTCACAACACCAAACTTAGAGTTTGACTGTGGGGGCTCTTCTTGACTCTGAACTGAGAGAAGCTCTTCATGATTACTCTCTTTTGTCACAGAGGGATGGCCATGTGCCTTAAACACAAGGTAGTCCCCATTCAATTGAAGGACTAATTCACCTCTGTTGACATCTATCACAGCTCCTGCTGTGGCTAGGAAAGGTCTTCCAAGGATGATGCATTCATCCTCTTCCTTCCTAGTGTCTAAGATTATGAAATCAGTAGGGATGTAAAGGCCTTCAACCTTTACTAACACGTCCTCCACTATTCCATAAGCTTGTCTCAATGACTTGTCTGCCAATTGTAATGAGAACAAGGCAGGTTGTACCTCAATGATCCCCATCTTCTCCATTACAGAGAGTGGCATAAGATTTATCCCTGACCCCAGATCACATAGAGCCTTTTCAAAGGTCATGGTGCCTATGGTACAAGGTATTAAGAACTTGCCAGGATCTTGTTTCTTTTGAGGTAGAGTTTGCTGAATTCAGGTATCTAGGTCATTAATGAGCAAGGGAGGTTCACTTTCCCAAGTCTCATTACCAAACAACTTGGCATTCAGCTTCATGATAGCTCCTAAATATTGAGCAACTTGCTCTCCAGTCACATCTTCATCCTCTTCAGAGGAAGAATAGTCTTCAGAGCTCATGAATGGCAGAAGGAGATTTAGTGGAATCTCTATGGTCTCTATACGAGCCTCAGATTCCTTTGGATCCTTAATAGGAAACTCCTTCTTGCTTGAAGGACGTCCCAGGAGGTCTTCCTCACTAGGATTTTCGTCCTCTTCCTCCCTTGTGCATTCGGCCACATTGATCACATCAATGGCCTTGCACTCTCCTTTTGGATTCTCTTCTGTATTGCTTGGGAGAATGCTGGGAGGAGTTTCAATGACTTTCTTACTCAGCTGGCCCACTTGTGCCTCCAGATTTCTGATGGAGGATCTTGTTTCATTCATGAAACTGAAAGTGGCTTTTGACAGATCAGAGACTATATTGGCTAAATTAGAAGTGTTTTGTTCAGAATTCTCTATCTGTTGCTGAGAAGATGATGGATATGGCTTGCTATTGCTCAGCCTATTGCATCCACCATTATTAAAGCCTTGTTGAGGCTTTTGTTGATCCTTCCATGAGAAATTTGGATGATTTCTCCATGATGAGTTATAGGTGTTTCCATAAGGTTCACCCATGTAATTAACCTCTGCCATGGCAGGGTTCTCAGGATCATAAGCTTCTTCAGAAGCTGCCTCTTTAGTACTGTTGGATGCATTTTGCCATCCATTCAGACTTTGAGAGATCATGTTGACTTGCTGAGTCAACACTTTGTTCTGAGCCAATATGGCATTCAGAGTATCAATTTCAAGAACTCCTTTCTTCTGAGGTATCCCATTATTCACGGAATTCCTCTCAGAAGTGTACATGAATTGGTTGTTTGCAACCATGTCAATGAGTTCTTGAGCCTCTTCAAGCGTTTTCTTTAGGTGAATAGATCCACCTGTAGAATGGTCCAATGATATTTTCGAAAATTCAGATAGGCCATAATAGAATATATCTAATATGGTCCATTCTGAAAACATGTCAGATGGACATCTTTTGGTCAGCTGCTTGTATCTTTCCCAAGCTTTATAGAGGGATTCACCATCTTTTTGTTTGAAGGTTTGAACATCCACTCTCAGCTTGCTCATCTTTTGAGGAGGAAAGAATTTATCCAGGAAGGCAGTGACTAGCTTATCCCAGGAGTCCAGGCTATCCTTGGGTTGTGAATCCAACCATATTCTAGCTCTGTCTCTTACAGCAAAAGGGAAAAGCATGAGTCTGTAGACTTCAGGATCAACTCCATTCGTCTTTACAGTCTCACAGATCTGCAAGAACTCAGTTAAAAACTGATAAGGATCTTCAGATGGAAGTCCATAAAACTTGCAGTTTTGTTGCATTAAGGCAACTAGCTGAGGTTTCAGCTCAAAGTTATTGGCTCTAATGGCAGGAATGGAGATGCTTCTTCCATCAAATTTGGACATTGGCTTTGTGAAGTCACCAAGCATTCTCCTTGCATTATTATTGTTTTCGGCTGCCATCTCCTTCTCTTGTTCTAATATTTCTGAAAGGTTACATTTAGATTGTTGTAATTTAGCTTCTCTTAATTTTTTCTTCAGAGTCCTTTCAGGTTCTGGATCAATTTCAACAAGAGTGCCTTTATCCTTATTCCTGCTCATATGAAAGAGAAGAAAACAAGAAAAGAAAGAGGAATCCTCTATGTCACAGTATAGAGATTCCTTTATGTTAGAAGAAGAAAGAAAGGGGAGAAGAAAGTAGAAGAGGGGGATTCGGATATTAGGTGGAGAGAGGTGAAGAGAAGTGTTAGTAATTGAATAAATAAATAGAATAAGAAAAGAAGGGGAGAATTTCGAAAATAATTTTGAAAATGGGGTTAGTAATTTTCGAAAATTAAAGATAAGATAAGATTAAAATTAAAATTTAAAACAATTAAAAAAAATTTTTGAAAAAGAAAGAAGTATTTTCGAAAATTAGAGAAGGATAGGTAGTTAGTTGGTTTTGAAAAAGATATTAAAATCAAATTTGAAAAAGATAAGAAGATAAGAAGTTAGATAAGATATTTTGAAATCAAATTTTGAAAAAGGTAAAATTTTTGAAAAAGATAAGATAAAAGATTAAAAGATTTAATTTTTAAAATGACTTAACTAACAAGAAACTACAAGATAAGATTCTAGAACTTAAAGATTGAACCTTTCTTAACAAGATAGTAACAAACTTCAAACTTTTGAACCAATCACATTACTTGCTAGCTAATTTTCGAAAATATGATGTAAAAGATAAGAAAAAGATTTTGAAAAATATTTTAAAAAAAATTTCGAAAATTAATAAGAAAAAAGGAAAAGATTTAATTTTTGAAAAAGTTTTGAAAAGATAAGATTTTTAAAATTGAAAATTTGACTTGACTTGTAAGAAACAACTAATTTTTAAAAATTTTTCACCAAGTCAACCCAAAATTTCGAAAATTTGGAGGGAAATAGGGAAAAGATATTTTTTTGATTTTTGAATTTTTAAAGATGAGAGAGAAAAACATAAAAATGACCCAAAATATGAAAATTTTGGATCAAACACATAATGCATGCAAGAACACTATGAATGTCAAGATGAACACCAAGAACATTTTGAAGACCATGATGAACATCAAGAACATATTTTTGAAAAATTTTTTATGCAAAGGAAACATGCAAGACACCAAACTTAAAAATTTGTAATACATGGACTCTAACAAACAAAAAATGCATATGAAAAACAACAAACAACACAAAACAAGAAATCATCAAGATCAAACAAGAAGACTTGTCAAGAACAACTTGAAGATCATGAAGAACACTATGAATGCATGGAATTTCGAAAAATGCAAGAAAATTTTTTAAAGCATGCAATTGACACCAAACTCAAAAGTTGACTCAAGACTCAAACAAGAAACACAAAATATTTTTTATTTTTATGATTTTATTAATTTTTTTGGATTTTTATTATATTTTTCGAAAATATTATTTTAGAAAAACGAAAATAAAAGAAAATTTTGAAAACTTTTTGAAAAGAAAATAAAAAGAAAATTACATAATCTGAGCAACAAGATGAACCGTCAGTTGTCCATACTCGAACAATCCCCGGCAACGGCGCCAAAACCTTGGTGGACGAAATTGTGATCACATCAATGTAGTATTCTTTGTTGTTGTATGGAATCATTATTATGGCACCTATGTGTGGACACAACTCCGTTCAACTAACCAGCAAGTGTACTGGGTCATCCAAGTAATAAACCTTACGTGAGTAAGGGTCGATCCCACAGAGATTGTTGGTATGAAGCAAGTTATGGTCATCTTGTAAATCTCAGTTAGGCAGATTAAATTGGTTTATGATGAGTTCGAAAATAATTAATAAATAGAAAATAAAATAAGATAGAAATACTTATGTAAATCAATAGTGGGAATTTCAGATAGGCGTATGGAGATGCTGTGCTCCTCTTGAATCTCTACTTTCTTATTACATTCATCCAATCCTTCTTACTCCTTTCCATGGCAAGCTGTATGTAGGGCATCACCGTTGTCAATGGCTACATCCCATCCTCTCAGTGAAAACGTTCCTATGCTCTGTCACAGCACGGCTAATCATCTGTCGGTTCTCAATCAGGCTGGAATAGAATCCCTTGATTCTTTTGCGTTTGTCATCACGCCCAGCCTTCAGGAGTTTGAAGCTCGTCACAGTCATTCAATCCTAGAATCCTACTCGGAATACAATAGACAAGGTTTAGACTTTCCGGATCCTCATGAATGCCGCCATCTATCTAGCTTATACCATGAAGATTCTGTTGGGGAATCTAAGAGATATGCGCCCGGCCTAGAGTAGAACGGAAGTGGTTGTCAGTCACGCGCGTTCATAGGTGAGAATGATGATGAGTGTCACGGATCATCACATTCATCAAGTTGAAGTGCAACGTATATCTTGGAATAAGAATAAAAGAGAATTGAATAGAAAGTAATAGTAATTGTATTGAAACTTGAGGTACAGCAGAGCTCCACACCCTTAATCTATGGTGTGCAGAAACTCCACCGTTGAAAATACATAAGTGAAAGGTTCAGGCATGGCCGAATGGCCAGCCCCCTGAATGATCAAAAGACCGAATGGTCAAAAGATGTCTAATACACTAGTAAAAAGTCTTATTTATACTAAACTAGCTACTAGGGTTTACATGAGTAAGTATTTGATGCATAAATCCACTTCCGGGGCCCACTTGGTGTATGCTTGGGCTGAGCTTGATCTATCCACGAGCTGAGGCTTTTCTTGGAGTTGAATTCCAAGTTATAACGTGTTTTGGGCATTCAACTCCGGATCATGACGTTTTTCTGGCGTTTAACTCCAGACAGCAGCATGTACTTGGCGTTCAACGCCAAGTTACGTCGTCAATTTCCGAATAAAGTATGAACTATTATATATTTCTGGAAAGCTCTGGATGTCTACTTTCCAACGCCGTTGAGAGCGCGCCAATTGGAGTTCTGTAGCTCCAGAAAATCTATTTCGAGTGCAGGGAGGTCAGATTCCAACAGCATCAGCAGTCCTTTTGTCAGCCTTTTTCAGAGTTTTGCTCAAGTCCCTCAATTTCAGCCAGAAATTACCTGAAATCACAGAAAAACACACAAATTCATAGTAAAGTCCAGAAATGTGAATTTAACATAAAAACTAATGAAAACATCCCTAAAAGTAGCTTGAACTTACTAAAAACTACCTAAAAACAATGCCAAAAAGCGTATAAATTATCCGCTCATCAGATATATAACGGCGCCAAAATTTTGGTGCAGATTTTTAAAACCACAAACTAACCGACAAGTGCACTGGGCCGTACCAAGTAATATGTCCGGTGAGTAAGAGTCGATTCCACGAGGATTGATGGACCAAACAATAATAATTGAATAATTTACTTAGTCAGACAAGCACAAAGGAGTGTTTTGGGTTCAAATGCATTAAACATAACTCAGAGAAATTAAGAAAGCAAACAGTAAATGGGTTGTGAAGATTATATGGGAAAAGTGTTAAGGTTTCAGAGATATTTGTTTTTTCGGATTAACAATTCTTACCAACTACTTTAATCAAGCAAGATTCAATTCATGGTAAACTTTAATTGATTAAGCCCTAATTCCTTAGTGATTTAATCTCCTCTAACCTAATCAACCGCCAATTCTTTGGTTACTTAATTTAGATTAAAGGGTTAAGTCCAATTTTAGTTTATTAGCCACACAGACCCTAAGTACCCAGAGATAAGGTGATTATACGTCACGTATCACATTAAGTACGAACCAAAAACTCTTAAATAAACTGGCCAGTTTGACGGTTCACTGATTAACCGTCGATTCGGTCTACTTTTTGCCAGACAGATTATGAGATCAACCGAACTGACCAGATAATTAATTTCTGATTAATCCGATTGAACTGACTGATTCAGTTCGGTTTTCAGAACTATGCTTTATATTAAATACAATACTTACTTTAGTCTCAATTTCTGTCTCCTAATTTCTGTTTTTTAGTCTTCCAAAAGCACCCAAAAAATTTGGTCATATGGACATCCCTACAAAATTAATGAAGATGGACCGAAGCAGTTCAGATATTTACAAAGTATAAGTACTAAATTAAAAACCATGCATGCGTGGTTTAGCGATTGCCGCACATCATCGCCACCTTGTAACAGGGAAGTAGAAACAATCTCGATGGAAGCTTAGGAAAATTTTCTAACCTTTTTCTTCTTCTTTTGGCAGAGTAGAAATTCAGATGTCCAACAAACCTTTTATTAAAGTTGCATTATTAAGCACAGCATCTTGTCCTTCAATTTGAATTTTCAGATTCATAGGTATATAGTTTATATGATATTAAAACATAATTTAGTGGTCAATAGTTATAACTTTTAATATTCTTATCCAAACATTTTCTGTTGAACTATAAAAATATATTTTAGACATCATAAATCTTGTGTGATATTATAAAAGTTGATTATTATAGAAGCATAATATTATACATACCAAGTTTATTTAATGACAGTCATAATATTAAGCATTCAAACTTTAGAATCATTAGTTCGGAAAAGTTTTTACCAAACATGTTGACTCCTAACTGCAATTGTGTGAGTAATTATCTAATAAGACTAAATAATGGTCATAAGAATAGCTTGATTATGTGTTTAAAAAAAAAACTTGTTTTGTCTAGTAATGTGAAATGTTGAAACCGGAATAATATAACGACGCGATCAGAGCAAGTGGAGTTTTAACTTTTAAGGAAGTTAATTAGCATAATTGGTTGATGGATGCATAACTAAATGTAGTTGTTGCAGGTAACGAGTTGCAACCAAGAATAATCAAACTCCGTTTGATTGTAGTTGTTGGTCCCTAATCACACACTTAATTAATCTGGTTTAACTGATAAACCATTATTTGATTGAATTTTGCCACTATACACTAATACTATAGATAACACAGCCAGTCACCGGTCACCACCATTGATTAATGAATGGACCACTTAACGCAAAGTCCCAACCAGATGGTCAAGTTGTTTAATTTTATTTTTTCTTTTTCTATTTTTTGTTCGCTATACATCATAAGAATACCGGCCTAATTAACAACAAACATGTAATGAAACGAATTTGTGTACTGTGAGTTACGAAACAAAAAATAAAACTCGTGACTTTTTCCTTTTTTTTGAAGAAAAAAAGTCTAACAATATACTAGGATTACAAAGATGGCAAAATAGCTGCGGTAAACACAAACGTAGACACGAAAGCGATGTTACATCTTTATTTTAAATAAAGATTGAATACTAAATAAATGAATACACCACATTCTTTTGAGCATAGACATTAAAGTTTAGATTACTTAAACAAATAAATAAATAGAGAGTATTTACTTAAATTAATCACTGAATTTTTAAAATTAAACAATTTAATCTCTCAAATTTTAAAATACATAAAATAGTCTTTAACGGTTACTTTCATTAGACAATATTATTCTTTTCTATTAGTTACTAACGGTGAGTCCATGGCTAATAACGTAAAATGTTTATTTGTACACGTGGCCGTTAAATTTTCACGGGTACGATCTGTACAAATCAGTCCATAGGGTGAAGTATAAAACAATTTTAAAAAGTTTAAAAAGTCTTAAAATAATTTCTAAAAATTTTAAAATTTTTTAAAATAGTCCTTCAAATTATTATATAATTATTTTTAAATTAATAAATTTCTATTTCTAAAATTTTTGGTCTATTTATCTCTATTTTATATTAAAATTTTTTTATCTATTTTAAAATACTAAATTATAAATTAATTTTGAAAGGTACTATTTTTCAAAAAAAATTAATTTAAAATAAATTATATATTTATTTTTTACTACACAAGATATTAATTTAATTTAATTTGTAGATATCATATTCTATGATCATTCTTTAATGATTAAAAAGAGAATGAGTTAATATTATTTGAAGAGATAGAATAACTCCCATTTAACATAAATTTTTTCACATAAACAATTAGAAATATTTGTGCAAATGCTTATAAAGATAATATTTTAAAACTTGCATGCAATGCGAAAAGTTACTTATGAAATGAAATTTGTAAATTTTAGTCAATATCTTAGGAGTTTAGACCACTTAGATTTATTTATTAGTATTCTTATTATTATTATGATTTCTACATTACATCAACGTAGGTGATAGGTATCATAGGTTAATGAATAATATTATTTCTTATAATATTTTAGAGTTAACAAATAAAATTATCTCTTATATTATTTTTTGTATTTTTATTTATTATATATTTTTTAATAAGATTTTATTATTTTAATTAGTAAAAATATTATAAGACGTTTACTTTTTGTTGAGTTTAGATAACTAAACTATGATTAAGATGATGACTAAATATTATTGGACTATTATCCAATTAGTTGCGTAATTTGTTTTGTTTAGGGTGTAAAAATTAAATTGAATTAAAATTAGCCCAAGAAACAAATGCTCAAGCCCATACGCACACACAATCATGGTCCAGGGATATATATAATTGCTACCATCTAAAATTCTTCTATCAGAAACAAAAACAAGTCTTTAAGCCAAGTGAAGGAAAGAAAGCAATTGGCCCAAGATTCTTACAAGGCATGTAGCATCTGGCTCACTCGTACAAACAAACTCATAAAGCCTAAGTATTGGTTTGCCTTAAACAAAAGCCATCACAAAAAATTTTCATCAGAAATAAAAAAAGAATGTTTCAGGGATCAAAGAAAGAAAATAAACTCAAGAACATAAACAAGCCCATATTCATAACCTAAGCCTAACTAGTGGCCCACACTTAAATCCATTCATTTACCATAGTTGTTAAGTAGGTAACTCAATTTTAATTTCATTTGAACCTCTTCACATTTACCGAACCAAAATTCTCTCTTTTTTCTCTTCTCTTTCTTTCATATCACATCACTCTGTAATAAAAAAAAAAGAATGAAAAAGTTCTGAAGCTAAGGTAAAAAGTAGAACAAAAAGCTTATTTTCAAATTCGAGCAAAAAGAAAAAGAAAAAGGGCTACAACAAAACAAAAGATTTCTTCAGAAAAGAGAATCACAAAAAGGTGATTTTTCCATTTGTGCTTCATCAAGAAACCGTGAAGAAATCAACTTTGTACAAGCACAGTTCTGAAAACTATGGAGAAAGTGAAGTCAATGGTACTTTTCTTAGAATCTACGATCAAGAAATAAACTTAGGGCCAAAGCAAGAACCCATGGCTTAGATTCAAGATGCATAAAGAAAAAGGTTGAAAGAGAATACTGAAGGTAAGGTTGCATGTCACTATTTCTACCTTCTCTCTCCTCTGTGAAAGCCGCTGCTGCATCTGTGTATTAGGAGAAGAAAAACTAACATGTGCTGAACCAAGGTTTCAAGCCCTGGAAGCTTTACTCCTCTATAATAGGGATGAACGGCCAAGGATTGGAGTATGGAGAGAAAAGCACTTGTTTAGGTTTCCATAGCTCCTTGAGCTGTTCTTGTTCTTTTCCTTCATGGTTTTTATTTTGTAATTCTTTTTCTCAGTTTAGTCTGTCTGAGTTTCGTTGGAAAAAAGGCAAACATGGTAAGGTTTGTAAGAAAAAGCCAATGAGTGGAAAAAGGTAGTGAGCTAGACTTGGAGAAAAAGCCTAAGTTATTTCAGAAATTCTTTGTAAGTGTTTTTGTTTTGTGTCGTGATTCTGAGTGGATTTCCTTACAAGTTAGGTTAGCACTTGGCTGTTGAAAACTAGGTTTGAGTCCTAGTCAAATTCAGATTGGGTTAGAATCTGGACTTGTCCCAAATAGGATTGGGTAGATCCTAGGGAGAATTGGTGAATGTAATTTTGTTGAAAGATAGTGAAATTCTATCACTGTTGTGATGGAGACTGGATGTAGGCTACATTACACTGGGTAGCCGAACCATGATACATCTGTGTGTCATTCTTTATTCTCTTTTTTGTTTCTGGTTCTGCACTATAGGAGACAAAACAGAAGTATCTCATATCGCGTTAAGAGACAAAACCATAATGTATCCTGTTTTCTACTCAAAGTATCTCTATTGAATTCAAGGTTAAAAGTTAAAGAAAAAGGAAGCCAAGATTCAACCCCCTTCTCTTAACCACTAGTAATCATCACTTTTGAAAAAGATAAAAAAAATATTTAAAGGGGTTGTTTTCGAATTTTTAGAAATTTTCAAAGATTGTTTTAAGATTTTTAAAATTTTTTTAGGACAATTTTGTACTTTACCTTGGAGATTAATTTGTCCAACTCGTATACATGGACACTTAACGGCCACATGTGCGAGTTAATATTTTACGTTAGTAATTACCGTTACTAACTAACGAAGAGGGATTGTATTGTCTAATGGAAATAAATGTATGTTGGGATTGTTTTGTGTATTCTAAAATCTAAGAAACTAAAATATCCAATTTTAAAAATCTCATAAACTAATTTGAGTAATTTCTTAAGAATAAAAGAGAAAACATTGTTATACTTACACATTTAACATAGTTTCTTTTCACAAATCAAGCATATTGTCACAACCTTGGATACACTTCAACACTACCATGTCAGCACTCGAACTTATTCAATTTGTTGAGCTAAGACCAAGTCAGTCTAACCCTCAATATTTAGCAAGAAAGCTAAGAACACAAAAAAACACAAGAAAAATGAAGTTTTAGTGGAAAGAACACTTTATTACTCAAGTGTTTGTAACAAATGACTCTCACACACAAACTCTAACTCTCACCCCTATGTATACCCATCCACTTCCTCAATGGACAGTTAGGATTAAATCTAATCAACGGTCTATATTAAATGTCTAGAACCTTCATTTCAAATATCTAACCTACCATATTTTTCTAAATACTTCTAAATTATTCTATACTATTCTCGTACTTCTATATACATCCACACTCTTCTAGAATATTTCGATACCTTGTAGGATATTTCGGGACCTTCTAGAAAATTCTAGAACATTCTAAAACCATCTAAGGCATTCTCGAACACTTCAGAAAACTATACAAATATCATTAAATCTAACCTTTTAAATGTTACCGTGACATTCTCTTCCACCTATTACATAGACGTTCTCATCGCATTCTATACTTCTATTCATGAGAGAACTCTAAGTATTCTTAGAATTGTCATAGATCTTCACATGCTTCCTAGCTAGCTTCGGTTATCGGGGGTTTTTCATTTGATCAAGTATTAGATACTTGGTGGTACTTCTCTGCATCTTACAATGCGATTAGCTAAGATCTCTTCGATTTTATTATCAAAGGATTTAATCACCATAGGCAGAGCATGACTCAAGTCACCTCTGCTTAGTTTCTCTTGATCTCCATGATATGGTTTAAGCATACTCACATGGAGGACTTGATGGATCTTCATAGAGGGAGGGAGTTGTACTTTATAACCGACCTCCCCAACACACCCAATGATCTCAAATGACCATTTATATTTGCGGATCGAGCCCTTATGAACCTTGCAAAAGGCTTGGAATTATTGTGAAAGAAGTTTAATCATTACCTTGTCTCCCACTTGATAGCTTGCATGCCTCCTCTTCTTATCTGCACATTTCTTCATCTTCTTTGCAACTTTGTTGAGGTAAGAATGAGTAACATCTGCTTGTTCTTCCCAAGACATAACCATGTAATAAGCTCCAGAGCTCTTCCCTAAGTAAGAGAAAGAGAAAGAAAGAAAGTGTGGTGTAAGTGGCTGCTATCCAATCACAATCTTGACCGGACCCTTTCTTGTGGACTCACTTCTTTGGACTCACTTTTTCTTTTTCATATATAGGTTATTCTCTCACAAGATCTTAAATACGGTTCATAAGTGTTCTACATGTTCTTCCAAGGTATTGCTATAGACAACAATGTCATCCAAGTGGACCACTACAAACCGATCAAGGTAAGGTCGAAAGATCTCGTTCATTAAGGTACAGAAGGTTGCAGGAGAATTGGTCAAGCCAAAAGGCATCACCAACCACTCATACGATCCATACCTCATGACACACGTGGTCTTAGGCTCATCACCATCAGAAATTCTCACTTGGTGATATCCTGATTTCAAATTCAGTTTTGAGAACCACTTGGCTCTACCAAGTTGATCAAACAAATCGGCTATCAAAAGAATATGGTATTTGTTCTTGATGGTTACCTTGTTAAGTGCTCGATAGTCGATGCATAGTCTCAACGAACCATCATGCTTCTTTTGGAATAAGACTGGTGCGTCATAAGGTGCCTTCGATGGACGGATGAATCCAGCATCTAGCAAATCCTTGAGTTGCTTCTTCAACTCCTCAAATTCTGGCGGTGCCATCCTATAAGGTGTTGAAGCAAGCGGCTTTGCTCCTGACTCTAATTCAGTCTTCTAGTCTACCTTTCTCCTAGGTGGTAGTTGTTTTGGCAACTCGAGAGGCATCACATCCTTATTTTTTTCAAGGACTTCCTTGATTTCAGGAGTAACTTCTTCTCTTTCAGATGTTGACTCCTCTTGTAATCTCTCCTTTCTTAAACCCTTTCTTGAGTTGCATAGCAGAGAGCATCGGTGGTCCTCCAGCTTTAGAGACTGTAGGGACCATGCATGTAGACCCTTTCTCCATGATGCATACTATGTCATAGTATGGCATAGGTATTATATTTGCCTTTCTTTGCAAATCAAGCCTGATAACTATTTTGAAATCGTCCATGGGTGCTACTGAGAAATCCACAAGGCCCTTTTAAGAACTAAGAGTCATCTCAACTCCTTTTGCTACTCCCTTAAGGGGTTCACCTTGGTATTCACAGGTTTGAACCAACCATTTTTTTCGGTGATCTTCAACCTAAGTCTCTTTGCTTCATCAGGCGTGATGAAGTTGTGTGTAGCACCAGTGTCGATCATAGCCATGACGGATTTTTCATTGATAAAGGCCTTTACATACATCAAGCCTTTCTTTTCTGCGGTGCTTGCCTCTTTGTCCTTCACAGCATTCATGAGTTGGATAGATCCAACACACTCATTTGCTTGAGTTTGGGCCTCTCGTTCCTCGGTGATAGATGCCAAAGTCCCTAGTTTGGGACAACCCTTCATTTGGTGTGGTCCTTGCACACGAAGCATCCTCCTTTGGGCACGAAAGCCTTCTTCTTTTCCTTGTACTCTTTCTTTGAAGAGTATTTTCCTTCCTTTTTGGTTGAGAAACTCTTCTCCTTGTCTCTCCCACCTTTAGTAGAACTAGGCTTGGAGGAAGACTTGGGTTTAGAGTCTCTCCTATGATACTCAGTGAGTGATTCGGCCACCACGATGGCCTCATCGACATCCTTAACATTCTTTCTTTGTAGTTCTTGTTTTGCCCAAGGTTGGAGTCCATCAATGAAGAAGAACAATGCATCATCTAATGCTAAGTTGGGGATTTGAAGCGTGAGAGTTGTGAACTCCTTTACGTCGTCCCTAATTGTACTCTTATGCTTCAACTCCCTCAACTTCTTCCTTGCTTCATAAACCACATTCTTAGGGAAGAATTGTCTTTTCAATTCCCTTTTGAAATCTTTGCATGTGGCAATGTTGCAAGTACCCTTCTCTATATCTACGCATTTTCTCCTCCACCATAAAGTAGCATTATCAGAAAGGTAGAGAGATGCAGTGCGTACATTTATTGCTTGTTCGACCATCCCTTGTCTTTCGAAGTACCTCTCCATTTGCCATAGGAAGTTCTCCACCTCTCGAGCATCCCTCACGCCCTTGAACTCCTTTGCCTTGGGGAGATCAATCTTTGTCGTCTCCCTTATAATGGTTAGTTGAGATTTTACCTCCTCGAACCAAACTCGGACTTCCTCAAATAACTTCAAAGAATTCTCAAGCTTCTCTTCGATTTGGAGCATGCTTTCTTTGAAAGCATCTAATTCTCCTAACATGTGAGCCTCGAGGGTCTCCTTATTGTGTTCTATCATTTGGAAACGCTCATTCATAGAGGATAGAATATTCTCCAACACAGAAACTCTCTCTTCTAAGAAGTTAGAGTCCTTACCTCTAGGCTCACTTGAAGAACGAACCTTCTTGCCTCCCCATTGAGAAGGAATATCATTCCTTTCCTTTTGAGACTCAACATGCTCCATGGTTACACTAGAAGTCATACCCACAAACCACTTGTGCTCCCTCTCGGACCTTGCTCTGATGCCAAGTTGTCACGGCCTTGGACACACTCCAACGCTACCATGCCAGCGGACTTACTCAACCTTTTGAGCTAAGACCAAGTCAGCCTAACCCTCAATACTTAGTAAGAAAGCTAAGAATACAAGAGAACAAGAAAGCTTTGGTGGAA
The DNA here is from genome assembly GCF_003086295.3 of Arachis hypogaea. Classification (NCBI taxonomy): domain Eukaryota; kingdom Viridiplantae; phylum Streptophyta; class Magnoliopsida; order Fabales; family Fabaceae; genus Arachis; species Arachis hypogaea. Next base: position 1,202,055 of record NC_092043.1, on the reverse strand, counting down.
TAACACTTTATTGCTCAAGTATTTGTTACAAATGATTTACACATGATTCTCACATTAACTCTCACTCCCTATTTATAGCCATCCACCTCCTCAATGGATGGTTTGGATTAAATCTAATCAACGGTCTAGATTAATCATCTAGAACCTTCATTACAAATATCTATCCTTCCATATTTCTCTAAATACTTCTAGATTGTTCCATACTACTCTTCGTACTCCTATATACATCCACACTCTTCTAGAATACTCTATGACATTCCAGAGTCTTCTAGAACTTTCTAGGGTATTCCGGGACCTTCTAGGACATTTTAGAACGTTCCAGAACTATCTAGAGCATTCTCAAATACTCCAAAAAACTATATAAATACTGTTAAATCTAACCTTCTAAAATTTACCGTGATATTTCAGAGTCTTCAAAAATTTTTTTAAGATATTTTAGGACTTTTTAGAATATTCTAAAATATTTTAAAATTATTTAAAACATATTTAAACATTCTAAAAAACTATACAAATAAATCTAATCTTCTAAAAGTTATATAAAATATATATATCGTATATTATTATTACTATTGTACATGTCTTGTGGTCGAAAGGTATTGGATTCTCTAAACTAGTGTGGAAGAGGAACCTACCTGACTAGCTAGGTGCCTAGGTCCACTTCATGAGGAAGCTAATTAGAAATATGGGATCAAATACCTCTGTTAACATTCAGCAATGTTAATTACAAAGCTAGAAAAAGAAATGAAAGCTCATAGTAATGTATAATTTTCTTTATCCAAATATCATTGCTACTTGTATCATACATAAATCATCTTGACAGTTGTTTTTCTTTTTCTTCTTTTTGTTTTTATTTTAAGAAAAATTGACACAACAATTTTCTCTTACCCCGAAAGTCAAATGAATCACAAGGATGCAAGAAGACAAAATAAAGTATTTATGAAAAAATAGTATGGCCGGGGAAGATGACAGAAGATAGAGAAAAGAAAATTTCTCAGAAATGAAATATTCTTTCCTATTGATGCTTGACTATTTCTCCAATAAAACAATTTTTTAGTTCAAAAGTCTTTTGCCATTTAATAGCGTCTAAGTGTATTTCCTTTTCAAATTTGATCCTCGTAAGTCATTTACATGAATATATATGCACACGCCATTAATCAAATACAAGTTAATATTAACTATTCAAAAATATAAAGTCAATATCCAGTGTAGTCTCTGTGATAATTTTTTAGAAGAGATTACGAGTTTTTCAACAAAAAAAACATTTTTTTTAATTTTTGATCTTTAATTTTATGAAATTGATTAGTCTTTGTGTCAATAATAAAAAATATTAACAAAAGAATTAATCAGTCTCATAAAAATAAATATTAGAGACCGAATTTTTTTTGTTGAGAATTTTATTATTTTTTAAAATAATTATTAAAAATCTTGAAGTTTTTTCTCAAATTATCATTCACAGAGAGAAAGATGATGATGTGGTGGGTTCCAATTAGAAGAGGACATGAAGCGTACACGTCGACGCGTGAATTTGTCACTTTCACCTACTCCTTAATACCCAATCCGGCCAACCTTGATATTCCCTCCTTTTTATTCATACAAAAACATTATAAATTTAATTTCCAAATTAAATTATATAGTATATAGTCTGTGCCTCACACATTCGTGAATCTTGATCACGGTTGTTCAGTTCTTCTTCAATTCTGTAATGGATGATCAATTCAAATTCAACGCATGGGGATGGAGAAAGGGATAGCAATATGATTGTTAATTTATTCATAATTAATTAAGATTTATGCGTTAAGTTTTAAAGGAGGGAGGGGAGGTGTTACACCAAGCTACAGGTCCACCAACTGGTGGTTATGCCTTGAACCCTTGTAAGCAAACAACCACACACACACATATACACACTTGAACATGACACAATTTATGATATAACTTTTGTCACACGTGAGAAACTCGATAATGATTGACGTTAAAATTTACTAATTATTTATTCCTTTTTACCAATACCATAATTTCTTAACTTTTTTAACTTTTTATATATTTTCACGTTAAGAG